>NC_134353.1:239974337-240656837 GCF_048569485.1 Anomaloglossus baeobatrachus
TGAAATAAATTAACTTTTTGATGATATTCTAATTTATTGAGATGCACTTGTATTTATGAAATATAATTATTTTCAGCCCTGCAATGCATTCAGAGAAATGCCTATAAAAAGATCTCCTGCTTTTCTCAAAATTTCCCTTTCAAGATATTCGTTCAGATAATAAGTAAAAATACTGGGGCAAACAATGAAGGGAAAATTAAGATATTACTATCTACTAAGGCAGGACCTTTCATCGTCTAGAAAACGTTATCAAGTAAAAGGAAACCTAAATATAAAACCTTTTTAAAAAACATATAATTAGTAGAGAATAGTAAATCAATCTAAGGCAAATTAATTTTTTCTCAAATTTGAAAAAAAAATTAGATTCACCCCAATGGCCGTAATTTGCTCGAAATGTAGTAGGCTGGGAAAGTTGAAAAATAAAAAAATATTTATATTCAATGTTCAACACTCTGTCTAGGTTTCCACTGGTTTCTTCCAGCTCTGCTTTCTTTTAATCTTCCTTAGATTCTGCTTTTAGGCCCTTGAAGTCTGCTCTGCTAAAATTGAACATTGAAGTCAGTGTCTTCCCAGGTGTTCCCACTCTTGCAACCCCAAATTCAAGGATAGCATGATCGCTGAGTTCCAGTGTTCCTGCTACCCTTAGGGGTACTTTACACTCTGCGACATCTCTAGCAATTGCTAGCGATGTTGCGCAATAGCACTCGCCCCCAACGTGTGTGCGATATTGTATGATCGCTGCCGTAGCGAACATTATCATTATGGGAGCGTCACACGCACATACCTTGACAGTGACGTCGCTATGACCTCCGAACAATCCCTTCTTCAAGGGGGAGGGGCGTTCGGCGTCATAGCGATGTCACTGCCACGTCACTAAGAGGCCAGCCAATAGAAGTGGAGGGGCGGAGATGAGCAGGGCGTAGCATCCCGTCCATCTCCTTCCTTCCGCATGGCCGGTGGATGCAGGTATGGAGATGTTCATCGCTCCCGCGGTGTCACACATAGCGATGTGTGCTGCCGCAGGAACGACGAACTACATCGTACCGGTGGCAGCAGCGATATTAAGGAAATGAACGACGTGTCAACGATCACTGTTTTGGAACGATTTTGCGATCGTTGATCGTCTCTCATTAGTGTTACACGCTGTGTTGTGGCTACCGGCGTCGGATGTGCTTCACTAACGACATAACCCCGATGATATATCGGTAGCGATGTCGCAGCGTGTGAAGTACCCCTTAGTCCCTTAACCATATCCTCATTGTTTGTTAAGACTAGATCCAAGATAGCTGTTCCCCTTGTATTTTCTTCTACCAGCTGGATGCACTGGAAGGGGCAGGCGGTGGATGGTTCGCTCCACTAGGCCGCATTGCAGCACGGTGAGCTTCCCACTGGGACATATGATATTTATTCATGTGACGAGTCATGAAAGAAGTTGTGAAACTGCTGAGGTTTTGGCCTCTACTAACAGATTCCCGACACATTTTACAGATCACATAATTTGGGCAATCCTTTGAAAGGTCAAAAAAGGACCAGGCTAGGCAAGGCTTAGAGGGCATGCGACCTGCTGAGCCCCCCCGACTAGTGCTCAGAGGCAGAGTGGTGGCTGAGGATGCAGTTGTAGATGTGCTACCAGTACTCCTCCTCTGTCCAGGAAGGCGCAAGGTAACTTCGTCATCAGTAGCATCCTCCTCCACTGCCTCTGTTGACCTCCTCAAGTGCCTGACTGTGGGTTCACAGTAGGTGGGATCTAGAACTTCCTCATCAAGCGTTGTGTTTGCACTCCCCTCCCCCTCAGACCAAGCCTCTTCCTGCCCTGAATGAATATTTAAGTCGTCATCCCAATCTGGTATCTGCATCTCATCGTCATCAGTATGTTCCTCATTGTCTATTACAACAAGTGTTTCAGTTTGTGAATAAGGGTCAACATTATGCTCAGAAACTTGGTCATCATGGCCTGAATCTGAGCCACAAAGGTTCTGGGCATCACTGCAGACCATTTCCTGGTCTGTACTCACTGTAGCTTGGGAACAGACCTCTGATTCCCAGGCTATAGTGTGACTGAGCAGCTCTGCAGACTCAGCCATCTCTCTTGCACCATACTGTGCAGGGCGGATGGAGACTTGAGAGCTGGGAGAAAGCAAGTGTGATTGGGATGACAACTCCGAGGACTGGTGTTTTTTGGATGCAATAGTTGAGGTGGCGGAGAGGGCACTTGTTGGACCACTTGAGATCCATTCTAGCATTTTCTTTTTCTGGCCATCATCTACCTTTGTTCCAGTTGTTCGTGTTCGTAAAAAAGGGAGCATATCAGATTGTCCACGGAAAGTAGTAGACATCTTACGTTTTCTGGAAGATGGCCTATCTTCAGCAGATGTTAATGGAGCTTTGCCACTTTCCCCACGGACACAAACTTTTTTTCCTTTTCCAACATGCCTGTTCCCCTTTCAACCAGCATCTGTCATTTTGCCACTCATTTATATTGCAACAAGATTGTGCACTTAAAATGTGTTAGTAAAAATTGAGAGGTGGTGTAGATTGCAGCGGTGGTTTACCTTTATTGACAGCAGAATAAACAACAATAACTATCCCGGACAATGCAACTATGGCCCTTAAACTGGCAGCACAGTTTGCTAGTATAATAGCTTAGTAAAAATGAGTTTGAGTGTGCAATGCAGAGGTGCTGCAAATATCTTTGCACCAGTGGGACACTGCTGAAATCCAACAGCCACTTTTAGGATGCCACTAAGTTTCCTCAGTGTTTGCTAGTATAATAGCTTTAGTAAAAATTAGTTTGAGTGTGCAATGCAGAGGTGCTGCAAATATCTTTGCACCAGTGGGACACTAATGAAGTCCAACAGCCACTTTTAGGATGCCACTAAGTTTCCTCAGTGTTTGCTAGTATAATAGCTTAGTAAAAATGAGTTTGAGTGTGCAATGCAGAGGTGCTGCAAATATCTTGGCACCAGTGGGACACTAATGAAGTCCAACAGCCACTTTTAGGATGCCACTAAGTTTCCTCAGTGTTTGCTAGTATAATAACTTAGTAAAAATGAGTTTGAGTGTGCAATGCAGAGGTGCTGCAAATATCTTGGCACCAGTGGGACACTAATGAAGACCAACAGCCACTTTTAGGATGCCACTAAGTTTTCTCAGTGTTTGCTAGTATAATAGCTTAGTAAAAATGAGTTTGAGTGGGCAATGCAGAGGTGCTGCAAATATCTTTGCACCAGTGGGACGCTAATGAAGTCCAACAGCCACTTTTAGGATGCCACTAAGTTTTCTCAGTGTTTGCTAGTATAATGGCTTAGTAACTATGAGCTTGAGCGTGCAAAGGGCAGGAGGGTACAGTGGCCGGGTTGTGGGTCAGTGTAGAGGAAAGGAAGCCTCACTTTCTATCCCTCCTAATGGTGAAATGCAGCAAGAAACTCCCTGACCTTAGCTACACAGACGCTCTTATCTGTAGCTGTTAAAAACTCTTTCCACGGACCTGACTGTCATCTATGGCTCTGAGTCTGCTGTAATTAGCCCTTACAAGGGCTGAAAGAAACTTCTTTCCCTATTCTGTATAGTGCTGTGTGTAGAGCGTTCACACCAGTATCGGAGACAGGAGCTGCGCCAGCGGTGACTGACACCCAGACGCGAAAGGCAGATAATGGCGTCCAGAAGGGCAGATACCCGTTTTTATAATGCAGGGACATGTAACATGGACAGCCTATGACACTTGCCCTTGCTTCTCTGGCAAAAAGTCCACTTAGCTGTGTGTGTGTCTTGGATTGCCTGACATGCTGGCCCACCCCACTACACGCGTGCTTAGGGAAGGACAAGGAAAAAAAAAAATGGCGATCTCCATTATCCCAGCAGCAGTGATCTGAATGCTCTGTTCCCGCACACTATACGCTGAAATTTCATAACAGTGTGAGTCACAGAGTGACTTACACTATTACAGCGAAAAGCCAGCTAGTAATTAGTTTGGCTTTTTGCTGCTAGAACCGTTCTCGAATGTAACTAGAACTATCGAGCTTTTAGCAAAAAGCTCGAGTTCTAGTTTGATCTAGAACAGCCCCCAAAATCACTCGAACCGTGAACTGGAGAACCACGAACCACGAACCGCGCTTAACTCTAGTCAAGATGTGTGCGGTGAAGATGATAATCGGGACGCCACACACAAACAGAGCTGCGGTATGACAATGAAGTCGGGTTCAGTTCACCCGAGTTCATTCTCATCGCGCGACTCTGTCTGTGTCGGCTGTCAGCCGGCATGTAGCAGAGCTGAATTGCCGGGGGAACACACTGTCAAAAATGCATCCAAAATGCATGCAAAATGAATGGAAAAAGCATCCAATGGAAAAAGCATCCAAAATGCATGAGTTGTGGATACAATTTATTTTATAAACGCAGTGTCCAGTCTGCCAGAGGGTGCGTTCTTTTCCGCACTGCAGAGAACGCAACGTGCGCACATAGCCTAATAACTGAACCCATTTATCGGAAATAGTATTCTTGGGCACTCCATGTAATTTCACAATGTGCGAGATGAGTAATGTATTTAGACTTCTAGCCGGAGTTAACCTTTGAAAAGAAACTTAATGAACCATCTTGCTGAAACAATTCAACACCTCCAATACTACAGTATTACCACCAGAATTAAGTAAATCAGTGATGAAGTCCATAGGCAAGTGTGTAATAGGGTGACCAGTACCCTACTCCCCCTAGACTAATGTTGTGACTTATGGTATTGCATTGTAATTGTATTGTATGGTAATCTCTCCTATGTAATACAGCTGGCTGCCACCAGCTCCTGTTCCTTAGTGAGAAGGGATGGATAGGAAGTGACAGGTCAGTTAAGTGAGAGGTTGGCTCATCAGCACAGGAAGAGATATAGAGAAAGGCAGCTTCCAGTTTCATTCAGATAGGGAGACGCTGTGCAAGTGTAAGGAACTAGAAAGAGTCCAGGAGGGACAGTAGTGCAGAATGGAGCACAGAAAGGTGAGGTGACAGGGACAGGACCTAAGGAATAAATAAAGCTCAAACCTTCAAAATCCTCTGGTCCTTGCTACAGAAGCAGAAAGACAGAAAGAAAGAGACAAGAGCAGTGACAGAAAGCTCTATTGCAGTGGGACCTAAGTCCAGGGGTGCTCCTATCTGAGGCGTCATCTGCCAGTACCTGAGGGAAAGCAGTTGCGGCGGTAAGGCAAGTGGTCTACCCATCCATTAGCTGAGTGTCCCACCACCATGCTGAGAGAGTGTGTCCAAAGAAGAAGGGTCAGTGACCTCATCATGGCCATCTCTGCAAGGCTGTTGGAACTGGAGTGTCTAAAAGATAAGTAGGATGACAATGTTAATGTACTGAAAAGATGGAAAATGGCTGTTGGACTGTTGTGCATTATAACTGTTCAAGTTGTAACCTGCATCTGACACTTTACTGACCGCATGGGGTCTGAAGCTCATGGGAGTAAACGAGACTCAGAGAGTGAACGACAGCAGCTGACAGAAGGTATTACCTCCACACCACTACATAACACCCACTCCACTCTACTCCCATGTCTGTACTGTGCCAGGGTGGGTTGAGAACTCTGCAAAGACCATTGCCCATGATTGCCCCTCCCTGGCACTTCAGAAGTGCATCCAGTGATGATACTGGACCTTGTTCGATAAAAGAAAACCTGCCCGGGAATGGCAAGAAGCTTTAGCCCAGGCACAAACTCTGCATTTAATGACATATTCATCAACATATTCATCAGCATTCTGCCATCAAAACAGTCTTGAAATAGCTCTACAAAGGGGCAGAAGAAACTCGGTGACTTGCCAATACGGAATCATGGATTTCATTAAGAAAATCTGTGCGTAAAGAGGATAGTACAAAAAGTTTGTTCATAGGCAATCTCATTGGTGCACTATCATGAGCCTCCTGAATACACTGTCTGAGATAAATCCCTACACCACTCCTTCACTAAGAATCTTAACTGGTTTTTCATCCCTGAATTCTGGAACAAAAATACATGATAAAGCAATAGCCTTTGCATTCTTAGATCCAGGGAGACAAGTAAAAAAAATTCAAAATGGGCAAAAAAAGGGCCCACGGTTCTTGCCTTGTATTTAGGTGTTTGGCATCATCAATATATAGCAGGTTTTTATGGTCAGTATTAAAATGCCTAGCCACATCCTCTGTGTTGCATGGACCATACCTGACTGCTGTGCAAAGACACTATGGGAAAATAAGGGGGCAATTGATACCACTGTCCTGCTGTCTGCCTGAAATGTTTGTTTTCTCTGCCTCCCATTGAATCCAATGGGGTTAAAAAATGTTTGGTGAACTGTCTGGTGAACATCAGGAAGTTTGTCAAAGATCAGCGGACCCAACTTTGAAATGTTCACTCATCTCTAATTATAAATCCTCCAGCCGTCCAGAACAACCTCTCCATCATTACACTGGAGGCTGGACATGATAGCATGCCCATAGCAAACTGGGCCAGTTCTTGCCACTGGTCCCATTAATTGACCCAGAAATCCATAGGATCTAGGCTCAAGGTATTTCCTTTTGAAGCATACAGTCTAGGTAAGACTTAACCTGGCTTTCCAGTTGGTTAAACTCTATTTGCATATATGCACTAGGTTTTACCAACTGGTCTATCATGTCTATTATATATTGTAATTGTGCTGCTGGCCTCATTATTTGTAAAATTTTAATTTTGTGAAGGAAAATTGCACTCATGGAATTAAAGGAATTTGGTTTTGAAAATGTTAAACAATTTGATCATTTCTTATAATATTTTCCTATCTGACCTGCCCTTCACAGTGGCTGAACACTCATGGAAAAGAAGACTCTACTGAGTAAACATATCGGTCATATGGAAATACATGAGGTCTGCCATTTTCTACTGTGCAAATGCTTCACCCATTAAAGTAATAAACCATTTCTCTCCTCTAAAAAAAATGTCTTTAAAACTTTCCAGAAAAATTATTGTAGACAGCAAATTTAATTCAAGGAATACAGAGAATTTGGACTTAATAATTATGAGGGGCCGCACACATGGAGAAGTGTTGATTCTGCAGGGAGCGCATAATCATCATATGATAATGCATGCTGTGGACAAATGACCACTATGCAAAAGCCTTACCAATCACAGATTGCAGATTTTCCAGCTAAAATGCAAATTCCACGATCTCAAAAATTTGGCCTTTATTGACATTTTTTTTCTCTTTTTAACCTGCCCTGCACAGAGGCTGCATACGTGTTAACTTTGCAGCAAATAGAAAATTCTCTTGGTCAGACATTTGGAGACATATGCACCGCAAAATTACAGTTACAACACCAAGATGGGAAAGTCATATAATTATAAGTATAGGACCAACAGAGATGGGAACAAAATGTCAAAACATCAATTTATTCAGTATCAAGTATGAGCACCACATGCAGAAATCCATGCACATACACGCTTTGGCATGCTATCAAAGAGGTCATGAATGGTTGTAATAGCTCCCTCCCACACACACATCACCTCATTACATACATGTTATCAGGCCCCCACAGTGCAGTATAATAGCCCCCCCGCACACACACACATTGCCATATTACATACATGTTATCAGGCCCCCACACTGCAATGTAATAGCCCAACTCCCCCACACACATTACCATATTACATACATGTTATCAGGCCCCCACACTGCAGTATAATAGCCCAACTCCCCCACACACATTTCCATATTACATACATGTTATCAGGCCCCCACACTGCAGTGTAATAGCCCCCCTCCCCCACACACATCACCTCATTACATACATGTTATCAGACCCCCACACTGCGGTATAATAGCCCCTCTCCCCTACACATCATCTCATTACATACATGTTATCAGGTCCCCACACTGCACAACACTCTGTCATCACAGTACCTCACCTACCTCGCCATGGCACACAACCTTAGATACTTTCTGCGTTATATCACCAGCCCGGAGCTTCGTGTGCAGCAAGAAGGAATCACTGACACAGCAGAGGGAGGCGGAGCTGGCACTGAGCACCGCAGGTCCTGGAGGAACAGCTGGGAGTTCTCTGCAGACAGGTGCGCGGTGTGATAGGACCTGGCAACGCACACTGTGCTGCTCAGCCACATCCTGTACACTATATTTAAAGGTGCAGTGTCACTGATATAGTTAGCAGTATTGTATCTTCGGGTGGGCCCCCTCTGAGCATGGGGCCCGGGGCAACCACACCCTCTGCCCCCCCGCTAGCTACGCTACTGATTCAAGGTAATACTAACTAGAAATTAACCCTTGCAGTGCCTGGTAAGGGCATGATATTAGGTCTTGTGTACTTATATTTATATACAGGTTACATGCATGAGGCACATCAATATATATGGCGCTAGTGCACTTTATATTTAGCTGTGTAAGTCAGGGGATCTATTAAACACTTTGATCATGGTAAAATGGACCTAATTTCATGTTAGCAGGCTTTATATATTATATATATATATAGAGGCTTACATTTATGTTAGATGTATGGGGCACATTAATATCTATGACACTAATGCACTTTATATTTTGCAGTGTTTAGCAACTGTTTATGCACTTTGGTTATTTTGAAATAAGGCCATATTCATGTTTAGCGTACTATTAAACTATGTATTCATTCTAAATGAAATTAGCTATTTATGTAACCAGTTATAGGCTGTGATTCCTCTAGGAGTAGATGTTCCTGTTTTGTGTATATTTTTTAACATATGTTCAATAAAGATCTAAAAAAATATATATATTTTTTTGCATTAATCACTTTTTTACCCAATGATATATTTAAAACTTTAGGTTATGTAGTGAATCTCAGAGTGACGTGTTGTGCAATGACATGGTGAATGTTATTCAGGACATTCAGTTGATTAACAATCGGACCTTGATAAAGTCTGAGCACTCTCTGAGGGCCTAGCAAGAATTCCAAAAAGGGATTAAAATACACACAGCAAGAGACATAGAGGAGGGCCACTGACTTCATTTTTGAACAATTTTAAAAAGATTCAGACTTCCAGTGGAAGGCATAATTAAAATTCAAGGAGGAATTGGAATACAAGCCACAAGAGATGTAGAAGAGGGCCTCTGACTATACTTTGGGACAAATTTATAAAGATTCAAACTCCTACCCTGATAAAGCCTATGCACTCAATGGAAGGCCTTAGCAAGAATTCCAAAGAAGGATTGGAATACATACAGCTTGAGACAGAGAGGAGGGCTTCTGACTACATTTTCAGATAATTTTAAAAAGATTCAGACTTCTACACTGATCACCAAAATACTTTTAATAAAATTAGTTAAGATATCACTTTGCTGTTTTTAGATTTTAGGGTTCGATACTATTCACAATTTTTATGTATGATTATATAATTGATTTGTTCACAGGACAAGCATAAATTAGGGACTTAATTTTTATACACATTTTTACATGGGTTCATGCGTATTTAGTTGTAATAGATATTAAAATATATCATGTTAATCATGGATTATTTTAATGTTTTTTATATAATAATAATTTAGTTATGTATTTATCATGTAGTACATATACACTTTCAAATTAATTCTTAGAACGGGCTCATTTTCACTTTACATAGCACATATCTATTTGTAAATTCATTCTTAGAATGTGCACACTTGCATTTTACATTTGCTTTACTATTTACTTTTCTCACTTTTCACTAAAGGTCCAGTCACACTAAGCAACTTACCAGCGATCCCAACAACGATAGGGATCGCTGGTAAGTTGCTAGGAGGTTGCTGGTGAGCTGTCACACTGCGACGCTCCAGCGATCCCACCAGCAACCTGACCTGGCAGGGATCGCTGGAGCGTGGCTACACGAGTTGCTGGTGAGCTCACCAGCAACCAGTGACCAGCCCCCAGTCTCCTAGTTACAGCACACATCAGGTTAATTAACCCGATGTGTGCTGCAGCTAAATGTGCACAGAGCAGGGAGCAGCGCACACTGAGCGCTGGCTCCTTGCTCTCCTACTTACAGCACACATCAGGTTAATTGCCTGATGTGTGCTGCAGCTAAATGTGCACAGAGCAGGAGCCGGCAGCACAGGCAGTGAGAGCGGAGGAGGCTGGTATCAAAGGTAAATATCGGGTAACCAAGGACAGGGCTTCTTGGTTACCCGATGTTTACATTGGTTACCAGCCTCTGCAGAAGCCGGCTCCTGCTGCCTGCACATTTAGTTGTTGCTGTCTCGCTGTCACACACAGCGATCTGTGCTTCACAGCGGGACAGCAACAACTAAAAAATGGCCCAGGACATTCAGCAACAACCAACGACCTCACAGCAGGGGCCAGGTTGTTGCTGGATGTCACACACAGCAACATCGCTAGCAACGTCACAAAAGTTGTTCGTTACCAGCGATGTTGCTAGCGATGTTGCTTAGTGTGACGGGGCCTTTAGTAACATAAATGAACTATAAATAACAATAAATGTACTATTTTTAACCTTTTTGGCAGATATATAATCAAAACTGCTGTATAGGCATGCATGAACTTTACATAGGACTTATTGAATGGCAATATCTGTATTATTTGTAACACACAAACACTTAGAATCCATTTTATCCTCCACTTTTGTAGTGGTCAGTGGTGCGCATGCCTGGCCTCCGTCCCCTGAGTCTTTGGTAAATGGCAAGCCTGAGAGTTCTCAGCCTGTGTTGTTGTATATCAATGGTAGGACACTTGCATTCTGGGGGCTGTGAGCAGAAGATACTGGCTACAGGAAGGATGTAGGCGACACATGCACTGATACACTCAGCCACACACAGCCTATTGGGACATAGAGCCACATACACCCACTATCCGCATACGTTGATTGGTTAATCTGTATGTTATAACCTGGCCCCTTCCTCCTCAATGCGTGTCACCTGACAAACACAAATGAAACACGCATTGAGGCAGCGGGGACCTTGCAAATGTCACAACTCGAATTGTAAGTCTGCCATTTAATACTCCATATTATTATTAGGATCTATTTAGTGCCCTGATTGTACATGACACAATTCAAGCATCACTAAGGGGTCATAGCTATAACTGATCATGCTCACCTTGTGACTTGTCCTGATCTGATAGATATTCAGGTACATTACCTCTGATGTTAATATTTTTACAAGTCAGGAATCAATAATTTATAACTATGTCCTGAGTTCTTCACAATTTTGAGTTTGGTATATTGTGTCCAAGACCTGCATTTCCAGTAACCCTTATTTTTGGCAATATGTTATGATGCTAATAATAATAATAATAATAATAATAATAATAATAAATTTTGAGCTTTGTAATATACTCCAATTTGGATTCTAATTATAACCTTCAAGATTTGAAATTTTGTAACATTTCAGTTAAGCTTTAGAATAACTTTTTTGTGCCTCAGAAGGCAGTGGAAGGCCTAGCAAGAATTTTAAAGATTGGTTGTAATTGTAATACATGCAGAAAGAGATGTAGAGGGGGGCCTCTAACTTCATTTTGGGATAATTTTAAAAACATTTAGTCTCCTACCCTGATAAAGCCTGTGCCGTGAGTTGATGGCCTAGCTTAAATTCAAAAGAGGGATTGTAAAACACACAGCAAGAGATGTAGAGGAGGGCCTCTAACTTCATTTTGGGATAATTTTAAAAACATTTAGTCTCCTACCCTGATAAAGCCTGTGCCCTGAGTTGATGGCCTAGCTTAAATTCAAAAGAGGGATTGTAAAACACATAGCAAAAGATGTAGAAAAGACCCACTGACTACATTTTGGGACATTATAAAAAGATTCAGACTCCTACCCTGGTACAGGCTATGTACTCAGTGGAAGGCCTAGCTTAAATTCGAAAGAGGGATAGCAATACAATCTCACTACATCTCACTACAGTTTGATACAATTTAAAAAAGTTCAGCCTCTTACACTGATAAGCACTCAGTGGAAGGTCTAGAAAGATTTTGAAGGGAGGATTAAAATGCACACAGCAGGACACATAGAGCAGGGCCTCTGACTACATTTTGGGCCAATTTAAAAAAATATTCAGACTCTTACCCTGGTACAGGCTATGTGTGCCGCCCCGGCGCAGACCGAAGTGCTCGAATCCGAGGTGGTCGTGGCACAAGGGGTCCGGACCTGGGCTCGGCAGACACTCCGATCATTGAGAGGGGAATATATACATTTTAGAAGTTCGTGACGCCACCTGTGGTTTGCGGTAATGGGAGTACTGCCACTGCTGGAAGGAGTACCGGGCAGATGGTGTGGAGCAGCAAGCTGTTAGTCCCTCCACAGGTAGGGAAGGCCCCGGCCTCTGGGATTTTGGGTGGATATTTGGGAGCGCAGGGTGCAGGGGAACCAGGGTACTCACTGTGTGTAGTCGTGGTGCTGGATGAGGGTTATAAAGCAGACACTCACACTGAAGATAAACCAAAGTTTCTGTGCATCACAGTCACTATGGGTAGCCCGTCCAGGTGTCCAATCCCGCCGGTGTCACTTGGTAATCCGGAACCGCCTCCGTGCAAAATTTAGTTCTCTGTTGTGGCACCTTGGCTTGAAGCTGTTAGGGCCCCGGTCACTATATTTAGTGTAGCTGTGCTCTTGATGGCTGGCACTTGGGATTTTAGTGGGCCGCTTTACTGGAAAGCCCTATCCCCCACGGTGTGCTGTCGCCTTCAATCTCTGAGCTCTTAGGGAAGTTCATAAATATACTTTCCCTCCCAGGTTAATTATCAGGACGTTGAATCGGCTCCTGACCTAGGGTCCTGTACTCTGTCGTGCTCGGTACCGGTCAGTTCTTTTGGGTTTCTGATGCCGACAGTCCTCCTTGACTATGTTCGTCGTACCCTTTTCCAATGTTTCTGCCACCAGTCCTTGACTTTTCTGGTCCCGGACCACTGTCTGCGACCTAACCTTGGTCTAGCTCCCCGGGAGCTACTACTCCAGCTCCTCATTTTTTGAGAGCTCTCACTGAACTGCCTGTTCTTTCCTCCCACCAGTTTGCCTGACCCCTAGGTGGGTGGCCCTATTCCAGCTTAACTAACTCACTGGTGTGTCTGACAGGTCATGATGTGAGGTGTGATTGGGATTTGTGGTGCTGATGGTAGTGACATCGATTTCTTAGTACCCTGTAACCATGGGGGGTAGGCCCTGCACCCTGAGTGACAGCATTCAGTTCCCTGTGGCACACTGATATACTCAGGGGCGCCACATATGCACTTTGTGGAAGGCCTAGCTTAAATTTAAAGGTGGGATTGCAACACAACCAGCAGGAAACAGAGGACAGACTGATTCAATTTTGGCATAATTGAAAAAAATATTCTAGCTACGAAACTGGGAAAGGCTATGCAGTCAGTGTGAGGCCTAGCTAAAATGACTAGGAAGCATGGCAATACAGCCAGCAAGAGACATAGAAAAAAGACTCTTATTCACTTCTGGTACAATTTTAAAAACATTCCGCATCCAAGACTGATTATTATCTACCATTCCACTGACAACCTGTTATGCCTTCAGTAGAGGTGTCTTGTGCCCTCCTGCAAAGTGGGATAGGAAGGTGGGTCTCATGCATGAGCGTGTTTGTTGTGCTGATGCCTCAAGCACAGATTCATAAGGCCCCCATCCTCGGCCTAAGCGTACACCATCAGCAGCACGTCCACTTGCCTGTCCCTTACCGCATGCCTTGTAGATATTAAATTACGTATATACAGTAGGTAACATCAATATTACTAGAGGATACAATCTATTACATACATACATTTTTCAGTTTTAAGCTGCAGCGGCAAGAACTATAAGAAAATAAACTTTGCCTATATGCCTGTTCTGCCCATTCAGGTTTAAAAAGATAAAAAGTTCATAATTGGCATACATAATTGCTAATATTTGTCAAATATTGTTAAAGCACCAACTAGGGGCACTTACGTGCAGTATTTATTATTTTTTCTGTAAGATGGCCTAGTGCATTATGACAGATACCTAGGTATTCTGGGTAGTGGCCATCATTTTAGGACAGTATTCATTACAGGGAACATGTGTGTTTGTGTCTCCCTACATTGCTCTTACCTAAAGCTCCATTATCCTTGTTAAAGCATATATGGTAAGAGAATTACTTCTGTTTGTGACATAATAATGTTCATATCTGTTATCAAGTTGTATAGTAGTGATTACATAGGGAGATTCTGTCTCTTAGGAATTCATGTGTTCAGATGTACAGTCTCTCTCCATTTTGTAGAACACTTCCTCTATGAATGTAAATGTCATAATGTCGCGGGCGGAGGACAGATCACAACCGGGGGGCTGCTCGAGACACTTGGATCCAGGCGGTGGCTGTGGCTCTATTGGCAACCGGATCCGGGGCTCGCGCAGCCGTCCGTCGCCCACGAGTGAAAAGGGGTTATTTACAGGGGGCAGAGTCTTTGTTGGTGACGCCACCCGTGGGTTGTGGTGAGGGATGGTGACACCGCCGTTACCTTGTATGTGGGTGCCCGGGGCTGATGGAGCGGGGCAGCAAGGTAGGATCCCCTCCATGGGTAGGGGAGGTGTAGTCCCGGGGCCCAGAGGGTAGTGAGGGATTGCAGGGAGCAGGAAACTCACAGTTCAGTTGTCATGGTGCTGGATGAGCTGCTGATGATTTGGATGGTCAGTAACCACACAGTCTGTATTGTAAACCAAATTGCCAATGGCCGGTCACCTTTGGCGGGTGTCTTCGGCTCCCACACCCAGATATAAAGCCAGGAATCCTTTCTTCCACACTCTCTGTCTATCTCTTTCTTGTCTGAACTAGCCCACTTTAACGGTCTCTGGACCAAATGCCCTCTCTTGGCACCGGCGGGCTAAAACCCTGTCCCGGTCGGCCTCAGGTTCCCCGCGACCGGATCTCCGTGCCTGTGGCCCTCACTGCCACCTAGTCCGGTAGTCCAGGGCTCCAATCCCAACTACCAACCTCTCCAGGGAGCTCCAACTCCCTCCTGTCAGCTCTTCACTGACTACAGCTTAAACTGAAGCTAAACTCTGCTCTGTCACTTCCTAAGCTCTTTCGATCCCTCCCATTTTGCTGGGGAGGGGGTGAGTAGGGCCTGATTGGATGGTGTATATCTGTGTGGGGACTGTGTTAGTGCCAAGGAGGAGAATGCCCTCACTTTGGTGGATTTGTGCAGGCTCTGTAACAACCTTTTTTTGCCAGGGCATCACAACAGTTGTGTACATTATGTGCTTAGTACTTTTCTGTGCCCTTTGTATTCCCATAGTTTTACCACATTATTACCTGTTGACCAATAAACAAGTTAAACTACAGAAAACAGGCTGCTTATTTGGAAGACAGAATAAGGTTTATGCTGTATGTCAGATTGCACACTGTGTGAATGAGTGTGAAGACAGAACAGTAAAACAGATGTTATTCACTAGCAATAGTGGAGTGGAAAATATAGAGCCACTACCTTCCACACAGTACAGCGTATTGCTGCGGCCGCCATACAGTCACAAGAAAAGAGAGTGCAGCCCCCCCACAACTGCAATATAGTTCCAACTACGCTGAAGTCTCCTTAAACATAGACTTAAGTTCGCAAACAGTCATGCAATGTCTGTGAGTCAGGCATCCTCCATCAGGATGAGGTCTCAAGCAAGTTGCTTTAACAAGCCTTCAATAAAAGAGTTTACTGCTCTTGCTCGTGCAGAAGCTGAAGCTGCAATTCTAAAATCCTTCTTAGCTGCACAAGAGATGCAACTAAAGCTAAGACAAGCAAACCGAGAAGCAGAGAAAGCACGCCTGCAAGTGCCTCTTGAAAATCTTACAGCAGAAAAAGAAGCAGCAGCGGTAATAGACAAAGCCGAGTTCCTGGAAGTCGTGGAGTATCCTGAATCTGATGAATGCAGCAACATATTTGGACCAGACCTAGATCAACGGGATCCAGCACAGTGCGTCTCAGAGTATGTCCACCAGCATCCCAGAATAGATGACAACCCTGATCATGACCTCAACCATCTAATACAAATTACTGGAAATCCTGCCTTGAAGTGCAGGAATGTAAGCAAGAAAGTTTACAACAGATTGACGTGGACTACCACTACAATTCTACAGAACAGAAGGCACCACCTTCATTCCGACTTACAGGGACACCTTTCGCTTCAGAACGGTATTATGTAGACTACCCTAAGTTAGAATCTCCTAACAAGTATGACGATGCACCACACATGCAGCATGACAACAGCACATCAGCTCATAGCACTAACCAAGCTACCATGGACTTTGCAAAGTTCTCTGTTAAGTGAGAGCTGGTCACCAAAGGACTTTCAAAGTTCACCAACTGTGCTGAGAACTACAGGTCATGGTGAGCCTCCTTCCAGTGTGCCATCAAGGACTTGGGTCTTTGATGTAGGGAGAATTTAGATCTTCTTGCAAAGTGGCTTGGAAGTGGATCTGTTGAATACACCAAAAGAATCAGAGACATTAACATAAAGTAACCAGACAAAGGTCTTAGTATGGTGTGGGAAAGACTTTATGAGTGTTATGGGTCAATGAAAGTTGTTAAAAATGCTTGGTGTATGAGAATTGTTGTTTTTCCCAAAATAGTGAGTAAAGATTACCAAAAGCTGAGGGAACTGAGCGACTTGTTAATGAAGGTGCTTAAAGCAGAAGGAAAGAGATCTGCCAGGATTGGCATTCCTGAGCGCTGCCAGAGGTGTTAACACAATTGTTCAAAAGCTTCCTTATAACCTACAAGAGAAGTGGGTCATGCATGGTTCCCGTTATAAACAGACTAATAATGCACCATTCCCTCTCTTCATAGTGTTTGTAGACTTTGTCACTCAACAGGATAGAATTAGAAATGACCCCAGCTTTGATTTCACTCTGATGTGTCCCATTGCCCCTGAGGTTAAACCTTGGCAGTACCAGTGGCAGTCAATAAATACCAGTGGCATTCAATAAAACTAATATTACCGCCACAGGGTTTCCTTTCAGAGTGCGTAAGTCCTCTGTGTATGGAGATCTGTAAAAGACTTGAAGGGGGGATGTCTTGTGCAAATATCTGCCATGTCAGAGTATATCAGGCAGACCACAAGTATAAGGCAATCAAGATTTATGAAATCTTGAATGATCAAAGCAACAGGTCTTTAGCTAAGTCCATCTTTTTCGACACCTTTAACATTGTAGGCCCCGATTCTCCTTACTCCTTGAAGATATGTGCAGGTACTGTCGAGATTATGGGGAGGACAGCATCCAGTTACGAAGTGGAGTCTATGGATGGTCAAGCCTGCTTACCACTGCCAACTATACTGCAGCAGAGTGCAACCTGATTCCTAACAACAGGTCTGAGATACCTGCACCAGAGGTAGTGGCCCATCACCCCCATTTGAAGCATATAGCTCACCAGATATCAGAACTGGACATAGCCCATGGGACTCTCAAGATTCAAAGAGTGTTTGTGTGGGAGAATGCTCCCAAATCACACCTAAGCAATGAATGCAACTTGTGTCACACATTAGGCATCTTGAAGCTGTCATCACCAACAAAGGCTTTGGTACAAAGTATTAGGCCCTGTGCGCACTTGCCGATTTTACTGCGGATTCGCAGCGGACTTGCTGCATGTTTCGCTGCAGAAAATTTTCATAACCTTTCTGCAGTGATTCACCAGCAAATCCTATGGGAAAAAAAAATACTGTGTGCACTCGGCGGATTTTGACAGCTGCATGTTTTGCCGCAGCAAAAACAATTGCATATCACTTTTTTTCTGCAGGTAGCTGCGGGATTTCACTCCATTGACTGTAATGTAATCGTGAAATCCCGCAGGGAATAACGCAGGTAGCAAATTCTGTACGTTTCACTGCGTTTTCCTGTGTTATTCCCTGTGGTATTTTGCGTTTTCGGGACATAATGTTCATCACTGCCTGCGTTTTGCAAGGAAGGGATGTCATTATGACAGGAAGAGGAAGCGGAGTAAACACACACACGTATCACACTCACACACAGACACGGACATATATAATGCACACACAAAGATCACACACAGACACACACATATAGAATACACACACACAGATCACACTCACACACAGACACAGACATATAGAATACACATAGAAATGAAAAGTACATATAAAAATAAAAAAGCAAAAAAAACCGCGGGCTCCGCGGCATTTTTACCGTCCAGCCAAGGTAAACACACAGTGGTGGCTTGGTATTCTCAGGCTGGGGAGGGCGAGGGCCAGGGTTAATGCCTCTCCCTCCCGCAGCCGAGAATATCAGCCCACAGCTTCCCCGGGACTGTCGCATCCATTATACAACTGTACCGGAGTGTCCCCAGCTCTTCCAGATTGCCGTGATGCGGTTGCAATCCAGGTAATAAGAGGTTAAATGGCAGCGGATCGCTGCCATTTAAGTTCAGGTTTAATCATGGCAGCGTCTATGAGACAGCTTACATGATTAACCCGTAAGTAAAGTGAATAAACACAAACACCGAAAAATCCTTTATTTTAAATAAAACACAAAAGCCCCCTTTTTCACCCCTTTATTAACCCCTCCCAACACACAGCTCCAGCGTAATCTACGCAGGTCCCAAGACGCTTGCAGACTGCTGCAGGCGCGTTTGACACACTGTACTTAATGCAGCCTCCTACCGAGCCTGCAGAGGTAATTACACGTCATTTCTCACGGTCGGTAATGTGAACACACTACCGCTCGTGAGAACTGCAGTGTGTCCTCATAGGGACTCTATCTATTGATTGATCTGTCCTCTATTGATTATCTATCCCTCTATCTATCTATTATGTATCTATCTATCCATCCATCCATCTATCAATCCATCTATCTATCTATCTATCCCTCTATCTATCCCTCTATCTATCTATCTATCTATCAATCCATCTATCTATCCCTCTATCTATCTATCTATCCATCCATCCCTCTATCTATCTATCCCTCTATCTATCCCTCTATCCATCTATCTATCCCTCTATCTATCCCTCTATCTATCCATCCATCTATCTATTCATTATCTAACTATCTATTATCTATCTATCCATTATCTATCTATCTAGCAATCTATCTATTCATCTATCCATCTTTCTATCTATCTCTCTATCTACCTATCTCAGAAGGAAATGACTTTTTTTTTTCAATGTGCCTTATTGCATTGAATGCATTAAAACACATGTACCAACCCGCAGAAAAACCGCATCAAAACCACACTAAAAATGCAGCAAAATGCAACAAAACGCATCAAAACGCATGTGGATTTCGGTGCGTTTTTTTTTTTTTCGTTTTTTTTCCGCTGGTGCGGAAATCTTTCAGAGCCTGCGGAATTTTCTTAGGAAAATTCCATTTTCTAGTGCGCACAGGGCCTTAAATAGATTTCAGTAAGCATGTTTAATTCTTTTTCCCTGTGTCATTTCTCATTATTACACATCACTAAATGTATAGACAGCTATGGTTTGATTGCTTTGCCTGTGTGGCTGGGATGAGTTGTTACCGACATCTGGTGAGACATTCATGTCAGTAGCACATTTAGAAATATATCTACTTCGGAAATTGGTGAGGTGTCCAATACTTATTTCAGCAGCAGCATATGAGTACACCCCTCACAGCTTGATAAATATGTTTTTATATCTTTTCATGGGACAAAATTGAACATATGACCCTTTTAAACAATGTAAAGTAGTCAGTGTACAGCTTGTATAACAGTGCAGATTTGTTGTGCCATCTAAATAACTCAGCACACATCCATAATTGTCTAAACCGCTGGCAGTAAAAGTGAGTACACCCCTAATTGAAAATGGCCGAATTGGGCCTAATAAGCCATTGTTAATGTCTTAAGTATGAATGGGGTGCTGTTGTGTTAAATTTGGTGTTGTTGCTCACACACTCTCTCACTGGAAGTTCAACATGCCACCTCATGGCAAAGAATTCTCTAAGGATCTGAAAAAAAGAATTATTCCTCTAAATAAAGATGGTCTAAGCTATATGTAGATTGACAATAAACTGAAACGAATCTGCAGCATGATGGCCAAGACAATATAGCGGTTTAACAAGGCAGGTTCTACTCAGAACAGGCCTTGCCTTTGTCACAGAAGACCAAGAACAGTTTGAGGAAGACAAGCAGACTAAATACATGGATTACTGGAACCATGTTCTGTGGTCTGATGAGACCAGAATAAACTTATTTGGTTCAGGCAGTGTCAAGCATGTGTGGCAGTAATCAGGTAAAAAGTACAAAAACAAGTGTGTCTTGCCTACAGTCAAGCTTGGTGTTGGGAGTGTCATAGTTTGGGGCTGCATGAGTGCTACTGGATGTGAACAGTTACAGTTCATTGAGGGAACCATGAATGCCAACATATACTGTGATGTAGTGAAGCAGAACGTCATCCCCTCCCTTTGGAAACTAGGCCACAAGGCAATATTCCAACATGATAATGAACCCAAACACACTTACAAGATTACCATTGCCTTGCTAAAGAAATTGAGGGGAAAAGTGCTGGACTGGGCAAGCATGTGTACAGACCTGAACCCTATTGAGCATCTGTGTAGTATCCTCAAATGGAAGGTGAAGGAGTGCAAAGTTTCTAACATCCAGCAAGTCTGTGATGTTGTCATGGAGGATGAAAGAAGATTTAACGGATCCTATAAATCTTTAGTGAATGCCAGAGTTAAGGCAGTGCTTAAAAATAATGGTGGCCAAACAAAATATTGACACTTTAGGCACAATTTGGCTATTTTTACTTAGGAGTGTACTCATTTTTGTTGCCAGTAATTTAGGCATTGAGTTATTTAGAGGGAACACCAAATTTACACTGTTATACCATCTGTACACTGGCTACTTTATATTGCATAAAACTGTCATATCGTCAGTGTTGTTCCATGAAAAGATATAATAAAATATATACAAAAATGTTAGGGTTGTCCTAAATTTATGATTTACTATATACAGTATACCCAGTCATAGGTGTGTTCATTTATTCATAACATATAGGTTTACTCGCCAAATTTCTCTAATGAGCTATATCTTCTTATACTAGGTAGTAACAGTATAATAACACAATAGAATTACACAATCCTCACGTGAACTAATTATAATAAAGTTTTAAAATGTCACTAGACTTATGTAACACACTCCAATTACCAACATGACATGATCTGGAAAAAGTAACTCCCAGAAGACTACAAATCTAAACACATACTAGTAATCCTGATTATAGATTACTAGAGAAATTGCAGGATTGTCACTCAGAGATGAAACACATAGAAAATGATCTAGGGGCTCTGGGTAATCTGAATAAATCCACTGGAGCTATGGTGATGCAACACGCTAAGTACCAGTAACCATGGTGGTTAATAGGTTTATCTGACATATGATTACATGCATTATCCTTTTGATTGTTAATAATTGTTTGGTTTATATTTTTGCTGTCAGGTAAAATGTTCTGTCTGTAGACTTAATATAAAAACAGCCATTAGGAAAATTAACCAAAAATTAAATAAAACAAAAAAAGGTTTATAGGTCGAATAATTATATTTATATTTGCATAAGCTAACTCAAAACTTTTGGGGGTAAACTTGATTATTTCAGCATTAACTCTGTGAGCAGTTGTCATACTTTTTATGTATGTTTCTAAAGAAAACAAAGGACTAAAGAGGAAGAAGTTCCCTTAGAAACAATTTACATGAATAACTTTCTGTTTGTATTTACAATTGTCTATGATGACCCTACAATAAATGGAATATGAATATTTTGTCTGATAGGAGACATCTAAAATGTTTGCAATAAAACAATCTATGTCACATTATATATATATTAGGGAAACAAAGCAAAGACTACAAACAAGGATGAATCTACACAAGCAAACTATAAGGAATTAACTGTATTGGCCTGTGGGAAAACATTTCTCTAAGCCAAAACATTGTATGGCAGGACTAAAAATCTTAATATTGAAAGGTCATTTTAAGGGTGACAAAGAGAGAAAAATCTGGGAATTCAAACTGATATCTGTGACAAGAGGACTAAATCTAAAGGCCTCGTCTCACTAAGCGACATCGCTAGCGACATCGCTGCTGAGTCACGTTTTTTGTGATGCAACAGCGATCTTGCTAGCGATGTCGCTGTTTGTGACATCTAGCAATGATCTGGCCCCTGCTGTGAGGTCGCCGGTCGTTGCTGAATGTCCTGGACCATTTTTTGGTCTTTGCTCTCCCGCTGTGAAGCACACATCACTGTGTTTGACAGCGAGAGAGCAACGATCTGAATGTGCAGGAAGCAGGGAGCCGGCTTTTGCGGACGCTGGTAACCAAGGTACACATCGGGTAACCAAGCAAAGCCCTTTGATTAGTAACCCGATGTGTACTATGGTTACCAAGCACAGCGTCGTTACATGGGTCGCTGGTGGCTGGTGGCTGATCTCTGATCATTGTGGAGATCTGCCTGATTGACAGCTCACCAGCGACCATGTAGCGATGCTCCAGCGATCCCTGCCAGGTCAGATCGCTGGTGGGATCGCTGGAGCATCGCGAAGTGTGACGGTACCCTAACAGCTGGATTTATGACTCACTACATGGACACACTTCACACCTCCATTAGACCTATTTCATATCACTAGCTATCACTTCCACATCTCCTTTTGTAACAATAACCTTAATTTGATTTCCCTAGCTTATCTTTAGAAGACATCACCCTGTCTTTCCCATGCATAATTGTTCTGTTGCTTTGCATTTGTCTCAGTAATTCATTTGTACACCTGCCTGATGAAGGAGCTTTGTGCTCTGAAAGCTAGCAAATGTATTTTTTCTGGTTAGTCAATAAATGTATCACTACTAGAATACTTATGTCATTTTTGGGCATGAGTATTTACATCGATTTTTTTGACCCACTCATGGGTGGTAGGGGTGTTGTTCTGTAGAGCACTCCATTAACACTTGCTGCTGCTGCTCGCATAGTCTCTCCAGCACATGCAAGGTGGATTTCAACCTTGTGGGTAAATTGTATATGAGGCAGTGAGCGGGATGGCAGAAGTGATACTGCAGCATAGACAGGTGAGCAGCAGCAGTGTTAGAATGACAAAAGTGTGCACAGACAGCTCACACTCTAAGCAGTAGTTCAGACATCTCTGAGAAATTTTTATGGAAGCCCTGCACCACCAAATTTAGCACATGCACCAGGCAAAGGATGCACAGTTGTAATAGAGAAAAAGCCAGCTCACCTGTACCTGGGCCCCCACCTCCTTGGAGCACACAAAACACCCTGTCCGGTGTGAACATCAGTAGAAAAAGCAGAAAAGATCCAGCTCCATGTGCTCAGTAAAATTTTCAAGGCTTTATTACAAATCTAGAAAAGGCATACTTAGGCTGGGGCCACACGGGGATTACTGCAATCCCCTCGCATGACACTCCGCTCACGCTGGCAGTACAGCACACCGGTGTATGGCGAGTACAGTGCAATTTTTCTCTCGCCTCATAGACTTGAATGGGTGCGATACAAACAAGGATTGCATTACAATCGCAGCATGCTGTGTTGTTTTCTTGGAACAATTAGGGCTGTGAAAATAATCGCTCATAGGTGCTGGCACATAGGCAAATATTGGTCCGAGTGGAATGCGAGTTTTTATCACACTCCACTTGCACTGATTTTCATGCCGTGTGGCATAGGCCTTACAAAGGAAATATAAAAAAACCTCAAGGCGGGCAAATGATCATAGAAACCAGCAATGCATCTCAGACAGTTCTTGTCCTCTACCAAAACTGTTACAAATCTGTTACAATCGGAGCTGCTATATTTAGATTGGGGAGGGCCCAGTAACCATGAGCAACCCCTGCCTAAGGATAATGGCCCCCAGCTGTCCGCTTTATCTTGGCTGGATATCAAAATTGGAGGTGAGTGCACACCGTTTTTTTTAAATTATTTATTTAAATAATTTTTTAAATTATTAAGCCGCATAGGGTTCTTCGTACTTTGATACTCAGCCATGATATCGTGCACAGCTGAGGGCTGTAAGCCTGTAGTCGTATGCCTTATCTGTGCAGGGTATCTATATACAGTGCACCCTAAGTCATTTTTTAAATTAATTTATTTATTTTTATAATTTACTTGGGCAGACAGACAGCCTCAATCAGAGATGCTGGAACGCCGGCAGTCTGACTGCAGCAAACCATAGATGCTGTTACAGACAGTGAGTGAAGGAAGCAGTGAATATGCATGAAAGCTAAGGAGCAGAACCAGAAGCAGTGTTACAGCCGCACTGCTGAGACTGGTAAGTATGTCCTGCTTCAACCATTTTGCTTCTTTTTTTTACAGTGATTTCTCTGGCCAATCAAAGGCTTTAGAAGTGCCCACAGCCGAAAAACTTGCTGATTGGCTGCTTTGCTTTATTCAGGTAACAAACCTGAACAGGAACCAGGCCTACAGTCAAAAGTCTGTATTCGGTACGGACACTGAACTTTATAGTTTGGTGTCACAAAAGAGAGAAATTTGGCAGCACTCTGCGCTGTCAAAAGATCTGTTTTATTTTTCCTTTTTACAGACAGGTTATACAGACATGAGGGAGCAGGGGGAGTGGAGCACAAGGTGCTTGGCCCTTGGTGCGTGCCCCTTCTTGGCATTAGCACCGCGGTAAGTCAGGAATTCCACTTGCCGTCAGCTGTTTTTTTTCAGCTAAGTCCAACGTGAGTATACAGCAGCTGATCTGCACTCCAAGCACCCACATGGCAGGCTCCATATGGAATTGAGCCATACAGGACTTCATCGCAGCTTTTTCCACAGAGTGGTAAGCAGTGCAAAGCACTACGTCTTTCTATTAAACTTTATAGTTTGGGTTTGCTCATCCCTAATTGTTACCATTTTGCTTGTCTTTGTATGTTAAGCTGCCTAGTCCCATAGTTACTACAAGATTTTGCCCATTATTGCACACCACTGGTCCAGGCTTGAGGTTCATTGGCACCAACCAGTCATTGGTCTGTTATTTCATCCCTGTCCACAGGTTCTGTGCATTATCAGATTTTTCTTCCAAACAGATGAGTTTCAGAACAATCTGCTGTCATTTCCCCTTCGCTGTGCTGAAGTTGGTGGTGCAGGTGTTACACTGATCGGATGAAGTAGAGGTGGAGAAAGTAGAGTAGGAGGAGGAGGAAATGTGATGCCCTGGACTAGCCAGGTAGTCACATACATACCAACACACACACCCCCACCCTAGGCAGTTACAACAGTTAATCAAAAACCCTTGTAGCCTCCCTCCAGAGTCTGATGTCCACACCAGGTGGGGCGGAGCCAGGCGGTTGGCCCCACCCACCAAGGAGTTCACAGGCATGGAGGTGGGAAAGGTGTCAGTTTAGTCTTGGAGGTGAAAGTGAGAGGAGTGAACACTTGAGGTGTCTGGGTTAGAGCCCAGACACTGACAGCAAGGTTGGCAGATGGTGGTGGCCGTCTGCAGGAGTTGGTGGAACTCCGCAAAGCCGTAAGGACCGGGGTCGGGCGTCGGCCCACCGGTACCGGACCGGGGAATGGAGTGAAGCTAAGCACACAGGCAGGGCCATCGGACCCCGACCAGGCTTGGAGCCGCCGTTAATAGTCAAATTCGAATGTGACAGGAACCCCAGGGGTTTCCCAACTACTAAGTCCCGATTGAAGGCAGCCGTCCACCCAGAGAAGATATACAGCCACCGCCACAGGCTAGAGATCCAAGGGACAGCGCCTGCGGGCAAAACGGGCTCCTACGGCACCTATACGCCGGGGAGCGGACTACCGGTGGGTAACCACAGGAGTCAAGAACATTCTCAAAGGTGCAGGGAAAGACAGCCACCATCAGCCGTCCGGGGCCATCCGGCCTCCCCGTTACACCATGGGGCCCCGGGATCACTAACCCCTGCCAACGGAGGGGACAACATCTCAGCTGCACCCTACCATCTCTCCCGGGATCCCCGTTACCAGCAGTGGTGGTGCCATTATCACCACGACCCGTGGGTGGCGTCACGGACAATCTCTCTAAACATACCATCCCCATTTTACTCACGGGTGAGGAGCGCTGCTCGAGTCCCCGGGTCCGGTCCACCGCTCGAGCCACCGTGCAGCAGCAGCAGAAGCTCCGGACCCGAGCGTGGCGAGCGCGTTTCCTCCGCCCGCGACAACTCGGCGTCACGAACAGGATAGAACCAATCTACCTACCGGTAGAAGTGCGCCTTGCAGTCTCTGCCGGCTGCATCCGGCCGAAAAATTTGAAGCGCCGCCATCTTTGGCACGAAAATCTCTTGCTCGAGCGTCTTCCTCGAGCAGGGAAGGCGCGAAAGTGAAACCCCGCCCCCAACAAGTGGAAGTGCTAGAAAGAACCAAGGGGGGGCGGGTGAAAGCCTGCCTAATGTAGCCGAGGGCATAAAAAGCGGGGACGCCAAGACTCTGCAACATATCCGGTTCCTGGAAGTCTGCCAGCAAGCATGTCCATCCCGTCCGGTGATGCCGAAACTCCCGAGCCATCACCAGGAACAGCGGCGTGGGTGGAAGCCCGGACTACACAAATGTGCTGTCGCCTCCAAACCCAGGTCCGGTTCTTGATGGAGCGCTGGGTGGCCAAGATGGAGGAAGTGGCAACGGCAGTGCGGAGACTCGAGGTGGAGGCAGTGTTGGAGGAGCGGGTAAGCGACCCACGCCCCTGTGTCCGAGAAGGACCGGCCGCTGTGGCTGAGGGGCCCGGCCTGCGTCCGCTCACCCTCCTGCCTCCCCCGCCATCCGTACCGGTTGCTGTGGCCCCTCCGCTCGGTCCGCTACCCCCAACATTGGTAGCGGAATCTAGCCCGTCCGCCCTAGAGGACTGGCCTGGGGGCGTTGTCCGGGAACGGCGAGTATCCCTCCCGCTGCCATGGAAGATCCCGCAGGAAGTGCCCATCTGCAACGAGAAGCCGTCAGCCCCGGAAGTGGCCTCACCCGAGACCGTCCGCCCGGCCATGGAAGAACTGGCCGTTGCGGGCCTGAAGGCCCAACCAGTAAGGCCAGCTGTCCCTGAGTCCCACGCCTCGGCTGAGGCTGCGCCGGGCCGCCACTGCAATGCAGCAGTTCAGGCCACTTCACTGCAGGACCCCCCTGGAAGTTTGACCCACAAAGGGGGTTCGGCTTTATTTACGAACCGGGCCTGGAGGCCGAAGTGTTTGCGGCTCACAGCGACGTTAACTCACACTCCCCAACGGGCCACCCAGGTCGCGATCTGTTGCCGGGCGACCTGTTGACCTACACCCGACACTGCGGGGAGAGGGGCTGGTTTGCCCTGGACGTTAAACAAAGGGAGAGCCGTGGTGTGTAGATGTGGCCCCAGCCCCCTTCTTCACCGAGCTGTCTGGATAGCGAGCTGGAAGAGGTCCTGGATGAGTGCGAACTCAAATAGTGGCAGCAGTCCTCCGTTGCAACCAAGTTGTCCCCGTTGGGACCCTCAGCTGAATGAATGAATCCGAATCAACCGAAGTTTTCACCTGATTGTCGACAGTGATTACCCGGCCGTTGCTGGCAAGTTGTCCTCGGAGGGACTCTATGTGTTTACCACCCACATGAGAAACTGCTCATGAACATGGCCGAGAACTTGCAGGCCACCCACGAACTAGTGGGTTTGTAAATAATTGGTGGGCTGGTCTCCATCCGTGCCGCCTCCGGAGAGGCAGATTGGAGGAAGGGCCTGCAACAGAGGAGGCTGGTGCCCGGCCACCACCAGGACCGGTGGCCTTCCTCCGGGGGTCAGGGGTCCCCCTGGACGTGGGGTCCCCTGAAGTGACAGCCGGGTGCGAGACACCGTACCCGTTCCAACTTGGGTAACCTGGACCAGGACTGGGGTAAAGGGGTGCTGCCCGTTTCTTAGGGGCAGCATCAAGGATCAGTTTATTTGGGTGGGAGAGCGGATGACCGTGAACCCGTCCGTTTAATAAAAATGTTTGAAACGTTAAAAGTAATGCACCTCCCGTAAGGGAAGACTTGAAAATATGCGTATGTTGAAATTTTAATATGTTATTTATCTTTTTACAGTTTGGAAAAAAAAAATAATAAAACCGGTGATGGACGGGCATTTTACCAAGGGGGAGTGTGACACCTGGACTAGCCAGGTAGTCACATACATACCAACACACACCCCCACCCTAGGCAGTTACAACAGTCAATCAAAAACCCTTGTTGCCTCCCTCCAGAGTCTGATGTCCACACCAGGTGGGGTGGAGCCAGGCGGTTGGCCCCACCCACCGAGGAGTTCACAGGCCTGGAGGCGGATAAGGTGTCAGTTTAGTCTTGGAGGTGAAAGTGAGAAGAGTGAACACTTGAGGTGTCTGGGTTGGAGCCCAAAAATCAAAAAGGTCCGTGGAGCCTCTGTTAGGAGTCTCAACACAGAAACCAGCCAGATTTGTTTTGTTGGTCTACTAGGCATTGCTCCCACCCAGCCAAAATCCTACTCCACACTGATGAGGGGCAATACCCCGAAACAGCTGTCTGTGGATGGATACCTGACCTTGGTATTTCCCTTGTCATATCTTTAAACTTGTCAAAAAGTTGGATATTGACTATAAGGGCCACTTAATATGGTGGTTATGGTGGTCTCCTAAAAAGAGTCACCACTTGGCTGGGCCCTTCCCGGAGGGATATCTGGCTGGTTTCTGTGTTGAGACTCCTAACAGAGGCTCCACGGACCTTTTTGATTTGCATATTTCCCAGGGGGCAATGTACCTAGGATTTCACTGTCTTGAGCACCCTCGCTGGCTGCCGGCAGTGTTTTCTCTGGCTGGTCCCCCCGAGATCAGTGATTGTTTTGGGTTGGAGCCCAGACACTGACAGCAAGGTTGGCAGACGGCTGTGGCCATCTGCAGGAGTTGGTGGAAGTCCGCAGAGCCGTAAGGACCGGGGTCGGGTGTCGGCCCGCCAGTACCGGACTGGAGAACGGAGTGAAGCTAAGCACACAGGCAGGGCCATCGGACCCCGACCAGGCTTGGAGCCACCGTCAATAGTCAAATCCGAATGTGACAGGAACCCCAGGGGTTTCCCAACTACTAAGTCCCAGTTGAAGGCAACCGTCCACTCAGAGAGGATATACAGCCACCGCAACATGCTAGAGATCCAAGGGCCAGCGCCTGTGGGCAAAACGGGCTCCTACGGCACCTATACACCGGGGAGCGGACTACCGGTGGGTAACCACATGAGTCAAGAACATTCTCAAAGGTTCAGGGAAAGACAGCCACCATCAGCCGTCCGGGGAGAGCACAACAACAACACTGCAGCCGGCTGCGGGACCCGTCCAGCCGGCCGTTTTGGTTTACCTATGACTCTGTCAGTGATTGTCTGAGTGAGTACACCAGTGCCATGCAGTCCCTGCACCCCAGCCATCCGGCCTCCCCGTTACACCATCGGGCCCCGGGATCACCAACCCCTGCCCACGGAGGGGACAACATCTCAGTTGCACCCTACCATTTCTCCCGGGATCCCTGTTACCAGCAGCGGTGGTGCCATTATCACCACGACCCGTGGGTGGCGTCACGAACCATCTCCCTAAACATACCATCCCCATTTCACTCACGGGTGAGGAGCGCTGCTCGAGTCCCCAGGTCCGGTCCACCGCTCGAGCCACCGAGCAGCAGCAGCAGAAGCCCCAGACCCGAGCATGGCGAGTGCGTCCGTGACAGAAACACAGATAGAGAAAAAACAGCAATCCTCAGTAATGGTAGTATTAGCCAGATCAACTTCCGCCTCAGGCTTAGCTGCCTCTACATTTATCCAGTGAGAATTTAGGGAGATATAATGTCCCTACCTGTTTTTAGTGGTCCATGTATTAGTGGTTTTGTGGACTTAGCCACTGATGGTGTTACACAGAGCAACATATTTGTGCAGGGCAGAGATGGCTTGCCTAGAAAAGTAGTGGAAGCTGGGAACCAAGTACTGTGGGACAGCCATCTCCATATATTTGTTTTTAAAACTCTCTGTCTTCACTAGCTGGAATAGCAGCATTTCAAAGTCCAGAAACTTGGAAATGCTGCCATTCAGGGTCAGGCTCATGGGTGAGAAGTGGGGTACTTCCTCTTTCTCTCTATTGTTTGGGGTATGGACAGCTGAACCCTTCCACGGAACAGTGTGGAGATGCTCGGTGATGCTGCTGGTAGTGGTGCAGTCACATTATCCTCTCTTTGCTGGGAGGAAGTTCGCCCTGTTGCTCGGTAGTGGAAGGAAAAGGACAAGACTGCAGCAGAAAAAGGAGCATGAGGAGCCTCAAATTTTTCATGTTTTTTGAAGTATGTACTCCACTGCAGTTCATGCTTTGCATTCATATGCCTTGTCATGCAGGTGTGCTCAAGTTCAGTAAATTTATGCCTCGCTTCTTGCTCTGACAGCACAAAGTATAGACAACCCGTATCTTGTCGTCACCACATTGCCTGAAGAAATGCCATGAGAGGGAGCTCCTTTGAGATGGCTTTGGTTTTCTGCCTTCTTTGGCACCATGGGCAGTAGCAACTCATGTAATTGCTAGTGGCCAGCCACTGTGCTTTTACACCCTGCTCCCTCTTTCTGTGTACAGCTGGGCAGTGTGACCACCACCTCTTCCTCAGAAGTGGGCACGTCACTCAGATGGCTTTACTCCATGTGCAGGGTAAGACCTCATCATCCCCTGCATCATCTTCCATCCACTCCTCACCCCTGCCCTCATTGTTGGTCTCCACACTGTCAAAAGCCACAGCAGTTGGCACCTATATTTCGTCATCAGCAGAAATGTGGTGTGGTGGTCTACTGACCGTGTGCACTAGCCCTTTCACTTCCTCATCCTCAAACTTAACAAGTAGTTGGGCATTAGTGCCCGCAAACTCTTCCCCTTGTGGCGCATGGCTAGATGGATGGGCCAAAGGACCCAAGTCAGCGAAGCCATCAAAGAGCAGATGTTACTGCTGCATGACATGGGGCTCAGACTGTTGGGCTAATTTTCATGGGGGTGACATGTAAACCAGATGCCCATCGTCCAAAGAGGCCAACTCTGTGCCTTCAGCAGATGACTGGTTGTAAGAAAGGGCAAAAAAGTAAAAGCACTCTCAGTCATGTAATTTACAACCTCCTGGACTTTTTCTGGCCTGACCATTTGTAGTGGTATTCAGGGTCCTAAAACAACATGCAGCAGCCTGTTGCTTGTGTGCACCAGAGGAAGGAGTTGCAATGTGGCGTGTTGCAGCCACATACAGACCATGTCCACTCGCTGATGCGCTCCTCATTTTTGTCACTCAAATGGCTTGTATAATTATTACTATCTCTGTCCCTCACTCCAGCTACATCATGTCCTTAGACTATTTAGAGCAGAATGGCGGCGCCACCCATTATTGATGATGCAGTTATACAGGCTGGGTCATGTGGTGCACTGGCCAATAACATCCTTGCCAAGTATTGGCATAGCTGTGATGACAATGGAAGTTCCCACAGCCTGCAAGCTAGTTAATTGGCTGTGTTAATGGAAATGCCAAAGCCATGTTGGCTATTGGACAGCTGAGGGCTGGTTTATTTAGTCTGAGAAGGGCCAAAAAACCATAGGCCTTGCCAGCTAATAATACCAGCCTGTAGATGTTTACTTTATCTTTGCTGCTTATAAATAATATGGGGGACCCCATGCTGCTTTTTTCATTTATTTATTTAAGACTTGGGTTCTCTTTATTTCTGATAAAAAGCCAAACTAAAGCTTACAGATGGAGATACTATTATCAGGTAGTGAAGGGCCATGAATATTAACCCCTTCCAAGGCTGAAATCAGCCCACAGATACTTTAGCTTTGATTGGTAAGCAAAAAAGAAGTGGACCCCACGTCATTTTTTTAAAATTAATTATTTATTTATTTTTACACTACACTTGCAGCTTTCATGCCCTGGTTAGGAAAGTAGACGGGGGTGTGAGTAGGAATACAGCAGACGGACTGCAACAAATTACAGACGCCGACACAGAAGGTGGGTGGGGAAAGCAGTGAATATTCATTGTGTTTAAACTGCGGGGGCTGTATATATCAGTCTGCAGCCAATCACATATTGTAGCGTGGCCGGTGAGCAGGGGAAGCAGTGAATATATATTTTGTTTAAACAGCAGGAGAATGCAGCAGTCTGGCTACGGTCTTATTTCTGTGGAAACAGAGAATGTGTAATTGTTCTGCTCTTACCCCCATTTGCTTCATTTTGCAACCCTCTAGCCCTTAGTTAGGACCATTTTAGAGCACTTAAGTTCAGGTCCCCATTGACTTATATTTGATTTGGGTCTTGGGTTCAAGTCAGCAAAGTTCGAGTACTCGGACCGAACTTTGGAATAAAGTCCAGCTGAACCTGATGAACCTAACCATCCATGAGTCCACTCATCCCTAATTGCCACTCAAAGTCTTGAATAGATGATTAACTTCAATCTGCTAGACACCAATGCTAAATATTGAATACAGATGTCATTAATAGTAAGGTTTACTCATTTTCAGTCTCCCCAGTCTCCAGGACTTTGATGCAACAACTTCATCTGCACAATGTACAGATATGCAGATGACAAACAGGATGCAGCAGACAGAAGCAGCTGGCAATGTCAGGTAGAACTCATCATAACCAGCAAGGCATAAAAACTGGAATGGGAAGACAGCCAGGGAAGTATCAGCAAACTTAGAGTTAAGTACAGTAAAAGAGGTTGTCTGGCAACTAAAATTAGTTTTTTAAATAACTATCCTTACACCCTAACCACTTATTTAATTATCTTTATTAACAACACCCTACGCTTCTACGTATCTAGAGCTAATCCCTAAATGTGTCTTTTACTGCACATCGTACGACATTTTGTGTGAGAGGAGTCTAAAATATGACATCACAGGAGGCTGTGCTGCACTTACTTCCCTGCAGAATCTATTGCCCCTTCTGGAATAGTATGTCATCAGGGGCTGGTACTGCAGTTACATACTACAGTATCTTGCATCAGTGCCCTCTGAAGATGCTATGGCTCCATTGGGATAGACACTTTGGAAGTTGTGAGTGCAGCTTTGGCACTCTGCTGCTACCTTTTCTGCCACCATATTTTCTGTGAAAGAAGATGTTGACAAGGGGTGCTGATAGAAGCACTGAATGACACCAGCGCTGTGCTCTAATGAGGTCGTCTTTCACAGAAGCTATGCATGTAGTTTAGATAGAAGCAGAGTGCTGGCACTGCACTCACATCCCCCATAGCATCGATCACAATGTATCCTGGACATCTTTGGAGGGTGGCAAATGTCAATGCAAGAAACTGTATTAAGTAACTGCAGCGGTGCCCCCTGATGATGTTCTGTTTGAAGGGTCAAAGATACTGGAAAGAGGTGAGTGCAGGTCAGCCTTCTATGTTCTATGACTTCATCTTTGAGACTCCTCTCAAATGAAACATCAAAGGAAGTACAATTAAAAAAAACCCAAAACATTTAGGGATTAGCTAGAAAGTGAGAAGTGTAGGGCATTTTATAATAAAGCTAATCATATACGGATTATAACGAGAGCAATCTGGGCACAATGATCCAGGGGAACCCATGACCAGATTGTGCTAAATATGTTTTGTGTGAAAAACAAGAAAAGACTGGCATGTACACATTTGGGATCTCAAGATAAAACTGCAAAATATTTATATATTATGTATAAGCATAGGACAAACAACAATGGCAAAAAGTTTAGATTCCTTCCCTGAGAAAGCCACCAAGTGTGGCGATACACGTGGGAGCGTGGGCTTTCTATTCCTCCCACACCAGTATTCTGTGGGGCTTCAGGCTGTTGTTATTCCATCCTGTCCTAGAGCTGATTGCAATCTACGAAGCAATTCCTTTGCTCAGGTAGTTAGGGGCAGTTAACTAACTTTGTTCATAAGTAGTGACATGTTAATTAATTTTTTCATGCTGCTAGCACATTGATGGTGCCCAAGTAATAACCTTGGGTATTTTTTGGCATTTTATGAATGTTGTAATCATGAATTCTGTCATATTGTTATATCTGTTCATATAATCTGCCTATACATTTGCCCAAATAGTGTTGGAGGAGGGCATTGACGTGCTTTTGTATGTATAAAAACATTTATTAATTGTTTTTAACTGAGCACCATTGTTGTTTGTCCTATGCTGATACATAATAAATAAATATTTTGCTGTTTTATCTTGAGATCCCAAATGTGTACATGCCAGTCTTTTCTTGTTTTTCTCACTAAGTTGGTTTTTGGTATAGATCTCGCTTGATTCAGTGGTGCCCTCTTCTTTCTTTTTCAATATAATGTTTTGGGCACATCTCTGGGCAGAGAACTTTTCTGTAGCTCCGCTGCTGGCAATACAGAATGGCACTGCAGCTCCAGGGTATCTTTCATTGTCTCTCCATTGACATATTGGCACAATAATGTTGCGATGATGTTATGTGTGTTTGGGATAGGTGCCTATATATAGGGGCAATGTGAGGGCTCATCCTGCATATAGGAAGCTATGTGGTGGCTCATACTGTATATAGGAAGCTATGTAGGTGCTCCCACTGTATATAGGGAGCTATGTGGGAGCTCACACTTTATATAGGGGGTTATGGGGGGCTCATACTTTATATAAGGGTTATGTTAGGGGTCATACAGTATATTGGGCCTATGTGGGGGATCATACTCTATATGGTATGGCTATGTGAGGGCTCATACTGTATTCATGCGCTATGTGGGGGCTCATGCTGTATATAGGGACTATGTGAGGGCTGATACTGTTTATAGGGAGGGTTATGTGAGGGCTAATAATGTATATAAGGGGCTATATGTGGGCTCACACTGTATATACAGTGGCTATATGAAGGTTCATATGCTACATGGGGGTTAAATGGGGCTCATACTGTATACAAGGGCTATATGAGGGCTCATGTTGTATATAGGGAGCTATGTAGTGACTCATAATGTATATAAGTAGATATGTGGGGGCTCATCCTGTATATAGGGAGGCTATATGAGGGTTCATATGCTATATGAGGGCTATATGGGGGCTCACACTGTATACAAGAGCTATGTGGGGGCTCATGCTGTATTCAGAGGCTGTGTGGGGGCTCATACTGTATATAGAGAGCTATGTCAGGGCTCATACTGTATATAGAGAGCTATGTCAGGGCTTATACTTGTATCCAGGGGCTATGTGAGAGCTTATACTGTATATGTGTGCTATGTGAGGGCTCACACTGTATATTGAGTCTATGTGGATGCTCATACTGTATAATGGACCTATGTGAGGCTCACACTGTACATAAGGAGCTATGTAGGTGCTCATACTGTATGTAAAGGCTGTTTGGGGGCTCATACTGTATATAAAGAGCTATGTGAAGGCTCATACTGTATATAGAGAGCTATGTAGGGGCTCATACTGTATATAGGGGCTATGTGGGGGCTCAAACTGTATATTGGGGCTATGTAGGGGCTCAAACTGTATATAGGGCCTATGTGGGGGCTCAAACTGTATGTAGGGGCTATGTGGAAGCTCACTCTGTATATAAGAAGCTATTGGGGTGCATACTAGATATAGAATCTATGTGGGGACTCATACTTGTATTTAAGGCATATGTGGTGCTTATACTGTATATAAAGGCAATAAAAAGAACTTCTTTTAAAACATTTTTACCCTAGCAGACTATTAGGGGCTTTTTTGTTCATTTGACTTCATTTATTGCACACTTATAATATAGTTTTGGTACCTTGATCATGTCATCTTTATTTTTTTGCATTTTTTTTTATTACATACCACTATATTTATTACATTACTAAATAATATTACATATTTTTCTTTAATACAATAGACTCTATTAGCATCACTAGACTATTTTTTCGACAGCGAATTTTGCCTGTACATAGTAATATTAATGGGAACCTGTTGGCCACAGGTCACAATGGAGAGGTTGCTCTCCAATAATAAGTAATTAAAAAGATCAGTAAAGTTTTGTTTTTTTTATTAACTTAATTCAAACTAAGGTCATTTTCAACCCCTCATTTCTTCATAAAAAAAATATATATAAAGTAATGTGCTTTTCAATATGCATTAGTCCAAAGGTGGCTGTAAATATATCATTTTAAGAAGAAACAAACAAATATAATAGTTATATATAAGCTGTCTAAAGGCTATATTATTTGAACTATGAATAGCCATGGGCTAGTTTTACAAGACGCTCCTTTGAGACCAAGGAGTTAAATATATCATTTTAACAAGCCTGGGTTCACAGGGACTTATTAGGTTCAGTGTTATCTAAGGCTAACAAGCAACAAGTCAAAAGCCACTTAGTGCCATAGAGCCTACTATTAATGCTGCAATTTACCCCATAAAGGTTATTTATGAGATATGGTTTATCATGACAATAACTACACAACTACAGAAAGACTAATCCTGTGCGGCAAGAGATCATGGATATTTTACTATGCAGCTTTAGTTTTGTAAGGCATGGGGAAGAAAAAGGTGAGAGAGATGAATAATGGTGGCCACTAGAGATTGCAATGGTAGCGTTATTATCCACTATCTCACAAATGTAAATAGATCTCTGATCTCGCGGAAAAAAAAAATAATAACAAGGATGTATTGTCATTTCAATTTCGTGTTAAATGTGTTTTAGATTGGATTCATGTTTAAACAGATTGGATTTGTGGTTAAATAAGATTGTAAAGCGCTGGTAATATTCAGTAGCTCCTTGCATGACATTTGAAGAAATGAAACTTTATATTAAAAAATCTTTTAATGAGAAGCCCTCACACCACCATTTCCGACAGCAGGATTTTTTTCTGAACCAGTGATCCCTTGTGTGTTTTCTCCTCACCACCAATTCATTTGTTTGGGAGAAAAAAAAATGAAGTAACCCAATTATTTCATTACTTGCAAATTTCATTATGCAATAAAATATCCATTCAGCAGTTTCTCTTTGCTAATGCTACAAAAACTCATCTACTCAATGAAACCTATTACTGGTGTTTTTTTTCCCCCATGATCACAAGCGATTGCTAAACATTTTCCAGTGAGTCTTTATTGTCTGGTAATGATAGCTGGGGAGTTTAATTCTAATTTACGTATTCCATTGTTTTTCATTTATTTAGATGTTGAGCTGAAATAATTTCTTGCTATTAAAAGATACACAATGAGCACCAACTCATTGCAGCGTATTAGGCTGTGTAAATTACACTTGTTTAATGGGCTTCCTTGTTATAAGTGTATAAAGTTTTCCTGGAAGTCCTCCTGTGGATTGTAGACAATGAAAAAGTTTGCGGACATAAACTAATTCAATAATAGCTGTAAATATGGCTGGAATATCTACAATAAGCTGATTGTTAGTAAAACAATGCACATGCAATGTATCATTAATAAGAAAGGCTCATGCATATTATTGTCAGCCGAACCACTCACCAATATCGAAGTATGCAGCCAAAAAATTAATGTACCAACTGATGGTCAGGAGAGATGTCAATTAGGATATCAGGTTTCCGACTGCAAATTGCATTATTTTCTGACTGATAAGCCACCGGTTGGTTAACTGATAGCTTTCTTATAGAGATCATACAATCACTCAGTCAAACGAGCTCTAAAGATGGCTTTACACACTGCAACATTGCAAATGACATCGCTGTAACGTCACCGGTTTTGTGACGTAATAGCGACCTCCCCAGCGACATTGCAGTGTGTGAAACACATCAGCGACCTGGCCCCTGCTGTGAGGTTGCTGATCACTACACATCTCTCAGGACCATTCTTTGGTCCTTTGTTTCCCGCTGTTCAGCATGATCGCTAGAAAGTCTCAGTGTGTAAAGGGGACTTTACAGCGACTTCGTTAGCGACTTCCCTTTCAAAATGCTGCTTTACAACGTCCCCAATGACTAGCTAGGTCGTTCTGCAGGTCCGGATCGCTGTTGCGTCGTTGGCCAGGTTTGGCTGTTTGACAGCTCACCAGCGACTCACCAGAGACTTTGTAGCGATCCTGGCCAGGTTGGGATCGCTGGTGGGATCGCTAGAAAGTCTCAGTGTGTAAGGGGCCTTTACTTACAGCCATCTTGTGATTATTCAGGGGCTAGTTGTTAAGCTGGGTAGTCAAGAGGTCTGGGGTCAGATACCAGGCGGGATAGCAATAAACAAAGTGGTAAGGCAAAGGCATAGACAGATCATGTTGTGTGGTCAAAATTCCAGGAAGGTAGAAGATCAAGACAAAGGGGCTAGGCAAATGGATTGTCAGAAACAAGGTCCAAGGTCAGGTAACAATAGATCAAACTGAACACAGAAACAACAGGCACACAGACACCACCGAGTATAAGCTACAACTGGCAGTAATCAGCTAAGCAGCAAGGTAATCACTTCAAACAGGAGACACAAGGTGGAAACCCAGCACACCCCAGCGCTGACTGGATGGTTGACCTGTCTATCATCATAATGATAGCACAGCATGCCCCTAACTCCGATTGGTCGGCTGAACTATCCATCACCATACTGCCGGCTCAGCAAGCCCCTGCTCAAGATTGAATAGCTAAACTGTCACTCACAGCATCCAGACACACCGATAGGCGGAATCGTGACACATTTATTGTTTAAGGGTGCCTAAAGGCTGATGCACTCCAGATGATTCCAGATGCATTCAGGATGATTACAACACTGAACCTTTGTCCAAGTCTTGAGTTACTAAGAGTCAGCTTTTAGCAGTTTCAACCACTCTTATGTTTGACAAGTTGGATGAGGTAATGGTTCTAACATTTATTATGTCAAAACAAATTATGTTTTTATAGTTTGTCATTAGTGATGAGCGAGTACTAAAAAGCTCGGGTGCTCGAAGCTCGGGCCGAGCCTCCCAAGATACTCGTGTACTCGGCCCGAGCACCGAGCCCAATGTTATCCTATGGGAGACCCGAGTATTTTTGTGAAATGACCCCCCGGCAGCATGGAGAAACCCTAAAAATGTCACAAAAGTCTCAGAAGAGTGCTCAAATGACATGGCATCAGCATGGGGAAGACCCCTTGAAGCATTTATCACTCAAAAGTCACAGATGTGAACAATTTTGTCCGAGTTTTACGCCATTTTTACGGACTCACCAGAAAACCTTCCAAAATGACACCAAAATGAATTTTCATGGCGGAAATGTTAAGGGCACATACCCAATAGTGAGATAGAGCTGGTGTATGTTACTTTTTGAGATTAATACATGAAAGATTTTACATGAAAACCTTGTGTGGCACTCCGATGTCCAAAACGCACGTTTTGTGCTTTTTACTAGCGATGTCGGTCATTTTTTTTTTTTTATTCTATCTCCCTCAGTCCGTCGGTCTGTCTCTCTCTGTCTTGTCTGTCCCCCTCTCACAGTCTGTCGGTCAGTTCCCCCCCCTCTCTCTTACTTACCGTTCCCCGATCACTGCCGCGGCGCTGCACAGCTGTTCAAACTCCGGTGGCTTTTCCTCTTTTGAAAAAGCCGGCCGCTCATTAATCAATCTCCTATTCCCTGCTGTCCTGCTTTTCGGCGCCTATGATTGGTTGCAGTGAGACACGCTCCCACACTGAGTGACAGCTGTCTCACTGCAACCAATCACAGCAGCCGGTGTGTGTATACTGTGCAGTGAAATAAATAATTAAATAATTAAAAAAAACGGCATGCGGTCCCCCCAATTTTAATACCAGCCAGATAAAGCCATACGGCTGAAGGCTGGTATTCTCAGGATGGGGAGCTCCACGTTATGGGGAGCCCCCCACCCTAACAATATCAGTCAGCAGCCGCCCAGAATTGCCGCATACATTAGATGCGACAGTTCTGGGGCTGTACCCGGCTCTTCCCGATTTACCCTGGTGCGTTGGCAAATCGGGGTAATAAGGAGTTAATGGCAGCCCATAGCTGCCACTAAATCCTAGATTAATCATGTCAGGCGTCTCCCCGAGATTCCTTCCATGATTAATCTGTAAATTACAGTTAAAAAACACACACACCCGAAAAATCCTTTATTAGAAATAAAAAACACTAACAAAGTCCCTCATTACCAATTTATTAACCCCGACAAACCCTCCATGTCCGGCGTACTCCACAGTCCTCCAGCGTCGCGTCCAGCTCTGCTGCATGGAAGTGACAGGAGCTGCAGAAGACACCGCCGCTCCGGTCACCTCCACGCAGCTAATGAGATGAGTATAGCGATCAGCTGAGCTGTCACTGAGGTTACCTGGATCCAGCGGTGGATGCAGCGGTGGCCGCGGGTAACCTCAGTGACAGCTCAGCTGATCGCGCTACTCACCGCCGCTCCAGTCAGCTCCATGCACCAACTGAGGTGAGTAGAGCGATCAGCTGCTGTCACTGAGGTTACCCGCAGCCACCGGTGGATGCAGCGGTGACAGCGGGTAACCTCAGTGACAGCAGCTGATCGCGCGGCTGTGTTCATTTGCTGTGTGGAGGTGACCGGAGCGGCAGTGTCTGCTGCAGCTCCGGTCACCTCCATGCAGCAGCGCTGGATGCGACGCTGGAGCATCCTGGAGTACGCCGGACAAGGAGGGCTTTTTCGGGCTGATTAAAGTGGTGAACCAGGGTATATGTGTGTGTTTTTTATTTCTAATAAAGGATTTTTTCTGGTGTGTGTGTTTATTTACTGTAACTTACAGATTAATCATGGAGGGTGTCTCATAGACGCATGACATGATTAATCTAGGACTTATTGGCAGCTATGGGCTTCCAATAACTCCTTATTACCCCGATTTGCCAACGCACCAGGGTAAATCGGGAAGAGCCGGGTACAGCCCCAGAATTGTCGCATATAATGTATGCGGCAATTCTGGCCAGCTGCTGACTGATATTGTTAGGGTGGGGGGCTCCCCATAACGTGGGGCTCCCCATCCTGAGAATACCAGCCTTCAGCTGTATGGCTTTATCTGGCTGGTATTAAAATTGGGGGGAACCGCACGCCGGTTTTTTAATTATTTATTTATTTATTTTACTGCACAGTATAGACACGCCCACCGGCTGCTGTGATTGGGTGCAGTGTGACACCTGTCACTCAGCGTGGGGGCGTGTCTCACTGCAACCAATCATAGGCGCCTGTGGGCGTGGAAAGCAGGGAATATGAGATGGCTGTGTACAGAGCACAGCGCGCCGGCCGGTATAAAGGCTCGGTCACGCTGTGCAGGCCGGCCAATCACTGCAATTCCACAACTAACAGGGCTGTGGCATTGCAGTGGTCTGCCAGCCAATCCCTGCATGAGGGCTGGCTCTCAAAAGAGCGCCAACATGCAGGGATGAAGACCACGAGTAAAGCACGAGTATTGCAAAATTACTCGGTACCCGCCGAGCAGCCCGAGTACAGTGATACTCGTGCGAGTACCGAGTAGTTACAAGCATGCTCGCTCATCACTATTTGTCATTTGAAAGCAGGTAAGTCAATGAAGAGCAATCATACTGACAATCACTTTTCACATTCTTTATTGGTTTTGTATTTGCATTATGCTTAACATGATTTGTTCTGTAAAAAGAAAAAAAACAAAAAAAAACTGAACAAATGTTTACCCTACTGACACTATATAGAAATAATAAAGTACATGACGTATTATAGAGACAATTAGAGTATGTGCACACTTTGTATGCCTGATTTTAATAATAGAAATTCAAGTACAGTGTGCACCTAATTTGAAGTTATTTTTCCTAAAGGGGTTGTTTGGTTTAGAGAAGTCATTTTGAGATTCCCCAATAAAGACATTTTTAAAATGACAATTATCACAATGTAGAAAGATATATGCATATTCAGAAAACATTCAATTCTGGCCCAGGCCCACAGACTCATCCGGCTCCGTCTGGGAAATTTGTCGTCCCCATGCCCCCAGAAACAGGTTAGCATATGAGGGGGCGCATGCCGCCCCCATTGCTGTACTGGAGGAAAACCTCATTTTTAAAATGAAGCAATTATGCCGCAAGATGAAATTGAGAAGTATTAGGATCAGGTCAACCAGTCCCTGGTCCAAATTACTAGATTGTAGAAAAAACTCAGCAGCTGCCATCCCATCATGATGTCTAATAGAGGAGTGTAGGGCCTCTACGTCTGCTGTTACCATCAAGGCCCTATCTCCAATATTAAGATTGTCTAGCCTTTTTAAAGCTGCAGTAGTGTCTTTTATGTGTGAAGGCAAAATGAAGACAAGTGGCTGTAGGTAATATTCAATGAAGTCACACACCCTCTCACACAACCCCCCATTTCCGGAGACAATAGGCCGTCCGGGGGGGTTGTGTGGATTCTTGTGTAACTTTGGGATTATATAAAACCTTGGCATCCGAGGGTTAGCAATTGAAAGTGAATCCAAAATTTTTTTAGGAATAACCCCCACCTGAAACGCCCTGTCCAGAATCTCAAGAAGCTCTGCCCGATATTCCAGTAAAGGGTTGTATGTTAGTTTTTTATAGTTAGCCTGCATTCTATTAATATAGTCTGTTTGCATAAAATATTACTGCAGATTATTACTGACCTGTTATTGTACGAACTTAACCATATATACATTGCGGCATGGTACCAGCTCACCCACTACTGAGAATTTTTGCTGTGAATTTATGTATTTTTGTGTTTATGTTTTTAAAAAAAATATTTATTTTTTTTTAAATAAAAATTTACTGTTTTTATTATAATGGAGTCATACCACTTTTTTTCTCTGGTTTAATATTGGTATAGTGGTTTCCAGCATATGTTGTTTGGTATTGATTTAAATATTCAGAAAAGTGTAACTCAACATCAAGCAAAATACTAGTGCATCTCAATAAATTAGAATATCATCAAAAAGTTAATTTATTTCAGTAATTCAATACAAAAATGGAAACACATATATTATACTAGAAGGTGGCCCGATTCTAACGCAGCGGGTATTCTAGAATTTACGTATTGTGTAGTTAATGTATGATTTTTGTTTATATATATATATATATATATATCTATATATATATAGATATATATATATATATATATATATATATATATATATATATATATATATATATAGATGTTATTGTGTGTAGTTACCAAGTGTTTGTGTAGGGCGCTGTAAATGTTCTGGGTGTTGTCTGGGTGGGGGTGTGTGAGAGCGGTGTTGTATGTGTGTTGCGTTTTGTGTGTTGCGTTGTTTGTGGAGCGCTGTGTGTCTGCAGCGTTCTGTTTGTGTGGTGCTGTGTGTGTTGCGCGGTTTGTGTGGGTGTAGAGTGCGTGTGTATGTTTTGGGGGAAGGTATGTTTTGTGCAGTGTGTGTTGCGCAGTATGTGCGTATACTTATGTATGCCGCGGTGTTTGTGTGTTGGGTGTTGTGTGTGTGCGGAGTTGTCTATGTGTGTGTGGGTGTCTGCGTAGGGCGGTGTTTGTGGTTCCCAGTGTGTGTGTGGTGTGTTGTGCGGTGCGCATGTGGCGGTGTGTGTGTGTTTTGGGGGGAGGTGTGCACCCCCATCGTGCTCCATCCCCCATGCTGCGCACCCCCCATCATGCTCCTTCCCCCGTGCTGCGCATCCCCATCGTGCTCCATCCCCCATGCTGAGCAACCCCATCGTGCTCCATCCCCCATGCTGCGCACCCCCCCATCGTGCTCCATCCCCCATGCTGCGCACCCCCCATCGTGCTCCATCCCCCATGCTGCGCACCCCTCATCGTGCTCCATCCCCCATGCTGCGCACCACTCATCGTGCTCCATCCCCCATGCTGCGCACATCCCATCATGTTCCATCCCCCATGCTGCGCACCCCCCATCGTGCTTCATCCCCCATGCTGCGCACCCCCCATCGTGCTCCATCCCCCATGCTGCGCACCCCCTATTGTACTCCATCCCCCATGCTGCGCACCTTCCATCGTGCTCCATCCCCCATGCTGCGCACCCCCCATCGTGCTCCATCCGACATGCTGTGCACCCCCCATCATGCTCCATCCGATATGCTGCGCACCCCCCATCGTGCTCCATCCCCCATGCTGCGCACCCCCCATCATGCTCCATCCCCCATGCTGCACACCCCCCATCGTGCTCCATCCTCCATGCTGTACACCCCCCATTGTGCTCCATCCTTCATGCTGCACACCCCCCATCGTGCTCCATCCCCCATGCTGCGCACCCCTCCTCATGCTCCATCCCCCATGCTGCGCACCCCTCATCATGCTCCATCCCCCATGCTGAGCACCCCTCATCGTGCTCCATCCCCCATGCTGCGCACCCCCTATTGTACTCCATCCCCCATGCTGCGCACCCCCCATCGTGCTCCATCCCCAATGCTGCGCACCCCCCATTGTGCTCCATCCGACATGCTGCGCACCCCCCATCGTGGTCCAACCCCCATGCTGCACACCCCCCATCGTGCTCCATCCCCCATGCTGCATACCTCCCATCGTGCTCCATCCTCCATGCTGCGCACCCCCCATTGTGCTCCATCCTCCATGCTGTGCACCCCCCATCATGCTCCATCCCCCATGCTGCGCACCAACCATCGTGCTCCATCCCCCATGCTGCGCACCCCCCATTGTGCTCCAATCAACATGCTGCGCACCCCCCATTGTGCTCCATCCAACATGCTGCGCACCCCCCATCGTGGTCCAACCCCCATGCTGCGCACCCCCCATCGTGCTCCATCCCCCATGCTGCATACCTCCCATCGTGTTCCAACCCCCATGCTGCGCACCTCCCATCGTGTTCCATCCCCCATGCTGTGCACCCCCCATCGTACTCCATCCCCCATGCTGCGCACCCCCTATTGTACTCCATCCCCCATGCTGCGCACCCTCCATCGTGCTCCATCCCCCATGCTGCGCACCCCCCATTGTGCTCCAACCGACATGCTGCGCACCCCCCATTGTGCTCTATTCGACATGCTGCGCACACCCCATCGTGGTCCAACCCCCATGCTGCGCACCCCCCATCGTGCTCCATCCCCCATGCTGCGCACCCCCTATTGTACTCCATCCCCCATGCTGCGCACCTTCCATCGTGCTCCATCCCCCATGCTGCGCACCCCCCATCATGCTCCATGCGACATGCTGTGAACCCCCCATCGTGCTCCATCCGATATGCTGCGCACCCCCCATCGTGCTCCATCCCCCATGCTGCGCACCCCCCATCATGCTCCATCCCCCATGCTGCACACCCCCCATCGTGCTCCATCCTCCATGCTGTACACCCCCCATTGTGCTCCATCCTTCATGCTGCGCACCCCCCATCGTGCTCCATCCCCCATGCTGCGCACCCCTCCTCATGCTCCATCCCCCATGCTGCGCACCCCTCATCATGCTCCATCCCCCATGCTGAGCACCCCTCATCGTGCTCCATCCCCCATGCTGCGCACACCCTATTGTACTCCATCCCCCATGCTGCGCACCCCCCATCGTGCTCCATCCCCAATGCTGCGCACCCCCCATTGTGCTCCATCTGACATGCTGCGCACCCCCCATCGTGGTCCAACCCCCATGCTGCACACCCCCCATCGTGCTCCATCCCCCATGCTGCATACCTCCCATCGTGCTCCATCCTCCATGCTGCGCACCCCCCATTGTGCTCCATCCTCCATGCTGTGCACCCTCCATCGTGCTCCATCCCCCATGCTGCGCACCAACCATCGTGCTCCATCCCCCATGCTGCGCACCCCCCATTGTGCTCCAATCAACATGCTGTGCACCCCCCATTGTGCTCCATCCGACATGCTGCGCACCCCCCATCGTGGTCCAACCCCCATGCTGCGCACCCCCCATCATGCTCCATCCCCCATGCTGCATACCTCCCATCGTGTTCCATCCCCCATGCTGCGCACCTTCCATCGTGTTCCATCCCCCATGCTGTGCACCCCCCATCGTACTCCATCCCCCATGCTGCGCACCCCCCATTGTGCTCCATCCTCCATGCTGTGCACCCCCCATCGTGCTCCATCCCCCATGCTGCGCACCAACCATCGTGCTCCATCCCCCATGCTGCGCACCCCCCATTGTGCTCCAATCAACATGCTGCGCACCCCCCATTGTGCTCCATCCGACATGCTGCGCACCCCCCATCGTGGTCCAACCCCCATGCTGCGCACACCCCATCGTGCTCCATCCCCCATGCTGCATACCTCCCATCGTGTTCCATCCCCCATGCTGCGCACCTCCCATCGTGTTCCATCCCCCATTCTGTGCACCCCCCATCGTACTCCATCCCCCATGCTGCGCACCCCCTATTGTACTCCATCCCCCATGCTGCGCACCCCCCATCGTGCTCCATCCCCCATGCTGCGCACCCCCCATTGTGCTCCAACCGACATGCTGCGCACCCCCCATTGTGCTCTATTCGACATGCTGCGCACCCCCCATCGTGGTCCAACCCCCATGCTGCGCACCCCCCATCGTGCTCCATCCTTCATGCTGCATACCTCCCATCGTGCTCCATCCCCCATGCTGCGCACCCCTCATCGTGCTCTATCCCCTATGCTGCGCACCCCTCATCGTGCTCCATCCCCCATGCTGCGCACCTCCCATCGTGTTCCATCCCCCATGCTGCACACCCCCCATCGTGTTCCATACCCCATGCTGCGCACCCCCTATCGTACTCCAACCCCCATGCCGCGCACCCCCTATCGTGCTCCATCCCCCATGCTGCGCACCCCCCATCGTGCTCCATCCGACATGCTGCGTACCCCCCATCGTGCTCCATCCGACATGCTGCGCACCCCCATCGTGCTCCATTCCCCATGCTGCGCACCCCCCATCGTGCTCCATCCCCCATGCTGGGGCCGCCGGGGGCGGGTTTGAGCGTGGCAACGTGTGCCGGGTGCGTGGCGTCAGCGTATGCCGGCTCCCTGCACATGTGTACCAGGAGCCGGTGTACGCTGGTAAGCATGATACACATCGGGTAACTAAGGGAAGCGCTTCCTATAGTTACGCGATGTGTATCATGGTTACCAGCGTACACCGGCTCGGTCACGATCCCAGCGGGGCCGAGCATGCCAACGTGTGGCGGCGGCGAGCGGGCGAGGCGTCAGCGTATGCCGGCTCCCTGCACATGTGTACCGGGAGCCGGTATACGCTGGAGCGGGGATGAGCGGGTGAGGCGTCAGCGTATGCCGACTCCCTGCACATGTGTACTGGGAGCCGGTGTACGCTGGAGCGGGCGATGCGTGCGGACGGCTGGGGTGAGCGGCTAATCCATGCGGGGGGCGGGGCCAGACCGAGGTAAGCGGCCAATCCGTGGGGGGGGGGGGGGCAGGCCGAGACCAGCAGCTAATCCGACAGTTGTCACTCTAACGACACTGTCACGGTGACACTGTCACGGTGACACAATTTTGGAGCAAGACAGACAGACAGACAGAATAAGGCAATTATATATATAGATAGAGTCATTACAGAGTGATCTATTTCAAGTGTTTATTTCTGCTAATGTTGATTATGACTTACAGCCAATGAAAACCCAAAAGTCATTATCTCAGAAAATGAGAATAATTACTACAATACACCTGGAAAGGCTTCCTACCGTATGCGTTTAAAATAGTCTATCAGTTTCGTTCATTAGGCTATATAATCATGGGGAAGACTGCTGACTTAACAGATGTCCCCAAGGCAGTCATTGACACACTCCACAAGGACGGTAAGCCACAAAAGGTCATTGCTAAAGATGCTGGCTGTTCACAAAGTGCTGTATCCAAGCATTTTAATGGAAAGTTGAGTGAAAGGAAAAGTGTGGTAGAAAAAGGTGCAAAAGCAACCAGGATAAACACAGCCTTGATAGGATTGTTAAGAAAAGGCCATTCAAAAATGTGTGGTAGATTCCCAAGGAATGGACTGCTGTTGGAGTCAGTGCTTTAAGAGCCACCACACACAGATGTATCCAGGACATGGGCTACAACTGTCGCATTCCTTGTGTCAAGCCACACATGACCATTAGACAATGCCAGAAGCGCCTTACCGGAATCAAGGAGAAATAGAACTGGACTGTTGCTCAGTGGTCCAAAGTGTTATTTTCAGAAGAAAGTAAATTTTGCATTTTATTTGGAAATCAAGGTCCTAGAGTCTGGAGGAAGAGTGGAGAGGCCACAATCCAAGCTGCTTGAGGGCTAGTTTGAAGTTTCCAAAATCAGTGATGGTTTGCGGAGCTATGTCATGTGCTGGTGTAGCTCCACTGTGTTTTATCAAGACCAAAGTCAGCGCAGCCGTCTACCAGGAAATTTTACAGCACTTCATGCTTCCCTCTGCTGACAAGCTTTATGGAGATGAAAATTTCATTTTACAGAAGGACTTAACACCTATCCACACTGCCAAAAGTACCAATACCTGATTTAATAACCACAGTATCACTTTGCTTTATTGGCCAGCAAACTCACCTGACCTACACCCCATAGAGAATCTATGGGGTATTGTCAAGAGGAAGATGAGAGACACCAGACCTAACAATGCAGACAAGCTGAAGGCTTCCATCAAAGCAACCTGGACCTCCATAACACCTCAGCAGTGCCACAGGCTGATCGCCTCCATGCCACACAGCATTAATGCAGTAATTCATGCAAATGGAGCCCCGACCAAGTATTGAGGCATTTACTGTACATACTTTTTAGTAGGACAACATTTCTGAGTTTAAAATTATTTTTTCAGGTAATCTTATATAATATTCTAATTTTCTGAGATAATTAATTTTGGGTTTTCATTGGCTGTAAGCCATAATCATCAACATTAACAGAAATAAATACTTGAAATAAATCACTCTGTTTGTAATGATTCTATATAATATATGTGTTTCCCTTTTTCTATTGAATTACTGAAATAAATTAACTTGTTGATGATATTTTCATTTATTGAGATGTACCTGTACACTGTGTGCAGAATTATTCGGCAAATGAGTATTTTGATCACATGATACTTTTTATACATGTTGTCCTACTCCAAGCTGTATAGGCTTGAGAGCCAACTACCAATTACGTTAATCAGGTGATGTGCATCTCTGTAATGAGGAGGGGTGTGGTGTAATGACATCAACACCCTATATAAGATGTGCTTAATTATTATGCAACTTCCTTTCCTTTGGCAAAATGGGTCAGAAGAGAGATTTGACGGGCTCTGAAAAGTCCAAAATTGTGAGATGTCTTGCAAAGGGATGCAGCACTCAAATTGCCAAACTTATGAAGCATGATCACCGAACAATCAAGCGTTTCATGGCAAATAGCCAACAGGGTGACAAGAAGCGTGTTGGGCAAAAAAGGCGCAAAATAACTGCCCATGAAATGAGGAAAATCAAGCATGAAGCTGCCAAGATGCCATTTGCCACCAGTTTGGCCATATTTCAGAGCTGCAACCTTAGGGGTAGTTTGCACGCTGCGACATCGCAAGCCGATGTTGTGATGCCGAGCGCGATAGTCCCCGCCCCCGTCGCAGCTGCGATATCCTTGTGATAGCTGCCGTAGCGAACATTATCGCTACGGCAGCTTCACATGGACTCACCTGTCCTGGGACGTCGCTCTGGCCGGTGACCCGCCTCCTTATTAAGGGGGTGGGTCGTACGGCGTCACTGTGATGTCACACGGCAGGCGGCCAACAGGAGCGGAGGGGCGGAGATGAATGGGATGTAAACATCCTCCCACCCACCTTCTCCCTTCCGCATATCCTACGGGAGCCACGGTGACGCCGGTAGGAGATGTTCCTCGCTTCTGCGGCTTCACACACAGCAATGTGTGCTGCTGCTGGAGCGAGGAACAACATCGGACCATCGCGTCAGCGTAATTATGGATTACGCCGACGCTACACCGATGATACGATTACGACGCTTTTGCGCTCGTTAATCATATCATCTAGGCTTTACACACTACGACGTTGCCTGCGATGCCGGATGTGCGTCACTTTCAATTTGACCCCACCGACATCGCACCTGCGATGTCGTAGTGTGCAAAGTACCCTTTACTGGAGTATCAGAAAGCACAAGGTGGGCCATACTCATGGACATGGCCAAGGTAAGGAAGGCTGAAAAATGACCACCCTTGAACAAGACACATAAGTTAAAACGTCAAGACTGTGCCAAGAAATATCTTAAAACTGCTTTTTCAAAGGTTTTATGGACTAATGAAATGAGAGTGACTCTTGATGGGCTAGATGGATGGGCCAGAGGCTAGATCAGTAAAGGGCAGAGAGCTCCACTCCGACTCAGACGCCAGCAAGGTGGAGGTGGGGTACTGGTATGGGCTGGTATCATCAAAGATCAACTTGTGGGAGGATGGAGTGAAGCTCAACTCCCAGACCTACTGCCAGTTTCTGGAAGACAACTTCTTCAAGCAGTGGTATAGGAAGAAGTCGGTATTGTTCAAGAAAAACAAGCTCCATCACATGCATAAAAATTACTCCACAGCATGGCTGGCCAGTAAAGGTCTAAAAGATGAAAAAATAATGACATGGCCCCCTTGTTTACCTGATCTGTACTCCAAAGAGAACCTGTGGTCCCTCATAAAATGTAAGATCTACAGGCAGGGAAAACAGTACACCTCTCAGAACAGTGTCTGGGAGGCTGTGGTGGCTGCTGTACGCAATGTTGATTGTAAACAGATCAAGCAACTGACAGAATCTATGGATGGTAGGCTGTTGAGTGTCATCATAATGAGAGGTGGCTATATTGGTCACTAATTTTTTGGGGTTTTGTTTTTGCATCTCGTAAATGTTTATTTCTAAATTTTGTGCAGTTATATTGGTTTACCTGGTAAAAATAAACAAGTGAAATGGGAATATATTTGGTTTTTATTAAGTTGCCTAATAATTTTGCACAGTAATAGTTAAATTCACAAACAGATATCCTCCTAAGATAGCCAAATCTAAGAAAAACTCACTCCAACTTCCAAAAATATTAAGCTTCTATATTTATGAGTCTTTTGGGTTGATTGAGAACATAGTTGTTGATCAATAATAAAAAAAATCCTCTAAAATACAACTTGCTTAATAATTCTGCACACGGTGTATATTCAATGGCTTTTTTGTTTTATGTGTTATGAGTTTACTTTCTGCATCGTGATATCTTTCTTATGAAGTAGAGTAAAGGAGTTATTTGAAAAGATAAATAAAGAAGACAAGTAACACACATTTAAATTCTAAACATTTTTCTAAATACCTTTATTTAGTAAAAAGGTATGCTTGATCTGCTGCACTTTGTCAGGATTCCAAGACTGGAGATGTCGTCAATGATACCTCATTCTAGATCTCAAAGGACACTGACTACTTTACAATGTATCCAAGTGTCATACATTCAGTGCTGTCCCATGAAAAGATATAATAAAATATTTACAAAAAGGGAGGGGTGTACTCACATTTGTACTCACTGTGTGCCATATGATTCAAGGGATATGAGGCTTTTTATTTAGTTTGCTTCATATTCTAAATGTTACTGTCCTTATAATGGAGTGTTGTGCAAAATATGATTATGTAGAGCAGCCCAAATACATTTACCCAAGTGAATCCTGTGAGCAGCACCCCTTTTGTAAAGACCAAAAATATGAACGTCAGTCAAACTAAATGAAAAACTACAAAACTCTGAAACCATATGGCAGATTTAAAAGTGGACATTTGTGTATAGCAGTAAAAATAAAATGAGATAGCTGTCCAATTTGCAGAAGAAGACAGGTCCTCTTTAAGACTGGAGAGAGGTCATCAATCATCTTTTAACCATTTCAAAAGAAATCTACAAGGCTCATCTCTCATTGCTGATCACACATACACACTGAATGTCTATTATTTTGAAGTTAGGTTGTGTTATGCTTTCTATCACTTGCTGCAGGTTATCGGATGACTTGTTTTGCAGATCTTTTATATACAATATTACAGTTCATCCTGGCATCAGGACTACTTGTGATCAGATCGTTGGGAAACCTAACAAAACAGGATTGTGTAAAGCATGCACAATCCCTCCAAGAACAACTATAGATTTCAATGGTCCTTTGAAACTTCATTATCCGGCTATGCGACTTCAGGAAAGTTATTTCATAGAATCTTTTCCGAGGGTCTCTCAGTAGCAAAGCCATGCCATTATCTGTGGTGGATGTACATTATAAAAAAAAACTCTCTTTAGTTCTGAAGTTGCCCAAAATATTTCACTTGGATATAGTGTTCATGCGGTTTCCCACCCGATCTAATTGGCCTAAATTCAAGCACGTATTCTGGAAGTCATATTCTGTCTACAAACTGTTGTTAACTGTATTCTATGCTCTTCTCTTTGTATACATTTCTCTGTCAAAAAGTTCAGTAATTTTATCTTACTCTAATTTTCTAAATTTAAAGATGTTTATAATAGCATTGCATATCTGGATTAATTATATTGATAAAGGTTATCTAAATATAATTTAATAAAAAAAGTTAAAATTTCAGATTATTGTTGGCATCCAACATATTAAAGTTTTATCTGTCAATTCATAGGATGCAAAGTTTTTTTTCAATGAGGAGAATATGTATCAAATAAAAATCACTATAAATGTGGTAAAATGTATATACAAAAGGATGAATTGAACATTAGGCCATAGTTAAATAAAATATGCACCATTGTAATGTAATATGGCACTTGTAATATCATTTGCTGGAGTGGTCTAGTTCAGAGGTCCCCAACCTTTTTTGCACCAGGGACCGGCTTTAAGCAAGACTAGTTTTCCATGGCCCGATGGGACATGGGCGGAGCTTTGGTCATATGGGCGGGGTTATGGAGGGGTGGAGCTTAGTGCATACTTATAATATAACTACTACATTATAGCACTGCTATATGCACCAGACAGTGCTGTATGGGGAGGATGCTGGCAAGACCTCGGTGTACAGCGCTGCTAAGTAGCAGCACTGTACATTGAGCATCAGTGTATACAGCACTGCTGCTTAGCAGCGCTACACACTGAACACCGGTACCGGGAGCCGCGTCAATGAGCCCGCCCCGGCACGCCCCACATAACATGTTCTGCCGGGGGCGAGTCAGTGAGGAGAGCCTGCCGCCCCACCCCATCAAGTACATACCATGCTGTGCTGGAGGGCCGCGTCACTAAGACCCACCCAATGCCCCGCCCCGTCCCGTGCAACAGGTACCATGCTGTGCTGTGGAGGGCTGCGTCACAAAGACCCGCCCGATGCCCCGCCCCATCCTGCATAATGTTCTCTGCCGGGAGCTGCGAGCTGTCACGGCTACGGCAGAGAACATTATCAATCCACACAGAGCGTGCTCTGACCAGGCGCAGGGCCGCAGAGCTAGCTGTCAGCGGCGCCGCGGGCAGGCTGAAAACCCCCAACGGCCCAGTCCTGGTTCGCGGACCGGCGGTTGGGGACCTCTGGTCTAGCTGAGTTGCAGCAGATAAAGTAGTATTTTACAAAAACTACATCAAAATGTCTACTAAGTGACAGGCTATAGAAACAGGAAGAAAAAACTACCGCACATAGACGGGGAGCACAACAATAGTGAATGATAAAAGGCAACCTTTATTTGTAGCAAAAGTTAAAAACACTAAAATGCAAAACACACCTGGTAACACGGCATGCAACCACTGCCCAGCCCCACAGCAATATTATAAATCTGGTAGATCATAGGCACAAAAATTAATGACATGTGGCAATAGTTGAAATTACAATAAACAGCATATATACAGCCGTAACAGTGCCAGGAAGGAGAATGACAATAAACCTACAACCTCATAGAGCCACAAGACAGAAAGAGGCCCAGCAGGACCATAGCATAATCAAGAGTATAGAAATGTAAATACAGACTGTGGTCAGATGACCTGGTAAAGCGATATGCCTACACTCATGTATAAGCCATGAATCCCTCTAAAGGAGGAAATAAATAGAAGATTAGAGAGCAGGCACAGGGGAAGGTGGGCATGGGTTCCCGTGAGCAGGACCCACGCGCATCGCCGCAAAAAACGGCTTCCTCAGGGTACGGCTTCCTCATTCTCCTTCCTGGCACTGTTACGGCTGTATATATGCTGTTTATTGTAATTTCAACTATTGCCACATGTCATTAATTTTTGTGCCTATGATCTACAGGATTTATAATATTGCTGTGGGGCTGGGCTGTGGTTGCATGCCGTGTTACTAGGTGTGTTTTGCATTTTAGTGTTTTTAACTTTTGCTACAAATAAAGGTTGCCTTTTCTCATTCACTATTTTTGTGCTCCCCGTCTATGTGCGGTACTTTTTTCTTCCTGTTTCTATAGTCCCTTTGCCGCACGGGTGAGCGCTTGTTTTATTATACAATGTAATTATTCTTGGCGGTGCACCCTCTTTTTCTGGTTGTTACTAAGTGACATGCTAATAATCAAAAAAGAGAAAAAAAAAACTAAGCAGAAAAAAGGTGTACACCCAGATATACAGGGCAATATATGTTATTAACTCCATATAACACCGCAATTAAAACCATAATATCCCCATAAATTTATCCTCATACAAGAATGAAATGCAAAAATAATAACCCTTTAGGTTTAAATATATACAATTGATGACATACCAATATGAGCATAAATCCACTAATGGGTTTTGGAGTGAAATAGGTAATAAAGAAGTCAAATATGTTTGAGCATGTAATAAGTACGCAAGCCATAAGGAAACAATTTCTACAGCTCTAATCACAAATGTAAACTTGTATAAAAAGCACCAGAAAAAGCGCTAATAGCGATATCAGTTAGCAAGTATATAAACATTCAACCGTGAAATTGTATGTATAAAGAATAGTGCAAATAAGAATTAGTATCCAAATCAAATGAAAAATAATCACTGGAAAGTGCATATTATAAGACCCATGGCTCCAAGGAGGGACCAATGAGGGACCCTACATGTATCACTGCAGAATATTTTGTTTTTCAGGCATATATCTACTAAAGTATAATTTTTTTGTTACAGTCTCTTTATCAATGCGGATAGAATACTGCTATAAAAATAGAGAAAAAGCATATGTGAAGCCCCGCAAGTATTGTGTCGGTGCATTACCTTCAGGGACTCCACGCAGCTGGATCCTGTCACAGGTAGGAAATCTTCTATCTAGGATTGTCGTGACGCCACTCTCAGAATTGCGGTCAGTGGGGACCGCCACTGCAGATTAAGGGACGCCTGGGGCTGATGGTGGGTGCAGTCAGTTGTAATAGCCTCCTGAGAGTGAGGCAAGCCCCAGGACCCTGTGTAGGTGTGTGGAACCACAAGGCGCAGAATAACTCAACACAAGCAGAATGTCTTTCAGGGGTTTTACTCACTGATGATGGCAGGGTGAGTAACCCGGGCGTAGCTGGGATGAACCAGGCTGGAACCAGGTGTCCTTCAGGCTGACTGATGAGGGTGGCTACCGACTCGCCTTCCTTAGCCCTTTACGTTTTGGGGTAACCCCGACTTTTAGTCCCTATGGGGGTCACCCAGGGAAGTTGCTGGCGCCTCTCTCCCCTTCTTTTTGGCCCGTTTGCTTGTAGCCTGGACCAGGACACTCCGGCTGCTTGCCTCCTGTGAACTATGGGCCCTAACTGTGGCTACGTGGCTGCGGACTCTGTAGTGTTGTCTTGGGGGTGTAAAGTGCCCCCTCATGCAGGTTTGGCAAGGGAAAGGTGGATCTATCCCTGCACTGGGACCTGCTACCCGTTTGGGCCTGGTTCTCCCTGACAGTCTCCTTACTTTCCACTCCGTTGCTCTCTCTTTAGCTGTGTGTGGATTTCGGGTAGCACTCCCAGGTGACCGTTCTTCCCCGTCGGTAGTCACTGCGCGGACGCTGTTAGACTGCCACAGCTCCAGGGTCTGCTTCTCACGTCTGCTTTCCCTGAGCTGCACACTAAACCGGCTCACTCGTGGGACCTGCACTGCTGCTCCTGTCTGAGCTCCACTTCCATGCTCCTCACTCCTCCACACTCTGCTTCAGACTGCTCCTCTCCTCCTCCTTCCTCTTTTCCCTTTTGTGCCTGCCTACGCCACCTAGCAACCAGGCTCTCTACCACACCCCTTGAGTGGAGATGGAGGCTTCGCTCAGGCTTCGCCCCCTCCTGGGATCCCCAGGGGTCCTCTCAAAGGTACATGTGTGAGACCTGATCACTATGCGCCTGTGTAGTCACACTTCGGTCAGCCTTCTGGATTACCTGTGTTGTACTGTCCCCAGCATGGGTGCAGTACTCAGTGGTGCCTGACCAGGTCAGGGGCGCCACATTCCCCCTTAGTTATCACCAGCACGTCCTCGGGCTGCAAGACAACATTTTAAAATGCGTAAAACATTAAAACATGGTAAAACGTTTTAAAACCACCAGGTACCATACATCACCACCCTCCACCCACAAGTCCGTTAACCCACCCTAAACCCTCTCTCGTTGGCCGCGCCTTCAGCCACTTCTGGCAGGATGTAGAGGCGGCTTTCATGGTCTGGTGGTTTCAGGGTATACCTGGCCTGGTGGAGCCGCGCCTTCAGCCTCTTCTGGCAGGATGTAGAGGCGGCCTCCACAGTTGGTGCTGACCAGGTACCCTGTTTGTGGTGGAGAGCCAGGCCCCATAAACAGGCATGCTCCCTGGTTGCAGGCGAGCCAGGCCCCTAAACAGGCTGGCTCTGGTGGTGGTACCTCTGGGGTAACTATTTACACTGCGAGAGTTTGTGGCTATAGCCAGTTCATAGCCTTAAGGTTCATGGGTTTCTCACATTAGTTCATGTGGGCACATTTCTTGAACATTAACGTTGCAAAACTTCAAACTTTAACTTCTGTACTTTACTTTACTTTACATGAACTTTACACAGATTCCTCCTCACCAGGGCTTGGGCCTGTAGGGCTGCGGCACCTGTTGCTTTCTCCATCTCTGTCATCATCTGTAGTGGTCTCATCAATGGGTTCTTTGTCTTTTCTTTCCTCTTCTTCTGTGTCTGTTTCTTTTGCAGGATTACTGTAGGGACTTCTGGGACATGGTGTAACATCCAGTGCGTACCATCCGCGTTCTCCTTGGTGCATGGTGAATTCCACTGAGTCTCCCATCTGTAGATTTCTTCCTGGATGTCCTCTGGGTAAATGTGCTCTAACATCCCTTCTGTTCACAAAGATACCTTCTTTCATGCCAGGTGCAACTATGAAACCATATCCACTCTTCAAGCTGAAGTCTTCCACAACTCCACGACAAAGTGGGCCTCTGACCTGTGATTTGGCTCTTCTTAAAGACCGCTTCTCTTCCAAGTCTCTGGCTGTTACTTCATCCTTCCTATTCGGAGATTGCTGTGCAGGGGAAAACTTTGTTCAGCTGCGGCGCCGTGTCTTGCGGGCTGGATTCTGCTGGGCTGCTACTTCACTGCTTGCAGGCTCCCAGGTGAGGTTTCTGGGCAACTCTTCCTCAGCGGAGGGTGTCGGGCTCTCTTCATCCCAGCGGGAATATGGCAACATCTCTGGCTCTGGGCATGGATCCCCTGCTGATGGCTCCGGGGTCAGCTCCTCAGCCTTCTGTTCTCCTCTCCCCCTTAGTTCTTCTGAGCACTCCTGTTGTGGCAGCGCTGGGGATGGGTGTTCATCAGCCGGCCAGGGCAGTGGACTTTTTGGCGTGGATATTGCCGGAATCTTCCTGGGGGTGTGCGGAGGGAGCAGATACCGGTCCACCATCTCCTGTGGGAACTGGGCCTCTAGATCAGCCTTCAGCTTCCAGTATTCGGGGTCCTCCCCCAGCAGGGACTTCCTAGCAGGGACTTCCTTAGACTGGGGAGCGGTGTCTGCTCTGGCCTTGCAGGCCGGGGTAAACAGTGGTACAGTCTTGTCTTGGCGGGCCGCGCCTGACATGGCGGCGGCCTGGTCTTGGCGGGCCGGGCAGGGCCTCGCTGCGGCGGCCTGAATTGGCGTCGCAGCTGCGATGGGATCTGTGCAGGCTGGGCTGGGCGTCGCTGCAACGATCTGGGCTTGGCGGGCCGCACCTGACGTGGCTGCGGCCTGGTTCAGCACCTCACTTGCGGCGCGGACGAGCGTCGCTGCTGCGGTGGGGTCTTGGCGGGCCGGGCCTAGCATGGCGGCGGCCTGGGTCAGCGTCACACCTGCGGCGTGGATGAGGGTCGCGGCGGCAGCCGGATCTTTGCGGGCCGGGCAGGGCATCGTTGCGGCGGCCTGGGCTTGGCGGGCCGCACCTGGCGTGGCTGCGGCCTGATTCAGCGTCGCCGCGCCGGGCGCCTCTTCAGGGACCGCGGGCGTGGCAGCAGGGGTCGGGGCACTCGCGCTGGCAGGGGCAACACTGGACTCACCCATCGGTGGCATCATCGGGGTCTGAGTCGTCGCCGCTCGGTCTGGCACTCGTCGCGTGGCTCTCCCCTCGTAGGCCTGAACCGCTGCAGCCATCTCCAGAAGCTCCGTGCGTCCCTCGCTGATCTGCCGTATAACCCTGGCCTCCAGTTGGTAGCAGAACTGGGCAAGCTCTTGATACCACCAGGCAGCGGAGCCTGGCTCTGGGTCTCTGCATCCAGACGCCATTTCCTCTGCGTCTCCTTCTTTTAACAGCAGGCTTCTGGCTCCCTTTCTGTCCCGACGTCTCTGAACGCCTCCGCTCTCATCACTTGCGAGGTCAGGACTCTGCAGGGGATCTCTGGGTAGCCACACCTCTTCGTGGGCGGTAACTTCTCCCAGCGCGGGCTGCTGTTGTTTTTCAGCGCGCTTTTCATGGTGGCAATATGGCGGCGCTTCCAATTTTCCAAGCGGACCGCCCAGGCACATGGTCACCTGTCTGAACAGGTCTAGTCCTTATCCTGTTCGTGACGCCAGATGTGAAGCCCCGCAAGTATTGTGTCGGTGCATTACCTTCAGGGACTCCACGCAGCTGGATCCTGTCACAGGTAGGAAATCTTCTATCTAGGATTGTCGTGACGCCACTCTCAGAATTGCGGTCAGTGGGGACCGCCACTGCAGATTAAGGGACGCCTGGGGCTGATGGTGGGTGCAGTCAGTTGTAATAGCCTCCTGAGAGTGAGGCAAGCCCCAGGACCCTGTGTAGGTGTGTGGAACCACAAGGCGCAGAATAACTCAACACAAGCAGAATGTCTTTCAGGGGTTTTACTCACTGATGATGGCAGGGTGAGTAACCCGGGCGTAGCTGGGATGAACCAGGCTGGAACCAGGTGTCCTTCAGGCTGACTGATGAGGGTGGCTACCGACTTGCCTTCCTTAGCCCTTTACGTTTTGGGGTAACCCCGACTTTTAGTCCCTATGGGGGTCACCCAGGGAAGTTGTTGGCGCCTCTCTCCCCTTCTTTTTGGCCCGTTTGCTTGTAGCCTGGACCAGGACACTCCGGCTGCTTGCCTCCTGTGAACTATGGGCCCTAACTGTGGCTACGTGGCTGCGGACTCTGTAGTGTTGTCTTGGGGGTGTAAAGTGCCCCCTCATGCAGGTTTGGCAAGGGAAAGGTGGATCTATCCCTGCACTGGGACCTGCTACCCGTTTGGGCCTGGTTCTCCCTGACAGTCTCCTTACTTTCCACTCCGTTGCTCTCTCTTTAGCTGTGTGTGGATTTCGGGTAGCACTCCCAGGTGACCGTTCTCCCCCGTCGGTAGTCACTGCGCGGACGCTGTTAGACTGCCACAGCTCCAGGGTCTGCTTCTCACGTCTGCTTTCCCTGAGCTGCACACTAAACCGGCTCACTCGTGGGACCTGCACTGCTGCTCCTGTCTGAGCTCCACTTCCATGCTCCTCACTCCTCCACACTCTGCTTCAGACTGCTCCTCTCCTCCTCCTTCCTCTTTTCCCTTTTGTGCCTCCCTACGCCACCTAGCAACCAGGCTCTCTACCACACCCCTTGAGTGGAGATGGAGGCTTCGCTCAGGCTTCGCCCCCTCCTGGGATCCCCAGGGGTCCTCTCAAAGGTACATGTGTGAGACCTGATCACTATGCGCCTGTGTAGTCACACCTCGGTCAGCCTTCTGGATTACCTGTGTTGTACTGTCCCCAGCATGGGTGCAGTACTCAGTGGTGCCTGACCAGGTCAGGGGCGCCACACATACATTTAACTTTAGCATACCTGTTTAATAGTCAAATTTGCCAACCATACACGTCACAACAATAAATTGTCCTCTTGCCTTATTTTGCTTTCTGCCTGTGAACCTACAAAGGTAACATTATTTATTACAGTTTTTTTGTCAAGGAGGGGAGAATAGTGTAAATATAGAACAATTGAAACCTGTTTTAATAGTCCAGCTTCACAAAAGTACATGCCAAAACAATACTGCTTTGGCTTATCTCTGGCACATACACACACACACACACACACACACACACACACACCAGTGATCCGCTATACTATCGATGCTTAAGCACAGAGTCTTTATCCTCCCAAAAGAATCATAACAACTAAAGAAGGTCATTACTAATGAAAAGTTATGCATATTCTTTGGGACATGATCGTACAATAAATATATACACTGTGTGCAGAATTATTAGGCAAATGAATATTTTGATCACATGATAATTATTATACATGTTGTCCTACTTCAAGCTGTATAGGCTTAAGAGCCAACTACCTATTAAGTAAATCAGTTGATGTGCATTTCTGTAATGAATATAGAAGAAGCTCTGCTTCACTGATAAACAGGTGCTCGGAGGTAAACAATAGACAAATATAGGGTAACCTCGGCACACTATAACTCCCAAAGAAAAGTCAAAAATAGCAGTAATTTGAAATGCGAAATCACTCTTTATTAATCCGTTTTTTTTAATTAATATTGCATATATGTTCTGTCCAAAACAAGTTGACGTTTCGGCCTTCGGCCTTCGTCAGACTGGACTTTTCTGAATACAATGGAAAAATAACAATAATTAATATCACAGAAAAGTAGAAGTTACATAGTACAATATCCAACAATATAGTGATATACCAAGGATACAACAATGGGACAGATATGTTGCATATAATTCTGATGCCATAATACAGGATAAGGTAAGCACAGTAATATCATGCATTAGGGGTCAGGGTGAATCAGACATTGTTGTTACGGTAAGGATGATAGACACATAGGATCATGTGTAGAATCGTGAAGTGCTACACTACTAGTGGCAGAGCTGATGGGTAGGCTGACCATAGAAGAAAAAGGGAAACAAGAAAAGAAGAAAAAGTTGAACATGTAGAGAACAGTGGAAAAAGGGGGTGGGGCGAAGCAAAAAGATTATGGTAGGCTGGCAGGAGGTATGTATAACTCAACAAAACAAATACAATTGTGGCAAATACGTCAATCAAGAGAGCTGGATAATGCAACGTAGTTATATTGATGTACTCATCACTACAAAAAGAGACATATATGTTAAAGGATAGACCACCTGAGAGTAATGTATAAATAAACCGTTACTGGTATGTACAGTGCCTACAAGTAGTCTTCAACCCCCTGCAGATTTAGCAGGTTTGATAAGATGCAAATAAGTTAGAGCCTGCAAACTTCAAACAAGAGCAGGATTTATTAACAGATGCATAAATCTTACAAACCAACAAGTTATGTTGCTCAGTTAAATTTTAATAAATTTTCAACATAAAAGTGTGGGTCAATTATTATTCAACCCCTAGGTTTAATATTTTGTGGAATAACCCTTGTTTGCAATTACAGCTAATAATCGTCTTTTATAAGACCTGATCAAGCCGGCACAGGTCTCTGGAGTTATCTTGGCCCTCTCCTCCATGCAGATCTTCGCCAAGTTATCTAGGTTCTTTGGGTGTCTCATGTGGACTTTAATCTTCAGCTCCTTCCACAGGTTTTAAATTGGGTTAAGGTCAGGAGACTGACTAGGCCACTGCAACACCTTGATTTTTTCCCTCTTGAACCAGGCCTTGGTTTTCTTGGCTGTGTGCTTTGGGTCGTTGTCTTGTTGGAAGATGAAATGACGACCCATCTTAAGATCCTTGATGGAGGAGCGGAGGTTCTTGGCCAAAATCTCCAGGTAGGCCGTGCTATCCATCTTCCCATGGATGCGGACCAGATGGCCAGGCCCCTTGGCTGATAAACAGCCCCACAGCATGATGCTGCCACCACCATGCTTGACTGTAGGGATGGTATTCTTGGGGTCATATGCAGTGCGATCCAGTCTCCAAACGTCACGTGTGTGGTTGGCACCAAAGATCTCGATCTTGGTCTCATCAAACCAGAGAACCTTCAACCAGTCTGTCTCAGAGTCCTCCAAGTGATCATGAGCAAACTGTAGACGAGCCTTGACATGACGCTTTGAAAGTAAAGGTACCTTACGGGCTCGTCTGGAACGGCGACCATTTCAGTGGAGTACGTTACTTATGGTATTGACTGAAACCAATGTCCCCACTGCCATGAGATCTTCCTGGAGCTCCTTCCTTGTTGTCCTTGGGTTAGCCTTGACTCTTCAGACAAGCCTGGCCTCAGCACGGGTGGAAACTTTCAAAGGCTGTCCAGGCCGTGGAAGGCTAACAGTAGTTCCATAAGCCTTCCACTTCAGGATGATGCTCCCAACAGTAGAGACAGGTAGGCCCAACTCCTTGGAAAGGGTTTTGTACCCCTTGCCAGCCTTGTGACCCTCCACGATCTTGTCTCTGATGGCATTGGAATGCTCCTTTGTCTTTCCCATGTTGACCAAGTATGAGTGCTGTTCACAAGTTTGGGGAGGGTCTTAATTAGTCAGAAAAGGCTGGAAAAAGAGATAATTAATCCAAACATGTGAAGCTCATTGTTCTTTGTGCCTGAAATACTTCTTAATACTTTAGGGGAACCAAACAGAATTCTGGTGGATTGAGGGGTTGAATAATAAATGACCCTCTGAATAAACTTTTCACAATTTAAAAAAAAAGCAATAACATTCTTTTTTGCTGCAGTGCATTTCACACTTCCAGGCTGATCTACAGTCCAAATGTCACAATGCCAAGTTAATTCCGAATGTGTAAACCTGCTAAATCTGCAGGGGGTTGAATACTACTTGTAGGCACTGTATGTGACAGTGTCAAATACCGTTAAATACTTGTTGTTCAGTGATTGTTATGAGGAAGGATTGCGCTGTGATAGGGGTACCTGCCAGGTACTACAGTATCTTAGCACAAAGAGCCTGGAGAGGACAAGATGATAGCGTCTAATATGAATCACGCTATAATGAAAGAGCATATGTTAGATAATGCATATCACAAATTATGTCATTAAGTTGATTTCTGCTAAATGGCAGGATGCACATGTAGAGATTGTGTACCTGTGTGCAAAAACTTGCTGGTATGACACTGTCAGGAGTGCAATATTAAAGTTATTAGGCGTTTTCACAAGATATGCCAGTGGGAAGTGTTCTATGGGGTCCAGGAACCTCAAAGAAAGTATATAACAATTGTTAAGTGTCTCTGAAAATGAATTAGTATAGGCTCAGGAGGTTGAGAGCAAGGTATTACCTATGAAGATGGCCAAGGGGTTAATGTAGCCGGTAGCACCAGAGGAACTTAAGGCCTAGGTCCTAATATGGTGAGAAAAAATAGTATAGGTATCATAAATAAACAAGTAAGAGCTGAAGACATGAAGTTCAGAGAAGAACAGTAGGTCGGTTGCCATTACTCACCTCGCCGATGCTGGACGTGCGTTCTGTATATGTGCGCACCTGTGCAGTAAGCTGTATCCAGCGTGCGAGGGTTTATGAAGGAAGTGTGGGTGGGATTGTTTAGATCACTTCCCGCGTTTGGAACGCAGGAAGTAAGGAAGTGGAACGCACGCTGCGCATGCGCAGTGCGCGCTCCACATCCAATAATGCATCTGGGCGTAACTGAGGTTGCGTGAGTGGGAGCCGCTGCCATAATCCAAGTGCCATAAACCATATAAGTAATAGTGCAGTTATTCGTAGAGGTGCTGGCAAGTGCTCATATTCTGTGGTAATTAGCGTTTCTGTAAAGAAGAAATAATCACATTAGTATACAGGGATACATCAGGAGACCCTAATGGTAATATAGCTAACAATGTCATTGATTAAGACTTATGTGTCAAAGGTCACCAAGGGGGAAAAAAAAAAAAAAATATATGTTTATATGAGTACTAGAATTTTCAAAGAAGGAACTGGTTAGTATACAGGCATCCAATTCAAAATAACATAATATGGACAGAATGAGTACTGCTATTTTTGACTTTTCTTTGGGAGTTATAGTGTGCCGAGGTTACCCTATATTTACATTTCTGTAATGAGGAGGGGTGCGGTGTAATGACATCAACACCCTATATAAGGTGTGCTTAATTATTAGGCAACTTCCTTTCCTTTGGCAAAATGGGTCAGAAAAAAGATTTGACAAGCTCTGAAAAGTCCAAAATTGTGAGATGTCTTGCAGACAGATGCAGCAGTCTTGAAATTGCCAAACTTTTGAAGCGTGATCACCAAACAATCAAGTGTTTCATGGCAAATAGCCAACAGGGTTGCAAGAAGCATGTTGGGCAAAAAAGGAGCAAAATAATTGCACATGAATTGAGGAAAATGAAGCGTGAAGCTGCCAAGATGCCATTTGCCACCAGTTTGGCCATATTTCAGAGCTGCAACGTTATTGGAGTATCAAAAAGCACAAGGTGGGACATACTCAGGGACATTGCCAAGGTAAAGAATGCTGAAAAATGACCACCTTTGAACAACAACAAGATAAAACGTCAAGACTGGGCCAAGAAATATGTTAAGACTGATTTTTCAAAGGTTTTATGGACTGAAGAAATGAGAGTCACTTTTGATGGGTCAGATGGATGGGCCAGAGGCTGGATCAGTAAAGGGCAGAGAGCTCCACTCCGACTCAGACACCAGCAAGGTGGAGATAGGGTACTGATATGGGCTAGTATAATCAAAAATCAACTTGTGGGACCTTTTCGGGGTTGAGGATGGAGTGAAGCTCAACTCCCAGACCTACTGCTAGTTTCTGGAAGACAACTTCTTCAAGCAGTGGTACAGGAAGAAGTTGGTATCATTCAAGAAAAACATGATTTTCATGCAGGACAATGCTTTATCACATGCATCCAACTACTCCTTAGCGTGGCTCGCAAGGTCTAAAAGATGAAAAAATAATGACATGGCCCCCTTGTTTACCTGATCTGAACCCCCTAGAGAACCTGTGGTCCCTCATAAAATGTAAGATCTACAGGGAGGGAAAACAGTACACCTCTCGGAACAGTGTCTGGGAGGCTGTGGTGGCTGCTCCACGCAATGTTGATCATAAAGAGATCAAGCAACTGACAGAATCTATGGATGGTAGGCTGCTGAGTGTCATCATAAAGAAGGGTGGCTATATTGGTCACTAATTTTTAGGGTTTTGTTTTTGCATGTCAGAAATGTTTATTTCTAAATTTTGTGCAGTTATATTGGTTTACCTGGTGAAAATAAACAAGTGAGATGGGAATATATTTGTTTTTTATTAAGTTGCCCAATAATTCTGCACAGTAATGGTTACCTGCACAAACAGATATCCTCCTAAGTTAGCCAAATCTAAAAAAAAAAAACCACCCCAACTTCCAAAAATATTAAGCTTTGATATTTATGAGTCTTTTGGGTTGATTGAGAACATTGTTGTTGATCAATAATAAAAAAAAATCCACAAAAATACAACTTGCCTAATAATTCTGCTCAGTGTATATTTCTGCTGCACATATTATTTCCCATTTTGCCCAAAAAATATCTCCTACATGTCATATGGAAGAAGGTTCTCTACTCATACTTAACTGACTATGAAAAGTGACAAATTGTTAAACGTCTTACAGAGGGATACTAGAAATTGCTAATATATTGGGGATTCTTAAAAAGTTTTATTGGATATTGTCAACAGGGAACAATGTAACTAAAGACATGGACTGCACATCCAAAAATGCCTAGTGCTACTATGGAAAAGCTTATAAAACTGAACATAAAGTTAATATTCTGCTAATACTTTACAAAGCCCACTGTCATGTCACGTCGAACCTCTAAGTGGGTCCTAAACTTTATCTTAAAAGTTTTGTGTCATGTGCCAACCACTGCCGCAGCAACAATGCACCAGGAGGGTGGGTGACCTCGTTCCCTACAAGACCCATATTTCAAGGCTGAGTCCCCATGACTCTGGGAAGAGTGAAAAGTTACCATGATTCTGAAGATTCAGTGAGTGTAGCTGGATCGAGTTGATTAAAATAAATTGTCAAACCTTTTGAACAGTTCAACAAGAATTATTTTTGTTCAAGATGGAGAAGGAGAATACCCATGTAGTAAGCTTCAATGTGTGCTATATGTTTACAGACATGACAGAGGAAAATACAGACTATAAGTGTCATAAATGCAAGCTTGTGACTCTGTTGGAGTCTGACTCTGGTGCAAAGTCTTCAGGAGAAAAATAGCTAAACTGAAACTCATCAATGAAGATGAGGATTTCCTTGAAAGAGCAGAAGAATCTCTTCAGAATGTTGCAAGAGAAGAACTTTTCAACTTTCCTGCAGAAGCTAAAAGCAGAGTAGAAATAATTCTTCAGAATATTTGAAGAAAAGCACCTCTTAACCCTACACTGCGTATTTGGGGCCCTGGTGCTTATTTTTTTGCTATTATCTGCAAATTAGTTTAGTTAGATTTTTGAAACTCTAGGTATTCCTCAAGTATGCTGTTGTTGGTAATATTTAGTTGTTCATATAATGTTTTTGATAGGCATTTTGATGTAACAATGCTTTTTTAGGGTAACCACATCTGTATCATATACTCAGCAGTGTTTGTGTCTCAAGTTACTTTATTTATAATCAGGGTTGCTGGTGGAGGGGCCGGGGGTTGGATCATGCCATGTGAGGATGTCATATGATTTTGGGAGGGACTGATAAGGCCATGACATCACCTTGGGTTCTTCTGAACACAGTATTGAGCTGTGTAGAGAGTACTGAGGACAGTATACACTGTGAGCTAACTGCTGAGAGACCTGTGATGATATGATGTTGGGAGGAAGTCTGAACATACATTTCAGGTAAAAACATTACCATGGACAATTATTTTACCAATGCTGCACTGGGCAATTTTCTGCTTGAAATAGCTGTTACATTTGTTGGTGCTATGAAGCAAAACCGACAAGAAATTCCTCAAGCAATGAAACACAATCTACAGCAAGCACTTTATGAGAGTGTCTTTGGTTTCAACAACAAAGCGACACTGGTATCTTACAAAGTGAAGAAGGAGAAATCTGTCATATTACTCAGTACCATGCATCACGATTGCAGCATTGACAGCAATGACAGGAAATTGAAACGAGAAATCATCCTGCATTACAATAAAACTAAAAGAGGTGTAGACAAAATGGATGAAATAGTAGGAGAATATACATGCAAGAGGCAAACAAGATGTTGGCTTGTAGTAATGTTTTCAAATATACTTGATGTAGCAGCCCTGAATTCATTATTTATACAGAAACTCATCCAGAATTCTATGCAAGGAGGAGGGACAGGAGACGCTTATTCTTAAAGGACCTTTGCTATGAACTTGTAATGCCTCACATGATGGAGTGAAGCAACATGAAATGCTCGCCAAAGCAAACTAAGAAGCAATGAAACGGTGTGGCGTACAGTATCAGGATATTCCAGGGTCAGGAGAAAGAAAAAGTAAGCATTGTTTCATTTGTCCAAGAAACTTGGGGAGGAAAACTGAGTGATATTGTACCACTTGTGGGGAAAACGTCTGTACACAACATTCTTCAGAAAATATAATATGTGAATATTGTTTGTAAGACCAATAAAACTGAAAAGAAAAAGTTAGAATATAAATGTAGCTGCAGCTAGTTTACTCTAGATTTATATACCTTTGTGTGTTTTTCATATCTTTGTTTGAAATTTGGAGTTTTCTGCAAAAAAATTATAATTAAAATGTTCATTATTCATATCTTGTTTTACAATTTTGAAATAAACTTGTAAAAGTAATTTATATGAGTTTCTCCATATGATTTGCCCGTGTGCCAAAAAAGCCCCCGTTACGTAAAAGTGTAGATTTGTGACGTCACGCATGCTAGGGTTAATGTGCCTGTAGAAAAATAGAGGTGGAAGCATGGGATCAAAAAAAGCCGGACGTTGAGGAAGCAATCAGCACCCATGCCACTAAAGAACCGCTACCAGGCTCTCAAGCAGGACAACTACAAAGATGTACATAAAAAAGTGCTTTGCCAACAAAGAACTCTCTAGTAAGCAATCAGAAGCATCTTGAAGGGAGAAAAGAAGCACTGTGGAGAAGACGAAAAGGAGAGTTCTGGTTGTGGGGGATTCCCTACTGAGAGGAACAGAAACCACTATCTGCCAATCGGACATCATCTCACAAGAAGTGTGCTGTCTTCCAGGTGGCCAAATCACAGATATGTCTAATAGGGTAACAAGACTCTTCAGTTCTTTAGTGCTACAGGTGATCTCCCATCTATACTCATACACGTAGGAACAAATGACACACCAAAAAATGACTTGGAAACTATATGCAAAACGTTTTAAGACCTAGGCCAGAATGTAAAGAAACTGAGAGTGCAAGTTATCTTCTCACTCATCCTCATAGTGGATGGACGTGGAGTAAGGCGATTGAACAGGGTTCTACAGGCAAACAACTGGCTATATCAATGGTGCCGTCAGCAATGTTTTGGTTTTCTTGATCATGGAGAGAATTGCCTGTACGATGATGGGCTCCTTGCTAAAGATGGGATGAATTCTATGAAAACGGGCAAATGCATATTTGGTAGAAGCCTCACTAAACTCATCAGTAGAGCTTTAAAATAAAGCAATATGGGATGGGAAATATATTGCCCGAAAAGAGTATACAGCTATTTAAAGGGAAGGCGTCGTAAAAAAAACCCAAAACAATAACTGAAAAAATTTAAAGTATTATTGTTTTAATATTTTGTTTAAATATTATTATCTGTTTTTGATTGATCAAAGTATAAAAAAAATTAAGAAGTTAGATATTTTCCACTCTTCCATACTAGGGGGAGCAGCTGCTGAAATCCTACTGTAGAGCTACTGTAGAACTAGATCACATTACAACTGCAGTAAAAGTGGGTGGAATTTGCTCTCCTGTGTGTGATGTCACACCTCCCCCTCCCAATCTGGGTGTTTCCAAAAAGATAAGGGAAGATGAAGTTTAGAATCACAATGCGGAGCCATTTTGATGGTGACTGCAAAGGGATCCTAATATGTCTAAAGTGTCACCAAGGACAGCTTCATAGTGCTTCCCACATAGCACTCTGCACGCCCTGCTCCAGCAATGTTTGCCGCATGCATGTCCACCTTCAATGCTCTGCTGCATGTACGCCCGCCTGTTAAGTTCTGCTGCATATACATCTGCCCGAAATGCTCTGCCGCATGCACGCATTCCTGCAATACTCTGATGCATGCACGTCCACAATGCTCTGCTTCATGCACGCTCACCTGCCATGCTCTGCTGCATGCATGCCCGCCCACAATGGTCTGCCGCACGCATGCCACAATCCTGTGTTGCATGCGCACATGTCCGCAATGCTCTGCCACCCGCAATGCTCTGCCACATGCCCGCAATACTCTGATGCACGCATGTTCACAATGCTCTGCTTCATGCATTCTCACCTGCCATGCTCTGCCGCACGCATGCCCGCAATGCTGTGTTGCATGCACGCACGCCTGCAATGCTCTACTGCATGCATGCACAACTGCATGCAATGCTCTGCTGCATGAATGCATGCATGACCGCATGCAATGCTCTGCCGCATGCACGGCTGCCCGCAATGCTCTGAAGCACGCACGCCCATTCACAATGCTATTCCGCATGCACGGCCATGTATATCGCGCTCCTCAGTATATTATGCTCTGCTGAACTAAGGTGAGCACAAGAAAGGGGAGGAGCGGCGGCGGGGTCGGGGAAGCAGTGGGGGTAGGGTAGCGGCGGAAGGGGGAGCAGTGGCAGCGGGGAGAGCGGTGGGAGACAGTGGAAGAGTAGCAGCAGTGGCAGGGAGAGATGAGGGAGGGTAGGAGGGTAGCAGCGGTGGGAGCAGGGGTGAGGGTAGCAGCAGCGGAGAGAGCAGGGGGAAGGGTAGAAGCAGGGAGAGCGGGGGGAGGTAATGGCAGCCCGGTTCTGGTACTCCCACATCCTGAGTAACAGGGGGAAAGTGCAGCACACAGCATACGTTGTGAGCTCCACAAAGATGGTGCCAATCTCCTCCCTCTGCTGTAATTTGGACAGCCCAGGTGGCTCTGCGTGTTAAGTCAAGGAGTCGAAGCGCGACTATCAGATCCAATGCCCATGGCGCTGCCATAAATGAAGTGAGTAACTATCGTTACACACAACAAATCCAAGATGGCAGCACCGAGTGTTTCAGTAAAACTAGAATTAAATAAAAACTAAATAAACAGTAAATTTAATTTTGCATTAAAAATACTTAATGTCATACTCACTATTATTAATACAAAAATAAAAACAAATGTGACACCTTACCTTTTATTCTTTTTATGATTGAAAATAGAGGAGCAAGAGAAACCAACTGCAAACTAAAATGTGTCTATGCAAATACACAGAGCATGGGAAATAAAGGAGAATTGGATCTTCTCACACAGGAAGAGATCTTTGATGTCCTAGACATCACTAAAGTTTGATGGGATGATACACATGATTGGAATACAAACCTTGAATACTACAACTTAGTTATAAGAAGCAGGCTTAACAAAAGGGAAGGAGGTGTTGCATTGTATGTTAGGAAAGCATATTGTATATTCACAGAAATCCAAGCTTCACAGAATAGTAGCTCTGTTCAAAGTGTTTGAGTAAGAATAAAAGGAGAGAAGAACAGAAAGGACTCTTGAAGGTGTTCACATAGGCCACCTGGACAGACTGAAGATATGGATGAACTCTTTTTACATCAGATGTCTTTGTTCTCAAAAAAGTACAACATAGTGATCATGGGAAATTTTAACTATCCAAATATTTGTTTGGAATCTCTCTCAGGCAAAGTAAAGGGTGCTTTACACGCTAGCTAGCGATGTCGTACGTGATAGCACCCGCCCACGTCGTTCATGCGACATTTGGTGATCGCTGCTGTAGCGAACTTTATCGCTACGGCAGCATTGCACTCACATACCTGCTGAGCGATGTTGCTGGAGACACCGAACAATCCTCCTTCAAGGCGGGGGTGCATTCGGTGTCACAGCGATGTCATAGCGGCGTCACTAAGTGGCCACCCAATAGCAGAGGAGGGGAGGAGATGAGCGGCCGGAACATGCCGCCCACCTCCTTCCTTCCTCATTGCCGGTGGACGGCAGCTAAGGAGATGTTCGTTGTTTCTGTGGTGTAACACGTAGCGATGTGTGGTGCTGCAGGAATGACAAACAACCTCGCTACTGACCAGACGATTTTTGGTAAATGAACGACGTGTCACAGACCAATGATTGTTAACTCATTTGCGATCGTTTAAGGTCGCTCATAGGTGTTACATGCTGCGATATCGCTAACAACTCTGGATGTGCGTCACAAACACCGTGACCCCGACAATATATCGTTAGCGATGTCGCAGCGTGTAAATGGCCCTTAATGGGTCCAGATAAGTATTATCTTCTCTCACTGACAAATTTATTTTTCAAAAGGTAGAAGAGAGAGCAATGGGATCCACCATCTTGGATCTAATTCTTACCAACAGGGAGGAAAGTGTTGATGAGGTAAAGGTGGCTGGGAATGTATGAAGTAGCAATCATGCTATTCTCGAATTGGGGATTACAAGAGGAGACAGACTTGGAGGACCCAAACTTTAAAGGTTGGACTTCAGAAAGGTAGATTTTAATGGACTTAGTAAAAGGGTAGGAAAGGTCCAATAGCTGGATGTTCTAAAGGACAGAAATTTTTATGAAGGATGTTAGATTTAAATTAAATTCTCACTCTACAATCAGTAATAATCCCTAAAGAAAGGAAGAATGTGAAGCATTTAAAGAGACCAGAATGGCTGAACACAGAATTTAAACACTTGCTAAAAAGGAAATAAGAAAGATATAGCAAATGAAAACAGTGGGGCATACAGTGGGGAAAATACCATATTTTTTGGACTATAAGGGTGGCTTTGCACGTTGCGACATTGCACGTGCGATGTCGATGGGGTCAAATCGAAAGTGACGCACATCCGGCATCGCAGTCGATATTGCAACGTGTAAAACCTTTTTGATACGATGAACGAGCACAAAAGCGTCGTTATCGTATCATCGCTGCAGCCTCCGACATTTCCATAATGCCGATGGTGCGACAGGTACGATGTTGTTCCTCGCTCCTGCGGTAGCACACATCGCTGTGGGTGAAGCCGCAGGAGTGAGGAACATCACCTTACCTGCCTCCCGGCTGCAATGAGAAGGACGGAGGTGGGTGGGATGATTACATCCTGCTCATCTCCGCCCCTCTGCTTTAATTGGCTGCCTGCCGTGTGACGTCGCTGTGACGCCGCACGACCCGCCCCCCTAAGAAAGGAGACGGGTCGCTGGCCAGAGGGACGTCGCACGGCAGGTATGTGCATGTGAAGCTGCCGTAGCGATAATAATCGCTATGGCAGCTTTCACTAGATATCGCACTTGCGACGGGGGCGGGACTATCGCTGCAGCATCGGTAACACATTGTTACCGATGTCGCAACGTGCAAAGCCCGCCTATGATGCACCGGACCATAAGACACACCCTGGTTTTAGAGGAGGAAAATAGCAAAATAAAATTTTAAGCAAAAAATGTGGTCATGACGCACTATTATGGGGCGAGGATCTTCTGACACTGTTATGGGGGTAATGTTGCCAAATTCTCTACTAAGGTACCCCATTTTGATAATGATCCTCCTGCCTTGTATATACAGTGTTTGTCCCTGATCCTGGTATAGCTCCCATCCTTCTATATACCCCATCCTGGTATGTACTCCCATCCTGCTATATACCGTCATCCTGGCATATGGCCGCATCCTGGTATATACTGGCATATGGCCGCATCCTGCTATATACCCCAACCTTGCATATGGCCCCATCCTGCTTATATAACCCATCATGGCATATGACCTCATCCTCCTATATACCTCCATCCTGCTATATACCCCCATCCTGCTCATATACCCCCATCCTGCTCATATACCCCCATCCTGCTATATACCCCCATCCTGCTCTTATACTCCAAATCTGCTCATATACCCCCATCCTGTTCATATACCCCCATCCTGCTATATACCCCCATCCTGCTCATATACCCCCATCCTGCTATATACCCCCATCCTGTTCATATACCCCCATCCTGCTATATACCCCTCTACTGCTCATATACCCCCATCCTGCTCATAATATCCTCCCATCCTGCTATATGCCCTCATTGCTATACACCCCCATCCTGCTATACACCCCCATCCTGCTATACACCCCAATCCTGCTCATATACCCCCATCCTCATATACAGCCCGCATCCTGTGGCACATAAAAAAAAATAAACGTTCATACTCACCATACCTCACTCCCTGCAGCATCGCTCCTCCGTCTGTGTCAGTAGCAGCACTGGGGTGTGGATCCGGCCACGATCCCTGCAGAATCGCGATGTCCTCTTGTCTGTGCCGGCGGCGGCTGCAGGTGGACACGTGCGTACAGCGATGACGTCATTGCTGTGAGCACTGCCAGTCTCCACACAGCCGCCGCCGGCACAGACAGGAGGACATCGCGGTGCTGCAGGGATTGTGGCTGGTGAGTGTACTGATTCACTGCAACCTGCACTGATGATGATGCGCGGGGAGCAGTGAATACAGCCGCACATGATCACTCCAGGCTGTAGCTGCCAGGGGTGATCATGCGGGCAGGCTGTTTAATATGGGCGTGCATATGTAATGAGCGAGTCCACGTGGTCACGGCAGGCTGATACAGTCTGCTCGTGCCGCCAATGACCCGCTCCACCGCAGCACCCTCATTCCCCACAGGCCTACATTCAGACTATAAGACGCACCCCCCACTTTCCCCCAACATTTGGGGGGAAAAAAGTGCGTCTTATAGTCCAAAAAATATGGTAAGTATTTGATACACTGCTGATGTTGCAGGTTTTCCCACCTACAAAGAATGGAGGTGACTGTAATTTTTATTGTAGGAACACTTCAACTGTGAAAGACAATAAAAAAATGTAGAAAATTACACTGTACAAAATGTAAATAATTAATTTACATTTTATTGCATTAAAAATTATTTGATGAATTAGAATAACAGAACTTAATATGCGGTACAGAAATCTTTGTTTTCAAATACTAAGGTCATATGTTTCCTGTAGTTGTTGACCAAGTGTGCACACACTGCAGCAGGGATTTAGGTCCACTCATCCATACAGATCTTCTCCAGATCTTTCAAGTTTTGAGGCTGTCCGTAGGCAACATACAGTTTCAGCTCCCTCCAAACATTTTTATTAGGTTCAGGTCTGGAGAATGGCTAGTCCACTCTAGCACCTTAAAGTGCTTCTTACGGAGCAACGCCTTAATTGCCCTGGTTGTGGGTTTCGGGTTGCTGGAAGACCCTGCCATGATCCATCTTCAATGCGCTTACTGAAAAAAGGAAGTTGTTGGACAAAACCTCGCATCACATGATCACTCCATCCTCCGTTCAATACAGTGCAGTCAGCCTATCCCCTTTGGAGAAAAGCAATACCAAACTAACCTCTTTCCACCCCCATGTTTCAGGGTTGGGACAATGTTCTTGGAGTTGTACTCAAGCTTCTTATTCCTCCAAACATGGTGAGTGGAGCTGATACCAAAAAGTTCTAGTTTGGTTTTAGCTGACAACATGAAGAAGGCTTCCATGCCTCCTCTGGATCATACAGATTTTCACTGGCAAACTTTGAAAGGGCCTGAACATTTTCTGGTGTGAACCAGGGGAACCTGTATGCCCTGTAGAATTTTAATCCATGATGGCATAGTGTTTTACAAATGGTAATCTTTAATATTGTTGTCCCAGCTCTCTTCAAGTCATTGACCAGTTTTTCCCATGTAGTCCTGAGCTGCTTTCTGACCTTTCTCAGAATCATTATTACCCCACGAGGTGAGATCTTGCATGGAGCCCCGCACTGAGTAAAGCCTGCTTTACATGGGACGACCAAATGTGCGTTTTCACAATAAATCGTACCCGTCCCCGTCATTTGTGCATCACGGGCAAATTGCTGCCCGTGTCGCACAAAGTCGTGAAACCCCATCACACGTACTTACCTGCTGAGCGACCTCGCTGTGGGCATCGAACGTCCACTTCCTGGAGTGGGAGGGATGATCGGCGTCACAGCGACGTCACACAGCCACCGGCCAATAGAAGCGGAGAGGCGGAGATGAGCTGGATATAAACATCCCGCCCACCTTCTTCCTTCTGCATAGCCAGCGGGAGCCGTGGGACGCAGGTAAGCAGAGTTCATCGCTCCCGTGGTGTCACACAGAGCGACGTGTGCTGCCACGGGAACGATGAACAACTGGCACAAGTAAAAATAAACGATATTATGAAAGTGAGCGACGAGTACACGACTCACGATTTGTGAGCGATACTGCGTCGCTCAGAGGTTTCACACGAGACGACGTCGTGTATGATGCCGTATGTGCGTCACGAAAACTGTGACCCCGACGATGCATCGCACGATCCGTCGTCTCGTGTAAAGCACCCTTAAGACTGAAAGTCGTCTTTTGGTTTTTTTTACATTTTCTAATAATTATGCTAACAGTTGTTGCCTTCTCACCAAGCTTCTTGCCCTTTAGCCCATCCCAGCTTTGTGCAGGTCTACAATTTTTTCCCTCTTGTTCTTGGACAGCTCTTTGGTCTTGGTCCTGATGGAAAGGTTGGAGTGTGATTGATTCAATGTGTAAACAGGTATCTTTTATACAGGTAACGAGGTAAAACAGGTGCAAGTAATACAGCTAATGAGTGCAGAGTAGGAGGGCTTCTTAAAGAAAAAATTACATTTCTATGAGAGCCAGAATTCTTGCTGCTTGGTAGCTGATCAAATGCTTATTTCATGCAATAAAATACAAATTAATTATTTGAAAATCATGCAATGTGATTTTCAGAATTTTTTCTATTCTGTCTGTCACAGTTGAATTGTACCTATAATAAACTTACAGACTTCTCCATTGTTTGCAGATAGGAAAACTTTTAAAATTGGCAGAGTATCAAATATTTATTTTCACAATTTTATCTAACGAAGATTATAATGCTGTCTGCAGGGACTGCAGGGCAAGCGTTAATAGAGCTAAAGTCAGTAATGAAGTGAGATTTGCAAGTGTGACCAAAAGCAAAACAATAAATGATTTTTGGGGTATGTCTCTCTTTATTGAAGAGATGAAAGTGACTCTTTATGGACCAGATGGATGGACCAATGCATGGATTAGTATTGATACACACCTCCCTCCACTTCAACTCAGATGCCAGAAAGGTGGAGGTGGGGTACTGCTATGAGCTGGAATTATTAAAGCTGATGATGGACTCACAATGATACTGCCACACTTTTTAGAATACATTTGCAAGTCTGAATCTATCAAGAAAACCATTATAATAATAATATTTATTTAGTGCCAAAATACTAAGCAGCATTTTAAAATTGAGAGGGACATGTATATACAATAAAAACACTACAAAGTAACATCTAAGTATCTCCATTTTTACATATTTTCCATAGCAGCAATGCATATTTATATTCCCACATTGTTTATATATCTTAGTACTAAAAAGTGCAACTGTCTCTTTTTGTTATTATGCACCTGTTCACATTACAAAGTTAGGAAGTGCCATCCGTCTTTTGTTTAGATTACACAGTGATTCTCTGAATAATAGATGGGTATAGCTTAGTCTGATTGGTTCTTGGCAGTTCTGAGCTGATAGCTCTGTTGAATCTATCCTGCTTTGATGGGAAGTTAACATGATTGCTTTCTTCAAAATTTGCTTGGAAAACCACAGTGACTCTGGTCCTCAATGTTGATCATTTCTTAGGGCTTTATCAAAACAGCTTGAAGAGCACATGTTGAAACCTCAATCTGCTTTGATAAATTTGCTTGGAAGAGACCTTTCTGATGCAGTATAATTACCTTGTTGATTTGCTCAATCTTAGGCCAAGAGTCACACTAGCATGTATCTTGTGCGGGTCTCGCATCACATCACCCGGCATAGTCTGATGCTCTCTGGACAGGAACGTCTCAGCTGCACAGAAATACATACAGCTGACCTGCTTCTGTCAGGAGAGTGTGCGGCTGTGCCGCGTGATGTGATGCGAAGCTCAGACGAGATAAGCGCAAGTGAAACTCCAGCCTTAAGGGTGCTTTACACGCTGCAACATTGCTAGCGATAGCTAGCGATGTCGTGCGCGATAGCACCCACCCCTGTCCTTCATGTGACATTTGGTGATCGCTGCCGTAGCGAACATTATACCTACGGCAGCGTCACACGCACATAACTTTTCAACGACGTCGCTGTGAACGCCGAACAATCCCTCCTTCAAGGTGGAGGTGCGTTCGGCGTCATAACAACGTCACTGTGGTGTCACTAAGCGGTCGCCCAATGGCAGAGGAGGGGCGGAGATGAGCGGCCGGAACATGCCGCCCACCTCCTTCCTTCCTCATTGCAGGTGGACGCAGGTAAGGAGATGTTCGTCATTCCTGCGGTGTCACACATAGCGATGTGTGATGCCACAGGAACGACAAACAAAATCGTACTTGCAGCAGCAACGATATTATGAAAAGGAGCGATGTTTCAACGATGAACGATTTTTGATGCTTTTGCGAACGTTGATCGTCGCTCCTTGGTGTCACACGATGCGATGTCGCTAACAGCGCTGGATGTACGTCACTAACGACGTGACCCCGATGATATATCGTTAGCGATGTCGCAGCGTGTAAAGCACCCTTTAGTCTCATGTCACAGGATACACTCCATCTTCCACAACTTCACCTTTGCAGCAGAGTTTGGCTGTCACTCATCCAGTTTTAGTCCTCCTACACAGCTATCTATGTGTAATTATTGACTATGTTTCAACCTACATTGAAAATAATGATCACTATCTACTGTTTAGTATAATTGGTTATTCATACCTCTAACTCTAATCCTACAAAATCCCTGACAGAAGAATTGAATATGTTTTGAAGGCAAGGGTGGTCCCAATAAATATTGATTCTCTTTTGATTTCTCTCTTGACCATTCCCTTTATTTTTAACAAGTAACAAATGCACACTATGCACATTTGTAACATTTTTCAAAGCATTTTTACGTTACAGCTCCCACAGTTGCCTAAAATTTTATATCTACAGCAGGTATGAGTGAGTGTGTGAGTGTGTGTGTCATTAAAATAACATCACAGTAATGGTGCTAATGCTTGAATTACAGTATTTGATTTAATACTTTCTTGTTTTTAGAGAAGTATAATATACTGTATATGGTAGTGATATATGTATTAGAATTCTCTGTGTTTGCACTAAACAGCGTAACTCGCATATAAGATGATCAAAAGTTTTTGGGGTTTTTTTTCGTAGTGTAGAAGATCAAAGCTCTAACTACAAGTTAATACAGTAGAAGAATGTAAATTTCAAACCATATGTTTCGTAAGAGGAAGTTTGGCCTGGATTTGCACAAAAGACATATACGCCACAGAGGAAGGAAAGAAAACTCAAAATGCTTCATTGCATTTTTTAAGAAGATGCTAAAAGCATTACAATCCTTTAAACCAGTTGAGGGTTTTATAGCAGGAATACTACAGACGATAAACAAAGTTTGATCTTTCAGTATATTATAGCTCCTCATTATTTGCTTTCTGAAAAATGATACAGCGGTCGACACTTTTCCATGGAGAAATCAATGCAATTTTATTTTGTTAGGCAATAAGAGCTTTATGTGCAAATGTAACTTTTTCTTTATGTAGCACCTGTGTCTTAAAATAGATAAAATGGTATATATTTGGAATAGTCCGTGAGCTGAAAAAAATATAGAGGGAAAGGGGAAAAAAGGCACTGTCTGCACGCAAAAGAGTAATTTCTATAAGGCTATGTGCGCACGTGTGCGTAATTCATGCAGTTACGCTGCGCTTTGTAGCGCAGCGTAACTGCATGCGTCCTGCATCCCCTGCATAATCAATGGAGATTGTGCAGGGGCCGTGCGCACGTGGCGTCTTAGAGCGCAGCGCTTCGGCTGCTGCCCGAAGCGCTGCGTTCAAGAAGTGACATGTCACTTCTTCCGTGCGCTTTGCCGGCAGCTCCCGCTCTGTCTATGGCAGGAGCTGCAGGCAGAGCGCATGGAATAGGCTTTTTTTTTTTTTTTCTGCGGACATTTTCTGCAGCGATTTGAAGCGCACGTGTGCTCTTCAGATCGCTGCAGACATTTCTGCAGGGCTAGTACGCAACGTGCGCACATAGCCTAAAAATGCCTTCAAATCACTTCAGACACATACAGAAGAGGGTCACTGTGCAAGAACAGGATATGGTCACATTGCAGCACAGCAGCTCTTCATAATGCACAATTCCACCTTCTTTGGAGGTGGAAATGGAAGTGGAAATGTTCCTTCTTACCACATGGGCCCCTGTGTAGTTGCATAAGTTGCATCAATGATATGGCCGCCCCTGCTTCCAATCAAATGTATTATCCAGCTATAAAGGTTTAGCATTAGAGAAGACATGAAATATAAAGATTAACTCAGTAATCTTTCCTTCCAAGTGTTATGTAAGTCAGTGTTAAAAGGTCTCAGGTGTGAACGGGGAGCAGGTGTGTTAAATTTGGTGGTATTGCACACAGACTCTCTCATACTGGTCACTGGCAAAACATTGTCTCATGGTCTGAAAAAAGAAATTGTTGCTGTACATAAAGCTGGCCTATGCTATAGGCCCCCTTCACACGTCCGTGAAACACGTGCGTGTTTGGTCCGTTTCCGTATATACCGGAGACACGGCCAAACGTGCACCAATGTTAATCTATGATTGTGGTCACACGTGCGTTTTTTCATTATGTCCGTGTGTGCGTGTTCGTGATCCGTATGTGTATGCGTTTTGCACGGATGCATGTCCGTTATCTGCACGGAGCACGCACACGTGGACACAATGAAAGTCTATGGGTATGTGCACACACGTTAGTAAACACGTATGCATCTACCTATAGTCCGTGTCCGTTTGGTGTTTTTATTTCTAGTGATGTCGGCTATTCTTTCTATTTCTGTGTATGTCGGTCAATCTCCTTGAGTCCGTCGGTCGGTCTCTCTGTCTCTCTGTCTGTCTCTCTGTCTGTCTGTCCCTCTCTCACAGTCTGTCGGTCAGCTTCCCCCCCTCTCTCATACTTACCGTTCCCCGATCTCCGGCGCGGCCCTGCACGGCAGTCACACTGCTCCGGCGGCTTTTACTATTTTGAAAAAGCCGGCCGCTCATTAAAAAATCTCCTATTCCCTGCTTTCCCCGCCCACCGGCGCCTATGATTGGTTACAGTGAGACACGCCCCCACACTGAGTGACAGGTGCCTCACTGCACCCAATCACAGCAGCCGGTGGGCGGGTCTATACTGTGCAGTACAATAAATAAATAAATAATTAAAAAAAAATGGCGTGCGGTCCCCCCCAATTTTAATGCCAGCCAGATAAAGCCATACGGCTGAAGGCTGGTATTCTCAGGATGGGGAGCTCCACGTTATGGGGAGCCCCCCACCCTAACAATATCAGTCAGCAGCCGCCCAGAATTGCCGCATACATTATATGCGACAGTTCTGGGGCTGTACCCGGCTCTTCCCGATTTGCCCTGGTGCTTTGGCAAATCGGGGTAATAAGGAGTTATTGGCAGCCCATAGCTGCCAATAAGTCCTAGATTAATCATGTCAGGCGTCTATGAGACACCCTCCATGATTAATCTGTAAATTACAGTAAATAAACACACACACACCAGAAAAAATCCTTTATTAGAAATAAAAAACACACACATATACCCTGGTTCACCACTTTAATCAGCCCCAAAAAGCCCTCCATGTCCGGCGTACTCCAGGATGGTCCAGCGTCGCATCCAGCGCTGCTGCATGGAGGTGACAGGAGCTGCAGAAGACACCGCCGCTCCGGTCACCTCCACGCAGCTAATGAAGACAGCCGTGCGATCAGCTGATCTGTCACTGAGGTTACCCGCTGTCACTGGATCCAGTGACAGCGGGTAACCTCAGTGACAGCTCAGCTGATCGCGCGGCTGTCTTCATTTGCTGTGTGGAGGTGACAGGAGCGGCTGTGTCTGCAATGAGTGGCCGGCTTTTTCAAAATAGTAAAAGCTGCCGCAGCAGTGTGAATGTCGTGCAGGGCCGCGCCGGGGATCGAGGAACGGTGAGTATGAGAGAGGGGGGGAAACTTCAGTTACTCGGGGGATTAGCGGTCACCGGTGAATCCTTCACAGGTGACCGCTAATCAGTACTCGGCACAGACAGAGCCGCGGTATGAGGATGAAGTCGGGTGAAGTTCACCCGAGTTCATTCTCATCGCGCAACTCTGTCTGCTGTCAGCCGACGTTTATAAACGACATTGTGCATCACACACACGGACATTACACACGGACATTACACGTACACATACACGTTAATTCCACACGCACACACGGACGTTCTGCACACAAACACGGCTAGCATACGCAATTCACACAGGTGCCACACGGACCATAAAAACGGACACAAAAACGGGACACGGACCCGAAAAACGGCCCATAACACACGTGCGTGTTTTTCACGGACGTGTGAAGGGGGCCATAAGAAGATTGCCAACACCCTGAAACTGATGGGTTTGAATGGCTAATAAAGGTGAAATCCTCACCTGTGACCTGTTTGCTTGTAATTTCTGTGTGTGTATAAAAGCTGAGAGTTTCTGTGATCCAGACAGACTCTCGCATCTTTCATCCAGCCACTGACATTTCAGGATTTTGAGTAATGGGGAAAGCAAAAGAATTGTCTACGGATCTACGGGTAAAGATAGTTGAACTGTATCAAACAGGTAAGGGATACAAAAAGATATCCAAGCAATTGATAATGCCAGTCAGAAGTTTTCAAACTGTCATTAACAAATGGAAAATCAGGGGCTCTGTAAATATCAAACCACGATCAGGTAGACCAACCAAGAAAAATGTGCTGCACGGTCGAGTCGCAGGAAGAAAGGCATTACTGCGCAAATGCCACAAAGTATCTCGCCTACAATACACCAAACAAGACAGAGACAAGACTCCAAACTTCTGAAACAAGGTAATTTGGAGTGATGACGCCAAAACCTAACTTTGTGGTCACAACAATAAACATTACATTTGGAGAGATGTCAACAAGGCCTATGATGAAAGGAACACCATTTCTACTGTAAAGCTGAGTTTTGGCTTAGACCGTGGAGAAGGCGGCTTATACCGCTAAAACGTGTTGTCCGTAATGAACTATTTCCTGCAACTTATTATTTACAGCTCTGGTATATATATATATATTTTTTAATTTTTCTATCAATAAATCCATTTTTTAATAGTTTAATGCCAACCGGACCTCTTGATATTTGCTGGATCACTCTTCCTTTTCTACATTGTTCAAGACCCACTCCTGGTCTGGATCCGTGCAATATTCAGGATAACAGGAGGAACCATTCATTCAGAGCTGTCACAGGTGAGCTGGTCTCCATCTTCATTGCCTGATATATATATATATATATATATATATATATACAGTATACAAAAATATATATATATATATATATATATATAATGTGTGAGATGTCTTAAACTGAAGGCAAGGGTGATCAGAAAATTTAACTTTTATCTCATCAGAACATAGAAACAATCCAGTGTGTATGGGGGCTTTTTCATCTCTTCCCCAAGAGATGATGTCAACGGAGAGAAGGATCTGGAATGTTAGATTTACAGTTGCTGATCCTGTTGTACTCCCCGGAGAGAGCGGCTCTTTCATTGACAACAAAGGAGTTCTCTGCTGAAAAGTGTGATGACTCAGAGTAAATCTGGCCACTTGTGTGGGGGTTGAACTCATTATATCAAATGTATTGTTCCTTAGGGTACCGTCTCACTAAACGACATACCAACGATTCCGACCCCAATATGACCTGGACAAGATCGCTGGTGCGTCGCTACATGGTCGCTGGTGAGCTGTTATTTAGGCAGATCTCACCAGTGACCAGTGACCAGCCCCCAGCCAGCAGCGACGCGTGGAAGCGATGCTGCGCTTGGTAGCTAAGATAAATATCGGGTAACTAAGCAAAATGCTTTGCTTGGTTACCCGATATTTACCGTGGTTACCAGCGCACACCGCTTAGCGCTGGCTCCCTGCACTCGTAGCCAAGGTACACATCGGGTTAATAGCAAACTGCTTTGCTTATTTACCCGATGTGTACTCTGGCTACGCGTGCAGGGAGCAGGGAGCCAGCACTGGCAGCCTGAGAGCGGCGTACGCTAGTAACCAAGGTAAATATCTGGTAACCAAGCAAAGCGCTTCACTTAGTTACCCGATGTTTACCTTGGTTACCCGCGTCCGCAGCTGCCAGACGCCAGCTCCCTGCTCCCTGCACATTAGATCGTTGCTCTCTCGCTGTCAAACACAGCGATGTGTGCTTCACAGCGGGAAAGCAACGAGTAAAAAATGAACCAGCACTTTATGTAACGATCAGCGATCTCACAGCAGGAGCCATGTCGCTGCTCAGTGTCACACACAGCGAGATCGCTGATGAGGTCACTAGTACGTCACAAAACCTTTGACTCAGCAATGATCTCACTAGCGATCTCGCTATGTGAGAAGTACCCCTTAGTCGGTTCATTGTTTGTTAAATCGAGACATTAGCATTGTTTCATGTTAGACTGTTTAGAGCCCCTTTTGTCTGCTAATTTGTGGAATGCTTGTTGATTGTGGATTGCCTCTGTCTCCTTAAGACAACATCATTCAAAGGACAATTTTACAGTTGGATTCAACTAGAGACCAATGAGTGATCATCCATCAATAATAATAATATAATAATATTTATTCATTTTATAGAGACTGCCATAATAACTATGAGGTAGTGAAGAATTAGGGCTTCTACGCTGTCCCTAAAGCTAGGGGGTCCTAAGATATCCCTATTTTTTGGGATACTCCTGATGGTGGAGAAGCCTGAGTCTCCTTACTGGCCCTGTTTCTGACCAGTCCTGATCTCATTCCCCCTCCTCCCAGGGATAGATGGGGCCGGATTGTTATGAAACCCACAGAAAAAGGCGGGCAAGAGAAAACCAAAACTATGTCACACAGCACAAACACACAAAGGTAAAGATAATAAGAGGTTCAGGAGAAAAAACAAGAGCAGGACGGAAGCTACAAAACAACAGGGTTAAATTCCACAACTGCAGCAAGCAAAGTGCAAAACTTTCTCCAATAAGTCTGGGACACCACACCTCACATACCAACATAGAATAATCTATAACCTGCAACCTGCATGGGTGGAAGGTTTCAACCAGTATAAATAGGGGGGAGCAGATCTGATAGGCCTTTACACTGTGCTGTCTGTGTAGCGTTCTGGAGTGCGGGCGTTCAGTGGGTTGAGCCCTGGTCCATGCAGTCTTTCTAAAGATAGCCAGGCCAGTGGACAAGAAAACCCAATGACCCTCATATCTCCACAAACAGTACTAGGTCATATGTTTCTTTTGACTCAAGATGATATAATGTAGATAGGAGTCTAACGCCTATGCTGGATACAGAGGTTACACAATGCCATTGTTTACAAAGACATTTACTTTTATCTTTTAGCTGTACGAGTACCTACATTGTGGTAAACATTTTGAATGAAACACAATTTTTCATCTCAAATAGGCAATCCATAATCAAGTTGCTGAGATACAGTTGTATAATGTAGTGTAGCATATAAGATACATTTTGCATTATTTACTTGTAAGGCAGGCGATAACTTGCTGTTTAGCAGGACAATTTGCATTGTTTTTTCTAAGTGCAGTTGAACTCTAAGCTGAGCTTTTTGTAGATACATAGTCACTGTTCAATGAGGCGAATAAATGATAAGTTATGGCTTAAACACTGTCAGAACAAGTATTACAAGGAGCTCTACGTGGATTAAAATAAAGAAGGGCAAAGTAAAATATTCTCAGGATTTAGATGAGATCTCACAGTATTTTGGCCGGTATATGAAGGCCTCAGACAGACAATAGTTGTTTTTCTTTTGCTTTTTTTTACAGAAAGGGAGCCTTTTATGAACGGATGTATAGAGAGATCAGAACAGAAGCCTCTAAATTAATTCCCGCTAATGGTGGTATTTTGAAACATCCACCCAATGCCCTACTTGGGTCTCTAGTCTCTACATAGACATGTCCCATAAAATAATAGGTTTCTTGGAAAGTGTGGTGTCTTGAAATCTGTAGTCATTCAGTACAACTGAAGCCATTAGTTTAAAGACTTCAAAAGTTATATTAGAGATTTCGAAACTTACATATTTGTTAAAGTCGCATCTCCCCACTTAAAACCAAAAGTGTTTCAAAAAGAAAATATAGAAATGAAACTCTGTAAAGGGACTACTGGAACAATCCACTTAAAAAGATCTGCTAATATGCAAATAATGCATGCAATAAGATCCCATTGGTAAAGTTAGTCAACTACTGATTTGTAACATTTCTAGATTTCTACAACTTAAAAGATAACTATCGTGGCAATCCTCAGAAATTGTGGTTCTTAAAAATCTAAAACAATATTAGTATACTTTTTTCCAGATGTCTGAATTGTGAGTCACATTTCTAGTAATAGACTTCTCAAGGCACATACAAAGAAAATAAAAGGCTCCTAATCAACTAAAAAAGCTGGGGTCAACGGACTTTTGTTCTTCTAGGGATAGAACTAATGTGTAAAGTGTCTAAAGGGCTACGCTAAAACTTTTCCTATAAATATTATAGTTTATGTATTTTGTCATTTGAAAATAATTGTTTTTGTCCAAAATTAGTGGCATACCTAACCACAGGTAGGTATTTCAGCTGAATTTTCTACACTAGAGCTGAGTTGTAATAACAATCACAACCAATAGACTGATATACCACCTCTCACATGCCCTTATGGAGATGCAGTAACCTGAGAGCCCCAAGTTTAACACTGCTTCTATAACAGTTGCCAGATACTAAGCAGATACAAATGCGTGCACTTGGAAAATGTTAGGAAGGGGCACTGAGAATAAGAAGGTTCTAAGTTGCAGAAAAGATTTGCAAGGCAGCAGCCAGCAGGGGTACCAAGGCAGTGCTCAGTCATTGGGCTGCTTATTGAGCAAAATGCTGAGAAATGGGAGAAGGATGCTGCCTAAGCAAACTGCAACAGTCAGGTAACATATTTAAATGGGTTATCTTCTACTAGGACAACACTTTCTGATTCCATATGTTTTCCCCAGCTAAAGTAAAATAAGCTTACATTCACTTTTCTTTGTCTTTGAATAAATTAGTTAATCAAAAGGAAGTAAACACTGCAGCTGTCACTCACTTCCTGTTGCTTGTTCCTGCATCCAAAGACGGAAAGAGAAAAGCCGGCTATAATTGGACAAGGGGCTTGTGTGATGTCACAACATCGTGTGAGCCCCATGAATGTGAGTACTAACACCATGGAATGTCACCAGCAAAGAAGATGGATGAGTAAAGGCTTTTTTATTTTACCTGGAGGAAACATGTGGAATCAGAAGGGGTTATCCTGGTTGTAGGCAACTCCTTTAAGCTCCTATTTTTGTGTACAAGTTGGCACCATGTAGACAGCTGTGCTTGTGCTCCTGAAGTAGCTCCATTCCGCTGCATGTGGCTGCACTTCACAGAGAGGAATAACTGTAGCGTAGGAGAACTGCTGAGAAAAGGAGGAAACTCAAAAATATTGAGAAGTGGTCTGCCAGTGAGAGAGACATAGTAGGTGGGAGAAGTAGACTCCTTTTCCAATGTAAGTATAGAGAATCCCTGAGTATGGTGTGTAGGCTCTTATGGTGAGAAACGAAGGATCTCTACTAGAGTTGAGCAATATTCGAGTCGAACGGTTCGCCAATTTCATGTTCGAGTCATTTTGGGCGGTTTTCGAGTCGTTCGACGAACTCGAACGATTTTCTTAAAGTTCGGCAGTTCGGGTTACGTTTGAGAACGGTTTGATCACCAAAAGCGTGGCTTTTCACAGTAAGGCTATGTGCGCATGTTGCGTATCTGCATGCGTCCTGCGTCCCCAGCACAATCCCTCTCTCTTTCCACTCACCGATCACGGGCGCGAGGCTGCACGGCTGTCACAAAGCTCCGGCGGCTTTTCCTCTTTTGAAAATGGCTGCCGCTTCATTATTCAATCAGGTATTCCCTGCCTTCCCCGCCCACTGGTGCCCATGATTGGTTGCAGTCAGACACGCCCCTTTGATGAGTGACAGCTGTCTCACTGCAACCAATCACAGCCGCCGGCGGGCGGGTCTATATCGTGCAGTAAAATAAATAAAAAATAATAATAAAAAATAAAAAAATACGGTTCCCCCCAATTTTGATACCAGCCAGGATAAAGCCACACGGCTGGAGGCTGGTATTGTCAGGATGGGGAGCGCCATGTTATGGGAAGCCCACCATCCTAAAAATATCACCCAGCAGCTGCCCGGAATTGCCGCATCCATTACATGCGGCAGTCCCGGGACTCTACCCAGCTCATCCCGAATTTTCCTGGTGCGGTGGCAATCGGGGTAATAACGGGGTTAATCATGGCAGGCGTCTCCCCGAGACACCTTCCATGATTAACCTGTAAGTGAAAGTAAAGAAACACACACAGCGAAAAATCCTTTGTTTGGAATAAAAGACAAAAAAACACCTCATTTACCTCTTTATTAATCCCCAAAAAACATTCGAGGTCCGAAGTAATCCACACAACACTGTCAGCTCTGCTACATGAAAATGACAGGGAGAGCTCTGTGTCCTCTCCATTTAGCATCTGAAGTGAGCCGCGCTGTCACCAGAGACTTCACTCTGCAATGCAGAGGAGAAGATAACCAAATCTTCTTATGTTTCTCATTCTAGGGAGCATTACTTCATGAGTTCAAGTCCTGGCCGCCCCGGTAAAGAGTTTAATTTATTTTTAATTTTAAATTATAATTATTATTTATTTATAATTATAATTTAATTTAATTTACATTAATTATGCACTGAGGGGAGGAGCCGGACATCAGCTATGAGCCGTGGGCCACACCTCTATCTTTTTCTCTCTTTCTCTCTCTGTCTCTCTCTGTCTCTCTCTTTCTCTCTCTTTCTCTCTCTCTTTTTGTCTTTTTCTCTCTTTCTCCCTCTCTCTCCTCTCTCTTCTCTCTCTTCTCTCCCTCTTCTCTCTCCTCTCTCTACTCTCTCTTTTTCTCTCTTTTCTCTCCTCTTCTCTCCTCTTCTCTCTCTTCTCTCTTCTCTCTCTCTCTTCTCAATCTCTCTCTCCCTCTTCTCTCTCCTCTCTCTCTTCTCTCCTCTTCTCTCTCTTCTCTCCTCTTCTCTCCTCTTCTCTCTCTTCTCTCTTCTCTCTCTCTTCTCAATCTCTCTCTCCCTCTTCTCTCTCCTCTCTATTCTCTCTCTCTTCTCTCTCTCTCTCTCTCCCTTCTCTCTCTTTTCTCTCTCCCTCTCTCTCTTCTCTTTTCTCTCTCTTTTCTCTCTCTTTTCTCTCTCTTTTTTCTCTCTCAGACCTGGCGATGATCAGCTGATGCGGTCACCTGACGGAATCAGCTGACACTATAAGCCGAGCGGTGAGACCGGCTTTTTACCGCCTACTGTCGAACAGGAGTCTGCACAGAAGTGTGTAGCTTGTTTTTTTTGTTTTTTTTTTGCACTGATGCATCAGCTGATTGTATAAAAGCCGTTTATACAATCAGCTGCTGTGTCATGTGATTCAGGCCCTTGAACCTGACACATCATCTGATCGCTTTGCCTTTCAGCAAACCGATCAGATGATATTGGATCCGGATTAGACAGCGCGAGACCCTTGACCCAGAATTACTGCGGAGGGGGATTCTTTATTTCAATAAAGATGGAGTCACTAATTGTGTTGTGTTTTATTTCTAATAACAATATTTTTCTGTGTGTTGTGTTTTTTTTTATCTGTACTAGAAATTCATAGTAACCATGTCTAATATTGGTGGGACACCATGAATTTCGGGCTTAGAGCCAGTTAATAATATACAGCTAGCCCTAACCCCATTATTACCCAGCGAGCCACCCATCACCAGGGCAGCTGGAAGAGTTGGATACAGCACCAGAAGATGGCGCTTCTATGAAAGAGCCATTTTCTGGGGTGGCTGTGCGGACTGCAATTCGCAGCAGGGGTGCCCAGAAAGCTTGGGCACCCTGCGTTGCGGATTCCAATCCCCAGCTGCCTAGCTGTACCTGGCTGGACAAAAAAATTGGGCGAAGCCCACGTCATTTTTTTTTAATTATTTCATGAAATTCATGAAATAATTAAAAAAAAAAAGGGCTTTCCTATATTTTTGGTTCCCAGCTGGGTACAAATAGGCATCTGGGGGTTGGGGGCAGCCCGTAGCTGCCTGCTGTATCTGGCTAGTATACAAAAACATGGCGAATCACACGTAATTTTTTTGAGGGGGCAAAAAACTCCTGCATACAGTCTTGGATGGAGTATGCTGAGCCTTGTAGTTCTGCAGCTGCTGTCTGCTGTCTGTCTGTATGCAGGAAGCCCGTTTTTTTTAATTATTTCACGAATTTGATGAAATATTAAAAAATAAAAATGACGTGTGCTTCGTCCAATTTTTGTGTCCAGCCAGGTACAACTAAGCAGCTGGGAGTTGGAATCCGCAGCACAGGTTGGCCCGAGCTTTCTGGGCACCTCTGGTGCGAATTGCAGTCTGCAGCCGCCCCAAAAAATGGTGCATTCATAGAAGCGCCATCATCTGGCGCTGTATCCAACTCTTCCAGCAGCCCTGAAGCCGGGTGGCTTGCTGGGTAATAATAGGTTAATACAAGCTTTGTTTTACTAGCTAGTATTAAGCCAGAGATTCTTAATGTTGGACAAGTTTGACCCGGCCATTAAGAATCTCCAATAAAGGGTTAAAAAAAGACACCACACAGAGAAAAAATACTTTAATAGAAATAAATGCACAGACACATTAGAGACTCCATGTTTATTACTCCCTCTCAACACTCCACAATCCTGGTCTTCTGCCTTCTTTCTCCTTCAACCCATGCAGCTCTGCTACATCAGACAGCACTGCATGGGAGGAAGACGCTGCTGCTCCCGTGCAGTCTAATCACTCAGTGAGTGAGCAGAGGCTGTGGGCTGTAAGCGGTTACATGACCGCTGCCACCGTTATTATAGCAACGGTAATCTCCGATCACGTGATTCCCGTTGCTGCTATTTACCGGCTGTGGCAGCCAGTCCCTGCATGTGGGTTGACTCTGTAAAGAACACCCACATGCAGAAATGGGGAAGCCGACCATGTGCCAGAGCATCTCGCCAGTACACGGAGATGCTGGAATGAGCACCGCGTACTAGAGAGATGCACTGACAGGATGTAGCATGACGTCTAGCCATGCGACCAGTCTGTAGTCAATGAGATAATAGACATGTGACTGGTCACATGCTATGACGACATCACGGAAGATACTATCATCAGTGCTGGTTACCGGAGGACGCAGCGATTATCGGAAGGAAAAGCGGCGGGAGACAGAGTGCAGGACACGTAGCGGGAACCTGTAAGTGTAATGGCAATGTTTATTAACTGTATGTGTACATGTGTGACGCCCTGGGCAAGCCAGGGGTCACAGGTCACAACATCACATGCACCCCACATTCCCAGCAGGTACACCAAGGCTAACCTAAAATCCTTGTTGCCTTCCTCCAGGGGCTGATGTCCACACCAGGGGGTGGGCCAGGTGGTTGGCCCCACCCACCGAGGAGTTCACAGCCCTGGAGGCGGGAGAACCAGGCAGATAGAGTTTGGAGGAAGAAGTGGAAGGAAGTAGTAGAGGAGCTTGTAAGAGGAGTTAAAGTGGAAAGCTAAGTGACAGTTAAGCAAGCCTGAAGCTGGTCCGGGTGTGTGCCCCGGACTGAGACAGCAAGGTCAGCAGACGGCGGTGATAGTCTGCAGGGGGACTGCTTGGAGGTTGCTGGAAGGACCACGGACGGGTGGTGACCCGGCGGTACCGGAGCAGTATACGAAGAACAGTCAGCACCAGGGCAGGGGCCTTTCGGATCCCGGCAAGGCTAGGAGTCGCCATAATTTGCCAAATCCGTCAGTGAAAGGGACCTCTGTCTCCTAACAACCAAGTCCCGATTGAAGGCAACAGTCCGACCGTTAAGGGGAGACACCGCCACCGCCAAGGCACCAGTTTCCCAGGGCCAGTGCCTGCGGGCAAGAGAAGGGCTCCTCTGGCCCATATCCAAGCCGGGGAGCGGGTAACTGGTGGGAACCCATCGCTACCAAAAAGACTTTACATAGGTGCAGGGAGGAGACCGTCACCGCTAACTGCAGGGAACAGCAGCACCGTAACCGTCCGAGGGACCCGTCCAACCAGCCATTTGTTTACCGAGAACTGTGTCGTGTTTACTGGCTGAGTGAGTACCTCCGTGCCGTGCGGCACAGCGCTGCCCCTGTGCCCCTGCACCTCCACAGGCCCCATACCCGCCTGTCCACCATACCAACCCCATCACTGGGCCCCGGGACCACCAAACCCCCTACACACGGAGGGGCAAATCAACAACTGGCTGCTCCATACCATCACTCCCGGGCTCCCCAGACAGAGCAGCGGTCCACTTAATCACCACAACTGTGGGTGGCGTCACGGACAATAAACTATCCCAAAACCCAATCCCCTTTCACTCACGGGCGAGGAGCGCCGCTCGAGTCCCCGGGATCCGGCCCATCGCTCGAGCCACCGAGCAGCAGCAGCAGGCCGCAGCAGCCACAGCGGCAGCCGGACCCGAGCAGTGGGAGAGCACGGCGTCCCCTCCTCCGCCCGCGACACATGTATAATGTGTTTTTATGTGTTTGTCTTTGCCTGCCATTGTTTTCAATGGGGTTCGAAGGAGTTCGTCGAACGGAGCTTCCGTTCGACGACCTGAACCAAACTCGAACGCTAGGGGGGTGGCTCATCTCTAATCTCTACATAATGTCATTTAGATGCCCTGCAAAAAGAGATGGCCTGTAGCAGACAGAAAGGCCTGTTCATAAAGTGACTAGGTAAAGTGAAGCATATGTCCAGTCTTGTGCTCATTCCCTGTGTGAGAAGTGCATAAACAATTGCCAGAAGTCTGGAGTTCATCACTGCAGCTGGGTACAACACTGTGACATGCACCGTGGTCAAACTACTGACATTTGCAACACCTGGATGGGACTTGTGAATTACTCCCAATGACAGAAAATAATCCTTTGCACTTATGGTAGGATACAGCAAATACAACTTGCTTGTGTGAAGAAAATTTTTCTTTTCTGCATTTGCACTAAGTGATTTCCTGCATTCCAATATGATCCTGTATTAATTCTGGACAGCCCCTTATGCTAACATGACTTTAAGCAATTTACCCCTTGCTGCATTTCTTCCTACTTGACCTTGCAAAGTGAATAGTGTTTGCTCTTTCATCCCATAATAAGTCTTGAATGAAGGAGAGACAGTGTAAAAATGTATTTTCTTACATATCTTTTATGCAGAAATATTGTGACTGCGCGGTTTCTCCATGTGAGACACATGTGGGAAGTTCGCTAGAGAGGACATTTCTCTAAAGAGGTTGCTCTACATAATTTTGTTGAATACTACCCACATCTGTGCACTGAATACCAACTATACCAATTCATTTACCATTCTTTAATTCTTCATGGAAAAATAATTCACTTAATTTTATCGTGCATTTACAGTTTATATCTCAAGAGGCTAAAGAGTGGTATAAGCTATTAAAAAGAAGCAATTACACCAAAATCTTAGAAATGTCAATGAGTTTCATCATTAAAAGTAAGCTTTTATCATTTGTTTTATGGGATCATCATGGGACCAAAAGTCTTGCTTTTTTTAACTATACATATACCATTAGTGTTTTAAATGAAATGCTATCACTTTTTTCATTAGCAAGCGGTTGTTCAATCTTTCATATATTGGTCATATGAACTATATATATATATATATATATATATATATATATATATATATATATATATATATATACAGTCAGGGCCAGAAATATTTGGACAGTGACACAAGTTTTGTTATTGTAGCTGTTTACAAAAACATGTTCAGAAATACAATTATATATATATATAATATGGGCTGAAAGTGCACACTCCCAGCTGCAATATGAGAGTTTTCACATCCAAATCGGAGAAAGGGTTTAGGAATCATACCTCTGTAATGCATAGCCTCCTCTTTTTCAAGGGACCAAAAGTAATTGGACAAGGGACTCTAAGGGCTGCAATTAACTCTGAATGCGTCTCCCTCGTTAACCTGTAATCAATGAAGTAGTTAAAAGGTCTGGGGTTGATTACAGGTGTGTGGTTTTGCATTTGGAAGCTGTTGCTGTGACCAGACAACATGCGGTCTAAGGAACTCTCAATTGAGGTGAAGCAGAACATCCTGAGGCTGAAAAAAAAGAAAAAATCCATCAGAGAGATATCAGACATGCTTGGAGTAGCAAAATCAACAGTCGGGTACATTCTGAGAAAAAAAGGAATTGACTGGTGAGCTTGGGAACTCAAAAAGGCCTGGGCGTCCACGGATGACAACAGTGGTGGATGATCGCCGCATACTTTCTTTGGTGAAGAAGAACCCGTTCACAACATCAACTGAAGTCCAGAACACTCTCAGTGAAGTAGGCGTATCTGTCTCTAAGTCAACAGTAAAGAGAAGACTCCATGAAAGTAAATACAAAGGGTTCACATCTAGATGCAAACCATTCATCAATTCCAAAAATAGACAGGCCAGAGTTAAATTTTCTGAAAAACACCTCATGAAGCCAGCTCAGTTCTGGAAAAGTATTCTATGGACAGATGAGACAAAGATCAACCTGTACCAGAATGATGGGAAGAAAAAAGTTTGGAGAAGAAAGGGAACAGCACATGATCCAAGGCCCACCACATCCTCTGTAAAACATGGTGGAGGCAACGTGATGGCATGGGCATGCATGGCTTTCAATGGCACTGGGTCACTTGTGTTTATTGATGACATAACAGCAGACAAGAGTAGCCGGATGAATTCTGAAGTGTACCGGGATATACTTTCAGCCCAGATTCAGCCAAATGCCGCAAAGTTGATCGGACGGCGCTTCATAGTACAGATGGACAATGACCCCAAGCATACAGCCAAAGCTACCCAGGAGTTCATGAGTGCAAAAAAGTGGAACATTCTGCAATGGCCAAGTTAATCACCAGATCTTAACCCAATTGAGCATGCATTTCACTTGCTCAAATCCAGACTTAAGACGGAAAGACCCACAAACAAGCAAGACCTGAAGGCTGCGGCTGTAAAGGCCTGGCAAAGCATTAAGAAGGAGGAAACCCAGCATTTGGTGATGTCCATGGGTTCCAGACTTAAGGCAGTGATTGCCTCCAATGGATTCGCAACAAAATATTGAAAATAAAAATATTTTGTTTGGGTTTGGTTTATTTGTCCAATTACTTTTGACCTCCTAAAATGTGGAGTGTTTGTAAAGAAATGTGTACAATTCCTACAATTTCTATCAGATATTTTTGTTCAAACCTTCAAATTAAACGTTACAATCTGCACTTGAATTCTGTTGTAGAGGTTTCATTTCAAATCCAATGTGGTGGCATGCAGAGCCCAACTCGCGAAAATTGTGTCACTGTCCAAATATTTCTGGACCTAACTGTATATATATATATATATACACAGTACAGACCACACGTTTGGACACACATTCTCATTCAAAGAGTTTTCTTTATTTTCATGACTCTGAAAATTGTAGATTCACATTGAAGGCATCAAAACTATGAATTAACACATGTGGAATGAAAAACTTAACAAAAAAAGTGTGAAACAACTGAAAATATGTCTTATATTCTAGGTTCTTCAAAGTAGCCACCTTTTGCTTTGATTACTGCTTTGCACACTCTTGGCATTCTTTTGATGATCTTCAAGAGGTGGTTACAGGAAATGGTTTATACTTCACAGGTGTGCCCTGTCAGGTTTAATAAGTGGGATTTTTTGCCTTATAAATGGGGTTGGGAGCATCAGTTGTGTTGTGCAGAAGTCTGGTGGATACACAGCTGTTAGTCCTACTGAATAGACTGTTAGAATTTGTATTATGGGAAGAAAAAATCAGCTAATTAAAGAAAAGCGAGTGGCCATCATTACTTTAAGAAATGAAGGTCAGTCAGTCCGAAAAATTGGGAAAACTTTGAAAGTATCCCCAAGTTCAGTGTCAAAAATCATCAAACGCTACAAAGAAACTGGCTCACATGAGGACCGCACCAGGAAAGGAAGACCAAGAGTCACCTCTGCTGCGGAGGATAAGTTTATCTGAGTCGCCAGCCTCAGAAATCGCAGGTTAACAGCAGCTCAGATTATAGACCCTGTCAATGCCACAGAGAGTTCTAGCAGCAGATACATCTCTAGAACAACTGTTAAGATGAGACTTTGTGCAGCAAGCCTTCATGGTAAAATAGCTGCTAGGAAGCCTCTGCTAAGGACAGGCAACAAGCAGAAGAGACTTGTTTGGGCTAAAAAACACAAGGAATGGACATTAGACCAGTAGGAATCTGTGCTTTGGTCTGATGAGTCCAAATTGAGATCTTTGGATCCAACCACCGTGTCTTTGTGCGACGCAGAAAAAGTGAACGGATGGACTCTACATGCCAGGTTCCCACCGTGAAGCATGGAGGAGGAGGTGTGATGGTGTGGGGGTGCTTTGCTGGTGACACTGTTGGGGATTTATTCAAAATTGAAGGCATACTTAACCAGCATGGCTACCACAGCATCTTGCAGCAGCATGCTATTCCATCCGGTTTGCGTTTAGTTGAACCATTATTTATTTTAAAACAGGACAATGACCCCAAACACACCTCCAGTCTGTGTAAGGGCTATTTGACTAAGAAGGAGAGTTATGGGGTGCTATGCCAGATGACCTGGCCTCCACAGTCACCAGACCTGAACCCAATCGGGATGGTTTGGGGTGAGCTGGACCACAGATTGAAGGCAAAAGGGCCAACAAGTGCTAAGCATATCTGGGAACTCCTTCAAGACTGTTGGAAGACCATTTCCTGTTACTACCTCTTGAAGGTAATCAAGAGTCATGAAAATAAAGAAATCTCTTTGAATGAGGAGGTGTGTCCAAACTTTTGGTTTGGTTATATATATATATATATAAGGTCAGTACCGGAGGAAGCAACCAAGTGGGGAATAGGAGTGGGGACACAGGACAGGAGGGACGACCAGGGGACAGAACACAGACAAGGGCACAGGAACAGACAGATCAGGATATCACTCACAGGACCAGCAGTCACAGGCAAAGCAGAGCTAAGCTTATAGCCGGCGCTGGTTCACTGGAAGTGTCAGCTTGTAAGGCATCCAGGGGCCGGAAGTGAGGCTCGAGAGAAGGCTCCGCCCCCTAGCCATGTGGATAGGGAGGCGAATCACGACATATATATAGATATATATATATATATATATATATATATATATATAAATAAACAAACACACAGTATATATATACAGTTAGGTCCAGAAATATTTGGACAGTGACACAATTTTCTCGAGTTGGGCTCTGCATGCCACCACATTGGATTTGAAATGAAATCTCTACAACAGAATTCAAGTGCAGATTGTAACGTTTGATTTGAAGGTTTGAACACAAATATCTGATAGAAATTGTAGGAATTGTACACATTTCTTTACAAACACTCCACATTTTAGGAGGTCAAAAGTAATTGGACAAATAAACCAAACCCAAACAAAATATTTTTATTTTCAATATTTTGTTGCGAATCCTTTGGATGCAATCACTGCCTTAAGTCTGGAACCCATGGACATCACCAAACGCTGGGTTTCCTCCTTCTTAATGCTTTGCCAGGACTTTACAGCCGCAGCCTTCAGGTCTTGCTTGTTTGTGGGTCTTTCCGTCTTAAGTCTGGATTTGAGCAAGTGAAATGCATGCTCAATTGGGTTAAGATCTGGTGATTGACTTGGCCATTGCAGAATGTTCCACTTTTTTGCACTCATGAACTCCTGGGTAGCTTTGGCTGTATGCTTGGGGTCATTGTCCATCTGTACTATGAAGCGCCGTCCGATCAACTTTGCGGCATTTGGCTGAATCTGGGCTGAAAGTATATCCCGGTACACTTCAGAATTCATCCGGCTACTCTTGTCTGCTGTTATGTCATCAATAAACAGAAGTGACCCAGTGCCATTGAAAGCCATGCATGCCCATGCCATCACGTTGCCTCCACCATGTTTTACAGAGGATGTGGTGTGCCTTGGATCATGTGCCGTTCCCTTTCTTCTCCAAACTTTTTTCTTCCCATCATTCTGGTACAGGTTGATCTTTGTCTCATCTGTTCATAGAATACTTTTCCAGAACTGAGCTGGCTTCATGAGGTGTTTTTCAGCAAATTTAACTCTGGCCTGTCTATTTTTGGAATTGATGAATGGTTTGCATCTAGATGTGAACCCTTTGTATTTACTTTCATGGAGTCTTCTCTTTACTGTTGACTTAGAGACAGATAGACCTACTTCACTGAGAGTGTTCTGGACTTCAGTTGATGTTGTGAACGGGTTCTTCTTCACCAAAGAAAGTATGCGGCGATCATCCACCACTGTTGTCATCCGTGGACGCCCAGGCCTTTTTGAGTTCCCAAGCTCACCAGTCAATTCCTTTTTTCTCAGAATGTACCCGACTGTTTATTTTGCTACTCCAAGCATGTCTGCTATCTCTCTGATGGATTTTTTCTTTTTTTTCAGCCTCAGGATGTTCTGCTTCACCTCAATTGAGAGTTCCTTAGACCGCATGTTGTCTGGTCACAGCAACAGCTTCCAAATGCAAAACCACACACCTGTAATCAACCCCAGACCTTTTAACTACTTCATTGATTACAGGTTAACGAGGGAGACGCCTTCAGAGTTAATTGCAGCCCTTAGAGTCCCTTGTCCAATTACTTTTGGTCCCTTGAAAAAGAGGAGGCTATGCATTACAGAGCTATGATTCCTAAACCCTTTCTCCGATTTGGATGTGAAAACTCTCATATTGCAGCTGGGAGTGTGCACTTTCAGCCCATATTATATATATAATTGTATTTCTGAACATGTTTTTGTAAACAGCTAAAATAACAAAACTTGTGCCACTGTCCAAATATTTCTGGACCTAACTGTATATATATATATATATATATATATATACATATATATATTTGAGTAATATATTGGACTATATTACTCAAATATGGAAATTCTATGTGTATTTGCTGGACAGAAATATTTAGAGAGATTGGGAGCAGATGAAAAATAAACACGACTGTCTAGCAGGGTTTCTACTAAAGGCAATCAATTGATTCAAGATGAAAGAATTTGCTAAAGGGATCAATATGCAGATCATCTGGTATATAGTGTTTGAAGTCAGATCTAACTAGAACAGACAGCCCTTAATTACTCAAGACAGTCTGAAATCTAAATTTTAGGAAAAAAATGAAACATAAAAAGACAGAAAGAAAGTAGGAAGAAAGAAAGTAGAACCAACCAATACACTGTTCATGTTGGTCAGTCTAATATAGAAGGGATAATATTTTTGTATACTTTTTGTATTTCTATTTTATGTTGAATTAATCCATTTCTTAGTCTTATTATGCTTACTAATTTCTTAGGATCTCATATTTTGTCTAATATCATGGGAAATGTTTTTACAAAACTGTTATGGGTAGTTTATTAAGAAAATAAATAATAAGGTAAAGAATTTGAGTCGACCATCAGGGTTTTTGGTAGGGGGTACTCTGGCGCCAGGACTATGGCTACTTTACTCTTGATAGGGTTATCACAGGTGGTCGGTCCCGGCTTCGTGCCCTGGGTGCTCACTCTGCGGCTGGGAAATGGGGTACAGGGATGATTTTGAGGATATACGTGACGCCACCTGTGGTGTCTGGTAAGCGGGATATACCAGCGCTGCCCGCGGCCAACCTCTAAGGCTTTGGTGACGGCAGCTTAAGACCTCTCAGCTCCCCACAGGTGGAGCTATTTTACCTGAGGGCGGCGGGTTGCTGACCAGAAGGGAGGCGACCAAGCAGTGATGGCTGCCTTCTTCTCTGACGTCACAGGGTCCTGTCGAACGGCGGAGAGATGACACACCAAGTCCACATCAGCTCAAACAAGTCCTTTTTACTAGCATCTAGTTTGTTTCACACAGTACACAGCAGAAACACTTTGGTTACCAGAAGGCCAATGGTCACAAGTTTCGGAGGAGATTTGATGACAGAGTCTCTCTCTGAGGTAACCTTTCTTTGTCTCTTTCTCGGTCCCTGCTCTGAGGGCTCTGTGACTCCCTCTTTAATCACTCGTTAGCCTCGTTACTGGTTTTCCCAGGGGTCTGATACTGCACGATTTATCTATCTATCCCGCAACCGCGTCGTGAACTCAGCTTGGAGTTAGTAGTCAGACTCTTGATGGGTACTGGGACTCCTCTTATTTAGGATCCCAGGTTAACGGTCAATGGTTTGGGGATAAACCTGACAAACCTCCTCGGTTCCTTTATACCGGTGTCGACCTTAACTCTTCAGCCAGCTCCCGCCAGACCTAAAGTGTCCCATTTCCATTTGGGTTACCCCTTTTCCTGTGTCTTTCTTTTCTTTTGGGGTACCCTCGCTCAGGACGTCGGGCCTATGTTATTTCTAGCCTTTCTTTCTGTCATCAATTTACTCTCGTTTCTTCTTGTCGCTCCTTAATGACTGTCTGCTAACTGACCAAGGCTGTGTCCGCACTTTGCGTTATCACCTGCTATTCACCTGCTTTTCTGCAGCGTTTTGAACTCCAGCTTTTTCATGCCAGAATGCATGCGTTTTGATTTTCCTGCAAAGTCTATGGGAAAAGTGGATTTCTTGTGCGCACTTTGCAGTTCAAAATGCTGCGTTTAATTTGCATAAATTTGGGCAAAAACTCTGCATTCAAAGAAGCAGCATGTCAATTGTTTTGCCATTTGGGTTGCGTTTTTCTAACATTGAAGTCAATGAGAAGTTGTAAAAAGCAAGAAACATCAAAATTCCAGCGTTTTACATGCTTTTTAGCTGCAGAAAGAATGTGTTTTGGACTACATAAATGCATGCCTTTCTGACATCAAAATAATGAAATGATATGTCCCTTTACACACACACATAGTCCGACAATTAGTTTAATGAAAAATATTATTTTATTTCTATTTTAGCGATAAATAGTATAAAACCGCTATAATTATATGAAATATAACTATTTTCGTTATGATTTCAATAATTATGTTTTCCTTTTTTTCCCCTTTTTGTCATTGTGTTTGACTGTTTAAACTTTATTTAGCAATGTCTTAATGTTCAAAACGCATCTGTCTAAACGCAATGGAAAAGCATGTAAAAAGCGCTAAACAAGCAGCTAAAACGCGGTAAAAACGCGATTTTGTAGTCAAAAACAACTTTGGCAAAAGCAATTTATGCCAGAGGATGCGTTTAGAACTGCAACTAGGAAGAAGCAAAGTGCGGACATAGCCTAACTGTCACCCAGTCGTCCTGTCAATCACATCGCGTCTCACGCTCAGCTAGGCTCCACCCCCCTATGGACCTACTATATAAACAGTCCCAGGAATATGAAGGTAGGGACTGCTGAGTCAATGTTACTCAATCTAATATAAGACTCTGCAATTCCTCTCTCTTTCACCTGTGACCAAAGGGCACGGCACCTTGATGTTAAGGTGCTGTATTTCCCTGTAGCGCCTAACCACAGGGGCACCACATATTCATAATATGCTCATCAGAAAGGGGTGGCAAGTGGAAAATTGCAATATCATCTGTAAATGGTATAACAGAACTAGTCACAGGGAAATAAATAGAATTGTTTTGCCCACAGAAGTATACGTACATTTCCTTTCTCCTAGCGCTCATTATCTGGAAGGTACAATTCAATTTAGACCTCACTAGTGATCCCATAATCTGACTTTGGGTAAAAGCAAAACAGCTACAACAGTTATTGGTCGTTATCCTGCCTATTTGGAAAGAAGTCTTGGAACTCTTGTGAGTGAAATAATTTTCAGCTGTTGCAAAAATATTTCACTCTCTCTGATTTTCCCTGAATTTCTGAGTAGGGCGGTAAATACAATTTAAGAACTGGCATCACCAGTGAGTGTTGTGTGTCTGTATGACAGTTGTAGAAAAATAGAGTAATAATATAACCTTTCTGCCTATCTACCAACTGGTTGCATAGTACAGCTTTGGGTTAATCTCTGTACAATTTCATTTCTTTGGCCATCTTGGACACTGTTCTAGGGCAGTGGGTGTTTATGTAAGCGACTTCTGGAGTTCCCAGAGTTCCTGCAGCACTAAAGTCCCCATAAGTTTGTGTTAATCATTAGTAGTGATGAGCGAGCATGCTTGTTACTACTCGGTACTCGCACGAGTATCACTGTACTTGGGCTACTCGGCGGGTACCGAGTAATTTTGCAATACTCGTGCTTTACTCGTGGTCTTCATTTCTGCATGTTGGCGCTCTTTTGAGAGCCAGCCCTCATGCAGGGATTGGCTGGCAGACCACTGCAATGCCACAGCCCTGTTAGTTGTGGAATTGCAGTGATTGGCTGGCCTGCACAGCGTGACCGAGCCTTTATACCGGCCGGCGCGCTGTGCTCTGTACACAGCCATCTCATATTCCCTGCTTTCCATGCCCACAGGCGCCTATGATTGGTTGCAGTGAGACACGCCCCCACGATGAGTGACAGGTGTCACACTGCACCCAATCACAGCAGCCGGTGGGCGGGTCTATACTGTGCAGTAAAATAAATAAATAAATAATTAAAAAAAACGGCGTGCGGTCCCCCCAATTTTAATACCAGCCAGATAAAGCCATACAGCTGAAGGCTGGTATTCTCAGGATGGGGAGCTCCACGTTATGGGGAGCCCCCCACCCTAACAATATCAGTCAGCAGCTGCCCAGAATTGCCGCATACATTATATGCGACAGTTCTGGGGCTGTACCCGGCTCTTCCCGATTTACCCTAGTGCGTTGGCAAATCGGGGTAATAAGGAGTTAATGGCAGCCCATAGCTGCCAATAAGTCCTAGATTAATCATGTCAGGCGTCTCCCCGAGATTCCTTCCATGATTAATCTGTAAATTACAGTTAAAAAACACACACACCCGAAAAATCCTTTATTAGAAATAAAAAACACTAACAAAGTCCCTCATTACCAATTTATTAACCCCGACAAACCCTCCATGTCCGGCGTACTCCACGGACTCCGGCGTCGCGTCCAGCTCTGCTGCATGGAAGTGACAGGAGCTGCAGAAGACACCGCCGCTCCGGTCACCTCCACGCAGCTAATGAAGGGAATAGCGCGATCAGCTGCTGTCAGTCAGGTAACTCCCGGCCACCGCTGGATCCAGCGGTGGCCGCGATTAACCTCAGTGACAGCAGCTGATCGCTATACTCACCTCAGTTGGTGCATGGAGCTGACTGGAGCGGCGATGAGTAGCGCGATCAGCTGAGCTGTCACTGAGGTTACCCGCGGCCACCGCTGCATCCACCGCTGGATCCAGGTAACCTCAGTGACAGCTCAGCTGATCGCTATACTCATCTCATTAGCTGCGTGGAGGTGACCGGAGCGGCGGTGTATTCTGCAGCTCCTGTCACTTCCATGCAGCAGAGCTGGACGCGACGCTGGAGGACTGTGGAGTACGCCGGACATGGAGGGTTTGTCGGGGTTAATAAATTGGTAATGAGGGACTTTGTTAGTGTTTTTTATTTCTAATAAAGGATTTTTCGGGTGTGTGTGTTTTTTAACTGTAATTTACAGATTAATCATGGAAGGAATCTCGGGGAGACACCTGACATGATTAATCTAGGATTTAGTGGCAGCTATGGGCTGCCATTAACTCCTTATTACCTTGATTTGCCAACGCACTAGGGTAAATCGGGAAGAGCCGGGTACAGCCCCAGAACTGTCGCATCTAATGTATGCGGCAATTCTGGGCGGCTGCTGACTGATATTGTTAGGGTGGGGGGCTCCCCATAACGTGGAGCTCCCCATCCTGAGAATACCAGCCTTCAGCCGTATGGCTTTATCCGGCTGGTATTAAAATTGGGGGGACCGCACGCCGTTTTTTTTAATTATTTAATTATTTATTTCACTGCACAGTATACACACACCGGCTGCTGTGATTGGGTGCAGTGAGACAGCTGTCACTCAGTGTGGGAGCGTGTCTCACTGCAACCAATCATAGGCGCCGAAAAGCAGGACAGCAGGGAATAGGAGATTGATTAATGAGCGGCCGGCTTTTTCAAAAGAGGAAAAGCCACCGGAGTTTGAACAGCTGTGCAGTGCCGCGGCAGTGATCGGGGAACGGTAAGTAAGAGAGAGGGGGGGGGAACTGACCGACAGACTGTGAGAGGGGGACAGACAAGACAGAGAGAGACAGACCGACGGACTGAGGGAGATAGAATAAAAAAAAAAAATGACCGACATCGCTAGTAAAAAGCACAAAACGTGCGTTTTGGACATCGGAGTGCCACACAAGGTTTTCATGTAAAATCTTTCATGTATTAATCTCAAAAAGTAACATACACCAGCTCTATCTCACTATTGGGTATGTGCCCTTAACATTTCCGCCATGAAAATTCATTTTGGTGTCATTTTGGAAGGTTTTCTGGTGAGTCCGTAAAAATGGCGTAAAACTTGGACAAAATTGTTCACAGCTGTGACTTTTGAGTGATAAATGCTTCAAGGGGTCTTCCCCATTGCTGATGCCATGTCATTTGAGCACTCTTCTGAGACTTTTGTGACATTTTTAGGGTTTCTACATGCTGCCGGGGGGTCATTTCACAAAAATACTCGGGTCTCCCATAGGATAACATTGGGCTCGGTGCTCGGGCCGAGTACACGAGTATCTTGGGAGGCTCGGCCCGAGCTTCGAGCACCCGAGCTTTTTAGTACTCGCTCATCACTAATCATTAGATAAAGTAGGCAAGCTTTGAGTTTGTTTTCATGTATGTTTATGAGAACCACCAAATGATAATGTGTGACTGAATAATCATATGCCATACTCTGAAAAATCCAAAGGTATCCTGGGTTTAAAATGTCAAGGGACTGAGCCATACAAGATTTCTATGTGGAACCCTGACGAATGGACCTATCCCACCAGCACAGTTGGTCTAGGAGGACAGGAGCGGTACAGATATTTTAATCTGTAACTGAGAATCCCCAATAATGCCCCATCTCTGGAAAGTATATTGTTTTATAAGTTTCTGAAATGAATAAAGAAGTAAACAGATAGTTCAGTGATCTGTCATTACAGTGATATAAGGGACATTTGACAACTTAATTACATCAAGTGATGTTCACACAGTGTATACAGTTATGTCCAGAAATATTTGGACAGTGACACAATTTTCGCGAGTTGGGCTCTGCATGCCACCACATTGGATTTGAAATGAAACCTCTACAACAGAATTCAAGTGCAGATTGTAACGTTTAATTTGAAGGTTTGAAAAAAAATTTCTGATAGAAATTGTAGGAATTGTACACATTTCTTTACAAACACTCCACATTTTAGGAGGTCAAAAGTAATTGGACAAATAAACCAAACCCAAACAAAATATTTTTATTTTCAATATTTTGTTGCGAATCCTTTGGAGGCAATCACTGCCTTAAGTCTGGAACCCATGGACATCACCAAACGCTGGGTTTCCTCCTTCTTAATGCTTTGCCAGGCCTTTACAGCCGCAGCCTTCAGGTCTTGCTTGTTTGTGGGTCTTTCCGTCTTATGTCTGGATTTGAGCAAGTGAAATGCTTGCTCAATTGGGTTAAGATCTGGTGATTGACTTGGCCATTGCAGAATGTTCTACTTTTTTGCACTCATGAACTCCTGGGTAGCTTTGGCTGTATGCTTGGGGTCATTGTCCATCTGTACTATGAAGCGCCGTCCGATCAACTTTGCGGCATTTGGTTGAATCTGGGCTGAAAGTATATCCCGGTACACTTCAGAATTCATCCGGCTACTCTTGTCTGCTGTTATGTCATCAATAAACACAAGTGACCCAGTGCCATTGAAAGCCATGCATGCCCATGCCATCACGTTGCCTCCACCATGTTTTACAGAGGATGTGGTGTGCCTTGGATCATGTGCCGTTCCCTTTCTTCTCCAAACTTTTTTCTTCCCATCATTCTGGTACAGGTTGATCTTTGTCTCATCTGTCCATAGAATACTTTTCCAGAACTGAGCTGGCTTCATGAGGTGTTTTTCAGAAAATTTAACTCTGGCCTGTCTATTTTTGGAATTGATGAATGGTTTGCATCTAGATGTGAACCCTTTGTATTTACTTTCATGGAGTCTTCTGTTTACTGTTGACTTAGAGACAGATACACCTACTTCACTGAGAGTGTTCTGGACTTCAGTTGATGTTGTGAACGGGTTCTTCTTCACCAAAGAAAGTATGCGGCGATCATCCACCACTGTTGTCATCCGTGGACGCCCAGGCCTTTTTGAGTTCCCAAGCTCACCAGTCAATTCCTTTTTCCTCAGAATGTACCCGACTGTTGATTTTGCTACTCCAAGCATTTCTGCTATCTCTCTGATGGATTTTTTCTTTTTTTTCAGCCTCAGGATGTTCTGCTTCACCTCAATTGAGAGTTCCTTAGACCACATGTTGTCTGGTCACAGCAACAGCTTCCAAATGCAAAACCACACACCTGTAATCAACCCCAGACCTTTTAACTACTTCATTGATTACAGGTTAACGAGGGAGACGCCTTCAGAGTTAATTGCAGCCCTTAGAGTCCCTTGTCCAATTACTTTTGGTCCCTTGAAAAAGAGGAGGCTATGCATTACAGAGCTATGATTCCTAAACCCTTTCTCCGATTTGGATGTGAAAACTCTCATATTGCAGCTGGGAGTGTGCACTTTCAGCCCATATTATATATATAATTGTATTTCTGAACATGTTTTTGTAAACAGCTAAAATAACAAAACTTGTGTCACTGTCCAAATATTTCTGGACCTAACTGTATATAATTTCTCTGACGCCTCCTTGGAGGACACAGGACCATGGGTGTTATGCTGCTTATCCATAGGAGGACACTAAGTAGATGCAAAGATGTTAGCTTCTCCCCTGCAGTATACACCCCGAGCCCAGCCAGGCTACTTCAGTTTTAGCTTAGTGTCTATAGGAGGCGCATTTCTGCAGACTACTGCAGCAAGAATTTTTTGGTTTTAGAGGGCAACGGTTCCTTCGGGGACAGATTTCATAAACCATCAACAGGCGGGAACGCGGAGTATCGCCTCCCCGTAACCCCTCCTGCAACGCTGGATCCTGGGCTGTTACTCACTGGATGACAGGTCTCATGGCACTGATTTTCCAGAGCCCAGAGCAGATGAAAACTTCCTCAGCCCCTCTTGCAGGCTCTGAGTTGATACAAGTTCTGCACCAAGTGTGACCAGACTGCCATCTCCACAGGAGCTGAGGTGAGATCCTTCCGATTTTTCCAGAGCACAGAACAGATAAAAACTTCCTCACTCCCTCTGGCAGGGTCTGAGTTGATACAAGTTCTGCCAGCAGGTGTCAGAATCTGCACACTGGTTCCCTGACAGGGAATTGGAGCAAAGGTCACACTGACTGGATGCACATGGGCTGTGATTGCATACTCCTACATAGCATTCCACCTGTGGCGGGGGGAGGGGAGAGGTCCCAGGACTCAGTGCAGCCACACCTGTGGTACACTTAGAGATTTTTCTGTCCACCATTGTTGTGCAGGGCTGGAGGAGGGAAGGGAAGTCCCTTCCCACCATTTTTTGTTTTTTTGTATATTAAATTTTCTCATGCTTTCTTGTCAGAGCTAAGCCCTGTCCCCTCCAACACTCGATAAGCCACGCCCCCCCACACAGGGTGCTAGCTTCGGCAGCACATATGCTCAAATGCAGAGCTACACAGAAGATTAGCATGGCCAAGTATGACATGGAAATTCGTGAAACATTCAACATCCTCCTTCCCACAGGAACTGTGACACAGGAGGAGGGGGGGGGAGAGTTATCAGTGTTCTGGGTGAGTTATAGCCTCACTTGCATATTAGCTATGCAGAGCATTCCTCCCTCATTACAATCAGTTTGTGGCTCATCAGCCAGGGGCTGCAGTCACATGTTTTATGCCCTGCACAACTACAGCAACAACTATAAGACACTGAGCTACTAGGGGATGATAGCACTTCTTCCTTCTATGAGTCTGGTGCCCCTGTAGCTTACCCCCCGCGCCACCACCGCAGCAACCGCTGCCAGCCCAGAGCCTACGGCTCCCAGTCCCCCGGAATGGGCACAGTTCCCAAAACCTGGTGCTGGCTATGCAAAATCGTCCTCACACCCCTCGGAGCCCCTGGACAGAACGCAGCCTGATGACACCTCTTATAGAGGGTCCTTCTGATAAGAATCAGCCCTCTGTTTCACCGGTTGCAGATCAGAAAAAGGGCATGACCCCCATGGTTCTCCCTCTGGGGTACACAGATGGGGTTCTCCCACATGTTCCGAGGTCTCTGAGGAGCCGGAGGAAGGGGAATGATGTTTGTACCGGGATGATTCCTTGGTTTCAATCTCCCCGAGCAATCAAGCTGCGATGGACTTATTGCAACAATCAACCAAAACTCTGCATGTGGAAGATCTCCCATCCACTACTACTGACCCTGCAGTCGCCTTTAAAAGGGTGAGGAAACCTCAAAAAAAAGGGATTTTAACGCCGCTTCGGTATCCGTAAACTCAAAGGTACCCCTTTGGCTTAGCTGTCTCTAAGGGCTGGGCTGATCCAGCCTTGGTGGACCCTCACCCGGCTTCCGCCTGCCTGAAGGACCACTCCTGTCTTTTACTTGATGGATCCTCCTTCAAGGACCCGACAGACAAGTGGAGCAGCTCGATCGCTCTGCCTCGAGGCCGCGGGTCCCTCTCCCCTTCCGTGTGGGTCGCACAGGCACCAGGACTACCAGTTTCCCTCAGACCCTCAAAGATGTAACAGTTCACATTGCTACGGCGGCAGAGTACCTCATGCAAGCCTCCCTCGGCGCTGCTACCTGCGTAGTTATTGCCGCCTCAAATACCATAGCCATCCGTAAGGCCCTCTGGTTCCGATAATGGAGAGCGGACTCAGTCTCTAAGAAGCCTCTCACAGTACTCCTTTCCAGACCGATGGTTTGCCGATCAATTGGACAGGCTCTTTTTTTTTCTGACGCCACAGGAGGAAAAGAGTACCTCCCTCCCCCAACTCTACCCCAGGATGTTTTTTACTAGACACGCAGGGCCCGACTGTTACGGGGGGCTGTCTGATAATAAACCTAAAGGTTTATTACTTAGCTTAGATACTTAGCTTCCATTAGAAGTCTAAACAGGGGTCCAGTGACCCATCGTCCTGATTAACGTCCCACAACAAGGCCTGACGCGTTTCCCCCCGATTGAGAGTCCCACCGGGGTTCATCAGGGGCACCCTAATAGGGAGAAAAACCACCGGCCGCAATCTGCCAGGTGATCACTAAATTGCAGTCACCATAATAACTGGACTTACGGGAAATGACTTGTATTTCAAAAGATGGCGCCGATCGCCGCCCATTCACGGCGTTCCCGGAAGTGACGTTACTAAACTGACGTCTAACAAATAGGAATAACGTTTGGAACACCATTCTAAGTCCGAACTGGGTGCAAAAACCTAAAAAATATCACTATGGGGAGATAAGGTATGCACACCAGTGACTATGTAAGGGGAATACATGAATTTCATGTATTCCCCTTACATAGTCACTGGTGTGCATACCTTATCTCCCCATACTAAACTGACGTCACCATCCCTGGCTTAGATGTGATTGCTCACCACTGACGTGACGTCTGTGTCCCATGCACTGTGGAGCGCAATATGCGTTCCAAGGATCATCACATGACATCCTGAAACTACTCCCCCCAGTCAGAACGTGTGCAACTAGGGGGAAATGTAGTGCACCGGACTGGAAATGGCACCCCATACAACCACGGACAATAAACATCAGTTCCGCTTGTACATTTGATCCAAAGGGACCTCTAACTGGGCGTGCAAGTAAACTGATAGAATATACGGCCAGTGTATCTCAAGGAGCTATCGCAACAAATCACCAATAACAATGATCACCCATCTATATATGATTTTATACCCAGAAAGTCCTATTAACCCAACAATGATTACTATAAAGGGGGGTTTGTCTGAAAACATGAATACAAAGACAAACAATGTGTTTGCCTATAGAAAGATTGTTTGTGATAATTTTTATCACAAAACAAAAAAGCTCGTGGTAGACACCAGTAACAAGCAAAGGCTGGCTAAACTCAAGAAGAATTACTCACTAAAATATGAAAGGCTCAATACCCACAATGGGGAGCCCCGGACCAGGGCAAGGAAAACAGGGGGGGGGGGAGAAGGGGGGGAGAAGGGGGGGGGAAAGAGATTCCGGATGTCATGTGATGATCCTTGGAACGCATATTGCGCTCCACAGTGCATGGGACACAGACGTCACGTCAGTGGTGAGCAATCGCATCTAAGCCAGGGATGGTGACGTCAGTTTAGTAACATCACTTCCGGGAACGCCGTGAATGGGCGGCGTTCAGCGCCATCTTTTGAAATACAAGTCATTTCCCGTAAGTCCAGTTATTATGGTGACTGCAATTTAGTGATCACCTGGCAGATTGCGGCCGGTGTTTTTTTTCCCTATTAGGGTGCCCCTGATGAACCCCGGTGGGACTCTCGATCGGGGGGAAATGCGTCGGGCCTTGTTGTGGGACGTTAATCAGGACGATGGGTCACTGGACCCCTGTTTAGACTTCTAATAGAAGCTAAGTATCACTATGATAATTATGAGTATTTGATAATAACTTAATGTGGTTACGTGGACCATGCCTTTTTGATCCTCATTGGTCGCCCCAATTTCTATTTGCCTTCTGTGAAGTGGATGCATTATATCTTCTGTGAAGCAATTCTTACTACTCTCTTGATACTATATGGGCACATCTCGATGTTAGTCCTTATGATTGTGTGGGGTAACTTATTTACTGCCCACTGCTATGAGTGTCATTGAGAACTGTGGACAATTGGTGATTTATCCCCTATAGTCCCTTATGGGAGGATCCTGTTATTCTGATTGAGGTGTTTTTTGGTGGGATAACGATCCTCTGATTCTTTGTATTAATGAATTGTTAATGCACTTCGTGAATGAAATTGGGAGTACTGTGTGGTATTGAATTCTTTACCATATATATCGAATGACACTGTCCTTTGAGGTTTATTATATAACTACATGGTCCATTCAGAACACCATTTTTTAACTTAATTGTTTTGCCTTAAATTCTGAGTGTCTGTTTGTGTTTGATTATTTTTGCAGTGCAACCCCCCCCACACTCCCCCCCCTCTCCCAGTCCAGCTGCACCTGAGAACAGCGGAGAGAAAGAAGGGTGAGTCTTCGCTGAGCGGGGGCGCCATTGGCGTCTGACTATAGGGTGCCGACCTCCGCGGCCAGGTAGGGCCAGACTAGGCAACTAATTGACCATACCCTTGTTGCACTGCCAATATTAGTATACACATATATACCTTATCAGACATGTATGAAGGGCTGTGTTAATTGATTATTGGACGATTTTCTGCCTTATTTAGGCCACCGAGACGTTCCTGTTCCCTCCCATTGTTATTTCATTTTGTGGAGGTAGAGGAATCTCTCCCTTAGTGGCCGAGTGATAACTATTGGCGATTATTGTCCTGTTGTGTGTTTTGTTACTGGTGGGGATCCTGTTTTAATAAGTAAATAATAAAATGATGTTTTAGGGGTTTTTCTTTAAGGTTTTTGATTCAATTGCCCCCTTACCAATATTTTTCATGGTCTTTTGATTGATTGGTTCTAGATATGACTGGCTTTCTCTCTGGCTCTTTGAATGTGGATAGTTGGATGGATGATGCTAGAGAGGCCTTCTCAGAATCCTCAACTAGTTCCAATGCGGTGCAGGGTCACTCACTGAGAGATATCTTCTCTGATCTAACGCTGGCCTATAAAGAAAATATTAAATCATGGTGGGAGGTCCAGTTTTTGGACAACTACATTAGACAGCAAATCGTTCCCAGAGGCCTTAGAATCACTATTGCTCCAGCAAATAGATCAAGGTCTGAGGGATTATTAGCCAAGTGGGAGGAAGAATCCGTAGCCTCATCTTTGAGATTTATGAATATTCTGCTTGATGAGGAGAGGATCACACTTGAGAAGTCCACCAGTAATTTACAAAAACTGATAGATGAGGTTCTGAAATACAAAACAGACCCAGATTTTGCCAATAGGTAAACCACCCTAAGGACAACTATCGAGAGATATAGAATCAGTTTGAAGGACAGGAAACACAAGAAGTTTGTTAGGGATCTGTTAGATTTTAAGGACAAAAAGGCCTACAACTTCTTGAATACAGAACAACGTCCTGGTGACATCTCCTCAACAGATGCAGAATCGTCTGATACAGAGAATAGGAGAAGTAAGAATAGGGGACCCCCTAGACGGAGTTGGAGGGGCAACTCGGACAGGAGAAATATACAGACTCACGTGCGAGATCCTCTGGTGCTTTTTGGAGATTCTGCATCATCTGGATCTTCCTTAGTACCAGCGGCTACTCCTTTTTTAGAAATGAGAGATCTGGGTCCGTACGATTTGCGACGGAAACCACAGCAATACAAAAAGACAAAGTAGGGTCGTCGGATCTTCAGATTATAAATCTCTCATCACATATATTGACGAAGGTTGAAGTCTCTGTTTTGAAATCAGGTTTATCGTTTGTACCTACTGTTAGGTTTGATGCGTTTTCTTGGGTGAAGGATATTAATTTATTTATTAGGAAGCTTAAATGGACAAAATTCTTTGCTAATCATGACCGGATGAAATGTAAACAGCTTGGAATTTCATTAGATCTTAAGTCCGATTATAACACATTGGTTGAGCTGGAAGAAGAAGGCAATAGAAACGAGGGGGAGGGCCCTTTTTCTAAGTTGAAGTCAAAAAGCAAAAGGAGGTCTCCGGTGAGTGATTTTAATAGCACTGATATTTTTTGCAAATTGGTTTGCGACGACATCAAAAGAATTAATCCTAAACGTACATCTGTCACACCCAATATTTCTGAGGATCAAAGATTAGCCATACAGGATTTGGGATCTAATCCTGATTTGGTGATTAAGCCCTCTGATAAAGGGGGAAATGTGGTGGTTATGAATCGCAAGGATTATCTGATCATGTGTCAGGTGATCCTTGCTGATCGTACAACATATGAAATCCTCAAACAGGATCCAACCATGAGATATATGAAAGAACTAAGAGGGCTACTTGATGAAGCAAAGACTCTCAGGCTAATTTCTGTTGAAGAATTCGACTTCCTATTTCCAAAATGTCTAATGGTGGCGACCTTCTATATGCTTCCTAAGGTGCACAAGTGTGTGAATCCCCTGAAAGGTCGCCCCATTGTGTCGGGGGTTGATGCCCTGTGTCAACAATGTAGTACTTATGTTGATGAGATCTTGCGTCCTTTTGTTATTGCTTTGCCCTCATATTTGAGGGACACCCTTGATCTGTTGGGCAAAATTGAGGATTTGACTATTGATCCGGGTGACATCTTAGTGTCAATAGATGTCGAATCTTTGTATAGCTGCATTCCACACGACATTGGTTTAAAAGCAGTGGAGCATTTCTTGAGTATGCGTGGTGCTGTTATGTCTGCGCATAATCAGTTCATGTTGCGACTAATGAGATTCATCTTGACACACAACTACTTTATCTTTAACTCTAAATACCACCAACTCAGGGGCACAGCGATGGGGAGCCCTTGTGCTCCCACATACGCAAATTTGCTCCTGGGTTGGTGGGAGGATACGGTAGTGTTTGTTGGGGATGATTCGGTGTGGTGCCCCCAGATTCGTTTCTGGGGGCGTTACATCAATGATATCCTGGTGGTGTTGTCCGGTTCGGTTGACTCCTTTAAGCGATTTATTCATCATCTTAATGATAATAACCTGGGACTTAGGTTTACCTTTGAAATTGGTGGTAACAACATTCCATTTCTGGATGTGATGATAACCAAGGACCTAGATGGCAAGTTAAGTACCTCTATCTTTAGGAAACCGAATGCTACCAATAGTCTTCTTGATTGGGAGAGCTACCACCCTAGGAGTCTTAGAGCTGGGATTCCCAAGGGACAGTTATTGAGACTACGTAGAAACTGTTCAACAACTACTGAATTTGATAGACAGGCAGGGAGTTTGAAAGGAAGGTTCAGAGAGCGTGGATATCCGGTGGCTGTAATTGACCGAGCATATCAAAATGCTCTGTATAAAAGTAGAAATGATCTTCTTGTTACAGCCCCAAAACTGAACGAGAGTAACGTCACAAGACTCATAGGGATGTTTAATGATCAAAACGGAAAAATAATGACAATTTTGAGGAGACATTGGGGTATTCTAAAAAGTGATCCTGATATTGGTAATGCCATCTGCGGCCATCCCTCTATTACATATAAAAGAGGCAGAACTTTGAAGGATCAACTTGTCCATAGTTTCTACTCACCCCCTAGTAGGAGTGAAACTTGGCTGGACCGCAGAGAGGTTGGCACCTTTAGATGTGGCTCCTGCACGTATTGCAAATATGTTTTTCCCACTAAGGACTTCAGGAGTTCATGTACTGGACGTGTGTACAAAAATCACAATTTTGCCAGTTGTAAAACTGAGGGTGTGATCTACCTCTGCACATGTAAATGTCCAAAAGACTATGTGGAGAAAACAAAAAGACAACTTAAGATTAGAATAGGTGAACATCTTGGCGATATTAGAAATAAACGCGACACCCCCATAGCCCGCCATGTGAATATATTTCATGATGGAGATTTTAACTCCATCTCGTTTAGGGTCATTGAGGTCATCCCGTTGCCCATTCGTCTGGGTGACTGGGATAGGAATCTGTTGCAGAGGGAGACTCGGTGGATATTTTGGATGGAATCTGTCAGTCCAGGTGGTCTTAATGAGCAGTTGGTTTTTTCTAGTTTCATCTAACCATTTTTTCTTTTCCCTTTCCCTCCCCCCCCTCTCACCTCCCCCCCTGTTTTCCTTGCCCTGGTCCGGGGCTCCCCATTGTGGGTATTGAGCCTTTCATATTTTAGTGAGTAATTCTTCTTGAGTTTAGCCAGCCTTTGCTTGTTACTGGTGTCTACCACGAGCTTTTTTGTTTTGTGATAAAAAATTATCACAAACAATCTTTCTATAGGCAAACACATTGTTTATCTTTGTATTCATGTTTTCAGACAAATCCCCTTTATAGTAATCCTTGTTGGGTTAATAGGACTTTCTGGGTATAAAATCATATATAGATGGGTGATCATTGTTATTGGTGATTTGTTGCGATAGCTCCTTGAGATACACTGGCCTTATATTCTATCAGTTTACTTGCATGCCCAGTTAGAGGTCCCTTTGGATCAAATGTACAAGCGGAACTGATGTTTATTGTCCGCGGTTGTATGGGGTGCCATTTCCAGTCCAGTGCACTACATTTCCCCCTAGTTGCGCACGTTCTGACTGGGGGGGAGTAGTTTCCGGATGTCATGTGATGATCCTTGGAACGCATATTGTGCTCCATAGTGCATGGGACACAGACGTCACGTCAGTGGTGAGCAATCGCATCTAAGCCAGCGATGGTGACGTCAGTTTAGTAACGTCACTTCCGGGAACGCCGTGAATGGGCAGCGTTCGGCGCCATCTTTTGAAATACTAGTCATTTCCCGTAAGTCCAGTTATTATGGTGACTGCAATTTAGTGATCACCTGGCAGATTGCGGCCGGTGGTTTTTTTCCCTATTAGGGTGCCCCTGATGAACCCCGGTGGGACTCTCGATCGGGGGGAAACGCGTCGGGCCTTGTTGTGGGACGTTAATCAGGACGATGGGTCACTGGACCCCTGTTTAGACTTCTAATGGAAGCTAAGTATCACTATGATAATTATGAGTATTTGATAATAACTTAATGTGGTTACGTGGACCATGCCTTTTTGATCCTCATTGGTCGCCCCAATTTCTATTTGCCTTCTGTGAAGTGGATGCATTATATCTTCTGTGAAGCAATTCTTACTACTCTTTTGATACTATATGGGCACATCTCGATGTTAGTCCTTATGATTGTGTGGGGTAACTTATTTACTGCCCACTGCTATGAGTGTCATTGAGAACTGTGGACAATTGGTGATTTATCCCCTATAGTCCCTTATGGGAGGATCCTGTTATTCTGATTGAGGTGTTTTTTGGTGGGATAACGATCCTCTGATTCTTTGTATTAATGAATTGTTAATGCACTTCGTGGATGAAATTGGGAGTACTGTGTGGTATTGAATTCTATACCATATATATCGAATGACACTGTCCTTTGAGGTTTATTGTATAACTACATGGTCCATTCAGAACACCATTTTTTAACTTAATTGTTTTGCCTTAAATTCTGAGTGTCTGTTTGTGTTTGATTATTTTTTCAGTGCAACCCCCCCACACTCTTCCCCCCTCTCCCAGTCCAGCTGCACCTGAGAACAGCGGAGGGAAAGAAGGGTGAGTCTTCGCTGAGCGGGGGCGCTACCGCGGCCAGGTAATGCCAGACTAGGCAACTAATTGACCATACCCTTGTTGCACTGCCAATATTAGTATACACATATATACCTTATCAGACATGTATGAAGGGCTGTGTTAATTGATTATTGGACGATTTTCTGCCTTATTTAGGCCACCGAGACGTTCCTGTTCCCTCCCATTGTTATTTCATTTTGTGGAGGTAGAGGAATCTCTCCCTTAGTGGCCGAGTGATAACTATTGGCGATTATTGTCCTGTTGTGTGTTTTGTTACTGGTGGGGATCCTGTTTTAATAAGTAAATAATAAAATTATGTTTTAGGGGTTTTGCTTTAAGGTTTTTGATTACCTTATGTATGTACCAAATTATATTTGTTGTGTTCAAAAAATTATTGAAAAAAATTAAAAAACTAAGCTTATTAATTTTGTCTAAAAAACAATGTAAATGGCCAAATTATCTTTAGTTTAATTGGTATTGAAACTGCAAAGACTTTTAGATTTTTTTTTATCTGAAACTCTGTGTGCATGTTTGTTGTGTATCTTTGTAAACTGTTATTTAATAAAGAAACATTTATTTATTTTTTGGTTAATTTAAATGTATCACGATTTGTGAAAAAATAAAATAAAAAAACAAAACCCCTGTGCGTAACAAATTTAACGCAACCATGCTAGTTTCTCAGGAATGCATTGAATGATACAAACGTGAACACTCATAGGCCCACGTTAACTATATCAGACTAGAGGTGTGGATTGTCGATTCAATAGATTCCGCAAGATGGCTGACAGAACCAGAGCATCGGTGTGGGGCGAAGGGGAAATCATTTATTTAGTATCTCATTTGGATGCTTATGATTATGAATCTGACAGGGCATATGAGCGCCCAATATCACACAAAAGGGCTGTGCTGAGGCGGATCCGCAGAGGGCTGGCACGGAAATTTGGAGTTTATAGATCCATCTGTCCAATAAGAAAATAATGGGCAGATCTACGCTACAGATCAGAGTAGTAAACATCAGATCGAGGTTCCAAAGAAGAAATGGTAAGTGCATGTTGACAATGAAATCATTCCATTTGTTTAGCAAAAATCATGTCCTTAATTAATATGGTTTATTTTCATCACACTTGTTATGATTGTGAAATGGTTTAGTATGATAGTTTGCAAAAGTTATCTTTAAAAATATCTATAAAATATTTAAAATCCAAAAATAAAAAACTGTAAAAACTATATTAAAAAAAAATAAATAAATAAAAAAAAATATATTACTCTAGTCCACTTTAATTAGTTATAGACAAAGTAAAGGTTTGATAAATTGCTAGAAAAGCAACACAAACAAATGTGTTCTTATAAATGTGGGCTTAAAATTTTGCATTTTTTAAAATCAATAGGACAAGAAGACTGACAAGTGCCAGCAAATCCTCCATCAATACAAGAACCAATGTCACCACAAAATACACCACCTGCATCATTGTCCAGTCCTTCGGCATCAACCACCCCCACAGCCCCTGTATCCCCTCAAGCCTCCCTAACACCATCCAGTGCCCAATCCCCTACACCTGCAACCACACCTCCATTTAATTATTCATCTTCACCGTCTTCTATGATCAGTTGTGCATTTGAGAGGTCGCCATCTTCCTCATGCTCCAGCATACAGCATATTGGTGTTGGCTCACCACATGGTATGTATTTTATTATGGTTATTTTATATCTTTATTTATTAGGAATGAATATACACAACCTTTTTTGTTTTGTTTTTTTTTAAACTTTTTTTTTTTAAGAAACCAAAATTATTTAAATAATTAAAAATTAAAAAAAAATAACAACAAATGTGTTTTTCCATAGCCTTTGGTGCTGCTTCTGGTGGATGGATTGTGAGCTCTTCCTCCAATGATGAAAAAGATCAGGTTCAAGTAATAAATTGTAAGTTGTTTTTTTTTGTTTTTTTTGAATGTTGATATCTTTGAATTGAAATTAACCAAAACAATTGTTTTTCTGTTTTAAATTCTACAGCATACCCAACTATGCAAGATGTCTTGGCCTCTGCAAGTCGGTTGATTGCAGCTGCCAAAGAACATGAAACATTGCTGAAAAATTATCTAGCTAGTGTAAATGAGGCTTAACTTTTTGCAAAAGTTAAAAAAAACATTGTATTTCCATTCTTAAATTTTCATGTTAAAAAATGGTTTATGGTCTAAAGTTCAAAAATCCTGTGCCTTTGTTTGCAAGCACTTTTGTGTTGTTACATTGTATTTGTAATCTATGTAAATTTTAAAAACAGTGTGAATGTTATTTTAGAAAACTCAAACAAATTTTTAACACCAAAATTTTAAATAAAAAAAACAAAAAAGAAAAAAAAATTAATATTCTAATAAATAAGATATGTTTCAAAAAAAATAAAAACAGTATTATGTGTTTATTTGTATGTGTTCCTTCATGTATAGTTGAAAACTTTGACTATAAACCATACATTAATCAACATTGCACAAATCACATGTAATGTGTAATGATACTTAAAGCAACATAAACTGAAAATTGTATGTTTAAGGAGTCCATACAAAAATTGAACCAACATTACCCTAGAAGGTGAACGTTAGTTTATAATTCAGTATACAATATTTGTAGAGATTATTGCAGTAAAGACATACAATTTTTTTCTGTAAAAAAAAAACATGTTTATTTCACAATAATACAATGATAAATTCAAAATATCTTGATTTTTCATCTCTTGATGTTTTTTTCCAAAAATTTAATTTTTCATTTCAAAAAAATTTCATAACAATTATAGACAAAAAATATCATTCCACAAATGAAGTTTGGGAACTTGAACAATGTGGTCTACTTGACCGACGTGCAGGCTTACGTAAAGGCCGGTCATTAGGTTTTTTTTTATTGACTGGCTCTTTAGAAGACTGAGCAACAGCTGGAGACTCAGGTGTGGCCTGTTCCAAAACATCCACATGTTGTGTTGCCCCAAAAAGATAAGCAGGTTTTTTCATTTAATTTTCCGGTATTTGCACCCCTCATCACATCAAGCATTATGCGCTCAGCATGGTACACTTGGTATAGTGTCATAGTTTGTAAATTTTCATGCACCAAAATAATTTTTTGCATGCTTCAAAATATTTTTAGAAATGGCTACCAGCTGAGCCCCTCTTGAGACAGCTGAAGTGTGTCGTCTTCTAGAAAGGTTTAATCGCCGTGTTGTTGTAGAAGGGCCTGCAACCTCATGATCCACCTCTGACTGTGTTGAGATTAATGGAGGGTTTTCTTCATCTATACAGGTTTGTCCTGGGTGTCTTCCAAATCAGTGTTCATTGATGTAGGCTGTTTATAAATATAAAAAGCAAATATGTTTTAAAGTTTTTTACAAACTACAAAAAATTATTATTTTAAAAAACAAATTAATTAATTAAGAAAAAAGGTGTCTCAGGTGATGCTTGGTTAATGACAACAATTGGTTGGCTTAATATTTTTAAAAAAAAAATATTTTTTTTTACAATATATGTTATTGTAAACAAGGTAAATTTTACAATGATGTTACAGTATCATCTAAATTAAATCATCCTTAAAAAAATAACATAGATTAAATTTAATTAAATAACCCCCCCAAAAATGTTACAAAATCAAAAGAAGCAAACATTGGTACATTCCTATTAAATTTTTAAATTTTTGATAAGCCCCCCAAAAAAAACAAAAAAAAAAACAACCTACGTCCTCTATCATGGGCTCGGTGGGAGTGTCAGCATGTTGCTCTGTGAGGGGGGTATCAGGCTGGTTGAGGCACGAGGAAGCTCCTGGTCTCGGGTGAACAATAGCAGATCGTAGTACCACAGCCTTGGAACATACTCCTCCTCTGTGCCGGACCCTGACCTTTTACTCTCCTCTCCTTTGTTCAGTTCTTCTTTGAATACAGCCGCATGGCCTGAAATTTTTTTGTAACCATTTTTTTAGTGACTGATTCATCAGGGTGGTGCCAGGCATATACAGTGATTAATTTGGCATAGGCTTCTTTTTAAAGGGCCTTGTTACTGTAGAATGGTGATTTCACACACCACAGACATGGTTGATTTCTATACTCCTGAATGAACTCTCTTAAGAAATCCTCGATTGATGCAGCCATCTGTGTATTCAAAGGTATGCATGGAAAATAACATTTTTTAAATTAAATTTTAAAAATGAAAACACAAAAAAATAACACAGATTACAAAAAAAATCTTAAAATAAAAACCAAAAGCAAAAAAAAACACAAACCAAAAAAAACATTACATTCTTGAGCAATAAGCCACCACAATATGCAGCCACTAAAAAGAAGTAACTAGAACATCAGATCGATACGATGATTACATGCCATTAATGTTTAAAGCACAAAAACAACATGAGTATCCCAACAAATGTAGCAGAATAATATACACTTGAAAATAAAAAAAAAAAAATCACACATGCGAACAACCAACCTTGACAGAAGCCAAAAGAAGCACACCACAGACACGCATCTGCACAGATTTATGTGTTGGTTGACCAATCATGCAAGTAGCGTGTTGTAAATGATTTTTCAGGAAGCACGAAGGGGCATTGTGGGGGCGTGACAAAAACACGGCAGGAAGTAGGCTAAGCACGGATAATACGCCTCTGTCGATGGTGCGATAGTTCAAATACATGCTGTGTGATGCCAAACACACGACCAACAGTGATATAAAAGAAATCGCTTAACGATGAGACGACATTAGTGTGATCGTTTAGTGTGACCGCTCCGTCACGACCAAGGAGCGATACAAAGATATCGCTAAAGCGATTAGGGTGTGTATTATCGTTAACGATAGCTAACGAGATTGCTAGCAATGTCAAGCGTGTAAAGTACCCCTTAGAGATTCCATGTTTATTACTCCCTCTCAACCCTCCACGATCCTGGTCTTCTGTCTTCTTTCTCCTTCAACCCATGCAGCTCTGCTACATCAGAGAGCACTGCATGGGAGGAAGATGCTGCTCCTCCCCCGTGCAGTCTAATCACTCAGTGAGTGAGCAGAGGCTGCGGGTTGTAAGCGGTGACGTTACCGCTGCAACCATTACTATAGTAACCGGCTGTGGCATCCAGTCCTTGCATGTGGGATGACACTGTAAAGAGCGCTGACATGCAGGGACGGGGAGTTGACCATGTGCCCAAGCATCTCGCCGGTACACGGAGATGCTCAAAGGAGCACTGCGTGCCAGAGAGATCCACTGACAGGACCTAGCATGACGTTTAGCCATGTGGCCAGTCTATAGCCAATGAAATAATAGACACGTGACTGGTCACATGCTATGACGACATCACGGAAGGTCCTATCATCAGTGCTGGTTACCGGGAGGGTGCAGCAATGATCAGAAGGAAAAGCGTTGGGAGACAGAGTGCAGGACGCGTCACGGGGACCTGTAAGTGTAATGGCAATATTTATTAACTGTATGTGTACATGTATAATGTGTTTGTATGTGTTTTTGTTTGCCTGCCATTGTTTTCAATGGGGTACGAAGGTGTTCATCAAATGTTCGTCGAACGTTCGCCAAACTGAGCCGCCGTTCGACGAACCGAACCGAACTCGAACACTAGGGGGGTGGCTCAACACTAGTGAGGATCTGAGGTTACGTGTCGGTAGTTATAGGGAGACTAGGTCACAGATGTAAGGAGGAGACTGGTTGGGATGGCTTTGTAGGTCATGGTTAATGTTTTGGATTGGCAGAGTGGTGAGGCTGGGGAATAGCAAGGGGAGAGGTGGATTTAGCGGGCTGCAGAGTTCAGGATAGATTGGAGGGGTGCAAGAGTGTTGGAAGGGAGGTCAGAGAGTAAGAGGTTGCAGTAGTCAAGGCGAGAGATGAGGAGGGGATGTAGTAATGTTTTTGCTGATTCTTGGATAAGGAAGGCATGACTCCGGGAAATATTTTTGAGATGTTGTCGGCATGAGGTGAAGTGGGCTTGGATGTGCGGCTTGAAGGATAGAGCAAAGTCGCAGGTTACTCCAAGGCAATGAGCCTGTGAGACTGGGGAGAGTGAGCAGCCATCAACTTTGATGGTTAGGCTTGGAGGAGAAGTTGAATGAGGAGGAGGAAAGACAATGAATTCTGTTTTGTCCATGTTAAGCTTTATAAATTTATAAAACAATAAAAGAGGGCGAGCCAGCACTGTTTGAGAATGGCATGACACAAATAAAAAGTGTAAATTCACAAATTATTCCAACTGTACTATAATGCAAAATGAGATTTTTAGCAAACAATTGATCAATTTTTTTAGCCACCCCTGCCACGTCAGGACAAATCTCAATAGGGAGGTCCTACTCTCTATTTTATATTTTCATTGTGCATGCAGCCTCCTAATTACATTTAAAGCAGAACCATATTGAACACATAAACCGGTAACATTTCAGAACCGATTTCATTTTGCAAAAACAGGCTGCTGCAAATAAAGGCAGCCCAGCTCCCAGCATGTGCAGCAGATGCCACACACACCAGGACAATGTCAGAACTGGCCCTCACAGTGCCTGACCAGCATCCATGAATGAAGGCGGAGCAGGCCCAAGTAAATGATGCTTAACCCCATTATGACCGCGTTACGTTTTTAAACGGCACCAAAAAAGGGTACTTATTCCTTTCTGCCGTTTTAAAACGGAGGGCAGAAATGAGTGTATAGCGCCCCCCAGCGTCAGAAAATCTCCGGGGTTTCAGCTACCGGGGGTAGCTGAGACCCTGGAGATCATCATTCGGGCCGGTTTTTCCGGTCCCCAGTCACGTGATGACCGGTATACACCGTATACCGATCATCAAGTTATAGTAAATGACATTGACGGTAAAAAATGATTTATCTCCCATCTGGCATGATCAAACATGTCAGATGGGAGATAAATCTCCTTCCTGGTTCCTTCCAGTCCTCCACTGTCGCCAAAGTGTCCCCCCCGACCCCCAACCCCCTCCCGAAAATCCAAGATAGCCGCGCGCATCGGCGAGCAAAGCAGCGCGCCGGCCGCATTCACCTTTTTCCTCTGGTTTCTGTCATATGTGCCATAACACATGTGACAGAAACCTGCTCCCTAGGCCCTGCCAGGTCACCCCCTATCCCCCCACCGGTGTTCCGCGGTGTCCCCCGTACCTTTTCCAGCCTTCATCCATCGCGATCCCTCCTCCTTCACAGCAGACGTCGGTCAGTGTGGTCACATGTGCAGAGCAGCTGAGCTCAGCTTCCTGTGTTCAGAGAGCTGCGCTAGCTGCTGCTGCTGCTCGCTCACTGCAGCTGTGACCCGGGGAGAGTGGGTGCAGATTATTTTCACCCACTCTCCTCAAATGGAGGGTCTGCACTCCTAGAAAATGGGGGATATGTTCCCTGAACGTGCCCCTCATATTCTAGAAGGTCCAGAGTCGACGTGGGACGTCCAAATGGACTACAGCAGACCAGATTTTTTTTTTCTTTTCAATAAATTGGTGAAAGAGGGAATGTTTTGGGGAGTGGTTTTTTCAAATAAATGTTTTTTTTGTTATCAAATTTTTTTTATTACTGTCAATTAGTTATGTCAGGTATCTGATAGACGCCGTGACATAACTAATTGCTGGGCTTGATGCCAGGTGACATTACACATCTGGTATCAACCCCATATATTACCCCATTTGCCACCGCACCAGGGCAACGGGATGAGTTGGGGCGAAGCGCCAGGATTGGCGTATCTAATGGATGCGCCACTTCTGGGGTGGCTGCAGCCTGCTATTTTTAGGCTGGGAAGAGTCCAATAACCATGGCTCTTCCCACCCTGAGAATACCAGACCCCAGCGCAAAGAACAGCAGCGTGGGTGAAGGCCCGGATAGAGGAGATGTGTCGCCGCCTCCAGCACCAGGTAAGCTTCCTGGTGGAGCACTGGACAGCGGAGATGGGGGAGATAGTGCCTGCCGTGTGGGCCCGTGAAAGGATGACGATGTTGGCAGGGTGGGAAGGCGACCCACGTCCCTATGCCCTTGAGGGGTCGGCCATCGCGGCTGAGGGGCTCGGTCTGCTGTTGCCCACCATACCGCCTCATCCATTGCCCGCAGTGATTGTCGCTGCTCCTCCACCCGTATCTCCACCCCCAACACCGGTGGCGGAGCCTGTCCTGGGCGCTTATGGGAAGCTGCTTGGGGAGGCTGGCCCGGACCTGCTGTGGAACCCGGCTGCGCTGTGCCCGTTGCCCAAGGGGACCCGTTACCGGCCAGTACCCGACCACGAGGCGATGTCAGATGTCCCAAGATTGCCCAGGCCCCAGAAGTTTGCCTGGCCAAGAAGGCTCAGAAGGCAAGGCAAGCCACACCAGGGTTGCGGGCCTCGGCTGAGGTTCTGCGGGGAGACAGCTGCAAGGTAGCAGAGTCGGCCGCGATACAGCGGTGTTCCCCTTGGAGAGTGCCGATCGTGATCGCGCCTGCTGGGCCAGACCCCCACCGCAGTAGACGCCGAGCATGCGAGTGCCCCGTACTGGGAGCGGCAGCCTAGCCAACGGAGCCAGGAGATAGTGGACAGGGAGAAGAGGAGAGAGGAGGTACTTGCCCATACCATTGAGGGGAAGGAGCACCTAAGGAGCGCTGGATATTGGGTGTGGGGCCCTACCTACCAGGGCCAGGTCAGGAGGTGCAACAAGGACAAAGGCTAGGGGTTTCTGTACAACCCTGAATTGGATGGAGAGGTTTTCTTTTCCTGGCGGGATGTGAATGCCCATCTCCCGTTTGGGCACCCAGACCGTGACCTCCTGCCCGGCGAACTGGCGCACTACACCCGACATCGAAGGGAGAGGGGCTGGTTTGCCCTTGATGTCCAGAGCGACAGACAGCCCCCTCCTCCACCGTACAGCCTCGAAGTGGGGGTGGAAGGAGAGTTTCCCGTTGATGAATAAAGAGTAAGCTGGTAGCCCGTTGGCTATAAAAAGGACCCGTCCCCATTGGAACTTGTGTGCAACCCCGTTTTACACCCTGTTGCGTGAGGGACTGCTCAAGGACAAGGCCGTGGACTTGCCAGCCACCCAAAAACTTTTGGGCTTGTAAATATTGCCCTATCTGCCCCCTTTTAACATGCCTTCCCGTTCCGTTAGCCTCCGGAGAGGCAGATTAGAGGAAGGACCCGCAGCAGAGCAGGCTGGGGTCCGGTCACCACCAGGACCAGTGACCATCCTCCGGGGAACCCTTTGACAACAGCCGGGTGCGCTGCACCGTACCCGTTCCTGCCTGGGTGATCTGGCCATGTTCCTGTTTCCGGACTGGGGAAAAGGGGTGCTGCCCATTTTGTTAGGGCAAGTTGGGCTGTAGTGTGTACATCGCCCAGGCCAAAAGCTAATGCTCTACCAGGATACAGCTAAACCCCCACTAATGTGGAAGCGTCACAGGTGCAGGAGAAGCAGATCACACACACACCTCCATGGAATGGAGGGGAGGCGAATGCTAGATAATAAAACTGCACACAAGTGGCTTGCATAGAGCGCTGTTCACATGCAGATGGCACAGTCACAAGCTGTATCCTGGTAGAGCATTAGGCGCCTGCGGTCAACCGAGGGCTCTTCCGGCAGTTCAACGTCAGGGAGTGGGCTACCACTGTCCAGGCAGGGGAGCCGAAAAACCACACAAGAGGTGCAAGGAAAAAGGGGCCACCATCAACCTCTCAGAGGACACAAGCAGCCAGCTGCGGGACCCGACCATACCCGAACTTTGGTTTACCAATGACTCTGAGTGTGAATTTATCGTGAGTACACCAGTGCCATCCAGGCACGACACTGCACCGCAGCACGGCACCCTGCAACTTGACAACAACATCGTCGCCAGCGCTCCCTCACCACCGGGCCCCGGGACACACCGCCCCTACCCATGGAGGGGCTAACATCTAGGCTGCGGCCGCAACAATGATCCTGGACGAGCCCGCCTTCACCCCAGCCGCAGCGCTGGTGCATCGCATCACCACGCCCCGTGGGTGGCATTACGACCCATAGGACGACAGCGCGGCCCACCTGGCTGCACGCCTCGTCCCGCACCACCACCACCCTACTGCCTCCCCCTTAACAGAGCGACGTAGCCCCCGGTCCAGAGGCGCTCGTGCCACCGACAACCCGAGCCCTGACCTCGAGCGGCTCGGCCCGAGCAGCGGAGAAGCGGCCGGGCCCCTCTCAGGGTGGTACACATGCCATTCTCAGGCAGTGCTGGCTCCCCCTCTCTTTGTTGTACCTTGATTTGGTGGCTGACCACCACAATTTTGCACACACTTGGCTTTGGTTTGCATATTCCTTCTGTTTCTATCAAAATTAATTTTGATGGCTATTCACACTCAGCCACCTCACCCTTTTCCACAGGCATTGCTAATTAGGCACCATTTACTTGGGCCTGCTCCGCCATCATTCATGGCTGCTGGTCAGGCACTGTGAAGGCCAGTTCTGACATTGTCCTAGCGTGTGTGACATCAGCTACACATGCTGGGACCTGGGCTGCCTTTTTTCGCAGCTGCCTGTTTTTGCAACATGGAAGCGGTTCTGACAAGTTACAGGTATATGGGTTGCTTCAATATGGTTCTGCTTTTAATGTAATTAGCAGACCGCATAGCACAATGAAAATATAAAATATAGAGTAGGACCTCCCTATTGAGATTTGCCGTGACTTGGCAGGATTGGTTCAAAAAAATTGATCAATTGTTTGCTAAAAATCTCATTTTGCATTATAGTACAGTTGGAATAATTTGTGAATTTACACTTTTTATTTGTGTCATGCCATTCTCATGCAATGCTGGCTCGCCCTCATTTATTGAGATATATATATATATATATATATATATATATATATATATATATATATATATATACACATATATATATATATATATATATATATATATAAATATATATTTTTTTTTTTCTTTCTGTGATTTTTTTTGTAACTAGCATAGTCATAGCAATGGAGGCTGGATCTGTGGGAGGGACCGAGAGGAGTGATCTACAATCAAACTTTTATTTTAAGCATTGCTTGTTATGTTGTAGTTATGTACACCTTTTAATGGCTTGATAAAGGCCCTGTGTTGGCCGAAACATTATGTATTTTCTTTTTTTTTCAGTGTATGCTGGGACTAATAAAGATTTTTTGATAAACAAGAGAAGGAGTGTTACCTTGGATTCTTTGATTTCTACTTGTCCTTACAGTGAGTTAAGCTCGTGTCACACTAAGCGACAGCGACAACGACGTCGCTGTTACGTCACCATTTTCGGTGACGTAACAGCGACCTTGTAAGTCGCTGTTATGATCGCTGCTTAGCTGTCAAACACAGCAGAAGCAGCGATCATAACGTCGCTGTGCTACATGTGCAGAGAGCAGGGAGCCGCGCTTAGCGCTGGCTCCTTGCTCTCCTTGCTACAGTATACATCGGGTTAATTACCCGATGCATACTGCAGCCACATGTCACAGTGCAGGAGCCGGCACTGGCAGCAAGAGCGGAGGCTGGTAACCAGCGTAAACATCGGGTAACCAGGGAAAGGTCTTCCCTTGGTTACCCGATGTTTACGCTGGTTACAGCTTACCGCAGCTGCCAATGCCGGCTCCTGATCGCTTTATTTCGTCGCTCTCTCGCTGTCACACACAGCGATGTGTGTGTCACAGCGGGAGAGTGACGACCAAAAAATGAAGCTGGACATTCAGCAACGACCGGCGACCTCACAGCAGGGGCCAGGTCGTTGCTGGATGTCACACACAGCGACAGCGACGGGACATCGCTGCAACGTCACAGAAAATGGTGACGTAGCAGCGACGTCGTTGTCGTCGTCGTTATGTGTGACACCAGCTTTACCTTGGCTTTCTTATCTTAGATGAAGACAAGAAGATCAAGTGTTTCTATTAACTCTTAAAATAAGTAGCCTCAATCTTTTCCTAGGGGATTGTGTATGTTAAAAAAGTTGAAACAGGATGTGATGTTTTGAGTCTGTGTGAGATCTAAAGGCTGCTTTACACGTATCAATTTCTCGTGTGATCGCATGTGCAATCGCACCCGCCCCCATCATTTGTGCGATACGGGCTATTTGTTACCAGTGTCGCACAAACTCTGTAACCCCCGTCACACTTACTTACCTCCCAAATGACTTCGCTGTGGGCGGCGAACATCCACTTCCTGAAGGGGGAGGGACAATCAGCGTCACAGCGACGTCACACAGCGGCTGGCCAATAGAAGCGGAGGGGCGGAGATGAGCGGGACGTAAACATCCCGCCCACCTCCTTCCTTCCGCATTGCCGGCGGGACGCAGGTAAGCTGCAGTTCATCGTTTCCAGGGTGTCACACAGAGCGATGTGTGCTGCCTCGGGAACAATGAACAACCGGATCACAGAAGGACGTTAGATTTTTTGAAAATGAGCGATGTGTCAACGAGCAACGATAAGGTGAGTATTTTTGCTCGTTCACAGTCTCTCATTTGTGTTACATGCTACGATATGTCAAACGAGGCCAAATGTGCGTCACTAACAACATGACCCCGACGACATATTGTTAGATATATCGCACCGTGTAAAGCAGCCTTTAGTCATGGATAGTTAAGGATCAGTGTAGGGGGTAGCAAGATTTGCACATGTGATCTAGTGGGTCAGATAGCTATGTGAACCTTCTTACTATACATATAGCTCGTCCTTCTCATCCAGTTACCGGGGCATGAGATGTAAATGAGCACTTAAAATTTAGTAAATGTACCCCAAGCATATAACTGTTGCTATACACCGCAATACACCATTACATACGTAAAATACATATTTTAGAAAAATGCATACAATTTCAGATACACAGACATGCATGCATAAGTCATGGATAGCAGACATGCACACATACGCAGATATGCAAATATACAGTACACAGACATGCACAAACATTCAACGTAGATGTGCACAATTATTCAAATACAATTCCCAGACATGCACACACGCAGACATGCTCACATCCACAATCATGCAAATTCTTTATGCAGACATGCACACTTGCATGCACACACATGCACACACATGCACACTTTACATACAATACACAGACATGCTCATACAAGCATACTTGTTCACATACAATATGCAGGCATGCATAGATGCCATGTAGACATGAACACATGCACACTTGTTAATATATAATACACAGACATGTACACACATGCTACATATAAATATATACTTGTTCACCTGCAATACACAGACATGCACACACATGGAACACTGACATGCAGACAAGCTATGCAAATATTCATACCTGTTTACATACAATACATAGACACACAGACATGCCCACACATAGAATGCAGGTGTGATGCCCTGGACTATCAGGTCGTCACAGGGTATTGTGCAATCTGCCCTTCTGTGCAATATCCACCTCCTCCTTGGTTATGAGTCCTCAACTACATGGTGTTGCCGACAACAGCAAGTAAAATTCTAGGTACACTCTGCACCACACCCACTAGACACACCAGTGGACGGCCTGAGTGGAATAGGGTCGCCCACTTGGGGGGTTGGTTAAGGGGAGGTCAGGAGTGTCAGGAGTAGGACAGTAAAGTGTTGGAAGTTAAGGAGAGAGGAGGTCAGGAGCCAGGCTTCTTGGAAGCAACTAGGTAGCAGATGGTGGTCTGGGCCTAGTAGGAGCTGGACCCTGGTCGCCGGGGATCGTGACAAGGGGCACGGAACTGTCGATGAGGACAGCAGGCGGCCTTGTACCATCACCAGGATGGGACCAGGGCACGACGGGGTTCGTGGACGCTGGGTCAGGGAGTAGCTTCAGGTAACCTGACAATTTACCTGATGAGAATGGAGCCTTCAAGATCCACTCTTCACCCGCTCCAGAATCGGGGTACTAGCGCAATGAGCGGGATAGCACTTTTCCACTAAAACAGTCCAAAAAATCCCAAGCGTGAACCCTAAGAGCAAGCTCCCACAGTTAGCCACACTGGGGAGCGGGACCCGATTAGTTCTATACTACCGGGGCCAACAAGCAAGTGAACTTAGTGCCAGGAGGAAGGTCACAGATCACCAGGCAGCATCATCGGGGACGGGACCCAAACTAGCTCCCCTCAGCAGCAGCGGTGTCCAGAACTTTGGTTTACCCAGTTGTCAGTGTCAGCTTTATGAACTGAGTGAGTACGCAAGTGACCCCTTCGCACCCAACGGCACTCGCAAAACACCATCATTGAGTCCCGGGGCATTCCCCCTACCCGTGGAGGGTCCCAACACCTGGCTGCCCTACTCCATCACCCCCGGGTACTCCCAACTGCAGGGGTGGCACTCCACCTTACCACACACCACGGGTGGCGTCACAAACTCTAAACACAATCCCCTGTAAATACCCCCCTTCATTTGAGTGGCCACACAACCCCCGGGGTCCAGACTCCCCTCAAGCCACCGCAGATCCGGATCCGAGCAGCCCGGCTGCTGACACGGGGGTGGCACTCCTCAACTTCCTGGTGTCACGAACAGGATACGAGCAGGGCCCACTTACCTGGGTGGTGTGCACCTTAGAAGTCGAAACCACGAGTCAAGATTCCCATTTCTTGCCAATCCCGCCATCTTTTGGCGCTAAAACGCCGTCTTCTCCACAAAAGTGCATGAAGCCGAAGCCCTGCCCTTTGTCCTGAGAGTGAGCCAGAACTGGAAGTTCCCGGAGGGCCACAGCATCGGAGAGAGTGCGGAGTGAAAACTGAGGGGGCGTGACGGCATGTAGCAGCAGCAGAAGAGAAGCAGGGATGCCAGGACTTTGCCATAACGTTCCTGGACAGTACAGAGGAAAGATGGCAGAGCAGAGTTGGTCACCGGAACGTGCTGTTCCCGGGACCGCGACCTGGATTAAGGAAGAGATGGAGCAGCTTTGCAGGAGCATGCGGACGCAGTTCCTGTTTATACTGGATCACTGGAGGGAAGAGATGAGGAGTCTGGCGATGGCGGTGCGAGCCCGTGAGACTGAGATCCCATGTGAAGAGAAGGTAAGCGGTTACCCAGTCCTTAATGATTACCTTACTTCAACCGATGTGGCAGAGAGATCCAGACTGCCCCCGCTCCTGGTGAGCACTCCACTGCCACCAACCCCGACCTCAGCGAATGCTGAGCTGCCTGCTCTCACCACGGCAGCGGAAGCGTCAGCCCGTGTGTATGACGATACAGCTGCAGAACTCCCGGTTCCGTCCCTCGACTCAGTCACGACAGCGGTCATCCCGACTTCGGCCACACCAGTCCCGGCCGCATCACCGGGACCATCCTTAGAGGCAGAGCACCCGGACTCTGCCACCCCGGCTGCGGAGCCGTCGGTACATCTACCAGATGTGGAGGAGGTGGAGCATGGATAGCTGCCTTTTCCACCACTGCGCGGCATCCCAACAGCTGTTGGGGCCGCAACAGCGTACTTAAAGCCAGAGCCAGCCGGGCAAAGAAGCAGCCAGGCAAAGAGACAGCCGGGAAAGAGACAGCCCTGGAAAGAGACAGCTGGGCAAAAAGACAGACGGCAAAGAGACAGACGGGCAAAGAGACAGAAGGGCAAATAGACAGACGGGCAAAGAGACAGACCTAGGAAGAAACAGACCTAGAAAGAGACAGATGGGCAAAGAGACCGACGGTCAAAGAGACAGTCCTGGGAAGAGACAGACCTGGAAAGAGACAGATGGGGAAAGAGACAGATGGGGAAAGAGACAGATGGGGAAAGAGACAGACGGGAAAGAGACAGCCCTGGAAAGAGACAGCCCTGGAAAGAGACAGCCCTGGAAAGAGACAGATGGGTAAAGAGACAGACAGAGAAAGAGACAAACGGGGAATGAGACAGACGGGGAAAGAGACAGATGGGGAAAGAGACAGCCCTGGAAAGAGACTGACGGGCAAAGAGACAGATGGGCAAAGAGACAGATGGGCAAAGAAACAGACCTGGAAAGAGACAGATGGGCAAAGAGACAGCCTTGGAAAGAGACAGATGGTCAAAGAGACAGACGGGGTAAGAGACAGACGGGGAAAGAGACAGCCCTGGAAAGAGACAGCCCTGGAAAGAGACAGCCAGGCAAAGAGAAAGAAAGGCAAAGAGACAGCCCTGGAAAGAGACAGACGGGCAAAGAGACAGATGGGGAAAGAGAGAGACAGTCAGATACACACATAGAGACAGACACAGAGATGGAGACAGATAGACTGATACAAATACAGAGAGATTGAAACAGACAGACAGAGACATACACACAGACAGACAAGGAAAGAGACAGACAGAGAGACAGACAGACAGCAACACACATAGAGAGACTGGGAGAGAGACAGTTACAATCCCGGGCAACGCCCGGGTACTACAGCTAGTTATAAGATAAGAACATCCTTTCTATTTATCTCTTTATATTCACCAAACAAACACCCTATCAGGTATTTAAAATTATTATACGTTACTAATATCAATTTTTATACTGTCCCTTATTTTCATATGGTTATTTCATGTGATTATATAATTTTCATTCATACTCTTTTAATATCTTATACCATTTTTACCAAGTGATACTCAAATCTTTATCTTATCTAGTTGCTGAAACCAGCACTACATATTATATCTAGGGATTATCGAATACCCTGTTATACGTTTCGCCAAATATCCGGCGAATACCTCGTCGCTATTCGAGTATTCGCGAATATTCGATCCCCAATGTAAGTCTATGGGAAACCAGAATAATTTTACGTCAGACCTGTCGGTGACCTGTGGTGACTGAGGAAAAGGCTGAAATGGATGGGAAAAGGCTGAAACAGTATGGGCACAGCCTGTAGAAGGTGCCTCACTGCATTTCTGGTGTTTTTGAACAACGTGTTCAGAGTAGCACGCGGCGTTTATGTCACCAGAACAGCTCTCAAACCAAAGTAAAAGGGGAAATTGAGAAGAAATAATTTCTAGTGCCTAATCACTGTATTAACATATCAAATCAAGCCCCGACCTGCAAAAAAAACCCACTTTAGCATATGTTCACATATTTCGCATTTTACATTTATTAAACCAAGGAGTTTAATAAATTCAGTCTCCCCAGGGAGAATGGTTCAAACACCATGTAGCACAGCATCACAAGGTACTCCCAAAAGCTCTCAACAGCTTTTTTTTAAAAAAATTGGTAGGATAAGCAACAAGGCATAACATGCCAAGGAGTTTAATAAATTCAGTCTCCCCAGGGAATAATGTTTCAGACACCATGGAGCACAGCCTCAGAAGGTACTCCCAATAGCTCTCAACAGCTTTTTTTTAAAAAAATTGGTAGCATTTGCAACAGAACATAACATGCCAAGGAGCTAAAAAAAAATGCTGATTCCGCAGGGGGCCATGTGTAACACACAGTGGAGAACAGCATAAATAAAGAACACAAATAGAGACTGCCTGACCAATTGTTCTAGACAGTGCAGCCTCGACAGTGGTTGTGCCAGTGCATAATATACAAAGGCTTGAAAAATATTGCCCTGGGTGATTGGGCCAAACAATTACATCACAGCAGCATAACAAGTTAGATTAGTCATGCGGTGTCATTAGGTGATAGAAGACAAAATAATCTTGAATGAGAAACAATGGAACTTATTTGAACTTACCAAATACAAATTTTGGGGCTACACTTTTTTTTGGGTCTTCTTAACAGGCGGCCTGAGATACTCTAGGGCAATCCATCTATGGTTCATTTTGATCATCGTGAAACTGTCTGCAATCTCCGTGGATAGTCGTGTGCGAGTATCTGTTATTATTGACCCCACTTAGCTGAAAACATGCTCAGACAACACACTTGCAGCAGGGCAAGCTAGCACTTTCAAAGCATATTAGGCGAGATCTGGCCAAATGTTGAGCCTGGAAACTCAAAAGTTAAAGTGAACAGTGGACTCTAAAAGCACGCTGATACGGTCACCTACATAGTCCCTCACCATCTTACTTAAGTGTTCCCTCCTTGTCATAGTTCCCACAACCGATATCTGATTCGCAGTTGACGGTTTGTGGAAAATGGACCAGTTTGGCACATTAGTCCACAGTCTGGGAAGACGGCTGCAAAGAGGATTCCATTACCCACTGCTACATTCTTATCCTAAAGCTTACAGATGCAAATAAGCCCCCTAGGCTTCTAGACAAATGTGCATTGCACGTGACCTTATTCACTTATTGTAAACCTAAGGGACCACGAGTCATTATACTCTCCCAATGTAATAGGACAAATTCCAATAATAATTAATTTGCTAGTACGAGCAAGGGCTTGCATTTTGCAACTACCACAACCATTTTATCTTGGGTGGATTTCCTCACTATTTCTATATCAAAAAAACCCCTAAAAAGGAGAGAGAAAAAAATTCCCTCTGTGATATTAGTTCATCTATGATTGGAGTGTGACTTGGTATGAAGAAGGCCCAGCTTGGGCCGAAACGTCCCTTAGTCCCTCCCACCTACTCTGTTCATAAATAAAGACACTTATTTTGCACGATAAAAACGAATCTGTTGACTTTCTTTTACTATTACCTCATGCTGATGAGAGTGCAGTGTTTTGAATTTGTATCACAGACTAATCTACTTACTTTGTTTTACAGGTTCCTACATAAAGGTGAAACACCAAAAGTTGTTCTCTTCTCCTCTTGTCATTTTTACAAATTCTACATTTTTATCCTCAATGTGTTCATAATCACAAGGTAATTAGTATTCAACCCAGATCCTCAATATTCCTAATAACAGTTTACCTGCATTCATTTCTGCCATTTTGTATTCCTAACAGGTCCCAAGTCTCCTCTTCTGCCCCTTAAGCCTGCTTTACACGTTTCAATATGTCGTGCGATCGCACCCGCCCCCATCGCTTGTGCGGCACGGGAAATTTGTTGCCCGTGTCGCACAATGCTGTAACCCCCATCACACGTACTTACCTTCCAAACGACCTCGCTGTGGGCGGCGATCATCCACTTCCTGAAGGGGGAGGGACGTTTGGCGTCACAGCGACGTCGCACAGCAGCCGGCCCATAGATGCGGAGGGGCGGAGAGGGGTGGGACGTAAACATCCCACCCACCAACTTCCTTCAGCATTGCCGGCTGGATGCAGGTACGCTGTGTTCATCATTCCCGGGGTGTCACATGGAGCGATGTGTGCTACCTCGGAACATTGAACAACAGGACGTTCAATTTTTAGAAAATGAGCAACGTGTCAGCGATGAACGAGAAGGTGAGTATTTCTGCTCGTTCATAGCTGTCACACGCTACGATATCACTAACGATGCCGGATGTGTGTCACTTACGACGTGACCCCGCCGACATCTCGTTAGATATATCGTAGCGTGTAAAGCCCGCTTAAGTTCCTCACCAGGACCTTCTCAACAATACCTCCACGCAGAGGTTTTTTGTTTTCCTTTTATCTATAATTTTAAACCTTGTTTTTTATCCTAAATTATGCTACAATAAATCAGTTTACATTTTACTAATTACCTGCTGTGTCTCCATATTTGTAGACCTAAATTTAGGACTACCCATTCACTCCCTTTTCCCACTCATCCAGTTAGAGAGATAGTTTTTCAATTAATTATAAGATGTATTATTATCACAAAAACGAGGCCTTCAGTAGGTTAATGGTTATGATGACAATACATAAGCATTCCACGATTGCATCGGAGGCAATGGGCATCAGAAATTACTATTAACTTCATTCATAATCTACTAAGTGCCACTGTCAAATTTAATCAGAGCTAACATTATTCACAGCCTTTATACAAAAGTGCCCAGCTATATGACACAACCAGAAACCATGTTGTACGATGCAGGCTCAGTTTCTGAGCCAGCTGTATAGTAAGTATGCACATTCGCTGTAAAGCTTCGTAGATATTGTTAAAAGGGTTAAACTTACACATTCAGGAATGTTCTAGTTTATCAATTACTTCTATGCAGAATTTAAATGTTTTTGTGCCTTTTCTAATAGTTGAAGATTTGAATAATTGTATCCTGCTTCTTCGAAAGAACTTGTAATTAGCATGTAATTACAGAAATACTTGTGATCTGCTATGTTAAACATTAAGAGAAGGAATAGTTTCTTTTATTTAGCACTTTTAAATATACACAAATTAGTCATAACATTAAAGTCAAACTGTCTAATATTGTATATGCCCCATCTTTCTATCAGTCCATGGTCAAATTCTTATGCTTATGTGCCCATTAGAGTTACTTTTAGCAATGGCCAGATCACAATCCCACTGGTCTGCAGTCCCACAACCACATTCGTAACAATCTGCAATTCACTGTATGCTGTGCTACCTTTCAATCACTACATTAATTTATAATATAATAGTGTTGATCTATCCTGAGGATTGATAACCTATACCTAGGAACAAATTGGGTCAACCCACAGAACTCCCACTGATCAGCTGTTACACTCTCCAGGAGAATGTAGATGTAAACAGAGTACAGTGGGGAACACCACCGCACCGTAACTGTTCAGTTGCTGCTGCCAGGTTTTGCAGATAAACTCCTATTTAGATAAGCTTTGTGCATCCAGTACCCTATCACCAGTTGTCTTTCTTTGCTTAGGCTTCTTTTGCTCCTTATATATAATAAATTACAAGATCTCATGCGCTTGCTTGTCAAAGTAACTCAGCACTATACAATTGACCATTTTCCTTCTTATAAGACATTGACTTCACACAGAAGCTTACCTATGCGGGAGGGCCCCTCACTCAGAGAGTCCCACCAAGACCATTTGTAGGTTAGTGTAGGGCAGTAGTCGTGGGCGAGGGATTGACTCCAAACACCCTGGCACGCTACATGAAATTACTGGTCCTGGCTTAGTGTGTGGACTTGTGTCATGTGAGGTCTAAACCCATGTAGGCTGCATATTGTCGCTGACATCAGCTGGCCAGAACCAGATTACGACTCGTAGTCACAAGGAGACCAACATTTTTTTTTCAAACACTTGACTCAACGGTTCATTCTCTGCAGCTACATTACACTCCAGATAGTGGTCACATATCTTTCAGCATTTTACTGGCTTGTTCAACATTATCAGACGCAGTTCAAGTTTCCACTGAGTTGGTTGGGATCTAACTGGTCCTGTGAGTTCCAGCACAAGCCAGTCCAGCGTTACCTTACCTTCTAACAGTTCCAAGTCCAGTCTCCTTAAAATTCCCATCATGACCAGCAAGGCTATGTGCTCCCAGACATTTAGAGGGAAACGGCTCTGGTATTGGGCAACATTCACACACCAGTTAAGGTTAACTTAGTATTTTAAAGGTGAAGGGGCCTGGCCACTTGAGTCTCTCTTTTTAATGCTGGACAATGTGCTATCTCGTCTCAATACTGTTCACACTCCTTGTCTCTGTAAACACTCTGGGTTCATGCTACTTCGTCTTGCTTCTCTTCTTCTCTTCCTTTGCTGCCAGAAACCACCCACTTTGTGATCAATATGACAGACCTACTAAACATCCGTCACTTTCACTCATTAGGTCTTCACAGATTCCTCTGAAATAAGCTGTCCCATGACATTTCACTTAACCCCTATCATGATGGGCTAGTCCCAACGTTTAACCACTGTTGACCCTACAGTCTGACAACTTCCTACACAAGTGCTATGCAATACATTACCACATACCATACTTACTATACATTATGCCTTTTATGATTAGTGTCTTCAGTGGTATGAATGTGACAACCATAGTCTACCATTTTTACAAATCCACCACTATTACCTATATGGACATGCACAGCTTGTTAATACGGTTAAACTCTACAGTAGAGCAGGGGGGGAAATGTTCTGTAATTTTGTATTCAGTTCTATAGAAAGTGAAGATGTAAACATGATCTTCTGAGGCTCACTCGGATAATTTACTCCTAACTTCCCCTCAACTTACCTGAAATCCAAGTAAGGGCTTTCAGAATTTATAGTAAATCATCTTCTCGTCAGCAGTTGTAACCCCTTCACCCAAGCCTATTTTCACTTTCATAACTGGTCCCAGTAATTCTGAGATTGTTTTTTCATAATAGTGGTAATTTTAGTTCAATGTTGTTTGCGCTTATTTGTGATAATATCTTAAATTTGTTGAAAATTTTTCAATTTTCAAACTTTAAATTGTTTGTGCCCTTAAACAAGAGAGTTATGTCACCAAAAATAATTAATATATAACATTTCACACATGTTTAATTTACATCAGCACAATTTTGAAAAAATGATTTTTTTTAGGAAGTTAGAATGGTACAAACTTTAATCAGACATTTTTCATTTTTCCAACAACATTTTTAAAAAACATTTTATGAGCTACCATATCACATTTGAAGTGACTTTGAAAGGCAGAAAATACCAAAGTGACACTATTCTAAAAACTACACCCCTCAAACTGCTCAAAACCACATTCAAGAAGTTTATTAACCCTTTAGGTGCTTCACAGAAACTAAAGCATTGTGGAAGGAAAATATTAAAGTTTTACTTTTTCCTACAAAAATGTTACTTTAGCCAAAAATATAGCTTTTTCACAAGGGTAACAAGAAAAAATATACTGTACAATGTGTTGTGCAAATTCTTGTGTGTATGCCAAAATGAACTTTTGATTTTTTCCCACAAAAATATTACTTTAGCCATAAATTTTGCATTTTTACAAGGGTGAAAAGCGAAATGCACCATTCAATTTGTTGTGTAAATTCCCTTGAATATGCCAATACCCCATATTTGGTGGAAAACTATTGTTAAGGCACTGCAGGACTTGGAAGGGAAGTAGCACCATTTTACTTCTTGAATGCAAATTTGGCATGTTTTTCTTGGGTACTCCAACTACCATGGGTGAGTGATCACTGCTCTATAGAGGTGCCGGTCATAAGCTTTGTTACTTGTTGTTAATGTCATTTAGTGGGATGTTTCTCCCTGTAATTCTCCATGTAGCTGAATTAGTATATCTCAGCAGGAGTTATCGGGAGTATACTATTGATTTATGGAAGCTTTGACCCACACCTGTTTGTGGAACAAGACTGTTACTTTATTATGGTCTCGCATGTCGATAACCTACTTGCAATTATATTGTATTTATAAATTATAGAGTAAGTGTTTCTTGATGAATTTTTTAATACCTGTTCATCTCATCACCATGTGTGTTGTGTTGGCCCTTGTGATCTGACCTCAGGGACACCCTGTAAAAGCCTGATTCTTGTAAACTGATTTTGTTTTATAAACTTTTATGTCACTTATTGCCTTGATTACTATTTAATAAATGTTTTACATTTTTGCAAGGAGCTGTTTGATTGACTTATTGATAATTATCGGTCAATCAATGACCAAGACTACGGTTTCCCTTAGTTCTCTTTTTGTAAAAATGATCTTCCTTAAGGTGTAGTCTATTTATATCTATTTGATATGGTGCCATTTTTTGTCCCAAATACTGTTATTAATTCACTATGAGGCATCAGAGTTACTTTGGATTCTATTCAGCCTCTGTTCCATGGTGTTCGCCTTTTCCAAGGTGAACAAAACTGTTGCTTTTTGCACAGCTAAATAGTCGAGTAAAAATATGGACACCCCCAAACCACAAGCCAGATCACATTAAGGCCTCTTTCACATGCCTCCGGTACGTGTTTGGCAGTTTTATCACGTACCGGAGACACGTACACACGTAGACCTATGGATTCCTATGGTTTTGGACACACGTAAGTATTTTCGCATGGAACGTGTGTCCGTTCCGTACTTACATGTGTCCGTGTGTTTCTCACGTCAACATGTCAGTTTTCTTTCCAGCATCACGGGTGTCACACGTAATGCAAATGGACCGCACGGAGAAAAGACGTGTCTGTGAGGAAAAAAAAAAAAACTTTACTCACCTTCTCCAGCTCTCCTGTCTCTGCCGCTGCTGTCACTTGCTGCCGACCGCTGCTCATTATGCTCATTAAATATTCACTTCACTTCGGAAGCAGCAGCAGTGGGGAGTCGGAAGGACCGGAGACCGAAGATCAGCACCACGGACAGCGACGCCAAGGACAGGTAAGTAGAAAGTTTCCATTCTCCGTATGTTACCACGGATAACACATGGAGAACACATGTAGCACAAAAACACGGCTGACGGAGGGCAAAATGCACCTCTGACATGTCCATGAAAAACGTGCGTGTTTTTCACGAACGTGTGAAAGAGGCCTAAAGTGAATTTTCCATTGGGGATTTTGTCTGAATCACGTTTTTCAGAGAATTACACAGTCTCCAGTATAGGCACTCAGCATAGAGAAGAGACTAAATGTGAGCCGAGCCTTACTGTGATCTTAAGGTCCAGTCACACTAAGCAACTTACCAGCGATCCCAACAACGATAGGGATCGCTGGTAAGTTGCTAGGAGGTTGCTGGTGAGCTGTCACACTGCGACGCTCCAGCGATCCCACCAGCAACCTGACCTGGCAGGGATCGCTGGAGCGTGGCTACACGAGTTGCTGGTGAGCTCACCAGCAACCAGTGACCAGCCCCCAGTCTCCTAGTTACAGCACACATCAGGTTAATTAACCCGATGTGTGCTGCAGCTAAATGTGCACAGAGCAGGGAGCAGCGCACACTGCTTAGTGCTGGCTCCTTGCTCTCCTAGTTACAGCACACATCGGGTTAATTGCCTGATGTGTCCTGCAGCTACATGTGCACAGAGCAGGAGCCGGCACTGACAGTGAGAGCGGAGGAGGCTGGTATCAAAGGTAAATATCGGGTAACCAAGGACAGGGCTTCTTGGTTACCCGATGTTTACATTAGTTACCAGCCTCCGCAGAAGCCGGCTCCCTGCTCACTGCACATTAGTTGTTGCTGTCTCGCTGTCACACACAGCGATCTGTGCTTCACAGCGGGACAGCAACAACTAAAAAATGGCCCAGGACATTCAGCAACAACCAACGACCTCACAGCAGGGGCCAGGTTGTTGCTGGATGTCACACACAGCAACATCGCTAGCAACGTCACAAAAGTTGTTCGTTACCAGCGATGTTGCTAGCGATGTTGCTTAGTGTGACGGGGCCTTTAGGGAGGCAGAATGAACAAATTAACAGCAATTGAAGAATTTGATTTATTTATCTTTTACACTGTCCACCGTGCGATATAACTGATTAGGGGGCTTTATTCCTCAGGTCAGTATGTTTACAGAGATATCAGATTTATATAGCTTTTTAGGTTTTGCTACTATCACACTAAAAATGTTTTTTTAAAAAAATAAAGGCTTTTTGCATGACCAAAATTTGAAATCTATAGGTTTGTTTTAGGCCTGAAACACACATCCGTGAAACACGTGCGTGTTTGGTCCGTTTCCGTGTATACTGGAGACACGGCCAAACGTGCACCAATGTTATTGTATGATAAAAGCTCCACGTGCATTTTTGATGCATGTCCGTTTGTCCGTGTCCGTGATCCGTACCTCTGTGCGTTTTGCACGGCAGTATGTCAGTTTTCTGCACGCAACACGCAGCACGGACCCAATGAAAGTCAATGGGTCTGTGCGCACGTCCGAGTGACACGGACGCATCTCTGTTTGCTCCCTGTACGTTTTGTGCTTTTTTCATGTGATGTCGGTCTTTTTTCTTTTTCTGTTTCGTTCTCTCCCTCAGTCCGTCGGTCGGTCTCTAAGTCTGTCGGTCGGTCTCTCTGTCTTATCTGTCCCTCTAGCTGTCTGTCGGTCAGTCCCCCCCCCCCTCTCTCATACTTACCGTTCCCCGATCTCCGGCGCGGCGCTGCACTGCTGTTATAAAAACTTCGGCGGCTTTTACTATTTTGAAAAAGCCGGCCGCCCATTAATCAATCTCATATTCCCTGCTATACCCGCCCACCGGCGCCTGTGATTGGTTGCAGTCACACACGCCCACCACGCTGAGTGACAGCTGTCTCACTGCACCCAATCACAGCAGCCGGTGGGCGTGTCTATACTGTGCAGTGAAATAAATAAATAAATAATTAAAAAAACGGCGTGTGGTCCCCCCCCATTTTAATACCAGCCAGATAAAGCCATACGGCTGAAGGCTGGTATTCTCAGGATGGGGAGCTCCACGTTATGGGGAGCCCCCCAGCCTAACAATATCAGTCAGCAGCCGCCCAGAATTGCCGCATACATTATATGCGACAGTTCTGGGACTGTACCCGGCTTTTCCCGATTTGCCCTGGTGCGTTGGCAAATCGGGGTAATAACGAGTTATTGGCAACCCATAGCTGCCAATAAGTCCTAGATTAATCATGTCAGGCGTCTCCCCGAGATACCTTCCATGATTAATCTGTAAATTACAGTAAATAAACACACACACCCGAAAAAATCATTTATTAGAAATAAAAAACACAAACAAATTCACTCATTACCAATTTATTAACCCCGACAAAGCCCTCCATGTCCGGCGTAATCCACGGACCTCTAGCGTCGCATCCAGCTCTGCTGCATGCAGGTGACAGGAGCTGCAGAATACACCGCCGCTCCTGTCACCTCCCCGCAGCTAATGAGGTGAGTAGCGCGATCAGCTGCTGTCAGTCAGGTAACTCGCGGCCACCGCTGGATCCAGCGGTGGCCGCGGGTAACCTCAGTTACGGCTCTCGGAAGAAAAGGAGCAAAAAAACAAAAACGCAAAAACAGAAAGTGCCCGGGGGCTGAAAAGGTTAAACTAGAAGAAGAGGGGATGGGAGAAAAAACAGCAGACAAGAACATGCAGCAGAAGGACAAACTAATCAAGGATACTAGATGTCGTAAAGAGGACCCAAGACAGGGTACTAAGAAGGAAGCTAAGAAAAGGGGAGCAAAACTTCTTTCCTGCATGCTGACCAATGCAAGAAGCCGGACCAATAAGATGGAAGAACTGGAGCTGGTAATGTATGAGGAAAAATACAACATAGTAGGAATAACTGAGACATGGTTAGATGATAGTTATGACTGGGCGGCTAACCTGCAAGGATATGAATTGTTTAGGAGGGATCGTAAAAAAAGGAAAGGGGGTGGAGTCTGTCTATATATAAAGTCCAGTTTAAAGCCCAGACTAAGAGAAGCTATTCAAGAGGGAAATGAAGAGGTGGAGTCTCTATGGGTGGAGATACAAGGAGGGAAAACTAATAAAATCCTCATAGGGGTTTGTTATAAGCCACCAAATATAACAGAAACTACTGAAAATGTATTATTGAAAGAAATAGACAAAGCAGCAAATCACAATGAGGTGATTATTATGGGGGACTTCAACTACCCCGATATAGACTGGGAAACTGAAACCTGCGTATCTCAGAAAGGAAACTGGCTTCTGTCAGTAACTAAGGATAATTATCTGTCCCAACTTGTGCCAGGCCCAACTAGAGGGGCAGCCCTTCTGGACTTAATTTTAAGCAGCAGGCCAGATAGAATAACAGATGTACGAGTGGATGGGCACCTAGGGAATAGTGACCACAATATAATACAATTCCACTTGTCCTTCAGTAAGGTGCCTTGGAGGGGGGTTACAAAAACGCTGAATTTCAGGAAAGCAAAGTTTGATCAGCTTAGAGAAGACCTTCGGCAAATTGATTGGGACAATGTCCTCAAAAATGGGAGCACAGAAAATAAGTGGGAAATTTTTAAATCGGTGTTAAACACCCACTGCGAGCTAGCCATACCGTACGGAAATAAAAGGGCTAGGAACAGGAGAAAACCAATGTGGCTAAATAAGGATGTAAAAGGGGCAATGAAGAATAGGAAAAAGGCATTTAAAAAGCTAAAACAAGAAGGCAGCAAAGAAGCATTAAAAATATAAAGAGAAAAAAACAAAATGTGTAAAAAAACAAATACATTTAGCAAAAGTAGAAACTGAGAGACTCATTGCTAAGGAAAGCAAAACAAATCCCAAACTATTCTTTAATTATATAAACAGAAAAAAGATTAAAATTGATGGTGTTGGCCCTTTAAAGAACAATGAGGGTAAAATCATAGAAAGCGATGTGGGAAAAGCAAATGTTTTAAATACTTTTTTCTCAACTGTGTTCACACAGGAAATGCCACGGGAAATGCAGAGTGATAATGTAAACGCTTCATTAAGTATGACCTGCCTAACCCAGGAAGAAGTGCAGAACCGACTTAGTAACATTAAAATTGACAAATCACCAGGCCCTGATGGCATTCAGCCTCGGGTATTAAGGGAGTTAAGTAATGTGATAGACAGGCCTCTATTCCTTATATTTAAAGACTCTATAGAAACTGGGTCTGTTCCACTGGATTGGCGGCTAGCAAATGTGGTACCAATATTCAAAAAAGGGTGTAAAAGGGAACCTGGAAACTATAGGCCGGTAAGCTTAACATCTGTTGTGGTTAAAATGTTTGAAGGGTTTTTAAGGGATACTATTATGGAATGTCTCAATGTTAATAATTGTTTAACTCCATATCAACATGGATTTATGAAGGATCGCTCCTGTCAAACTAACCTGATCAGCTTCTATGAGGATGTAAGCTCTCACATGGACCGAGGAGAATCATTGGATGTCATTTATCTTGACTTTGGTAAAGCATTTGACACTGTCCCACATAAAAGACTGCTAAGTAAAATGAGAAAGCTTGGGCTCGGGGAAAATGTGTGTGGATGGGTAGGTAGCTGGCTTAGTGGTAGAAAACAAAGAGTGGTTATTAATGGCACATACTCAGATTGGGCCAGGGTTACTAGTGGGGTGCCACAGGGGTCTGTATTGGGCCCCCTACTATTTAATATATTTATTAATGATCTGGTGGATGGTTTACAGAGTAAAATATCAGGATTTGCAGATGATACAAAACTATGTAAGGTTGTTAACACAAAGGAGGACAGTTTGCAACTACAGATGGATTTGAGTAAATTGGAGAATTGGGCTGAAAAATGGCAAATGAGGTTTAACACAGATAAGTGTAAGGTTATGCACATGGGAAGGAGAAACAGATGCTACGATTACTTACTAAATGGGAAACTGCTGGGGAAATCAGACATGGAAAAAGACTTAGGCGGGCTTTGCACACTACGACATCGCAGGTGCGATGTCGGTGGGGTGAAATTGAAAATGCTACTAAATGTACTTCCGGCATCGCATGCGACATCGTAGTGTGTAAAGGCTCGATGATACGAATAACAAGCGCAAAAGCGTCGTAATCGTATCATCGGTGCAGCGTCGGCGTAATCCATAATTACGCTGACACGACGGTCCAATGTTGTTCCTCGTTCCTGCGGCAGCACGCATCGCTGTTTGTGAAGTCGCAGGAGCGAGGAACATCTCCTACCGGCGTCACCGTGGCTTCCGTAGGATATTCGGAAGGAAGGAGGTGGGCGGGATGTTTACATCCCGCTCATCTCCGCCCCTCCGCTCCGATTGGCCGCCTGCCGTGTGACGTCGCAGTGACGCCGCACGACCCGCCCCCTTAATAAGGAGGCGGGTTGCCGGCCAGAGCGACGGTCGCAGGACAGGTGAGTCCATGTGAAGCTGCCGTAGCGATAATGTTCGCTACGGCAGCTATCACAAGGGTATCGCTGCTACGACGGGGGCGGGGACTATCGCGTGCGACATCGCAGCATTGGCTTGCTATGTCGCAACGTGCAAAGCCCGCCTTAGGCATCTTAGTCAATAAGAAGCTAAATTGGAGTGCCCAGTGTCAGGCAGCAGCCACCAAAGCAAATAGGGTGATGGGATGCATTAGAAGAGGTCTGGGGGCACGAGATGAAAACATCATTCTCCCTCTGTGCAAATCACTCGTCAGACCACACTTGGAGTATTGTGTGCAATTTTGGGCGCCGGTGCTCAAGAAAGACATTACTGAACTTGAAAGGGTTCAGAGGCGGGCTACTAAAATAATAAATGGAGTGGGTGCATTACAATACACGGAAAGGTTATCAAAATTAGGTCTATTTACTCTAGAAAAGAGAAGACTTAGGGGAGACCTAATAAACATGTACAAATATATCAGAAGGCCATATAGAGATCTCTCCCATGATCTGTTTGTACCAAGGACTATGACAAGAACAAGGGGGCATTCTCTTCGATTGGAGGAAAGAAAATTCCTACATCAGCATAAAAGAGGGTTCTTCATGGTAAGAGCAGTGAGGCTCTGAAACTCTCTTCCTGAGGAAGTGGTGATGGCCAACTCACTGAATGAATTTAAGAGAGGAATGGATGCTTTTCTTGATAGCAAAAGTATAGAAGGTTATAAATAGCATAATCTTACAGGTAGATAGAAGAGCGACCAAGATTATTAGAGGAATGGGTGGGCTGCAACACCAAGACAGGTTATTAAACTTGGGGTTATTTAGTTTGGAAAAACAAAGGCTTAGGGGGAATCTAATCACAATGTATAAACATATGAGGGGACAGTACAGAGACCTTTCCAAAGATCTCTTTACACCTAGGCCTGCGACTGGAACACGGGAGCATCCGCTACGTCTTGAGGAAAGAAGGTTTAATCATAACCACAGACGAGGATTCTTTACTGTACGAGCAGTGAGTCTATGGAACTCTCTGCCGCATGATGTTGTAATGAGTGATTCACTACTACCATTTAAGCAGAGCCTGGATGTTTTTCTTGAAAAATATAATATTACCAGTTATGTATATTAGATTTTATGACAGGGTGTTGATCCAGGGAACTAGTCTGATTGCTGTATGTGGAGTCAGGAAGGAATTTTTTTCCCCATTGGAGCTTATTTGACACATTGGGGTTTTTTTTGCCTTCCTCTGAATCAACATGTTAGGCTACGGGTTGAACTAGATGGACTTAGAGTCTCCCTTCAACCTTAAAAACTATGAAACTATGCTGACAGAAATATATGGTGGCTTGTGTTTTGTGGCACAAGATGCCATTTTTAGTGGTAACATTATTATTTCTATATGACTTTTTGATTGCCTTTTATTCCACTTTTTTGTCTGATCTATGATGAAAAGGCATCGTTTTTTCTTTTTTTTTCTTTTTTTACGGTTTTCACTGAAAGGGCTAACTAATGTGAGAGTTTTATGGATCAGGTTGTTACATACGTGATGATATCAAATATGTGTACTCTTTTTGTGTTTTTTTTTACATAAATATACATATTAATTGGTATGATATTTTTTCATTTTATTTGTTCTTCTTTTTCTCAATTTTCTTTATATTTCAATAATTTTTTAACTTTTCTAACTTATTCCCTATTTAGGACATACCTTTTACTGCCCCGATCGCAACGAAGGTGACGAAGGTGATGCCAAAACATGCGCTTCGGGGTTTGGCGTCACATGTGCCCGCAAGTCATTTCTGTCTAGGTCCTCTCTGTCCTGGTATTTATCTTTTCCTCTTATGATCTGACTGTGTATCCTCCATTTCAGTACACTGACTACATGTTGTCACTTGGTGCATTGCTCACCATGGTATGCTAAAGCCATGAGTGCTTGATTTCTTTGGCTTACCATTGTTCTGTGCATGCTCCATGTTGTGCTCTCTCTATTGCTCTGACAGCATTCCTCTGATACCTTGGATACCCCAATCCAGTAATTTTCATTATAATGCTAAATATGTACCATGTGATATGCTTATTGTTACACCTCACGGATTGGAGCAGGGTGGCCAATTAGTCTAATTCATCTGCTCATGTGTTTTATATTGCTGAGTACGTGTTCTGCTACTATGCCCTTTACATCACATGTGATGCCCTCCTTTTTTCTTTTTCTGGTCTAAACTGCCGGTTGTGGTGGTCATTATTTTAAATTTTAAATAAATATCATTGCTTTTGACCTCATCTGTTCTCAGTAGATTTTTTTCTACATTTCTGAGTCCTTACTATAATTTCCATAGGTCCTTTAAATCCTTTAAGCCCATACATTTTGCTATAAGCACTTGCTATATATTTTTATATATATATATATATATATATATATATATATTTATCTTGGTGTTATGCATGGTTGTTTCTTTTGATCTACTTTGGTATTCTACAGATTCATAGGCAGGCTAGCAGGAGTTGATATCTGCTTGTCTGCTTGCTAATCTCCTTTAATCGCATGCTGTTGGAGAGCTAATAACATCTGCTCCCCTCATATATGCTGGTTAGATCTTTCCTTCTATGTCAGCTAATTTTTATCTAAGCTGGTCTGATGAAGTGTTGTGATCCAGACTAATTGGTGGTTGCAGTACTTGTTGCTGTGTGTGTTTTGTGAGATTAACCCTTGTTGTCATTTATTTTTTTTGCTCCCTTCCTGCTCTTGGTTCTCTCCTGAGTCTCTCATTGTATGTTCCTATGAGATGGCAGTGTGCCCGAGTCACACATGCTATCTGTGTCCTAATATTGGTGATAAATAAATAAAACATTTGGCATAGGGTACCCCCGTATTGATATCAGCATAGATAAAGCCCATGGCTGCAGGTTGCAACCCTCAGCTGTGCACTTATCTTGGCTGTGTATCAAAACAAGAGGAATCTTATGTAGCCTTTTTTTTAATTATTTAAATAAATAATTTAAAAAAACAGCTTTTGGATCCCCCTAATTTTGATACCCAGCCAAGATGAAGCCCAACAGCGGGGGACATGTATTCTCAGGCTGGGGAGACCCATGCATACTTAGAGCCTCCCAGCCTAAAAGTATCAGCATGCAGCTGCCCAGAATTGCTGCATATAGTAGATGTGACAATCCCAGTACTTTACCTGGCTCTTCCCCATTGCCCTAGTGCGATGGCAAACAGGGTAATAAGGGCAGCCCACAGGTGCCACTAAGCCTTAGATTAGTAATGGGATGCATCTATGATACATCCCCCATTACTAATCTGTAAGTGAAAAAAACAAAGACAAACACCAAAAAAATCCTTTATTTGTGATAAAAGACAACCCCCCCCCCTTTTTCACCATTTTATTAACCTCAAAAACACCCAGGTCCGACATAATCCTCATGAGGTCCCATGACAATTCCAGCTCTGCTACATTACTGAAGGCTCAGCATGCGATCATGGAACATGACAGACCGCTGAAAGGTTCAGGCAGAAATTGACCTGCATCTATGAGTGGTGAGGTCACTCAGGTTAGGTGTGGTCACAGCTGGAGGTTCCCACAGACCTCCAACTGTAATTGCAGGTAACCTGACTGCAGGTGACCTCAACGAACTCTCACTGAGTTCACAGACCTCCATCTCCTTGCAGAAAACTGTGGGTTATTTGCCAAGACATGCAGATGTAATCCTAAAAACTTTTCACCATATTCCTGAATCCAATCTATACCTCCTTGCAAAAACTGTATCCCTACCACATGTGGTATGATGCGGTAGTGATGCGATTTTTGTTTTTTTTTTGCCAGTATGTCTAGATTGAGTGCAGGAATATGGTGTAAAAATGTCAGCACCAAATCTTCAACAAAATGCACAAAAACGATTTTGACACCTTTTTGGTGCAGTTTTCTTCCAGGAAGTGCATGTGCATATTAGGTGTTGAAATGTTTGCACAAAACTTCAGCACCCAGTTTGTACCTCAAGGAAGAAAACTGCACCAAAACAGCATCAAAACCATTTTTGTATATTTGTTTCCTGAGAGAACAGATTTGGTGCTGAAATTTTTACACCATATTCCTGCACCCAATCTACACTTCCTGGCAAAAAATTGCATCACACTGCATGAGGTAGTGATGTGATTTTTTTGCCAGGAGGTGCAGATTGGGTGCATGAATATGATGTAAAAACCTTGAAAGAAGAGAAAAGAGTATACCCTTAAGGGATCACCAAGAGATTATAAAACGAAAATTTCTTTATTACAAATAGGAATACATATGGACTCCACACTGGGAGTGAACACACAAGGGACAATTAAAAACATTTAAAACATATACATATCCCCTAAGCCAAAGCACATAACAAATTGGTATTAAGTGGATCAATAATATATACCACCCCTTAAATAGGTACAACCAGCAATAATACGACCTGTTATAGAATATACACAATGATATTTACAATAATAATATGCATTATGCCAGCATCACAATAATAAAGGCAAGAACAAAAGGGAAAACCCTCAGAAAAACATTGGTAAGGTCACAGATATATAAGGCACTCCCATAGCATCTATAATGGAAATAGAGCCAGAATGGTGTAGGTCAGGCTCAGGTTTGGCCTATAATAAGCACACAGGGTATAACCCTGAACAACAGAGCCTAAACCACAGGAAATAATTGATAGAACTTCTGAGAAAGGCTTGGCTAAATTCAATAAAGTGTATAAGTAAGATTAAGCATGACATCCATTCAACAGTTGGATAAGCCAAATGCGATATATTTAGCCAGTGCAAAATTTATCTATAAAGATCAGTCCCTGTGCAGACAATCAATTCTGGAGATTAGTGTACCTGGTTGGGGCACACCAGCAGCAAAATAAGATATAAGACAAATCTTGCACATAAAGAGATAGCACAATTAGTACGTGCTGTTGCTATGTATGCCAGCCGAATAATAAGACCGAACACCTATTCAGTAGCCCAGGTGTTACAGAAAAGCCCATACTCACTATCCTTAATTACCAGGGAGCACAGACATAAACCAGGTTGTAAGAGGGGGTGGAATGCTTTGGCATGATGTAAAAACCTTAGCACCAAATCTGCGTCTCTTGGCAATAAAACCCAACAGTTTTCTGCCAGGATTTGCTAGTCTGTAAACTCAGAGAGAGTTGATTGAGGTCAGGTTACCTGCAGTCACAGGTAGAGGGTCATGGCAACCTCCGCTTTTACTGCAAATAACTTTAGTGACATCACTGGTGATCGTGCGGCTCAGTCTCTCTCTGAAGCTCATAGCGGGCAGTCATGCTCTATGACGCTCACTATGAATTCAGATGTAGCAGAGCTTGAAGCGTTATAGGATCTTGTGGTTTGGATTATGTAGGATCTGGGTGTTTTGGGAGTTAATAAACTGGTGAAAGAGGGTGCTTTTTTATATTTTTTTAAATAAAGAATTATTTAAATCCAGGGAAATCAGGGTAAAATGCCGGTATCATCACATCTAATGGATGCCATAATCTAGGGTGACTGCAGGCTGCTATTTTTAGGCTGATGAACTCCCAATAAGCATGGGTCTCCCCAGCCTGAAAATGCCAGCCTCAGCTTGGATTTATAATGGCTTGGTATCAAAATTGGGGGACCATAAATCATTTTTTTAAATGATATATTTATTTAAATAATTTTAAAAAGCCGCTTGGGGTCCCTTTTTTATACATAACCAAGATAAGTGCACAGCTGTGGGCTGTAGCCTGTAGCCAAGGGCTTTATCTGTGCTGGTATCAATATAGTGAAGGGCCCTAAAACAATTGTTTTATTTTTTTACTAGCAGTACTACCCGGCTTTGCCCGGGTTAATAACTGCTGTTAACAAAATAGAATGTATTAACAAAAATGTATTCTGCACACAAAAACCACAAAACAAATAGATAGAAATGTGATGTAATTCACGGTGGGAACCAGGCATGTAGAGTCCATCCGTTCACCTTTTCTGCGTCACACAAAGACACAGTGGTTGGATCCAAAGAACTCAAATTTGGACTCATCAGACCAAAGCACAGATTTCCACTGGTCTAATGTCCATTCCTTGTGTTCTTTAGCCCAAACAAGTCTCTTCTGCTTGTTGCCTGTCCTTAGCAGTGGTTTCCTAGCAGTAATTTTACCATGAAGGCCTGCTGCACAAATTCTCCTCTTAAAAGTTGTTCTAGAGATGTGTCTGCTGCTAGAACGCTGTGTAGCATTGACCTGGTCTCTAATCTGAGCTGCGGTTAATCTGCGATTTCTGAGGCTGGTGACTTGGATAAACTTATCCTCCGCAGCAGAGGTGACTCTTGGTCTTCCTTTCCTGGGGTGGTCCTCATGTGAGCCAGTTTCTTTGTAGCGTTTGATGGGTTTTGGCACTGCACTTGGAGACACTTTCAAAGTTTTCCCAATTTTTCGGACTGACTGACCTTCATTTCTTAAAGTAATGATGGCCACTCATTTTTCTTTACTTAACTGCTTTTTTCTTGCCATAATACAAATTCTAACAGTCTATTCAGTAGGACTATCAGCTGTGTATCCACTAGACTTCTGCACAACACAACTGATGGTCCCAACCCCATTTATAACGCAAAAAATCCCACTTATTAAACCTGACAGAGCACACCTGTGAAGTGAAAACCATTTCCGGTGACTACCTCTTGAAGCTCATCAAGAGAATGCCAAGAGTGTGCAAATTGTCTCTCGAGGACAGGAGACAAACTCTAGCGCATCGCCACCTATTGGAAGTAGTGATCCTAAAAGTTAAATGTGGATTTTTAACAATCCTTTACATATAACTTAGGATATATATGCCAGATCAGAATCCCAATTTGCAGACACGGTGTTTCGGGGTGCTTGCCCCTCGTCAGTGCAAAGCAGTAATCAAAGCAAAGGGTGGCTACTTTGAAGAACTTAGAATATGAGACATATTTTCAGTTATTTCACACTTTTTTGTTAAGTACCGTATTTTTCGGACTATAAGACGCACTTTTTCCCCCCAAATGTTGGGGGAAAGTGGGAGGTGCGTCTTATAGTCTGAATGTAGGGCTGCGGGCCATGAGGGTGCTGTGGTGGAGCGGGTCACCGGTGGCACGAGCAGGCTGTAGCAGCGCCTGCCGTGACCACGTGGACCCGCTCATTTAATATGCCCGCCCATCATCCCGACCATCATCTCTCAGCGCTGAAGCCAGCGCTGACAGGTGGGCGGGGTGATGGGCGGGGAATGTGCACATATTAATCAGCCTGCCCGCATGATCACCCCTGGCAACTACAGCCTGGAGTGATCATGTGCGGCTATATTCACTACTAGCCGCTCATCATCATCAGTGCGGGGTGCAGTGAATCAGTATAACTCACCGGCCATGATCCCTGCAGCACTGCGATGTCCTCCTGTCTGTGCCTGCGGTGGCTGTGTGGAGACTAGCGGCACGCACATCGATGACATCATCGCTGTGGGCACATGTCTACACGCAGCCGCCGGCACAGACAGGAGGACATTGCGGTGCTGCTGACACAGACGGAGGAGGAGCGATGCTGCAGGGAGGGAGGTAAGGTGAGTATGAACCTTTATTTTTTTTATGTGCCACAGGATGCGGGCCGTATACCAGGATGGGGGTATATAGCAGAATGAGGGCATATAGCAGGATGGGGGTATATTATGAGCAGGATGGGGGTATATTATGAGCAGTATGGGGGTATAAAGCAGGATGGGGGTATATTATGAGCAGGATGGGGGTATATAAGCAGGATGGGGGTATATAGCAGGATGGGGGTATATTATGAGCAGGATGGGGGTATATTTTGAGCAGGATGGGAGTATATGAGCAGGATGGGGATATATAGCAGGATGGGGGTATATAGCAGGATGGGATATATAGCAGAATCGGGGTATATGAGCAGGATGGGGGTATATGAGCAGGATGGAGGTATATTATCAGCAGGATGGGGGTATATGAGCAGGATGGGGGTATATGAGCAGGATGGTGGTATATTGCAAAATTGGGGTATATAGCAGAATGAGGGTATATGAGCAGGATGAGGGTATATAGCAGGATGGGGGTATATAGCAAAATGGGGATATATAGCAGGATGGGGGTATATGAGCAGGATGGAGGTATATGAGCAGGATGGGGGTATATGAGCAGGATGGGGGTATATTATGAGCAGGATGGGGGTATATTATGAGCAGGATGGGGGTATATTATGAGCAGGATGTTGGTAGATTATGAGCAGGATGGGGGTATATGAGCAGGATGGGAGTATATGAGCAGGATGGGGGTATATGAGCAGGATGGGGGTATATGAGCAGGGATGGGGGTATATGAGCAGGATGGGGGTATATGAGGAGGATGGGGGTATATGAGCAGGATGGGGGTATATGAGCAGGATGGGGGTATATAGCAGGATGGGGGTATATAGCAGGATGGAGGTATATAGCAGGATGGGGCCATATGCCAGGATGACGGTATATAGCAGGATGAGGGCTATACCAGGATGAGAGACATATACTGTATATACAAGACACAAGGATCATTACCAGGCTGGGGTACCTTAGTAGAGAATTTGGACATTACCCCCATAACAGTGTCAGCAGCAGATCTTCGCCCCATAATAATATGTCATGACCACATTTTTTCCCTAAAATTTTATATTCCTATTTTCCTCTTCTAAAACCAGGGTGTGTCTTATGGTCCGGTGCGTCTTATAGTCTGAAAAATATGGTATTTCATTCCACATGTGTTAATTCATAGTTTTGATGCCTTCAATGTGAATCTACAATTTTCAGAGTCATGAAAATAAAGAAGAAAACTCTTTGGATGAGAAGGTGTGTCCCAAACATTTGGTCTGTACTGTATATACTGTATACATATATATTAACTAGTATCTGACCATGAACACCCAATGTATAACAAATATGTAACCAAATCTAATGGTAAATGTTTATTTAATATATAAAATTGCCTAGAAGGCAAGTTGAATATAAATTAATAAAGCAGTCTGACAAATATGTCATTGCTGGATATTGGGAGTCACTGCTTTTTCAGTTCACATCTACAAATCTACCTTATTCTTAGAGAAATGCAGCACTTGGCCTCTGGTGCAATCGAGTGAAAGTTTTGGACAGAAAAGAACGGGTTTCTCTGACATTGTAATTTTAATATTATATCTCATAACATATCCTCTTATTTTGCAAAACCTTTCGGAAAATTCAATCCTTTGTGCATTATTATCATGTTTCTTGTGATTTCAATGCCGTATTGAATTCTCTGCTAACCCAGAAGCTGGTAATGTCCACAGTCTTTATAAGCCTGCTTCAATCTGCAGCTGTATTATTATTCTCATATATCAGATAATATCAAAAGGGATGACTCCTTATTTGTTCCAAATGCGCCTGGAGTTAATGGCACAGTTAAGTAATTTTCTAGCAGCCTATAATTTTACAAATGATAAAAGATTTTCTTTGACAGCTCTGCAATGCCTTCATTATGCTGTCAATGTAACTTGTATATGAGTGCATGCAAGTCTGTCTCTGGAAGCAGAGAATAAGGAATGTTATTGATAAAAGAAAAAGATAAGGGCAATGAGAAGATACTTAAGAAAACAATGGTGTTAACATTTGAAATTAATAAGTTACACGTCTTTTCTCTTTCTCTGTCTAGAAATCTATGAGCTGACTCTCCGTCATTCATAAGGTCTGGCTTTGAAGTTGAAATTATTACATCCTATTATGTTAACCTTTAATCTGAAAGTTAAAACCATAGAAAAATGAGCAAAGAATCGACCAATAGAAGTCTTTGTACAAAGATGTTACAACATTTTCCATTTACATGACCGTATTTTTGGTCCAAGTGCTGTCCATAAATAAAGCTAACCTCTCGAGGTCATCACTCGGACCCATGGAATTCATTTGGGCCGATCAGATGCAAGATTTTTTATTTTAACCAAATGTTCATGTGAAAAAATCTCACTGTGCAATAGTTTCATCCATATTTCAGATGAGACTCGCCTACTCACGTCTATGGGTGATGAAAAGAAATCAAATTTAATATGAATTAACCAAATTGCCTCTAATTTTTACATATACATTGCAATTATTAGCATTGTAAATTATATCTATATTTGATATTATATTATATTTGATCTTGTAAATGTTAATAACTTCAAAGGTCTAAAAATGAATGCCATACTGATGTAAAAATCGACATATGGATGTCAAAACAGATGAAAAATCTTTTTTTTTTTCTGGATGACAATAGGATGATTCAAATTATATGCTTGTTTATTTTATTTGTTATACTCACTTATTTAGTGTCATTACTTCCACTTCACTTTACAGACATCATCATCACTGTCCCCATTGGGGCTCACAAGCTCAATTCCCTGTCCATATGTATGTGGAGAAAACTGGAGAACCTGGAGGAAACCCACGCAAACACGTAGAGAATATACAATGTCCTTGTAGATATTGTCCTTGGTGGGATTTGAACCGAGTACCCCAATGATGCAAGTCAGCAGTGCTAACCACTGAACCACAAACCTGTTTAAACTTAGCTTTTATAGCGTATTAATCCAAATGATTAAAAGTGTTCTCTAATCCCCACAATTCATTGACATACAGTATGCATGCTACATGGTCACATCATACAAGCTCGCGCCACACATGCTCACCCCACACATGCTCAGGCCTCACATGCTCGTGCCACACATGCTCACCCCACACATGCTCGCGCCACACATGCTCAGGCCACACACACTCAGGCCTCACATGCTCATGCCACACATGCTCACACTCAAGTGTAAAGTCTGGCACACCTGTCACCTCACTGCATTGCAGTGGCTGCTTAGAGAGCTGAAGAGGTAGTATTAATAGTGGGTTTTTATAACAGGGAGCAAACAGGAATACCTCTGAGTCTAAAAATTTGATTGAGTACGTAGAGCAAATTGCAAAGTTTGAGCATCTAGTAGGCTTGCTGCAAAAACTATATGTGGTGTTCCAAAAAAATTTTTTTTTGCAACATTGTCTGTGGAACATAGCATTACAACAGTTTTTCTACCTTGTATTACAAGCATAATATATTTGATGTAGGAGTTGTAAGTAGACATGTCCTTAAAAAACAGACCATAGGAGCCAATTCAGATGATCTACGCATACACAGAACGTGGTAAATCCTCCTCATAAAGGTGGCCGCAGCCCAGGTGCACGAGGCTGATGATACAGCCACTCAATCCTCCAAATTAGAGGGGAGGGGTGGCTGCTTAGCATAGGACATGCACACTAATAAGGCTTGCATTAGAATCCTGTCATATAGATAATTGAGATGCACAGTGTCTGAACTGTAACCTATAGATGACACCAGAAACCTAGGTCAGGCGAGCTTATCAAAACTACATGAGTGCATCTCACACGGATACGTGAGATGCACAGTGTCTGAATTATGGCCTATAAATGACACACAATGTACCACCCCGCGCTCGGCTGCAGCCGAGCCACTCGGATCTGGGCTCGTTGGTGGGTGGCTCGAGCATCTCCAGACCCGGAGTCACTTCACTCTGAAAGGATGTTGACGCTACATAGGGGGTTAGGTTTACGGCCGGGGCCGTGGTTTTTAGCTAAGTTCGTGACACCACTCACAGGCTGTGGTGAATGTGGACACCACCGCTGCTGTTTACTAGGCACCCGGGGGAGATGTTGCACAGCAAAGGAGTTAATGCCTCCGTGGGTAGGGGTGATGGCCCCGGGACCCGATTGGGATGGTATGTCGGTACTTGGCGGTGCAGGGCGGTGCGCGGCCCGAGGGCACAGTTGTACTCACTATGATTGATGCACAAGAGTCTCTGGTAAACCAAGATGATGGTGGTCGGTGCCCGCAGCCGGCTGCATCTGGTCCCCCACCCAGTTCGGTGGTCTTTGCCTTTCTCCTCACCGTGTAGTGTGTATGTAGACTGCCTTCGCTTCAGCGACGGGAGTTCGCTCCCCGGCGGTATGTGTGTCGGGAAAGCCCGTTTGCTCGCAGACGCTGGCCCGTGGGATCTCTCTGCCTGTGCGGTGGCTTTCTATCCCCTCGGTGGGCTGTTGTCTTCAGTCAGGACTTGGGTGGGAAAGGACCTTTAGTCCAGACCTCAATCAGTGAATTAACTCAGTCCAGTGGCTTCTGGACCTCGTTTCAGGGTCTGAGTACACCCCGTGTGCTCCGGTTTTCAGTCGGTTCCCTAGTTCGGTACCGGCGGGCCACTACCCTGTCCCGGTCCCTTACGGTTCCATCTGGCCATCTTCCCAGCTCCTGCAGGCTAAGACCACCATCTGCCTCCTAGCCAGAGGTGACTGGGCTCTGACCCAGACACCTGTTGTCAGTCTGCGGCAGACCTGGGCACAGGTCTGCTGCACTTGAACTCTCCAACTCCATTCCTCTAAACAGCCTGAACTTGACTGTTTGTTTCCTGCCTCAGGTCCTCTGGACTCCTTGGTGGGCGTGCCAACCACCTGGCTCTGCCTCCCTGGTGTGTCCATCAAACCCTGAGGGAGGTGACTAGGGTGTATGTGTTTGGCTGGTGTTACCTGTGTGGGACTGGTGTTATGCAAGGGCCTACTTGTGACTACCTGGCTAGTCCAGGGCGTCACACACAACACTAGGTCTGGCGTGCTTTATTTATTGGCCATAATTCAGACACTGTGCATCTTGTGTATCCGTGTGAGATGCACTTATATAGTGCTGATAAGCCTGCCTGACCTAGGTCTCTGGTGTCATCTATAGATTACAGATCAGACACTGTGCATCTCAGTTATCTATATGATGGGCTCCTAATGCAAGCCTTATTAGTGTGCATGTCTTATGCTAAACAGCCGCCCCTCCCCTCTAGTTTGGAAAATTGAGTGGCTGTATCATCAGCATCATGCACCTGGGCTGCGGCCACCTTTATGAGGAGGGTTTTCCACATCCTGTGTGTGCGTACATCATCTGAATTGGCTCCTATGGTCTGTTTTTTTTATTTAGTTCTATGTGGTTTTTCCAAATAATTGACTGTAGGGACTCGCAAGTGTGAAAATCGTAGACATGTCCTTACCAACTACCCGGGGTTAGTTTTAGGCAAAATGAAAATTATAATAGTCTTAAGAAGAGCTGGTAAAGGAGCTCTTGATATTGCATTGCATCTTCACAGAAAGCCTGAATTGAACACACCACATCTTCCAAATTCTGTATTCACAGAACATTACTGAACACAGCTGAGAAGTCATCAGCTGAACTCGACAGATCCTGACCTATCTGCAGCCTCTGTCAGCGAGCTTCGAGAGCTCTCTATTCTTACAAGCAGTACAACTACAGGTAGTCATTAAGATGCTAGAGCATCAAGCGATATGCCAGTCCTGAGACAGCACACTCCCGACCAGCACATACTTTTTATTTACTTTTTATCTGACGAAATACAAGAAGTAAAATCTCTCAGACAAAGGAAATAAAACAGAAGCTGAATATTTATGTGCAATGAACCATTTAAAAGGTACACTACACAAAAAAGGGGGTCCATTACGCAAACAAAATATATTCTATAACATTGTGGTGATATGTACTGTCTAATATAGATAATTTCACTTTTGCATTTGAAAATCATTCAACTTTGTTGATATCAGAAGTGTTGACAAATTCCTAATAGGCCTGGGGTGCTTGTGTATGTATAGCTTATGATATAGTATTTGTTTTAAACTGTCATTTTTATTAAAGTTCAAAAAAGTGTACAAGCAACAATTGAAAATACCCAATTAACTGTAAACGCAATGCAGTAAAATATACCTGTAGAAATCGAGAGACAGAACCCCCTCTATTGAACTCTCTCTGCCACATGATGTTGCAATGGTTGGCTCATTATAAAAATTTCAGGAGAGGCCTGGAATCCTTTTTTCAACAATATAATTGTACCGCCCCGCGCTCGGCTGCAGCGAAGCCGCTAGGGTCCGGGCATGTTTGGTGGGTGGCTCGAGCGCCTCCGGACCCAGGGGTCACGTCGCTCTGCAAGGGGTTGCATGGGGGTGGTTAGGTAGGTGTACGGCCGGAGCCGTATTTGAGTTCGTGACGCCACCCCTGGGACGTGATGGAGTTGAAGACACCACTGCTGCAGTTACGGGGGCACCCTGGGGAGATGGTAGTGCAGCAAGATGTTAACCCCTTTGTTGGCAGGGATGGTGGCCCCGGGACCCGCTTGGGGAGATTGGCAATTGGGCGGTGCAGGGCGGTGCGTGGCCGGATGGCACTGTTGTACTCACGATTACTGACACACACAAGTCTCTGATGAACAAAGTTGATGGTGGTCGGTGCCCGCAGCCGGCTGTGTCTTGTCCCCACACCCGGGTTGGTGGTCCTGGCCTTCTTCCTGCACCTTGTTATGTTTGTGTAGATTGCCTGTGCCTTAGCAGTGGGAGTCTGCTCCCAGGATGTGTATGTACCGGTGGAGTCCGTTTGCCCACAGGCGCTGGCTCGTGGGATCTCTCTGCCTGTGCGGTGGCTTTCTATCCCCCTCGGTGGGCTGTTGCCTTCTTTTGGGTCTTGGGATGGGAAAGGACCTAAGGTCCAGACCTCAATCAGTGAATTTGATGGGGTGCAGTGGCTTCTGGGCCTCGTTCTAGGTCTGAGTACCCCCCTTGTGCTCCGGTTTCCAGTCGGTTCCCCGGTTTGGTACTGGCGGGCCACTACCCTGTCCCGATCCCTTACGGTTCCACCTGGCCATCTTCCTGTCTCCTGTAGGCCAGGCCACCGCCTGCCTCCTAGCCAAGGTACTAGGGCTATGACCCAGGCACCTGTCAGTTTCCGCTGCAGACCTGTCACCACAGGCCTGCTGCACACTCCTCCACTTTACTACTCATTGACAACTAACAACTGAACTGACTAAACTGAACTCACTGCTTCTCCTGCCTCAGGCCCTCTGGCTTCCTTGGTGGGTGTAGCTAACCACTTGCCTCCGCCCCCTGGTGTGACCATCAAGCTCTGAGGGAGGTGACTAGGGTTTAATGTGGTTGGCTGCTGTTACTTTTTTAGGGGGACGGGTGTTATGCAAAGTCCTACCTGTGACTACCTGGCTAGTCCAGGGCGTCACATAATATTACATGTTATGGGTACTAAATTCTATGATTGGGTAATTGATCCAGAGAACTAGTCTGGTTGCCGTATGCAGAGTCAGGAAGGAATTTTTCCCCTATTGTGGAGCTTACTGTCTGCCCCATTGGATATTTCTCTTCCTTTGGATCAACATGTTAGGCTATAGGTTGAACTTGATGGACATAAGTTTATCTTTAGCCTTAAAAAATTATGAAACTTTGAAGCATCTGTCAACTGCTAAGAAATGGAAAAGTAGTTTAGAGGAGTTTTTGCCCATATCCTTAAGAGAGATGTTTAGAAGCTAAATATATGGGTCTTAAAATCTGTAAGTCTCAATAAATAATGATTTCCCTTAATGGAGCTAAATTAGGACATAACCAGAAAATATGTGGTAAAATACCAATTGAGGGCCTACAGCGCCAACAGACATCTGGAATCTCGGGCGCTCATTTTGTTTAGTAGTTCTGAGGTATAACACCAAAACATTACAATCATATATTGATTTTTTTATACTGGGTACAAATCGAGGTTTTAGCTGATTTAGACAAAATAGTCTGCCAGAGATGACATGCTAGTTCTTTACTCTATCCAGAAAAGTCTCCCATTTAGTCATATAAGAGTGTTTGGTAACAAATTAATCCCAAAGGTGAAATTATTTATCCTATATCGTGTTTCCCCCAAAATAAGCCCTAGCCGTAACTGGCGAAATTGCTTTTTTGGAGTGTGCTTTAAATATAAGCCCTACTCCAAAAATAAGCCCTAGTTGCGGTTTAATAATAAAGTGTCCGTGCAGCTAAAAAAGTTATAGAATACAGCAGGACACTCCATTAAAGAAAGCAGACAGCTCTCCCTCCCCCCCAAAAAAAATTGGACTGACCAAGCCCCAGACAACTACAGATGGCAAGTGTTGCCAGTGGCTGGACTCTACCACAGTAAGCTGTGTTGCTGTTAGGGCCGCTGCCATTCCGCTCACACAAACACATCGTGTCCCTATTCTCTCACACAAACACACACAGATCTGGTTCAGTATCCCAGTATATCATTGGACTTTGGAAACTAATTACCGTAGATTCAATTTTCTTCTAAACCTCCGGAGAATAGACCATCATAAAGAAAAATCCTATATTTTTTTTTATAAAACGTTTTCTGAAGAACGTCTGTCACACATGAACACAGAACATGTTTAATTCCTTTTTAATGGGTGACCCTATTCCAAAAATTTTGCCACACTTTTATTTATTCTTAATTCCTAAACTTGATAGGGATCCTTTTTGCTGTTCAACTAAACTTTAAAGATATTTTCATTTCTTCCGGGCAAACAGACTTAATTACTGGCTCCCCCAATTGATTATATTGTTTAATATATTTATATATGTTTTAACTTTATGTTAGTTATGGTCTTTGTCTTCCCTGTATCGTATTGTGTCTCCACTCCCTCTACTGATAAAGGCCGACAAAAAGTGAGTCTACTTGCTATGTAGGAAAAAGTATTCTAATAAGATAGGCTATATAAGAAAAAATTAAAGGCAACCACAAAAAATATTATTTCCAAGGAGAAACTCAAGTAATAATGTTACTGTATTCAAGTCATTCACTAATTGTTTACCAGCATCAATACGCAAGTGGACAAAGAAAGATACACTCCATGCCACAAATCCTGTGTTTGGAGGTGTGGAGGTATTGAACTCTGTACAGAGGCTGAAGGACATTATACTATTTTGGGGGTACTGTGGGGGTTTTATAGTGTATATAGAGAACGTGTGTGCATTATCGTGGGAGGGCACTGTACTCTGTTGGTTGGCTTTAGGGGCATTATATTGATGCTCTTAGGGCATCATACTTTAGGAGGTTTTAGGGACATCATTTGTTAGTGTTTGTGGGAGAATCACAAAATGTGTGAGGCTGTGGGGACATCATACTGTGTTGGGAGCTGTGATGGCATTATACTATGTGATGGGCTCTGGCAGCAACATACTGTGTAGTGGTTGTGTTGGCACCATACTTGCGGAGTACAACTATGTTGGGGTTACTGGGAAATTATACTATATAAGGAATGTGGGGCCATCATACTGTGTGTGGGGCCTCTATACTGAGTGGGGGTGCTGTGGGGATTTATACTGTGTGGAGGGTTGTAAGGCATCAAACTGAATTGGCCATTGGGGGACTGTTTGGGCATTGTACTGTTTGTGATGGCCACTATGGGCTTTATACTGTGTGAAAGGGCATCATACTGTGTAGTTGACCTTGATGGTTATTACTCTGTGTATGGTGTGCACAGGGTGGGGGTTATTAATTGGGTATCGCACAGTGTGGGGACTGTAATTTTCAATGGAAACTATTTTTTTGTGTGGACACAAACAATTTAAGGAATTGATTAGGTGTAAAATCAAAAATTTCCACAGTTTTTTTTTTTTCATAAATAGTGCCACTAAGGTTGTCTGGTACTGTAGGTGAATCCTATTCCCTTGAATGGGGATATGCTCAAATACAAAACTTCCCAAGGACACGTTTGGTAATGTTACTGTGAAATAAGCAGATTTTCTTTCTAATCTTGGGCAATCCTATAATAGCATTTTATTAATATAAATAACAGTGATAACAATCATCTCCTTAGATATATTTTCCCTCAGTTCCTTGCTTTCTAATCTCATGCAGTTCATCAGAGGGAATACTGTATTGAGTATAAAGTATGTTCTGTTTGTATCTCTTCAAATCCAGAGCAAAAGTGTTGTATATCCATCAACTGAAAAGTAAAAAAATGGTGCTACTTACGCAAATTCCAATATTACCCTGGTATTCACCCTTTCATCCCTGTACAGAGGACCTTTGTTGCAGAGGCCCCAGGTCCATAGAGTAGATGCTGCTGGTGGAGTAAGTGTTGGAATGGGATATGGGAAATTCATAAGCCAAGTCAGAACTAGTGAGGTGGTGATATTGACAAAATCGGATTCTAAAAGCAAAGTCAGATAGTCAGGTTTAAGCCCAAAAGGCATGCCAAAGATGTAAGACGAAAAGAAGTCAGGTAGCCCAGGAGTCAAATCTTGAAGAACATAAAAGGATTAAGCTGTAAAGAAAATTTGACAAGATAGAAAATGGTCACTCTAAAGGGCACTTTACACACAGTGACATCGCTAGTGATGTCGCTGGTGAAAGCACCCGCCCCCGTCGGTTGTGCGTCACGGGCAAATCGCTGCCCGTGGCGCACAACATCGCTAAGAATGGTCACGCGTACTTACCTGCCTAGCGACATCGCTGTGTCCGACGAACTGCCTCCTATCTAAGGGGGCAGTTCGTGTGGCGCCACAGCATCACTAAGCAGCCGCCCAATAGAAGCGGAGGGGCGGAGATGAGCGAGCGGAACATCCCACCCACCTCCTTCCTTCCTCATTGCCGGCAGCCGCAGGTACAGTGATGATCCTCGTTCCTGCGGTGTCACACATAGCAATGTGTACTGCCGCAGGAATGACGAACAACCTGCATCCTGCAACAGCAACGAAAATTGAGATTAGAACGACGTGTCAACGATCAACGATAAGGTAAGTAATTTTGATCGTTAACGGTCGTTCATGCGTTTCACGCACAATGACATCGCTAACGAGGCCGGATGTGCGTCACGAATTCTGTGACCCCCAACGACATCTCATTAGTGATGTCGTTGCGTGTAAAGCGGCCTTAACATGATGACACCAACAGCTGCATACAATGCAATAATTGGCAAGCGTGTGGATACAAATAGGCTGTGATTTTCCCCAGTGGCTGAGGTAAGTATCCTATTATTGATCCACTAATTGGCCCTAGTGGTTGTTTTCCCAACAGTGCATACCACACCGCCTCACACAGCTGTCAAAGCCAGAAGTCAGGACTTTCATTAATTTGTATTTTGTGAGTTTACAGCACTCTTTAAAGAAGTTGGGCGATTGAGAAGAGCTGTACTCTGTTACAAAGAATATTTATGGGCCAGTACAAAAAATATGTGCAAACTTTATTATGAGGCAATCCAATAGGTAGAGTGGTAAAGATCCAGCTCCAAAATATAGACTTTTGTCAGACACGGATTACTGCAGAGTACAAAGAAGCAAGGCTAGTACTAGTGAAATGTAGCCGTGGTCGTAATATGTTGAGTGCTCAACATATCGCGACTACAGTTGAAATTCACTAGAGTAATGCCGTATTTTACTAGCTAGCCTTGCCTCTTATCTGTATGTTACAGCAATTTGCGTCTGACAAAGATCCCTTTTGTAGAACCAAAACGTTGTCATTGTACGTTTTCGGTTTCCTTATAATAACGTTTGCCCTTTATTAATATCTGTTTGAATGTTTATATGTATTTCAACATTCACACCACAGTGGAATCAGAGGCAGTGTGCTGTGGGGTGAGTCCACAGTCCACATCACTTCCACTGCTGACAATGCTGCCCACAGGAATAAAGTTCAAATTTGGAGAGAAAAGGGTTAATAAACCACGTTGCAGTAGAAAGTATTAGCCATGTGTAGAAGGAATTATTTTATTTGTCAACGCATTTGAAAGCCTTATGGCTTCTTCCTCAGGAAAAAGCCAATGATTTGTCCTGAGGAAGAAGCCATAAGGCTTTGAAACGCGGAGACAAATAAAATCATTCCTTCTACATGGATCCTCCTTTTCACGGCAGTGTTGTTTATTAACCCCTTCACGACCGGCCGATTTTTCGCTTTCCGTTTTTTTTTCGCCATTCTTTTTCTGAGAGACGTAACTTTTTTATTTTTCAGTCAATATGGTCATGTGAGGGCTCATTTTTTGCGGCACGAGCTGTACTTTTAAATGAAACCATCAGTTTTACCATATAGTGTACAGGAAAACGGCAAAAAAATTCCAAATGCAGAAAAATTGCAAAAAAAAGTGCCATAGCACTATGGTTTTTGAGATATTTTATTCACTGTGTTCACTATATGGTAAAACTGATGTGTGGGTGTGATGCCTCAGGTCAGTGCAAGTTCGTAGACACCAAACATGTATAGGTTTACTTTTATATAAGGGGTTAAAAAAAATCGGACGTTTGTCCGAAAAAAGTGGCGCACGTTTTACGCCATATTCCGCGACCCGTAGCGTTCTCATTTTTCGGGATCTATGGCTCAGTGATGGCTTATTTTTTTGCGTCTCGAGCTGACATTTTTAACGGTACCATTATTGGGCAGATGCTACATTTTGATTGCCTCTTATTGCATTTTGCGCAAAAGTTGTGGCGACAAAAAACGTCATTTTGGCGTTTGGAACTTTTTTGCCGCTACGCCGTATACTGATCAGATTAATTGATTTTATATTTTGATAGATCGGGCGTTTCTGAACGCGGCGATACCAAATGTGTATATATTTTTTATTTTTTTAACCCTTTAATTTTCAATGGGGCGAATGGGGGGTGATTTGAACTTTTAGGTTTTTTTGTTTTTTTTCTATTTTTTTAACTTTTTTTTTTATTTTACTAGTCCCCCTAGGGGGCTATTGCGATCAGCAATCCGATCGCTCTGCAGTATCTGCTGATCACAGCTACAAGGCTGTAAACAGCAGATACGCTCTCTTTCTCTTTTGCTGTGCCGCTGGCACAGCGAAAGTGAAAGCAAGTCAGGTGTAGTACAGGAGTCATCACATGACCCTGTGCTACCATGACAACTATCGGAAGTCACGTGATCGCGTCACGTGACTTCCGGTATCGGGCGGTAAGTAAAAGTTTACCGCGATTGCGCTTATAATGGCGCTGTCACATATTGACAGCGCCATATAAGGGGATAAACGGCACGAGCAGATAACGATTCTGCTCGTGCCTAGCAGGCACACATCTCAGCTGTGAAAATCAGCTGAGATGTGTGCCGATCGCAGCACAATGCTGCCGGCAGACCGCGGGCAGTAACGTTATGACCGCTAGGACGTAATTTTACGGCCCGTGGTCGTTAAGGGGTTAACCTTTTTCTCTCCAAATTTCAACTGTATCTCCACGTGGGTTCTGCTGCAGCCGTATTTATGCCATTAGAGTGGTTGTGACTCTCAGGACCAGGTGAGTCTACCCTTACAGCACCTTTACTAACAGTGTTTTAGGATAAGACCCTATTTGCGCTTACTGTGTCTTCCAGCACTTTTAACCACAGGGATAAAGTAGCAACACCCAAAAATGAAGGCAGATGGCAAGGGGGAGCTGAGACATATAAAAGCCTGTTATAAAAGCTACAGTATATGTGACATGCTTGACCTAATCCATGAAAAGTAAAATTCAGAGGCTAGATCATCATGATGTAATTAATTCATTTTTTAACAAGAAAGAAAAACGGTTTCAAGTTTTAATTTTTGTAGAATGCTCAACAAATCCAATTGTAATGGTTACAGAAAGTGGTGACAATTTATAGAAATTCATATTGTCAGGAATAAGAAGAAAAACAATTCTGTTTCTACAGAAAGCTCGGGTCATCCATGAATAAAGGTGAAAAGTTAGATTTTCATTGTCTGCTGGATAAAGGCAGAAATTAGTTGTTAAACCCAAGTAATTTCCCTTCACTGATGATTTCATTGCCTTTTCATTATTTTCCTTCTTCCGGTGAATAATTTTGTTTTCATGAACCAAGTGGCTTATTTGTAATAAAAAAAACACACTTTGATTAGTTCTTATGGCACGTTAACACTTTCTAAGCACCTTCCAAGTATAGAAATGCTGAAGTTCATGGAGCGGCTGTGGAATAAACAATAAGAGGATTTCCGTTTGCTTTTCAGCAATCAATCGCTGGATACAGCTATGTGGGATTTGCAGACAAGTGGGTAGACAGACACTCTATTATATGATTGCATTGCTGGTAAATATATATAATCAGCGCAGACGTTTATATCACAGATTTTTTTGCTGTTGGTATTGTCAAGCACTTTAGTAAAATAAGTCTACGATTCACAATAGTAATTGTTAAGTAGCTGCCCTTCTCAACAGTTATTCTACATTTGGAATATAAAAAGAAAGGCAGTGAATTTTCTGTGAATTTGGAGCTCTGTGGGACCCCAGATAAAACCTGGCGTACGTGGTCTTTTTAGCTTGAATAAAAGCTGAAATAAATGTATCACTGAGATATCTGATATTAATAATAGGAACATTATATCGCACTTAGGATTTTCTTATTATTCACAGTCTGACTGCACATGAACCTGTCCTAAATGTTCAGGAAAAGCAAAGGCTAAACCTATCTGACATTTGGAGTGAAGACTGTCTTGCAGCTATGTAGATTGTGTTAACGGTATATAATTAGGTCAAGAAACATTCATGTTGCAAACAATACACACAAACAGACAGAGAATGCTTTCTCTACACATCTAAAAATGGCATGCAGCAGAGTGTTAGGACATTTATAATACGTGTCGATTTGTGGGGGGTTTTTACAGTACACGCTGCATGTAAGTGAAGGCAACTAGAGATGAGGGAATAGATTTTAAATTAATCACGTTGTTTAAAATTTATATTTTCCTGAAGCAATACATTTCTAGACATTTCACTTTGCCCTTTTTTCTGGATTCTAAATGGGTGAGAATGTGTTAAAAATAACAAACAAAAAAAATGACCCTTAAGTGGTCCCAGCAAACCACTTCACCCTTTTCCACTTCAGGCTAATCTTCAGATCTCCTCTCTTGCCATGTTCAGAGATTTTTGACCCATCTGTGTTGACTAGCCTGAAAGTCATCATAATTAGTGATGAGCATACTGGTTACTCAGTCGAGTATTAGGGGTGCTCGAGCATTATGCTCAAGCCCCCACCCAACCACGTGTTACGAGGCTGATTTTTCAACCACTAAAGATACAAGGATGCCTGCCAATCATGGTCATGCTGTATCCATTTTGGCTACTAGCATTTCTGTGATTGGCTGGGTGTTATACGAAATCTGGACATGCAATGCTCGACATATTACAGTTCTGGGAGAGTTGATGAAGGAGGAACAGCTTAGATTAGAGCAGAGTTATACACTTGTTTTCTGGCTGGTTTAATTTAAGAAAGAAGGAAAGAAAGAAAGAAAGAAAGAAAGAAAGAAAGAAAGAAAGAAAGAAAGAAAGAAAGAAAGAAATGAATAAATCATTTAAAAAAAACAGCATTGGATCCTCCCTACTTTTAATAATCAGCCAAGGTAAAGCTCGCAGCTGTCTGCTTTACCTTGGCTGGTTACTAAAAATAAGGAGTATCCCAAGCACTTTTTAATTATTTATTTATAAATAAATAAATAAATAATAAAAAACAGCATGGGTTCCCCCCATTTGTTTTATTAACAGCCAAGGTAAAGCAGACAGCTGTGGACTGGTTTTATCAGGCTCAGAGGGTTATGGTTATTGGACCCTTCCCTGTCAGCGCCAGATCCAGAACGTCTCACACAAGGTGACTTCATGGAGTTACTGACATCACCACGAGTGAGAAACTGCGGATCTCGCGCTGACCTAGAGTGACTCCAGAGGTCCCTTGGGGTAAGCACCCAAGCAAGAATTTCTCACACTCGGTGATATGTTGCCGTGTGTGAGAATTTATTGGTTTGGTGCCGACCAGGAGTGACCTTCCAGTCAGTGCCTGACCCGTAATTTCTCACATGTCGTCATTAAGTTGCTGACGTCTGGCATTGACTTGGAGTGACTTATGAAGCCTTGTTCTCTGAGCAAAGCTTCATAGGTTGAAGTAAAGAAGTACAATTTCTGGGAATGTTGTGGGACCACTACACAATGGATTACGTAGGAGCTTCCTATGTTGTGGGGTTATTTAAATAAATTGGTGAATGAGTGATAGTTTGGGGGAGTCTTTGTTCAAGTAAACTATTTCTGTCCTGTGAGTGTGTGTTTTTTAACTTTAGACTTACTGGGCTAGTAATGGGGGAGACTGATAGACCCCTCTCTATTATTAACCCCTGGGCTTGATGACAACTGATAATTCACAGCTGGCATCAACATAAAAACCTGCTACCTCAATTGCTACCACACCAGCGCAATTGGGAAGAGTCAGGTAAAGTGCCAGAATTGTGAATCTAATGTGATGCAACTATTCTGGGGCAGCTGCGGGCTAGTATTTTTAGTCTGGGAAGGAACCAATAACCATGGACTTTCCGATCCTGATAATAACAGCCCGCAGTGGTCTGCTTTACCTTGGCTGGTTATAGAAAATGGGGGTAACCCTTTGCCATATTTTACATTATTTATTTATTTATAAATACATTTTAAAAATGTTCTGAGGTCCGCTCTATTTTTGATAACCACTCAAGATAAAGCAAACAGGTCTGCTTTACCTTGGCGGGTTATTAAAAATGGGGGAAGATGACCCCATGCTTTTCTTTTAATTTGTTTTTTTTTTTTACTTCCCAGTTGCAACCTTGGAGTCAGAGATGCATCCAGGCATCTTGCCGATGAATTTTTCTGCCCTCCCCTGCCCTTTAGCGGAGTCTGCAGGAAAAATGCTCAAGTTCCCCTTTGATTTCCAAAATACCTGTTACTTGAATCATGCGTTGGACCAGCTTGATTTGAGTAATGAGCACTCAAGCATTTTAGTGCTCTCTTAATACTAGTCATGATGTCACCAAGCAACATTATAGCATGGATAAAGATCATATGTGCATAGCCTTGATGTTACAACATCATATGACATTGCAGTGCGATTGCACAATATTTTGTGACCCAGTCAGTGCAGAGGGCTGAAGATTTTGGGGCATGGTGAAAAATGGCACCTGAAAACCAGTCAGTAATAAATAGGGGCTCCACAGCTGAACAGGTGAGGTCATGTATGCTATTATTAGTATAATTAGTATTTTATTCAACGTTTATTATATCTGGTGTCCGGAGATACGTCAGAGCATAGTAAGGCCTATTTGATTCACAGGAAATAAATTCATTGGAAATCAAATTTCCTGACAAAAGTTAAGTAGATCCCCCAAATTGAAATTCAGCAAATTCGGTCATCACCAGGGGTGGAACATTGCAGTCGCAGGGATCATGACCACGACCGGGCTCAGGAGTGCAGGGGGCTGTCGGGCCTCAGGGCCCGAGAGCGCACATCCAGTTGAAATGTATTGTGGTGCAGAGACCTTTCAGTTCCTTGTGCTGCGATACATGCTGCTGGTTAAACAGAAGGATGGTGACATACAAACAAGGAGGGGAACAGTATATACGAGGAGGGGGACATTAATCAGGAGGGGGATAGTATATACCAGGAGGGGGACAGTAGATACCAGAAGGAGGACAATAAAAATCAGGAGGGGGACAGTAGATACTAGGAGGGGCCCAGGATGGGGACATATATACCAGGATGGAGACATATATATTAAGATGGGGACATTTTTACCAGAATTGGAGACATACTTACCAGGAAGGGCCACATATATACCAGAATTGGGGACATATTTACCAGTAAGAAACCCAGGATGGGGTACATTGGAACAGCATGGAGGATATTACTACATAATGGGGGGAGAATAACTTGTATGTCTTTATAGGATTTAAAATGCTAAATGTATACATACATATACATACATCTGACCAACATGTGGAGGGGTGGGGGAAGGGAGTAGGTCCAAATTTTGCACCAGAACCCATTGAACTCTAGTTACATCAGTGCACATCACTATAGACAAAAAATTGAGTGTATGTTGAAGTACATTGTAGATCATGTTTTCTAATATATGACATGAAGCATTGTAATATTGAACAGAATTAACATAAAAAGCTGGACATAGCAATAAAGCTAAGGTGGTAGTCACTGTCCTGTATCAGTGTATTTCTCAGATGTTTGGCTCCATCACTGCCAATCTACAGAATCTATTTCCAGGCCATATGTACTCTTCCCAAAGATGTCTTACTGATGATTTATTACAGTGGAATATAAGAATCTTTGAAATGTATAATTTTAAAGATATATGCTTTTTTTCCTCCAATTTTGAACCACTTTGAGCCTTTTGATAAATGATCTCAGATTTTACGGCTAAAATTTTTCTTGGTCAAAAATAAAAAAAGACTACCACCCTAGCCCATCTCTTCAACCTATCACTAACAACTGGTGTACTTCATTCATGCTTTAAATATGAAATATGCCTGCATCACACTCATCCTCAAAAAACCCTTCCTTGACCCTTCCTTTATATTGAGGTATTGCTCCATATCACTTCTCCCCTATGCCTCAAAACTACTGGAACAGCATGTCTATCTTGAACTATCCTCACTAGAGTTGGGCAAATACCTAACTATTCGTACTCAGTATACTCATAAGACCTGTTTCAGATGTCAGTGATTCTGGTACGTATGTGCTAGTTTTTATACATACCAGAATCTCTGACATACGCAGACCCATTATAATCAATGAGTCTGCTCACACATTAGTGATTTTTCACTGACCGCGTGTTCGTGCGGCACACACTCGTGTCCGTGATTGCCGCACGTAGACATTTCCATTGTTTTCTGGCATCACTGATGTCCCATGGACCACATTATGGTGTGCTCCGTGAAACACATATCAGAAAAAACGTACAGTGAAAATAAAAAACATTTTTAACTCACCTTTTCCAGTAACACTGTGTTCTGAACTATTCACTACTCGCACAAATAGTACGGCATTCAGGTTACTCGTTAGTTTGTGAGCTTTTCCCCTTTGACTGGCATTCCACACGCTATTAGGAATGAATACACGAGTATTAGACATTACTCGCTATGAGTATAGTAAGTACAAATAGTTAGGCACTCGCTCAACTCTAATCCCCACACCTCTCCACCTGCTCTCTCTTTGACCAGCTACAATCTGGCTTCCGACAGGATCATGCCTCTGAAACTGCAATAATATCACTAATGACCTACTAACCACCAAAACCAAGCAACACTACTCTGTCCTGCTCCTCCTGGACCTGTCCTTTGCCTTCGACACAGTGGAACATTCCCTCTTGTTACAGATTATCTCATCTCTTGGTATCTTAGCCCTATCTTGGATCTCCTCATACCTAACCTACTGAACTTTCAGAACCTTCCACTCTCACACCACTTCCTAATCTCATCCCCTATCTGTCAATGTCCCCCAAGTCAATTCTTGGATAACTGATGATCTCCATCTACACCTTTGGCTTGTGACAGCTCATAGAGGCTGATGACTTTTAGTATCATCTCTATGCTGATGATACGCATATCTACCTCTCTGGATCTGGCATCACCTTCTTACTAACCAGAATCCCACAATGTCTGTCCACTATTTCATCCTTTTTCTCTGCTCAATTTCTATAACTTAACATGGAGAAATTATTTTTCCTCCTACTCACTCAACTCCCCAACAGATCTATCCATCAAAGTCAATGGCTGCTTACTCTCTCCAGTCCCACACAGTCACTGCCTTGGGTAACCCTTGACTCTGCTCTTTCCTTCAAGTCACACATGCAAGCCCACTTCACCTCACACAGCTGCGGTGCTGTCAGTGTTACCCTGATCCTTCAGTGATTGGTTACGTTTTCTAATGTAACAGTGCAGTGCGTGCTCAGATATAGCAAAGCCGGGATCATCATGGAACATTGTGTCTGTGGATTATTTTGGACCTGCAGAGGTGTTTGGTGGGTTAATAATTTGGATAAATTTGATGTTTTGTTTTTTTAAATAAGGGATTTTTTCTGTGTGAATTGTACTTATTTGTTTTGACTTACAGAGTTCGTAATGGCAGTAGAGGGTAGACCCCTCTCCATTACTAACATTGAGTTTGATGACAGCTGTGATTTTTTGACAAATCATAGTTGTGATTAACCCCTTATATTACTCCGATTGCTACTGATCCAGGGCAATCAGGATGAGCCTGGTAAAGTGCTGCAATTGGCATATATAATGGATGCACCAATTTCTGGGGCAGCTGCTGGCTGCTATTTTTAGGCTGGTGAGTGCACAGTAACCAGGCACATTCCTAGCCTGAAAATACCATTTATTTAATTTTACACTCGTCTTCCTGACCCAGACAACTAGTGTGAGGGTAACCAATCACCAACGCCGGTACAGGGGTTGCGCGGGGAATTTAGTAAGTATTATTCTCCTGCTTTAATCCCCATAATAATCTGAGAACATTTTTCCCAGAAACCAGTTGTGAATCAGAAATGCATCCAGGTCTTTTCCCCATGCGGTTCCAAATCAGTTTCAGCAGTTTTCTATCCATTGCAGCATTTTTACAGCCCTCGAAGACCTAATTTCAAGTTCCTTCAGCAAGTTGTTCAAGTGTCCTGTTGAATTGTATTCAGTTCATTATTCGGTACAAATACACAAATAGTAGAAGTTATTTGGCACAAACAATCCGGACCTGAATATTAGACTATTTTCTTATCTCTAATAGTAATTTCAGTTAATACTCATTAAATACCCATACATTAAATCCAACAGTCATAAAGTATTTTATGTTTTAAAGTATAAATTTAATACAGTATTGTGAGCCTGATGATGACAACCAAAGCATTGACCACAAAGAAGAACTAGTTGTTATGTTATTTTTATTTTTTTCCCAATTCAAAACGTCAACAGTTTTGATTATTTTAAATCCACAATATACCATTTATGCTGTTTATTAACTGCAGAGTATGGCTCCCCGTGATAATTCTTTAAGATCACTTTATTCTCTTCTGTACTGGTGGTGAGCTTTTTTCTTCTGTACCTTGACATGAAAAGACTCTGCCTTATCCTCATTGTGACCCTACCCTCTAGCTAAAATTTTATTAGAAAATGTATTTGCAGCCACAGTTTCTAACATACATCATCTATGAGTTAGAGTACACTAGGGATTACTGCAAGGACCAATTTTGCTCTGATTGTTACTGAGAACATTATCCATAGGTTTAGTTATTATTGGCACTTGTGCTCTCATTCGTCCACTTGTTTATCCTTATTGCTAACACTTCTACACTTGTTTGAGAAATTTTACGATCTATTCCAACAAACATAGATGATCATATCGGCGGAAATTCGGATTCGGCAAATCTCAGGAATTTATCATGAAGGAACTGCAAATTGAATTGAACATTTTTAGACCCTAGAGCATAATTTCAGGATGGAAAAAAAAGAATATTCACCTGACAGCTCATCAGTCACTTCATCCCCACAGCTGTTGTCCAATACTCAGTGCCCCTTCTTTTTGCTTTGCTTTTGTTTATCTTTTTACCTTTCCCGATCACGTGCATCTTCTTTGGAATGCATCATTCTGGGTCATTGTTTCCAGAGTGTCTAGGCCTTTAACGTCCGTTTGCACTTCTAATATGCATGCACAGAGATATCATAGGCCTTGTCGCAACAAAAGCTATGGCCCAGGGTTAAGTAGGCCCAAGAAGATGCTTGCCCAAAGAAAAGGGACTAAGAAAAAGTGTAGAGGACCAAATGGTATGATGTGGGGCTGCTGGACAATTTAGAGCAGAAGTGGGTATTATTTTTTTTACGTTTTACTGTCCATTTACAGTTTTACAAAATGGCGGCCAAGTGCCAAATTTACTGAAAAAAATGTATTCTGTAGATTACAAATTTTTTTGTAAGTGACGAGGAGAATTTAATTCCACTCAAATATGTTTGTGCTTTCTACCCACCTCAAATCTGGTACCTTATGGCAATATTCAACTTACTAAGTGACTTAGGTGTACTTTGTACGTTGCGACATCGCTACTGTGATCTCGTCGGGGTCAAATCGAAAGTGACGCACATTCGGCGCCGGTAACGACGTAGCAACATGTAAGCCTAGAAGCACCGATAAACGATCGCAAAAGCGTTGAAAATCGGTGATCTGTGTAGTGTCAGTCATTTCCATAATTTCTTTAGATAAAGAGAAAAAAATTGAAACCAGCGTCACCATATTATGCTGTGCAACACTCTGATGTTTTTTAATTAAAAAAACGTGGATATATGCTGCGGCGTTACAGGGAAGGAAAACAGAAGGTCAGCACATAAAGACGGCAGCTGTTTCGCCCCTAGGGGTGGGGCTTCTACAGGTTGAGGGAAACAGAAGGTCAGCACATAAAGACGACAGCTGTTTCGCCCCTAGGGGTGGGGCTTCTACAGGTTGAAGACCTGTAGAAGCCCCACCCCTAGGGGCGAAACAGCTGTCGTCTTTATGTGCTGACCTTCTGTTTTCCCTCCCTGTAACGCCGCAGCATGTATCCACGTTTTTTTAAATAAAAAACATCAGAGTGTTGCACAGCATAATATGGTGAGTGCTGGTTTCAATTTTTTTCTCTTTATCTAAAGTCTTATGTGTTGAACTTTAGAAATAAGCACCCCAAAGCTGCAACTCTGTCTTTATCCTTCCTGAGGTTCCCACATAGTCGCAGTTATTGAAAGCGTATGTAACGCTGACTGCGACCGACTTCTGTGAGCAACGTGGCAGGTTATCTTGTTGCAGTAGTGCCCTGTTGTTTCCTTCTAACATTTACTAATTTCCATAATTTCGCTGCAGTGACAGGTACGATGTTGTTCCTCGTTCCTGCGGCAGCACACATCGCTGTGTATAAAACCGCAGGAGCGAGGAACATCTCCTTACCTGCGTCCCGCCTGCAATGAGGAAGGGAGGAAGGAAGTGGGCGGGATATTTACGTCCTGCTCATCTCCGCCCCTCCGCTTCTATTGGCCGCCTGCCATGTGATGTCGCTGTGATGCCGCACGACCCGCCACCTTAGGAAAGAGGCGGGTCGCCGGCCAGAGCGACGTCACAGGGCAGGTAAGTGCATGTGAAGCTGCCGTAGTGATAATGTTCGCTACGGCAGCTATCACAATAGATTGCATCTGCGACGGGGCGGGGACTATCGCGCTTGGCATCGCTACAATCGGCTAGCGATGTCGCAGCGTGCAAAGTACCCCTTAAGGGTGCTTTACACGAGACGATCTATCGTGCGATAGATCATCGGGGTCACGGTTTTTGTGATGCACATCCGGCATTGCTTGCAACGTCGAGCTGTGTGACACCTCAGAGCGACGCAGTATCGCTCACAAATCGTGAGTCGTGTACTCGTCACTTGGTTTCATAATCTCATTTAATAAAAATGGTGCCGGTTGCTCATCGTTCCCGGGGGTAGCACACGCCGCTCCGTGTGACACCCCGGGAACGATGAACAGCAGCTTACCTCCATCCCACAGCACCCGCCGTCAATGCGGAAGGAAGGAGGTGGGCGGGATGTTTACGTCCCACTTATCTCCGCCCCTATGCTTCTATTGGGCGGCTGCTGTGTGACGTCGCTGTGATGCAGAACGTCCATCCCCCTTCAGGAAGAGGATGTTCGCCGCCCACAGCGACGTTGCATAGCAGGTAAGTGCATGTGACGGGGGTTAACGACTTTGTGCACCACGGGCAACTAATTGCCCGTGACGCACAAATGACGGGGGCGGGTACGATCGATCGTGAAATTGCACGATAGATCGTACCATGTAAAGCAGGCTTTACTCTTTGGTAACATTTGACTTATTAATTGACAAAGCTATTTTTTAAAAAAAAGACACTATAAAGTGTAAGTGTAAAGTAGTATACTTATTTTAATATCTCAGATGTTAAATATATCTATAGATATATCTAAATAAACAATAAAAGCAAATTTAGATACATTTTCAATACTGACAAAGTTGTTCCTGTTCAATGCTGGGTATGACAGTAACAAAAATGTACAAAACCAAGTAAATAATAGTATGGGGGCAGCGTGACTCTGCCATAGGCACTTTATACTTATTCAATTGCTAGTTGGAAGCTAAGAAATTTCTTTATGACCTTTAGGCGGGCTTTGCACACTACATCATCGCAGGTGCGATGTCGGTGGGGTCAAATTGAAAGTGACGCACATCCGGCATCGCATGCGACATCGTAGTGTGTAAAGCCTAGATGATACGATTAACGAGCGCAAAATCGTCGTAATCGTATCATCGGTGCAGCGTCGGCATAATCCATAATTACGCTGACGCGATGGTCCGATATTGTTCCTCGCTCCTGCGGCAGCACACATCGCTGTGTGTGAAGTCGCAGGAGAGAGGAACATCTCCTACCGGCGTCACCGCGGCTTCCGTAGGATATGCGGAAGGAAGGAGGTGGGCGGGATGTTTACATCCTGCTCATCTCCGCCCCTCCGCCGCTATTGGCCATCTGCCGTGTGACGTCGCTATGATGCCGCACGACCCGCCCCCTTAGGAAGGAGGTGGGTTGCCGGCCAGAGCGACGGTCGCAGGGCAGGTGAGTGCATGTGAAGCTGGCGTAGCGATAATATTCGCTACGCCAGCTATCACACGATATTGTACCTGCGACGGGGCGGGGACTATCGCGTGCGACATCGCAGCATCGGCTTGCGATGTCGCAACGTGCAAAGCCGCCCTTGGAGGAAACATTTAGAAATGCAAAAAATTTTGTGAGGTTTCACACATTTAGTGAAAGTTATTATTGCACCGATAGCTGCTGTTTCTGTTGTACGGTATTGCTGGTTACTTTTTTTCCCTTTATTTCTCTGGCTAAAGAAGTCTAAGGGGTACTTTGCAAACTGCGACATCGCTAGCCGATGCTAGCGATGCCGAGTGCGATAGTACCTGCCCCCGTTGCACATACAATATCTTGTGGTAGCTGCCGTAGCAAACATTATCGCTACGGCAGCTTCACATGGACTTACTTGCCCTGCGACGTCGCTCAGGCCGGCAACCCGCCTCCTTCCTAAGGGGGCGGGTCGTGTGGCGTCACAGCGACGTCACACGGCAGGCGGCCAATAGAAGCAAAGGGGCAGAGATGAGCGGGACGTAAACATCCCGCCCTCCTCCTTCCTTCCACAATGGCGGTGGAGGCAGGTAAGGAGATGTTCCTCGCTCCTGCGGCTTCACACACAGCGATGTGTGCTGCCGCAGGAACGAGGAACAACATCGTATCTCCTATTGGTGCGACATTATGGAAATGTCCGACACTACACAGATCACCGATTTACGATGCTTTTGCGATCGTTTATCGGCGCATCTAGGCTTTACATGTTGCGACATCGTTACTGGCGCCGGATGTGCGTCACTTTCGATTTGACCCCGACAATATCGCAGTAGCGATGTCACAGCGTGAAAAGTACCCCTAAATGCCCCACTCAGAGATAAATCTTTGGCAGATCTGTGGTTGCAGTGAAATCATGGACATATTGTTCCATTTGTACACAGCCACAAACCTGGAACTGATTGTCCCCAATTTCACTGCAACCACAGATCTGCCACAGATCTGCCACAGATCTGCCACAGATTTATCTCTATATGTGACAGGGCCTTAAGGGGTGCAATTAACAATCTAGCCTGTGTCTAGCTGTATAAGGAATATATTTTCTTTTTTTTCTTATGGTTATTAAAAAAAACATTAACCCAGGTCTGGCATCAGCACTCGGCACACCAGGGCAAATACCGGGGCCCTGGACAGTCAATGGGGCCCACTGGCTGTCAACAGGAGCAGGTTGGTCACTATCTTTCCTGCGGCTCCTGGGCAAATTTCTAGTGACCGCAGACAGTGCTCCAGCAGGCAGCCACACTTTGCTGGTTGCTGGCCCTATAATTAAGGTGAACACACACCCGCAGCATTCACTACTAAACCCTGTGTGCACATGCATTGCAGGCTGGGGTTCATCTGTGGCCATAGCTAGAGTGCAATACACTCCTATCCCACAGATGAAAAGGAGCAGCTCCTGGCCCCCAGAGTCCTCCAGTGCTGCCTGCATGTGCCCCCAGCATCCCACAGTATGTGTATGCCCCCCCAGGCCCCAGTGTCCCCCAGAATATGTGTGCGTCCAATGCCCCAGCGTCATCCAGTATATGTATTTTCCCCAGGACCCAGCATCCCCTATTATGTTTATGCCCCCAGGCCCCAACATCCCCCAATAAGTGTATAATCCCTAGGCCCCAGTGTCCTCCTGTAGGTGATTGCCCCCCAGGCTCCAGTATGTGTATGTCTTCCAGTGTCCTTCAGTATTGTGTATGTCCCCCAGTAAACCCAGTAATGTGTATGTCCCCCAGGTCACAATAATATGTATGTCCCCCGGGCCACAGTTATGTGTATTCCTTCTACTGGCCCCAGTAATGTGCATGGCCCTCAGCAGCACCAGTAATGCGTATGCCCAACACTGGTCTCAGTAATGTGTATGACCCCCACTCGCCCCAGTAATGTTTATGCTCCCAACTGGCCCCAGGAATGTGTATGCCCTCCACTGGCCTCAGTAATGTGTATGCACTCCTCAGTGGCCCCAGTATTGTGTATCTCCTACTAGCGCCAGTATGTCTATGCCCTCTACTAGGTTCAGTATGTGTATGCCCCCACTATCCCCAGTAATCAGTAAGCCCCCCCAGCAACCCAAGAAATATGTATGCCCCCCACTGACCCTAGCATGTGTATGTCTCCACTGGCCCCAATATGTGTATGCCCTCCACTTACTCCAGTAACTTGTATGACCCACAGTAACATGTATGCACCCCAGTTATGTATATACCCCCAAGTAATGAGTATGCCTCACCAGTGACTCCAGTAATGTGGATACCACCAATGATGTCTATGCCCCCAGCCTCCCCTGTGATGTATCTGTTTCCTGTCTCTTCTGTAATGTACATACAGCAGTCTCAGTGTGCACTATGTGACTGTGTCTGCTAGCAATGACACTGCCAGGCCGGCACACAAACAGAATTAAAAGAACAGTGCTGTACTGGCAGAGTTACTGCATAGTGCACTGTGTGAGGCCATGTCTGTTAAGGTGATGACCGTCATGCACCGAGTCGTGCACAGCTACATGCCCAGGAGGAGCTGGCCAAAAACAAGCCGGGGATATGAGCAAGGCTGCTGCAGGCTTCCCCATATTAAAAATGTCTTGAATGTGCCTCTGTGTGCATCTGGGCTGGCTCCAGGTTTCTGTGTGCCCTTGGAGAAAAACTCTCAGTGGGCCCCATGCACACACAGAAACACACAAACAGTTATGTAAATGTGGCGCCCCTGACCTAGTCAGGCACCACTGAATACTGCACCCATGCTGGGACAGTGCTTCCAGGTAATTACAAAGGCCAGAGGTGTGTACGCACAGACACATAGCAACCAGTTCTCCAACCCCATTAAATAGGACCCTTGGGTAGCCTCTAGAGGAGACTAGCCTTCAATTCTTGTCAAGGGGTGTAGTGCAGGGGCTGGAAGCTAAGTTGCAGAGGCTGTAAGGAAAGAGGTGGAGCGAGCAAGTCTGGTAGAGTGAACGCAGTTGCTAGGAGATGCAGACGCACACACACGCTAGTCAGACCCTGCACGTGAAGTAGCTGTTAGCGGGGGAGAACGGTTACCAGTGAGTCAGTCAGAAAGGCTGAGAGAGAACGGTCGAGTATGGGGACTGCTGGTGACTAGGCACGCACGGGGAACAGGTCCCTAGAGTAGATGTCCATTTATTGATCTACTAAACCTGCCGGTGAGGGGACTAGAGGTACCTCACCATCCATACAGAATCCGAGCCTCAGCAGCAACGCAGGGACCCATAAGGAGACAGAGCTTGAAGCCATCTCACCTGGTCCACTCTGCCGGCAAACGGGCCAAGAAGAGAGAAAAGGCAGTAGCGACTCATTGGATAGATCCCACGGTACTTCTTTGTTTGGATAACCCCTGACTTGAAGTGCTAGGAAGGCGAGCTAATGGTTACCCTCAGATCGGCATGAAGGAGTTCCTGGTTCCACCTGGTTTGTCTCAGCATCGCCCGGGTTACCTCACGATAACAGCAAAAATGAGTAAAAACAAGTTGAAAAACTTTCCAGACTGAGCCTGAGTTATTCTGGAATCTGTTGTTCTACACACCCGAGCCCCTGGGGCCAGCCTCACTCACGGGAGGCCACACCAGCCGACTGCAGACTTCATCAGCCCCAGTTATTCTGGAATCTGTTGTTCTACACACCCGAGCCCCTGGGGCCAGCCTCACTCACGGGAGGCCACACCATCCAACTGCAGACTCCATCAGCCCCAGACGCAGTGGCAGTCACCCATATCCCTGACCGCAAACAGTGAGTGGCGTCAGGACTCATATATATAAAACTGACATACCTGTTGCCATATATACCCAAAAGAAGACCCTGTGGCGTCCCTGAAGGTGGAATGATGTCCCTCGGGCAACTACTGCAGATGGGCTTCACATACACATACAGTCATACATATATACAGTGTAACCGTGGGAGTGTGCTTGTAAACCAAGCTACTCCCATAGGAAATCATTGGAATGCAGACAATTCGTTTCATGAGTTGTTCAATGTCCCATTCCACACATGCACAAACACACACAAACACATACAAACACACACGCACACAGATATTATGCTCACCTTACCTTCCGTTCCATCGCCGGCCTCCTGGTTCTTGCAGTTCGCTGGTACAGGATTTGTATCGGGTAACCATCGGGACCGATAGCGGAACTTCCGCTGCCAGAGCGCTGACGTCAAAGGCAGGAGCCGCTTGCCTCTGATTGGTCAGCGCGCTGCCTTTGAGTAGCGGCTGACAGCGGAAGTTCCTCCATCATCGCGATGGTTACCCGATACACATCCTGTAGCGGCGAACTACAAGAACCGGGAGGCCGGTGAGGGAACGGAAGGTAAGGTGAGCATATGTGTTTGTGCTTGTGTTTTTGTGTGTTTGTGTGTGTTTGCGTGTGTTTGCGTGTGTTTGTTCGTGTTTGTGCACGCTGTTAGAGCACGGTGGAAATATGCAACCGGAAGTGTGTGCGGTGAGAATTTGCTCGTATGGCAAAGCTTGCTCATAAACTGAGTTACAAAGTTACAGCAAGCTTTGCTCGTATAGCAAAATACTTGCTAACTGGGTTACTCGTTAACCGAGGTTCCACTGTATACATATTTAAATTAAAAAAATCCCTAGAATACAAAGAAACAGACAAAAATATACACAGTCATATACACTGACATATATATATATATATATATATATATATATACTGTATATCTATATATATATATACATATATATATATATATATATATATATAAACTACATACTATACATACTATATACAAATTATACATGCACACAACAAAGACATATTAGAGATATTATTAATATGGGGAAGCCTGCAGCAGCCTCACTCACCTCCCGCTTGTCTCCATCCAGCTCCTCCCGGGCATGTGGCTATGCAGGCCGTGCTGCGTGGTGGCCATCACTTTAACAGACCTACCGTGTTTTGTCCGAAAATAAGGCACTGTCTTATACTTATAGTTGCCTTATACTATAACTCATTATGTAGTTGAAAACGACTTTGAGGCACATTGTCAAAGCTCAGAAGGGAAGGAGCACCATATTGAAGTGCTTGAATGGTTTTAGGGTATCATGTCACATTAGCAAAGCCCATAACCTGACAGAAAGGCAGGCCCCTAATAAGTGACCCCAGTTTACAAGCTACATCCCTCAATGAATTCATCTAGGGGTGAAGTGAGAATGTTGACACCACAGGTATTCCACAGAATTTTATACCATACGGCAGTAAAGATAAAAGAGTTAAATTTTTACCACAAAAAATTTGTTTTAGCCCAAGTTGTCACACAATTTCTGCAGAAGTAGAAAATACCCCATATTTGGCTGTACAGTACTCCTTTGCCACGCGGCGAGACTCACAATGGAAGGAGCACTTTTTAACTATTGGAGAACAGTTTTTCATATAATAGTTTGTGGACTCCATATACAGTGCCCCTCAAGTGACCACATTTTGAAAAATACACACCTCTGGTAATGTATCTACAGGTGTTGTGACTATTTTGAATCACAAACACACATTGGAAGGTGCTAAGTGAAAATTGCAAATCTGCCCTTGTAGTGCCTGTACATTGCAGTGCCTGGACATTGTGGCCAGCTAATGTTTTAGGAGTCATGGACCCTGTAAATTAAGTGGGCTCTTATCGCTACAGTACTGACAAATATGTGGATGCTAACTGTAGTTTAGGTATGCTGTGGGGCTCAGAAGGGAGGGGGACATTTGGATTTGAGAGCGCAGAATTCTGTGGATTTCTTTTTGGGGTTGAGTCATTTTCAGAACTTTTGTGCTAGCAGTAATGTTGAAAGCCCATATATTTCCATTGACAGATGACAGACCTGACTGAGGAATTGCTTTTTTGTGTATTGAGTTGAAGTTCTTATTGGCAACATTTTACATAAAATTTTGGACCCCATTTATCCTCTGCTCTACGCTTTGCACTTACATTGGCATTTCCATCTAAATCCCATTGTGTAAAAGAACAGAGTCCTCAGTGGTTGATACCTTTTAATGGCTAACTGAAAAGATGGTAATAATAGCAAGCTTTCGAGACTACTCAGGTCTCTTCTTCAGGCTCAATATAACACAAAATCTGAAGACTCACATATTTATACACAGTAGTACATAAAATAGAGCAGTAAGACACTGAGCCTGATGAAGAGACCTGAGTAGTCTTGAAAGCTTGCTATTATTATCATCTTTTTAGTTAGCCATTAAAAGGTATCCACTAAGGACTCTCAAGTCTTTTAAACATATTTTTTTTATCTCTACTGGCTAACATGGTACAAAGATATATTTTACCTGCATCTACATCTCATAATCAGATGAATATCAAGGGATCCATCTGATCTACTTATTTCATGCAGTGGGTTCTCCCAACTGGAGATTACTGCAACAGCTTTAATTTTTCGATTCCTCAGTTGTGGAGTATGCACCCCCAAAAGGTGAGCATTTCCCATATTTTTCACCTATTCATCTTTGCTTCTCAGATAAGACCCTATTGTACTTGATGTCGCCCCTTTTCTCTCCAGAATAGCTGCCAGGACAGACAGATATTATTACAGGATAGAGGACACTACTACAAGATAAAAGCCGAGATGGATTATATTTTTACAATATTATTACAGGGAGGGGGTCTGGATGGGGAACAGAATTACTGTAGGGAGCTAAAATGAGGGACATACATTTTTAATTTATAGTGGCAAGAGGGAAGCATCATTAATGTATAGGGCCAATTGGGGGACATTACAACTGTATGAGCCCAATTAGGGTATATTATTGTATGGGGGCTAGAATCAGGGACATAATATCTCCACAATAGAGAACATTAAAAATATTGGTCAATATGGCTCATACATTATTAAAGAGAATTTGTCAGCAGAATTGTACTATGTAATCTGAAGACAGATGAAGGAAGGGGTTAAAACACTAAACACTGAAATGTGTCACTTATCAGGCTATGTGCTGGGGTTTACTTATAATGATGGCTTTTTCACCAGGACATCATTATCATTGCCCTAAGTTGCCTACTATATTGAACATGCCCCTCCTTTGACAAGCAGATCCCTCTCAATAGCGAATGAAAACACATAGCTGTGGCGTGGGTGGGATTAGCTATTTGCGCTTTGCTACATGCTACATCTAAGAACTCTGATTCTGCTACAACTGCTGAACCTAGTATACTTAGCGATTATTGATGGGGGGACTTTCAGATAATAGAGTCAGGTGGGTCCCTGTTATCTTGTTTTTATAATCTGGTTCAAATTCCGGTTACCATATAAGCCTATGGGGACCAGAATCCGGCTATTAAAACTGTTAGTAGAGGGGATAGGGGGATTGGAGCGCGCACGCGCTTTACTTACCAATTATCTGTCATGGCGGTACACTGCATCCAGGCCATGCATTCACTTTCGGGGCCAATAATTAACCCTTATTGAATAGTCACTGTTTTCCTCGCCCACTGGAGCCTGTGATTGGTTGAAGTCAGAAGCGCCCCTGCCCTGAGTGGCAATGTGTCAGCTGACTGCTTCCAATCACAGCCGCTGTTTCATACCAAGCCAAGATAAAGCTCGACAGCTTGGGGCTGGTATTCTCAGAATGGGGAGGCCTATAGTTTTTAAGCAGCCCCCGGCCTAAACATAGCAGCCTGCAGCTGCCCAGGATTGTTTCATTCATTCATTAGGTGCAACAAGCCTAGCACTTTACCTGGCTCTTCCAGATTGCCCTGGTGCCGTGGCAATCGTGGTAATAGCAGGAGTTAATAACAGCCCACAGCTGCAACTAAGCCCTAAATTAGTAATGGAGATGGTCTATGAGACACCCTCATCCCTAATCTGTAAGTAAAAGTAAATAAACACAAACACTAAAAAATCCTTTATTTGGAATAGAATACAAAAACACCCTTTTAGGGGTAGACTAATAACCATGGACCTCCCCAGTGTGAGATTACCAGCTCCCAAGTCTCAGACTTTATCTTGGCTGATTATCAAAATTGGGGGGACAGCATATCTTTTTTTAATTATTTATTTGACTTTTAAAAAAAAAAAAAAGACACATGCGGTACCTCCTATTTTGATACACAACCAAGATAGGCACACCGCAGGTATCATCAGCCTGTAGCGATACGCTTTATCTTTGCTGGGTATCATAACACAGGGGGACCCTACACCAAATGTTTTATTTTTTCATTTTTATACCATGATACTGACCAGCAGACAGCTCCTGTGACTGCTTGCAGTCAGATGCTGTCACACAGGCTGGGGGCGGGTCTGACTGCAAACAATCACATATGCCAGGCCGACCAAGTAGCAATGATGATTGTAATTTTACTTTTTACTATTACATTGCACAGGAGCCACCTCCACTGCGGTGGTGTTGTGGCAGAACTGATAGACCTTGTGATGGTAAACCTGCTGACTCCAATAGTTTACCTGGACGTCGACCTCATGGTTTTTGAATGGATGGACGAATTTCATTTCATATTCTTATAACTGTCATGGCACTCATATTACGCAGTTTGGCAATTTTCTTGCCCGACAGACTGTTATCAATAAGCTGGTTAATGCTGTTTTACTTTTGTTGGAAGATCTTCTTCATGGCTGCTTCTTGATTCAGACCAGTGACCTTTCACTTGGAAATCATCCAAATAACCCACTGAGCTATTAGAGAACGTGAGAACAGGTTGTTGTTTATATTATACAAGAAGAATACGTTTTTTTCACCACCAGGAGCAAAACAGTAACAATGCAATACAATGATAAAAATCTGCATGACTAATCATATGTAAAATAACCAAGTATATTTGCAACCAAATTTATGCATAAGATAGCCAAGATTATTGTCTATAAAATGATGATATTCTCATGTTCAAAGCTGTAGTGGATAGTGAGAAATTCTAAAGTTCCAAATATTGTTACCCTTTTGGTTGTCAGTTTACTTTTGTAACAATATGGTAATATTTGTTATTTGGGAACTTTTTGACTAATGTTTAAAAATACAGTAAGTCGGTGACTTCCAAACATCTAACCTTATAGTTGCAATTATATTATGTAAAAGAAAAGCTAATACTCAACCAATCAATCACTCACCTCTCTGGCTGCGCTACTGCCTACCATTCATTCCGTTGTAAGCATCTAGGCCTCAGAGGTTATTGCATGCTATAAAGTCACAGCAAATGTCTTGTTGTCATGAAGTCACAAGCCTACAAAATGTAGTAACCTTATAGGCCTAGCTGTGGCCTGAATGCAGTCGTAAATATTATCTTATAATGAAGAGATGAGGTGCACGACGATGGTAATAAGAGGACTGGATGGTATGTAGCAAGCACTAGATCATCCAGAAGTCAGCGATGATGTGAGAACTAGTGATGAGCGAGTACCAAAAAGCTCGGGTTTTCGAGGCTCGGGCCGAGCATCCCAAGATACTTGTGTACTCTGCCCGAGCACCGAGCCCAATGTTATCCTATGGGAGACCCTAGTATTTTTCTGAAATGACCCCCGGCAGCATGTAGAAACCCTAAAAATGTCACAAAAGTCTCATAAGAGTGCTCAAATGACATGGCAACAGCATGGGGAAGACCCCGTGAAGCATTTATCACTCAAAAGTCACAGCTTTGAACAATTTTATCCGAGTTTTACGCCATTTTTACGGACTCGCCAGAAAACCTTCCAAAATGACACCAAAATGAATTTTCATGGCGGAAATGTTAAGGGCACATACCCAATAGTGAGATAGAGCTGGTGTATGTTACTTTTTGAGATTACATGAAAGATTTTACGTGAAAACATTGTGTGGCACTCCGATGTCCCTGAGAAGAGATGTACATGAAGGCCTCTTGAGTCTAATGTGCCCATTTTGAGAAAGTGAGTCTTTGTAGTATTTTCCTTTGCCAGGGCAGTCCAAAATTGTGAGGTTCACCAATGCCCCTGCATACAGACGTGCATGATGGCCTGTAAACCTGAAGTGCCCATTGTAAGGAAGTGGGTCTATTGTAGTATAGCCCTTTGGCAGGGCAGCCAAAAATTGGGAAGCTCCACATTCTCCCTGGATAGAGATGTGCATGAGGGCCTCAAAACATTGTTCCCATTGCAAAGGAGCGGGTCTCCGGTCGTTGTAATGTCCATTCTGAAAGAATGGGCAAAAAAATTTACCACTGGGGGTATACCTGAAACAATGGCCTAAGTATTGTAACGGTCATCATGGTGGCGCATGAGGAGAAGGAGGAGCAGTCCAGTGATTATCCAAAGTCCAGAAGTGTGTACCCATGGGTGAGTGGAGGTACATGGCAAATTTCCGTTACAAAATTTAAATTCCGCTCTCATTTGCTGGTGGTGTGGTGAAGTCTGGCCCAATCCAACCCTTGTTCATCTTGATCAGAGTCAGCCTGTCAGCATTTTCAGTTGACAGGCGGGTGCGTTTATCTGTAATGATTCCACCTGCGGCACTAAAAACACGCTCTGACAAAACGCTAGCAGCAGGGCAGGCCAGGACTTCCAAGGTGTAGAGAGCCAATTCATGCCACGTGTCCAGCTTGGATACCCAATAATTGTAACGCACAGAGGAATGTCGGAGTACAGTTGTTTGATCTGCAAGGTACTCCTTGAGCATCTGGGCAAACTTAGGATTTCTTGTGGCACTACCCCGTACCTCAGGGGCTGTGGTACGTGAGGGGCTGAGAAAACTGTCCCACATCTTAAAGACTGTTCCCCTACCTCTGGCGGATTGGACTTGTGCCCCTCTCGGCTGTACGCCATGGTTGTCCACTGATTCCTGACCTATGACGCTAGCGTTTTGTGAGGGGACTGCTTTGCCTACTTCCGTGACTATGGCCTTCCGGAACTGCTGCATTTTGGCTGACCTCTCCATCTCGGGAATAAGAGACAAAGTTCTCCTTGTAGCGTGGGTCTAACAGTGTTACCAACCAGTAATGATTGTCGGCCAAGATGTTCTTAACGCGAGGGTCACGAGACAGGAAGCTTACCATAAAGTCAGCCATGTGCGCCAGACTCTTAACAGCCATCACTTCAGTATCCTGACCAACACGATGACTGAACATGCTGTCCTCCTCCTCCTCCTCCTCCTCATCTACCCTGTCCTCTGGCCAGCCACGCTGAACCGAGGATATGACTGGTGTGCATGTCATATCCTCAATTTGGCCGGAGAGTTGCTCCATGTCTTCATCCTCCTCCTCGTCATAGTCCTCCACTGCACGTTGTGATGAGACGAGGCTGGGCTGTGTGTTATCACCAACACCCACTACTGTTTCTTGCTCCAACTCATCGCGCTCCGCCTGCAATGCATCATGTTTGTTTTTGAGCAGAGACCGTTTTAGAAGGCAGAGAAGCGGTATGGTGACGCCAATAATGGTGTCATCGCCGCTCACCATCTTGGTGGTGTCCTCAAAGTTTTGGAGGATGGTACATAGGTCGGACATCCATCTCCACTCCTCAGGTGTTATGTGTGGAGTTTGACCCATTTCCCGACGGCTTAGGTGATGCAGGTACTCAACAACTGCCCTCTTCTGCTCACATATCCTGACCAACATGTGCAGAGTTTAATTCCAACGCGTGGGGACATCACACACCAGTCTGTGAGCCGGAAGATGCAAACGGCGCTGAAAGCCGGCAAGGCCGGCTGAAGCAGTAGATGACTTTTGAAAATGTGCAGACAGGCGGCGAAGTTTTACCAGCAGATCAGACAGCTCTGGGTATGACTTTAGAAACCGCTGAACCACGAGGTTGAGCACATGGGCCATGCATGGAACATGTGTCAGCTGGCCTCGCCTCAAAGCCGCCACCAGGTTTCGGCCATTGTCACACACGACTTTTCCTGGCTGTAGGTTCAGAGGTGTGAGCCAGTGATCTGCCTGCTGTTTCAGAGCTGTCCACACCTCTTCTGCATTGTGGGGTTTGTCACCTATGCAGATTAGCTTCAGCACAGCCTGTTGCCGCTTTGCCGAGGCAGTGCTGCAGTGCTTCCAGCTTGGGACTGGTGTGGAGGGTAAAGTGGATGAGGATGCGCAGGAGGAGGAAGAGGCTGAGGAGCATGACATTCCGGAACTGTAGAGTGTGGGTGAAACCCTGACTGAGGTAGGGCCTGCAAACCTTTGTGTGGGAAGGACGTGTTCTGTCCCTCGCTCAGACTTGGTCCCAGCTTCCACAATATTAACCTAGTGTGCCGTTAACGAGATGTAGTAGCCTTGCCCACAAGCACTTGTCCACGTGTCTGTGGTTAGGTGGACTTTGGCTGAAACAGCGTTGTTCAGGGCACGTGTGATGTTTTGTGACACGTGGTTATGCAATGCGGGGACGGCACACCGGGAGAAATAGTGGCGGCTGGGGACCGAGTAACGTGGGACAGCTGCCGCCATCAGGTCGCGGAATGCTTCTGTCTCCACCAGCCTAAAAGGCAACATTTCCAGCACAAGCAGTCGCGAAATGTTAGCATTTAGAACTGTGGCATGTGGGGTGTTGGCAGTGTATTTGCGCCTGCGTTCAAAGGTTTGCTGAATGGATAACTGAACGCTGCGCTGGGACAAGGACGTACTTGATAATGGTGTTATTTCTGCGTGGGCAACCGCAGGTGCAGGGCCGGAGGAGGCTTGTTCACGGGCAGCATGGACAGGGGATTGGCTCGCATGCACAACAAGCGAAGACGTAGCAGTGAAATCAGCAAGCACTGCTCCTCGACTCTGTTGTACATCCCACAAAGTCGGGTGCTTGGCTGACATGTGCCTGATCATGCTGGTGGTGGTCAGGCTGCTAGTTTTGGTACCCCTGCTGATGCTGGCATGGCAGGTGTTGCAAATGGCCTTTTTAGAATCATCTGGAGCCAACTTAAAAAACTGCCAGACTCGGGAAGACCAAACATTTGTACAGGCACCTTGTGTCGTGTTGTTGTTCCGGGGAACGGTTGCCTGACTTCTGCCTGGGGCCACCACCCTGCTTCTTACTGCCTGTTGGGATGCTACGCCTCCCTCCCCCTGTGCACTGCTGTCCTCGCTCTGCATATCCTCCTGCCAGGTTGAGTCAGTTACTGGATCATCCACCACGTCGTCTTCCTCTTCCGCACCCTGGTCCTCCTCCTGACTTCCTGACAATTGTGTCTCATCATCGTCCACCCCTTGTTGAGACACGTTGCCAACTTTGTGAGAACGTGGCTGCTCAAATATTTGGCCATCTGTACATACGATCTCGTCATGACCCACTTCAACAGGAGCTGGCGAGATGCCAGAATGTGCGAATGGAAACGTGAACAGCTCTTCCGAGTGTCCAAGTGTGGGATCAGTAATGTCCGTGGACGTGTACTCGGCTTGGTGGCAGGAAGGAGGATCAGGTTCTGAAATGTGCGGTGCAGTATCACGGCTACTGACACTTGACCGTGTGGAAGACAGAGTGTTTGTGGTGGTGCCAATCTGACTGGAAGCATTATCCGCTATCCAACTAACAACCTGTTGACACTGGTCTTGGTTCAAGAGCGGTGTACTGCTGCGGTCCCCAAGAATTTTGGACAGGACATGCGAGCAAGTAGATGTGGCCCTTTGTTGTGGCGAAATTAGAGCTTGCCTAGGACCTCGGCCTCTTCCTGCACCACCATCACGTCCACTTCCTTGTTCGTTGCCAACACCCTTGCGCATTTTGCAATGCTGTGCTGACGTGTATTCACTAGACTTGTGCGTTATATCCAAGTTTGTGCAAAACGCACACAAGTGCACCTGAACGCTGCCACCAACAGGCACACACGTGCGGTTTTTAAATGCAAGCACGGACGCACTAAGAACCTAACAGGTTTTTAGGAGCGACAATTACTGAGAAGTTTGACACTATCAGACACTGCTGACGTGTATTATTCACTAGACTTGTGCGTTATATACTAGTTTGTGCAATACGCACACAAGTGCACCTGTACGCTGCCATCGACAGGCACACACGTGCGGTTTTTAAATGCAAGCACGGACGCAATAAGAACCTAACAGGTTTTTAGGAGCGACAATTACTGAGAAGTCTGACACTATTAGGACTGTTTTAGACTGTGTACACCAGCCCCAGATATGATGAAGGCTGGTATACGGTCACCACTAGGAATGGCTATATACCCTGGCTGCCTGCCTGTATACAGCTACAATAGTCCTGAGAAGGACTCTTCTGGTCGCTAGCCTGTATTCCGACCTGGCTATACCCTGCCTGCCCTGCCTGTATACAGCAACAATAGTCCTGAGAAGGACTCTTCTCCTGTACTCCGACCTGGCTATACCCTGCCTGCCTGTACAATAGTCCTGAGAAGGACTTCTGGTCACACTGTTTGCAGCCCTGCTACGGAAATAACTATAAAGGGCCGCAAACCTTTCCCTGAAGCAGCAACACTCTCCCTGCACTGACTGTCTGGATGGCTGTGTGCAGAGCACAGCGCGCCCGCCGGTATAAAGGCTCGGTCACGCTGTTCAGGCCGGCCAATCACTGCAATTCCACAACTAACAGGGCTGTGGCATTGCAGTGGTCTGCCAGCCAATCCTTGCATGAGGGCTGGCTCTCAAAAGAGCGCCAACATGCAGGGATGAAGACCACGAGTACAGCACGAGTATCGCGAGATTACTTGGTCCGCGTACAGTGATACTCGTGCGAGTACCGAGTAGTGACAAGAATACTGTGAGGGCCGGGGAGGAGTGGTAGGCCCAGGAGGTGGATCCACTGGACCGAGCACCCCACCTGGAGGGCAGGGTACACGGTAGCTGGAGCACTAACGTGGCAGGAATGGGTGCAGGTATCAGGAAGCAAAGACAGGACCAGGTCACTAAGGTCACAGCGTACTTTAAGGCAGTAATAGGAAACAGGAACAAAGACCTGAGCACTTAGCTCACAAGACAAGGCATAGAAACACAAGCGATGATCAGGTGCCGCCCACATGGAGAGGCCAGTCTTATATACTCAGCACAGCCTCAGGTCATTTCCTGTTGCAGCAGTGCTGGGGCTATAAGACCAGGTGAGTGGGCACGGCCCGGTCCTTTACAGAACATTAGTCAGAATCAGACTCCTGAGACCAGGAACAGGACTCTGGGGAGCAAGAGCGGGAGCGGCAGCCATGACCAGTGGACACGTGGACTGGATCAGTGGGTAAGGAGTGGTGCTGGGACACGGGGAGCGTGACAGTACCCCCCCTTGAAGCCCCCTCTCCTTTAGCGAGACATGAATGTGCACTGAAGAGAGGCAGCAACGTACTTCCGGGACAACCAGGACCGGGCCTCAGGACCACAATCCACCCAATCGACCAGGAAGGACTGCTTACCCCGGACCGTTTTCATGGCCACTATGTCCCGTATCGGGGAACCCATGTAAGCGGCAAGGGAGGCAACGGAAAGGGAAGGACAGTCAGAAGCAGGACTGGAATCCTGGATGACCGGATCGGGCGTCTCGGACCGGTTATCGGTCATAGTCTCATCCTCAGTAGCCGCAGGACTCAAAGTCTCAACTCTAGAAGGCGGTGAAATCAAAGTCTCATCTCCAGAAGATGGTGGGATCAAGGTCTCGGATGCCTGGGGCAGTGGAACGTCACTGGATAGCGTAGTCTCTTCTTCAGGATCCTGCAGCTTGACTGAGTCAAGTGCCAGGGGCTGAGGAACAGGCTGCAAGCAGGTTTCGTGGCACAAGGGACTCCAGCGGGTAATCGCGCCAGAGCGCCAACTAATAACAGGGTCATGGAGTTTCAGCCAGGGCAGGCCCAACAGGAGCTCAGGAGCCATCCTCGGGATCACATAGAAGGTGATGGTCTCTGTATGCGAAGTGCCACCCTGGAGGTTCACGGGTTCGGTGGTACACCAGACAGGTTCGTAGAGTGGTTTGCCATCTACAGAGGTGAACCAGAGAGGCTTCTTCAGCAGGGTGACAGAGACCTGGTATTTGTCTACCATGGCCTGGTGAATAAAGTTGCCTGCTGCCCCGGAATCGATGTGGGCCTCAGCTGAAAACCGGGTCCCCTCTGTCGTCACCCGGACAGTCTGTTTAACTGGAACCAAAGGGATTTTGGTGGCAAGGGTGGCGGTTCCCACCATCCCTTGGACCTGGGGTCTACCAGGTTTCACCGGGCAAGTTCAAAGCATATGTGACCCGTCTCCACAATAGAAGCACAGGCCCCGGGCGAGCCGTTCTGCACGGCATTGCTTGGCTTGGGTCAGACGGTCCACTTGCATGGGTTCTGGTGACGATTCGCGGAAAGGCAGGGACGAGGGTGCGGTAGGTTTCTGTGGGGGCAAGGCGTGGCAAGGTGGTCGCTTCTCCTGGACTACCTCCTGGGCACGCTCCTGAAAATGGAGGTCAATCCGAGTGGCCAGGGAAATCAAAGCGTCCAAGGTGCGTGGAACGTCACGGCTGGCGAGTTCGTCTTTAATGCGTCCAGAGAGACCCTCCCAAAAGGCCGCTGTTAAGGCCTCATTGTTCCAGCCCAGCTCAGAGGCGAGCGTGCGGAACTGGATGGCGTATTGGCCGACGGTCAGGGTCCCTTGGCGTAGCCGGAGAAGCGAAGAGGTCACTGCGGTAGTTCGTCCGGGCTCATCGAAGGTACTCCTGAAGGCTCGCAGGAACTCCTGGATGTCGGTGATCATCGGGTCCTCATTTTCCCACAGGGGGTTAATCCAGGCCAGGGCTTCGCCTTCCAGGTGTGACATCAGGAACGCCACCTTGGCCTGGTCTGAGGCAAACAAGTGCGGGAGCAACTGGAAGTGCAGGGAGCACTGGTTCAGGAAACCGCGGCAGGACTTGGGATCCCCTGCATAGCGAGGCGGAGCAGCGAGGCGAAGTTGCGAGGTCGTGCAGGAAACTGGTTCAGACCTGGAGACTGGTTGCTGTGTGGACGAGGCGGCGGTCTGCAGCGTATATAACCGGTGGTCCACGGACGCCAAGAATTTCAGCATCCGGTTCAGGGTTTCACGCTGTTGTGCCAGCTCCTGGCGCAGCTCAGCCAGCTCTGATGTTTGCGCTCCAGCGGGATCCATGGCCTGTGCTCCAGCGGGATCCATGGCCTGATCATACTGTGAGGGCCGGGGAGGAGTGGTAGGCCCAGGAGGTGGATCCACTGGGCCGAGCACCCCACCTGGAGGGCAGGGTACACGGTAGCTGGAGCACTAACGTGGCAGGAACGGGTGCAGGTATCAGGAAGCAAAGACAGGACCAGGTTACTAAGGTCACAGCGTACTTTAAGGCAGTAATAGGAAACAGGAACAAAGACCTGAGCACTTAGCTCACAAGACAAGGCATAGAAACACAAGCGATGATCAGGCGCCGCCCACATGGAGAGGCCAGTCTTATATACTCAGCACAGCCTCAGGTAATTTCCTGTTGCAGCAGTGCTGGGGCTATAAGACCAGGTGAGTGGGCGCGGCCCGGTCCTATACAGAACATTAGTCAGAATCAGACTCCTGAGACCACGAACAGGACTCTGGGGAGCAAGAGCGGGAGCGGCAGCCATGACCAGTGGACACGTGGACTGGATCAGTGGGTAAGCAGTGGTGCTGGGACACTGGGAGCGTGACACATACTCGCTCAACACTAGTGAGTACTATTTTTTTTTTTTGTGCCGCTTGTGTTCCAACTTGCATACATATTTAGATTACGAACAAACTTAAAGAACAAATCTAGTTTGGACAATCTATTACTTAGGATATTATCTTACTGTAATGTTTCTATGAGATTTATTTATTTTAACTGTTTTTCTTTTTAATTGGAGGGGGGCAGTGAATACATACGTCTTTATAGAATCTAGAATGCTACCTGCAGGTCCAAATATTGTGCTATGGCTCATAAAACTCTTTCCGCCTTTGGCCGGGCCCATGTTGTGGTGTGATACATGCACTTTTATAATTTACAGTCAAGAAGTTTTTTTTCTTACTGATTGATAGGGAATATAGAGGTTGTATTTATGTCATTCGGGATTATACACTGACAGTAGCATTTACAGGATCATGGACTGAACAAGACTGTGGATCAACAAAAGGATATTTAGGTTTTGACTCTGACAACTCTTGCCAGACTCAAACTTACTTATCAGTTTGATTTGTTCATTATGGCATGGCTGCATTTATTTAGACTTTGCATCTTCATTTATAATTAGAGTTCTCTCATTAACATTTTATAGATGGAGCATGTTTTATTTTTATTTGGCTGTGTGTGGAAGACCTTTGGAGAATTTGCCTGTGAATCTATCAATTCCTAAATGTTCTTTATGGCAATTTTTTAAAAACAATATTAAATAATGTACAGTACATATTTTCGGATGGTATCACTGGGCAGTGTAACAAGACAGGTGTTCTTTCTGTTTTTAGAGATTTTTTGGCAGAGCAATTAAATCCTATTTTAGGCTCTGAGCCAGTTATGTAATAGTTTAAGGATTCAGGTTAATGTGTGCTATTGTACCTGCATGAGGTGCGATGGAGGGGATGAAAACGTAGTGAAGTTTGTCTTACAATTTAAATTTAGAATCTGCTTACTAGAGTATAATTGATTCACCAGGTTGATGCAGAGAGTTGGCTAATTAACATCTTGAAGAAAAAAATAAAGTACATTTTTTAATTTACACTTTCACTCATTAAAATAACATAGGTGGCTTGATTAGGCAAGTTATTTATAAATCTGGCTTATACAAAATCAAGAAAATAATTTCTAAAGTATTAAAAACTTTATACTTACTGCTTAGCTCCTTCCTTCAGAATCATCCATGTTTTTTCACAGATGGTTGGTAATTAGGGATGATTGAATACCTCAAATATTCGGCTTCATGAATATTTTCCGAATAGGTCGCCGCTATTCGACTATTCGCAAATATTCGATGCGCAATGTAAGTCTATGAGAAACCCGAATAACAACTATTCGGAACTATTCGGGCTTCCCATAGACTTACATTGCGCATTGAATATTCGCATATCGGCGACCTATTGGGAAAATATTCGCGAAGCCGAATATTTGAGGTATTCGATCATCCCTATTGGCAATCTGTAGCAGAGAAGCACATGCTTGTAGTAAATTATATTGCCAAACTTTTAAAACCAACCTAGTATATATCCTTTCTACAATCCAATGTTCTTAGACTCAGTTTGGTTATTTTGTCTAACAAGAATGGAATTAATACTCATGATGTAAACGGAAGCAGAGCGATTTATTATCTGGGTTCCATTATTTGTCCATTTTAGTACAGATGAAAAAGTTCAGAATACAAAACGTATTCTTCCATACAAAAAAAACTACACAAAATGGAATCTAAATGGACTCCATAATAATCAATAGGATCCACTCTGCTTCTGTCAAAATAGGTCAATTTTGGGTATGAATTCCTTTGTTCTTAAAATCAAATATACCAATGGCCAGTTGAACTTAGCCATCGGGCTCTTTCACCCATCCATTTAAAACACGTGTCATCAATGTTTTTCACTGCTGGCTAAGGAAATAATAAATTACAAATCTTCTCCTATAGTTTTCAATGTTAAATACATAGAGCATATGTATGCCATCCATGCGTTGTATGTGTTTTTCATGGATTTATAGAATTGTATTGGTCTTTTTCATCCATGTTGCCAAAAAATAAAGACATGTCGCCTTGTGGCTTGCATGGATACAGTCTGTGTCAAAACATGGAAATGTGAGCAGCCTGATAGGTTATAATACATGTGGTATCCGTGAACAAACAGGTACCACATGTACTGGAAACACGGTCATGTGAAGGAGGTCTAATATGAGTTTGCAGATCTACATCTAGATGAGACTCATGAATTTCAGATTACAGTACGTGAAGCAAAATTTCCGTACACTAGGATTACATAATATTACACTATAGGGCCTCTCCTCTTAACACTAGAAGTCCCAGAGAGGGGTCATTTAACATTTCTACCTTTGGAACCCAGAGACGGGTCAAATGACCTGAAGGATTTTAGCTAACATTCTATAATCACCGTCTTTTATTCTGTAATTAAGGCCATTACTGTCGCACCACAGGAGGTTGTTGTTTTCCATTGAGTTTAGCCATTTAGTTTCTAGTTAGGTAGGTCAGTTTGGACTAAGGGCGGCTTTGCACACTACGACATCGCACCTGTGGTGGGGTCAAATCGAAAGTGACGCACATCCGGCGTCACTTGCGATGTCGTAGTGTGTAAATCCTAGATGATACGATGAACGAGCGCAAAAGCGTCGTTATCGTATCATCGGTGCAGGCTCTGACATTTCCATAATGCCGGTGCCGCGACAGGTACGCTGTGTGTGAAGCCGCAGGAGCGAGGAACATCTCCTACCTGCCTCCAGCAGCTATGCGGAAGGAAGGAGGTGGGCGGGATGTTTACATCCTGCTCATCTCCGCCCCTCCACCGCCATTGGCCGCCTGCCGTGTGACGACGCTGTGATGCCGCACGACCCACCCCCTTAGGAAGGAGGCGGGTCGCCGGCCAGAGCGACGGTCGCAGGGCAGGTGAGTGCATGTGAAGCTATCACAAGATATCGTACCTGCGACAGGGGCGGGGACTATCGCGTGCGACATCGCAGCATCGGCTTGCAATGTCGCAACGTGCAAAGCCCGCCTAAGGGTCATTTGACCCTCTTTCGGGACTTCAGAGGGGAGCTCGAAATTTCTGGGACTTCTAGTGTTAAAGGGACTCTGTCATCAGGTTTTTGCTACCTCATCTGACTAGGTAAGAAGAGTCAGAATCCAATGGTGTATCATATATATTACTGGCTAAAGTCTTTTTGACACAATCAAAGAAATTAGATTTAAGAACACAGCAGGGCTGTTCCGCCCACAAGATGCTATGAATAGAGATTGTGCATTGACTGTGATGTGTCAATCAGAGGAAGGGGCGCATCAGACTTGCCTGCATAAGTTTCTAGTCCTGTAATGCTAATCACAGGGTAATAAACCCTTTAGATTATGTAAACAATTGCACAATGGTAAGAGAAGCACAGTTGCATTTTGTTTTTAACCCCTACATCATGATGTCCTCAGATTACATAGCTAAAACCTGCTGACAGTTTCCCTTTAAGTGTAGTAACCCATTGTTGTGCCAATGAGCTAATAAACAGTAATGTACATACAATAAATGCATGAACACAGGTTAAATAATTAATGTTTGTTCCACAATTGTTCCCATTGAGCAATTACTTTTACAATAGCACCTAATCAAATATCATAAAAATATAACAGCAAGTGCTATCTTCACTAACTGTAACTTATATTCAAAGAACTGCTGATTGGCTTCTAACAGATAATCATTATTTCAGCAATAGGGAGGACAAATTATACAGAAAGGACAAGGCACCATAAGGATTGCAATACAGCCTCTTCTCACTGTATATTGAACACGTGGCATTAAATGGAATCTTTCACCAAGTTTTTGCTATCCCATGTGAGAGCAGCATAATACAGTACAATACTTTTGTTCGTGTTGCAGTTTTGATAAAAACTTTTTTTATCTTCTGCAGATCTAGCAGTTCTCTGAAAGCTGAGCTCTGTGTAACCCCACCCCCATCACTGATTGGCAGCTTTCTGAGTACACTGAGCATAGGCAGAAAACTTCCAACCAGTGGTATGGGCATGGTTTGACTACATGGTAACAGGCCAAATAATCCTCTACTAATAATCCCCTGCTGGTAAAACAGTGATTTTATAAAAACTACATTAAGCAGACCGAGAAGTGACACATCAGTGTAATCAGGGTCTCTGCCCCTATACTGTATTATATTCCTCTCAAATTAGGTAGCAAAAACTTGATGACAGATTACCTTTAACTGCGTGGCTAAGAGTCAAATTAAGTCATAAGGGCCCACAGTGGTTCCTTTAGGTCTCCTTCATACATCCATGTTTCTGGTGCTTGTGATATCCATTTTCACACACACCAGAGACACTGACTCACGTAGACCCATTAAAATCAATGGGCTTGGTCACACATCCGTGTTTTCACACAGATCGTGTGACCGTGTGGAGCACACATGTGTCCGTGGGCACCACATGGCGACATATCCATTTTCTGCTAGCAGCACGGGTGTCACACGGACTGTACATTGATGTGATCCATGTGACAATAGTGTGGCTTGTACTGGAGGAGACATATGTCACTGAGAAATAAAAAAAAATGTATACTTACCTGTCTCTGATGCTGCTGTCTCTACCTCTGTTGTTGCTTCTGGGCCCAGTCATTAATCTCATGCATATTCACTGCACTCATCACAGACCCGGAAGTAACAGCAGAGCGGGAGGAGGTGTGCCGCTCCCACATCAGCAGCCGGGCTGTTCGGATCCAGATCCGCTGTGGCTCGAGGGGTCTCCGGACCCGGGGGGGGAGGGTGTCGTGCATCCCCTCAAATAAAGGGGTATTTACAGGGAATGGTGTCGAAAGTTCATGACGCCACCCGTGGTGCGTGGTAACGTGGAGTACCACTGCTGCAGTTGGGAGTACCCGGTGGTGATGGTGTGGGCAGCCAGGTGTTTAACCCCTCCACTGGTAGGGGGAATGCCCCGGGACTCGACGATGAGGACAGGGTTGAGCCGTTAGGACGGTAAGGATCACTTATGTACTCACTCAGTCCAATAACGCTGACACCAACAACTGTGGTAAACCAAAGTTCTGGACACCGCTGCCGTTGGGAGGGAGCACGCCTGGATCCCATGCCCATTGGTTTTGCCTGTTAGTCTGTGACCTTTGCCTTGGCACCTCGTCTTTTAGTTGGTCCCTCTAGTGTGAAACTAATTGGGTCCCCCTTCCCAGTATGGCTAACTGGGTGATCTTCTCTCAGGGTTCATGCTTGGGATTTTCTGGACTATTTTAGTGGAAAGTCCTATCCCCCTCGTTGCGCTAGTAGCCCGATTTTGGAGCAGGTGGGGAACGGACCTTGAAGGCTCCATCCTCGTCGGGTAAATTGTCAGGACGCCTGAAGCTACTCCCTGACTTAGGGTCCACGTACCCCATCGTGCCCTGGCCCCTGCCCGGTGATGGCACAAGGCCGCCGGCTGTCCTTCTCGATAGTCTGTGCCCCTTGTCACTATCCCTTGTGACCGTGGTCCAGCTCCTACCAGGCCCAGAGCAATGTCTGCTGCCTAGAAGTTCCAAGGACCCCAGCTCCTGACCTCCTCTCACTTTCACCTCCAACACTACTCTGTCTTGCTCCTGACACTCCTGACCCTCTCATAACCAATCCCCCTAGTGTTCCTAGGATTTTGAATAGCTTGTTCTTGGCAACACCAAAGGTTAGGGACCTTTAACCAAGGAGGAGGTGGATATTGTACAGAAGGGCAGATTGCACAATACCCTGTGATGACCTGATAGGCCAGGGCGTCACAATAGCAGCGCTGGAAACAGGTAAGTATACCAGATCATGTATACCTGTTCGTGTACTATCTAGATGTCACACAAATAGAATATACACACAGACACACGCACATACATACGCACCTTCACTACAGACTGTGCAAAATGGTTGTGTTTTGCATGGATGTATGAAGGAGGCCTAAAGGCTACTTTACACACTGCGATATCGGTCCCGATATCGCTAGTGTGGGTACCCGCCCCCATCTGTTGCGCGACACGGGCAAATCGCTGCCCGTGCCGCACAACATCGCGCAGACCCGTCACACATACTTACCTGCCCGGCGACGTCGCTGTGACCGGCGAACCGCCTCCTTTCTAAGGGGGCGGTCCGTCCGGCGTCACAGCGACGTCACTGAGCGGCCGCCCAATAGCAGCGGAGGGGCGGAGATAAGCGGGACGTAACATCCCGCCCACCTCCTTCCTTCCTCATAGCAGCCGGGAGGCAGGTAAGGAGAGCTTCCTCGTTCCGGCGGCGTCACACATAGCGATGTGTGCTGCCGCAGGAGCGATGAACTACATCGTTACTGCTACAGTAACGATAATCGAGAATGGACCCCCATGTGACCGATGAGCGATTTTGCACGTTTTTGCAACGATGCCAAATCGCTCATCGGTGTCACACGCAGCAACATCGCTAATGCGGCCGGATGTGCGTCACAAATTCCGTGACCCCAACGACTCCGCATTAGCGATGTCGCAGCGTGTAAAGCCCCCTTAAGACAGAGTATATTTCCATCAGCAAGTTGGCTTGTAATAAATGTTTTTTTTCTAATGGGCCCAATGACGTTCATTAACTAGTAGAAGGATTCACAGCAATATACTTGTGGAAAAGGAAGATGCAATGTGCTTGTACAAAAGTGATTACAATTATAACGCACGGTTAACTTTTACCATTTATGCGGGGTAATATTGCAAGGGTCATTAGGATAGAAAAGCTTACAGATGAGCATTTACCCATCAATATAATCAAGCCTCTTATATATCATATAACACATTGACATCTTACCTGCTTTTAGTGCACCTAGGTAAAACCCAAGCATTATTGAATTCAGCTATTTATGCGCATTATGTGTGATATACAGCTATTACATGCCATTTGTAGGTAACCTGTATGGATGTGACAGCCATTGAATGTGACATCCTAAATGTGAATAAATGACTAATATTTTTAGATACTGTACATTTCTGATTATATACTTATATTCTATTAGAGATGTCTTACAGTAAAATTCAGCGAGCAGCAGGTGGCTAATAACACAATTAAATTTCTGAGCTGTCTAAAAATAGAAAATCCATAAAATGTATGTAGCAGTGGAAAGCTGTTAAGAAAGCCACTGCATGTGGAGCAAATGCAACATCAATTGAAGAAGCTTCTGAAGATCAAGTAATGATTATGTCTATCTGCCTAGTTCAGTGATGAAAAGACAGACTCTGCTGGGGTTTTCTGATATTGATTAAAGCCATAAGTGTACAATTATAGACTTTTTATACAAACAGTAAAGGAATATATATCAACCAGATTGTACAGTGAAGCTAAAATCTACAGAAATGAGATTTAATGTATATACAGTATGCATTACTCATTGTCAGCAAAACGCAATGTCGGGATCTACTGCAAAGCACTTTGGTTTATTAATTGCAATCCATTTTTGCCTCTAAAAAGATCAGCATAGAATCTTTTTAGGTTTACCCAACTGGCTAACCACTATTTTTATGACTTATGGAAAACATCCACTCCATAAGCCAGAGCAGAGTGCTGTTTCTAAAGGCATCCTTCCCAATGGCCTTGGCAGTGGCTACATGGCCAACAATTCATTTAAAGGTTGGGACCCGGTCGCTCTCAGCCCTTAGGCACATTGAGGCCTATTTTAGACCCATGGTAAGGTTTTAATATTAGAGAGTGTAGGTACTATCCCAACTGGGTACACCTTGGCGTTGGTGGGATAGCCTTATGCTTTTTTTGATCAAAAACAGTGTTTACTAAGTACCCTATGTTTATATGCACTATGCTTTTATTTAGTTACAGCAGGGTATGTTTTCACAATTTTTCCCTTGGTTTCTCTTTGTCTAGTGGCCAGTGTGAACATGAGCTCACAAGCTCCATGCATACCATCTCATACTCCGGCTCACTTTTTTGTTTTTATGTAGTTTTTTTGTATTCAGTACAAATGGGGTGTGGCCCTCCCTCTTGGTGAGCTGGACATTTCATTCTGTGAATCCCCCTGACTGTGTGTGTCCTGTTGGGACCCGGTCGCTCTCAGCCCTTAGCCACATTGAGGCCTATTTTAGACCCATGGTAAGGTTTTAATATTAGAGAGTGTAGGTACTATCCCAACTGGGTACAGCTTGGCGTTGGTGGGATAGCCTTATGCTTTTTTTGATCAAAAACAGTGTTTACTAAGTACCCTATGTTTATATGCACTATGCTTTTATTTAGTTACAGCAGGGTATGTTTTCACAATTTTTCCCTTGGTTTCTCTTTGTCTAATGGCCAGTGTGAACATGAGCTCACAAGCTCCATGTATACCATCTCATACTCCGGCTCACTTTTTTGTTTTTTTTTGTTTTTTTGTTTTTATGTTTTGTTTTTAATTCATTTAAAGGTTTGTTGAGGACTAGAGATGAGCGAACCCAAAATGTAAAGATCGGGATTCGTACCGAACACCGGATGTCCAGGTCTCGGACTCAAATGCGGATTTCCAACTGGATGTCAGTGTTACTGTTTGGGTTCTCTAGCTGGAAAAAGGCAGTGCAGCAAATCAATAAACTTTTAGGCTGGGGGCACTTTTGGAGCCATGACAACCATGCAAAGTATTGACATGGTTGTGATTGGCCAGTGCAGCACATGACCCAACCTGTATAAAGGTCAGATCACTGGTTGCCCCAACATTTTGCATTCTGATCCTGGTGCAATGAAGAGTGCCCTAAGACCGGCTGCTTTAATCAGCTCTAATACTGCCTGGTGCAAGCAGCTCGAATATAGCCTCATGCACTACTGGTCTAATACCACCTGGTGTAAAACTGGTCTAATACGACCTGGTACAATACTGCTTTATTATGGCCTGGTACAAACAGCTGTAATACCAGCTGCTTTTATCAGCTCTCAAACAACTTGGTGCCAACAGCCTGAATATAGCCTGGTGCACTACTGCTCTAATACCACTTGGTGCAAACAACTGTAATACTGGCCGCTTTAGTTAGCTTTAATACCGCCTGGTGTAAATATCTTATATTTAGCCTGGTGCACTACTGCTCTAATACTGCCTAGTGCAATATTGCTCTAATATGACCTAGCACGCTACTGCTCTAAGACCACCCACCTGGTGTAAAACTGCTGCAATACCGGCGGCTTAATAAGCTGTAATACAGCCTGGTGCAAACAACCAGAATATAGCCTGGTGTACTACTGCTCTAATAGCACCTGGTGCAATACTGGTCTAATATGACCTTGTGTATAACTGCTCTGATATAGCTTGGTGCAAACAGCTGTAAAGCCGTCTACTTTAATCAGCTCTAATACCACATGGGGCAAACTACTCAAATATAGCCTGTTGCAATACTGCTTTAACTCTAGAGCACATACCTGGGCCTCGCAGGCCTGCTAGGTTACTTGTTTTCTATTGTAGATTTCTATGGTTGCGCATTCTAGGGTTAATACCGCCTAGTGCAATATTGCTTTAATATGGCCTGGTATATTATTGTTCTAATACTGCCTGGAGCAAACAGCTCGAATATAGCCTGTTGCACTATGGCTCTAAAACAGGGGTGGGCAATTAATTTTCCCATGGGGCCGCATGAGAAATTGGGATTGGTTTAGAGGGCCGGACTAATATAATTACCTCAGTTCTACCCAATATACTACATCACTACACCCCCTCCATATACTACACCTGTAATAAACTACACCACTACACCCCTATACACTACACCTGTATTATACTACACTCCCTCCATATACCTGTAATATACTACACCCCCATATACACCTGTATTATACTACACCACTATATAATACACCTCCGATATACTAAATCATTACACCCCTATATACTACACCTGTAATATACTACATCACTTCACCACTATATAGCACACCTGTAATATACTACACCTCCATATAGCACACCTGTAATATACTACACCTCCATATAGCACACCTGTAATATACTACATCACTATACCCCCATATACTACACCACTATATACACCTCCATATAGCACACCTGTAATATACTACATCACTATACCCCCATATACTACACCACTATATACACCTCCATATAGCACACCTGTAATATACTACACCTCCATATAGCACACCTGTAATATACTACACCTCCATATAGCACACCTGTAATATACTACACCTCCATATAGCACACCTGTAATATACTACATCACTATACCCCCATATACTACACCACTATATACACCTCCATATAGCACACCTGTAATATACTACACCCCCATATGTCACACACCCTGCACCCCCATATCACACACACTACACCCCCATATGTCACACACCATGCCCACATATCTCACCCTGCCTGTACCCCAACTTAACCCTCTCAATCACTCTGTACCCCTTCACATCCTTCTGTCAGTCTGCAGCCCTCATATGCACTCACCCTGCAACTCCATCTTCCCACATATGCACTCACCCTGCAGCCCCCCTCCCCCTCATGTCCCCTCTTTTCTTATTACCAGTCATCATGTGTCCACATCTCCTTCAGGATTCAGTATCTTTGCTTTCTGCCCGGCATCCTGTGTCTCCTCCCACACAGTCACATGGGCGTGACATCATCGCAGGTCCTGGAAGATGAATTATTCCATCTCCTGTGCAGCTCCTTCTCCTGCAGGGCGGGCGGGAACTTTTGAAATGACACACGCAGCGCAGTACTGACGTCAGAGCGCGCGCGTGTGTCACTGACAATTAGTGCCGGCAGGGAACAGAGGAAAGACTCCTGCGTTCCGCTGCCTGCACTGACTGTGCGGACCTGCACAGGATCTCTCCCTGCTCGGCACGCTGCAGCCCGGCTCCACTGCACCGGCTGAAGACGGGCGGGCCGGTCACAGAGAGCAGGCGGGCCGGATGTGGCCCGCGGGCCGCCCCTTGCCCAGGTCTGCTCTAAAACCACCAGGTGTAATACTGCTGTAATACCAGCAGCTTAATTCAGCTTTAGTATTGTCTGGCACAAACAGCCCCACTATAGCATGATGGTGCACTACTGCTGTTATATCGCCCGGTGCAATATTGGTCTATTACGGCCTGGTGCACTACTGTTCTAATATTGCCTAGTGCAATACTGCTCTAATCTGGCCTGCTGCAATGCCACCTCATGCAATACTGCACTAATACCGCCTGGTGCTCTACTTCTTTAATACAGCCTGGTGCAATAGTGCTCTAATACTGCCTGGTGCAATATTGGCCAAATCTAGCCTTTTGCATACAGCCGTAATTCAGCCTTTTTTCTACTGTGAATTTTTTGGGTGGGGTAAAGCCATTAGGAGAGGATTAAATAGGGAACATGGATATGCCATGGTGCTGCTGGTGTAGGTGCTGAAGGGAGAGGACGTGGTTCATCTGTACCTGCTATGAGCTCAAATGAAACAACTTCCTTTGGTGCACGCAGGCCACAGGACGTTCTGTCATTTTGTAGGCCCAAGTACCAGTTGGCAAATGGTGAGGCCAGAGCATGTAGAGGCAGTTTTAGATTAGATGGCTGACAGTGCCTCCAGTCCTCTTGCATTGTCCTCCACCACATCCACTGTTGAAAGTGCAGAGTTGGCACCTGAAGACCATGGGCATATTTCTTCCATCTCACACTCTTACAAATCAGCCAAGCAGTGTGAGCCTCAAGTCATGTAGCAGTTACTTCTGCTTTTTGATGACTCTGCTGGCTGGAGTTCCATGGCCCAGCCAACTGGCTCTGCCACACATGTGCAAGAGACCGAATGCATGCATGACCAACCACTTGTTGTGTTGGAGAATGAGTACGTGAGAGGGCTAGTGCAACGGTCAGTGGATCACAACAGCACATCTCTGAGTATGAGAAAATACAGACAAAAAGGGCAGGGTGAGGAGAGGGCTGAGGAAGTCCTTCTTATGTGTGATGATTGGATGAAGAGGGGGAGGTCATGCTGACCTTTGGCTTTCAACACTGCATGATTCCTTGTGGGATTGTAATCAATCAGACTCAAGCTTATCTTGACCAAAATCTAATACCAGATCTGTTCCACACATTCCCAATCTTGGTGCATACTGTTCAACTCACTAGAGTATGTAAATAGCTATTTCTTCAACTCCACCCACAAGTGTTTGGTTAGGTATGGGTCTGGGAACTATGGGGGCCAATCCAACACCTCTACTTCATTCTCATTGAACTATTTCTTCACAAATATCGACATATGCTTTGGGTCATTGTCCTGCTGGAATACTATGTTGTCCTTTTCATACTACTCATAGTACTCGAATGTACTTGGAGGACACTCACATATAACTAAGCATTGAGACCACCATCGATCCTGGTCTAGTATCCAATGTCTTTGGAATGTGAAACAACAGACTTCCTTTGTAATAGGGGGAAGAGAGCTAAACATTTCAGGTTATCAGTATGGATGTTCATCACCCATGTAACGATAATGTCTGGCCACTAGATATCAGTAACACTCGCTATTGGTGTAAATTTAGTAAGCGGTGAAAAACAAAGCTTGCATAATTTTATATAAACCCTGATGTATTAACATAAGAGTTGTGCAGTGAAAATGTAACTTTATTGTGGGATATGTAACATACATTTAGCGCATCATTGCTCTGTCACTTAAGCTGATGTAAGGGAACAGTAGGTGGTTGCCACGGAGACAGAGCTGGGACTGAATTTGCGTTAGGGGAGCTCCCAAAAAGACTGAAAGAAATGGAAGGGAAGGAGCTGAAGTAGCGATCCTGGTCCCTAGTATACTGCAGCAAGGTTGTACTCCTGTGAATGGTGACTCCTGGAACAGTCAACCTCTGGCCCTGTTCAGTGGAGAGAATTCAGACCAGCAGGTTAGCAACAGAAGAAGGTGGCCATCTTGTGAGGAGTGACACATTGCCTGTAGAGGGTAAAGTACTTTGTGTTAGAATATAGGATAAGGTACCTTGTTTCCATCCACCTGTACTGAAGGCTATTTGACTGATCCAACAAGCTAGTTAGGGGTAGATAGTAGTGATGAGCGAGTACTAAAAAGCTCGGGTGCTCGAGGCTCGGGCCGAGCATCCCAAGATACTCGTGTACTCGGCCCGAGCACCGAGCCCAATGTTATCCTATGGGAGACCCGAGTATTTTTGTGAAATGACCCCCGGCAGCATGTAGAAACCCTAAAAATGGCACAAAAGTCTCAGAAGAGTGCTCAAATGACATGGCAACAGCATGGGGAAGACCCCTTGAAGCATTTATCACTCAAAAGTCACAACTGTGAACAATTTTGTCCGCGTTTTACGCCATTTTTACGGACTCACCAGAAAACCTTCCAAAATGACACCAAAATGAATTTTCATGGCGGAAATGTTAAGGGCACATACCCAATAGTGAGATAGAGCTAATGTATGTTACTTTTTGAGATTAATACATGAAAGATTTTACGTAAAACATTGTGTGGCACTCCGATGTCCCTGAGAAGAGACGTACATAAAGGCCTCTGAGTCTAATGTGCCCATTTTGAGGAAGTGAGTCTTTGTAGTATTTTCCTTTGCCAGGGCAGTCCAAAATTGTGAGGTTCACCAAGGCCCCTGCATACAGACGTGCATGAGGGCCTCAAAACATTAAGTGCCCATTGTAAGGAAGTGGGTCTATTGTAGTATAGCCCTTTGGCAGGGCAGCCAAAAATTGGGAGGCTCCACGTTGTCCCTGGATAGAGACGTGCATGAGGACCTGTAAACCTGAAGTGCCCATTGTAAGGAAGTGGGTCTATTGTAGTATAGCCCTTTGGCAGGGCAGCCAAAAATTGGGAGGCTCCACGTTGTCCCTGGATAGAGACGTGCATGAGGGCCTGTAAACCTGAAGTGCCCATTGTAAGGAAGTGGGTCTATTGTAGTATAGCCCTTTGGCAGGGCAGCCAAAAATTGGGAGGCTCCACATTGTCCCTGGATAGAGACCTGTTAGGTTCTTAGTGCCTCCGTGCTTGCATTTAAAAACCGCACGTGTGTGCCTGTTGGTGGCAGCTTTCCGCTGCACTTGTGTGCGTTTTGCAAAAACTTGGATATAACGCACAAGTCTAGTCACATCAGCACAGCATTGCAAAATGCGCAAGGGCGTTGTCAACGAACAAGGGAGTGGACGTGATGGTGGTGCAGGCAGAGACCGAGATCGTGTGCAAGCTCTAATTTCGCCACAACAAAGGGCCACATCTACTCGCTCGCACGTCCTGTCCCAAATTCTTGGGGACCGCAGCAGTACACCGCTCTTGAACCAAGACCAGTGTCAACAGGTTGTTAGTTGGATAGCGGATAATGCTTCCAGTCAGATTGGCACCACCACAAACACTCTGTCTTCCACACGGTCAAGTGTCAGTAGCCGTGATACTGCACCGCACATTTCAGAACCTGATCCTCCTTCCTACCACAAGGCTGAGTACACATCCTCGGACATTAATGATCCCACACTTGGACACTCGGAAGAGCTGTTCACGTTTCAATTCGCACATTCTGGCCTCTCGCCAGCTCATGTTGAAGTGGGTCATGAGGAGATCGAATGTACAGATGCCCAAATATTTGAGCAGCTACGTTCTCACGAAGTTGGCAACGTGTCTCAACAAGGGGTGGACGATGATGAGACACAATTGTCAGGAAGTCAGAAGGAGGAGCAGGGTGCGGAAGAGGAAGACGACGTGGTGGATGATCCAGTAAGTGACCCAACCTGGCAGGAGGATATGCAGAGCGAGGACAGCAGTGCACAGGGGGAGGGAGGCGTAGCATCCCAACAGGCAGTAAGAAGCAGGGTGGTGGCCCCAGGCAGACATCAGGCAACTGTTCCCCGGAACAACACGACACAAGGTGCCTGTACAAATGTTAGGTCTTCCCGAGTCTGGCAGTTTTTTAAGTTGGCTCCAGATGATTCTAAAAAGGCCATTTTCAACACCTGCCGTGCCAGCATCAGCAGGGGTACCAAAACTAGCAGCCTGACCACCACCAGCATAATCAGGCACATGTCAGCCAAGCACCCGACTTTGTGGGATGTACAACAGAGTCGAGGAGCAGTGCTTGCTGATGTCACTGCTACGTCTTCGCTTGTATTGCATGCTAGCCAATCCCCTGTCCATGCTGCCCGCGAACAAGCCTCCTCCGGCCCTGCACCTGCAGTTGCCCACGCAGAAATAACACCATCATCAAGCACGTCCTTGTCCCAGCGCAGCGTTCAGTTATCCATTCAGCAAACCTTTGAACGCAGGCGCAAATACACTGCCAACGCCCCACATGCCACACTTCTAAATGCTAACATTTTGCGACTGCTTGCGCTGGAAATGTTGCCTTTTAGGCTGGTTGAGACAGAAGCATTCCGCGACCTGATGGTGGAAGCTGTCCCACATTACTCGGTCCCCAGCCGCCACTATTTCTCCCGGTGTGCCGTCCCCGCATTGCATAACCACGTGTCACAAAACATCACACGTGCCCTGAACAACGCTGTTTCAGCCAAAGTCCACCTAACCACAGACACGTGGACAAGTGCATGTGGGCAAGGCCGCTACATCTCGTTGATGTCACACTGGGTTAATATTGTGGAAGCTGGGACCCAGTCTGAGCGAGGGACGGAACACGTCCTTCACACACCAAGTTTTGCAGGCCCTACCTCAGTCAGGGTTTCACCCACACTCTACAGCTCCGGAATGTCATGCTCCTCAGCCTCCTCCTCCTCCTGCGCATCCTCATCCACTTTACCCTACACACCAGTCCCAAGCTGGAAGTGTCGCGAGCGGAGGAGGGGACGCTGCTCTCTCCCACTGCTCGGGTCCGGCTGCCGCTGCTCTACGGCTGCTGCTGCTCGGTGGCTCGAGCGATGGCCGGATCCCGGGGACTTGAGCGGCGCTCATCGCCCGTGAGTGAAAAGGGGTCGTTTGGGTTTTGGGGATATTGTCCGTGACGCCACCCACGGTTGTGGTGATTGTGTGGACACCACCGCTGCTCTGGACGGGGATCCCGGGAGCCTGTGACAGGAAGCAGCTTTGTTGTTATTTCTCCCCTCCGTGGGTAGGGGGGTTGGTTGTCCCAGGGCCCGGTGATGGGGTAGAGATGGATGACAGGCGAGTTGCGGGGCCTGATGAGGTGCAGGGTCGCAGGGGCAGCGCTGTGCCGCACGGCACGGAGGTACTCACTCAGCCCAATGATGATGACACAGTTCACGGTAAAACAAGTGGCTGGATGGACGGGTCCCTCGGACGGCTGCGGATGTATCTCCCTGCAGGTTAGTGATTACTGTCTCTCCCTGCACCTAAGTTCAGTGTTGGTAGTGATGGTTTCCCACCGGTAACCCGCTCCCCGACCTGGATATGGGCCGGAGGAGCCCCTTTTGCCCACAGGCGCTGGCCCTGGGAGACGGTTGCCCTTGGCGGTGGCGGTGTCTCCCCTTCACAGTTGGACGGTTGCCTTCTATCGTGACTTGGCTGTTTGGAAACCCTGAGGTCCCCTTCACTAACGAATTTGGCAAATTCACGGCGACACCAAGCCTTGCCGGGATCCGAAAGGCCCCTGCCAATGGTGCTGGCTTCTCTTTGTATACCGGCCTGGTACGGCCGGGTCACCACCCGTCCACGGTCCTTACGACAGACTCCAATCGGCCTCCACTGCAGATGGTCACCACATCCTGCCAACCTTGCTGTCCTGTCCGGGCCACACACCCGGACCAACTTCAGGCTCTTTGCTGTCACTTTTCTCCTCTCTACTACTTTCCTACTTCCACTTCCTTAGCTTAACTCTCACTGCCTGTGTTTTCCCTCCTCCTTGGTGGGTGGAGACCAACCGCCTGGCTCCACCCCCTGGTGTGGACAACAGCCCCTGGGGAAGGCAACAAGGATTTTGTGTTTTGACTATGATATGCCTGCAGGGAGTGTGGGGTGTGTAAGTGTTGTGCTCTGTGGCCCCTGGCTTGTCCAGGGCGACACAGAAGCACTGCAGCACTGCCTCGGCGAAGCGGCAACAGGCTGTGCTGAAGCTAATCTGCATAGGTGACAAACCCCACAATGCAGAAGAGGTGTGGACAGCTCTGAAACAGCAGGCAGATCACTGGCTCACACCTCTGAACCTAAAGCCAGGAAAGGTTGTGTGTGACAATGGCCGGAACCTGGTGGCGGCTTTGAGGCGAGGCCAGCTGACACATGTTCCATGCGTGGCCCATGTGCTCAAACTCGTGGTTCAGCGGTTTCTAAAGTCATAACCAGAGCTGTCTGATCTGCTGGTAAACGTTCGCCGCCTGTCTGCACATTTTCGAAAGTCACCTACTGCTTCAGCCGGCCTTGCCGGCTTTCAGCGCCATTTGCATCTTCCAGCTCACAGACTGGTGTGTGATGTCCCCACGCGTTGGAATTCAACTCTGCACATGTTGGTCAGGATATGTGAGCAGAAGAGGGCAGTTGTTGAGTACCTGCATCACCTAAGCCGTCGGGAAATGGGTCAAACTCCACACATAACACCTGAGGAGTGGAGATGGATGTCCGACCTATGTACCATCCGCCAAAACTTTGAGGACTCCACCAAGATGGTGAGCGGCGATGACGACATTATTAGCGTCACCATACCGCTTCTCTGCCTTCTAAAATGGTCTCTGCTCAAAAAACAACCATGATGCATTGCAGGCGGAGCGCGATGAGTTTGAGCAAGAAACAGTAGTGGGTGTGGGTGATAACACACAGCCCAGCCTCGTCTCATCACAACGTGCAGTGGAGGACTATGACGAGGAGGAGGATGAAGACATGGAGCAACTCTCTGGCCAAATTGAGGATATGACATGCAGTCATATCCTCGGTTCAGCGTGGCTGGCCAGAGGACAGGGTAGATGATGAGGAGGAGGAAGAGGAGGAGGAGGAGGACAGCATGTTCAGTCATCGTGTTGGTCAGGATACTGAAGTGATGGCTGTTAAGAGTCTGGCACACATGGCTGACTTTATGGTAAGCTGCCTGTCTCGTGACCCTCGCGTTAAGAACATCTTGGCCGACAATCATTACTGGTTGGTAACACTGTTAGACCCACGCTAAAAGGAGAACTTTATGTCTCTTATTCCCGAGGTGGAGAGGTCAGGAAAAATGCAGCAGTTCCAGAAGGCCATAGTCACGGAAGTAGGCAAAGCATTCCCCTCACAAAACGCTAGCGGCATAGGTCAGGAATCAGTGGACAACCAAGGCGTACAGCCGAGAGGGGCACAAGTCCAATCCGCCAGAGGTAGGGGAACAGTCTTTAAGATGTGGGACAGTTTTCTCAGCCCCTCACATACCACAGCCCCTGAGGTGCGGGGTAGTGCCACAAGAAATCCTAAGTTTGCCCAGATGCTCAAGGAGTACCTTGCAGATCAAACAACTGTACTCCGACATTCCTCTGTGCCTTACAATTAATGGGTATCCAAGCTGGACACGTGGCATGAATTGGCTCTCTACACCTTGGAAGTCCTGGCCTGCCCTGCCGCTAGCGTTTTGTCAGAGCGTGTTTTTAGTGCCGCAGGTGGAATCATTACAGATAAACGCTCCTGCCTGTCAACTGTAAATGCTGACAGGCTGACTCTGATCAAGATGAACAAGGGTTGGATTGGGCCAGACTTCACCACACCACCAGCAAATGACAGCGGAATTTAAAGTTTGTAACGGGATTTTGCCATGTAACTCCACTCACCCGTGGTAACACACTTCTGGACTTTGGCTAATCGCTGGACTGCTCCTCCTTCTCCTCATGCGCCATCATGATGACCGTTACAATAGTTAGGCCGTTGTTTCAGGTATACCCCCAGTGGTAAATTTTTTCGCCCATTCTTTCAGAATGGGCATTACAACGACAGGAGACCCGCTCCTTTGCAATGGGAACAATGTTTTGAGGCCCTCATGCACATCTCTATCCAGGGACAATATGGAGCCTGACGCTGCCACCGACAGGCACACACGTGCGGTTTTTAAAAGCATGCACGGACGCAATAAGAACCTAACAGGTTTTTAGGAGCGACAATTACTGAGAAGTCTGACACTATCAGACACTGCTGACTGACGTGTATTATTCACTAGACTTGTGCGTTATATAATAGTTTGTGAAAAACGTGCACCTGTACGCTGCCACCGACAGGCACACACGTGCGGTTTTTAAATGCAAGCACGGACGCAATAAGAACCTAACAGGTTTTTAGGAGCGACAATTACTGAGAAGTCTGACACTATCAGCCACTGCTGACTGACGTGTATTATACACTACACTTATGCGTTATATAATAGTTTGTGAAAAACGCACACAAGTGCACCTGTACGCTGCCACCGACAGGCACACACGTGCGGTTTTTAAATGCAAGCACGGACGCAATAAGAACCTAACAGGTTTTTAGGAGCGACAATTACTGAGAAGTCTGACACTATCAGACACTGCTGACTGACGTGTATTATTCACTAGACTTTTGCGTTATATAATAGTTTGTGCAAAACGTGCACCTGTACGCTGCCACCGACAGGCACACACGTGCGGTTTTTAAATGCAAGCACGGACACAATAAGAACCTAACAGGTTTTTAGGAGAAAAAATTACTGAGAAGTCTGACACTATCAGACACTGCTGACTGACGTGTATTATACACTAGACTTGTGCGTTATATAATAGTTTGTGCAAAACGTGCACCTGTACGCTGCCACCAACAGGCACACACGTGCGGTTTTTCAATGCAAGCACGGACGCAATAAGAACCTAACAGGTTTTTAGGAGCGACAATTACTGAGAAGTCTGACACTATCAGACACTGCTGACTGACGTGTATTATTCACTAGGCTTGTGCGTTATATAATAGTTTGTGAAAAACGTGCACCTGTACGCTGCCACCGACAGGCACACACGTGCGGTTTTTAAATGCAAGCACGGACGCAATAAGAACCTAACAGGTTTTTAGGAGCGACAATTACTGAGAAGTCTGACACTATCAGCCACTGCTGACTGACGTGTATTATACACTACACTTGTGCGTTATATAATAGTTTGTGAAAAACGCACACAAGTGCACCTGTACGCTGCCACCGACAGGCACACACGTGCATTTTTTAAATGCAAGCACGGACGCAATAAGAACCTAACAGGTTTTTAGGAGCGACAATTACTGAGAAGTCTGACACTATCAGCCACTGCTGACTGACGTGTATTATACACTACACTTGTGCGTTATATAATAGTTTGTGAAAAACGCACACAAGTGCACCTGTACGCTGCCACCGACAGGCACACACGTGCGGTTTTTAAATGCAAGCACGGACGCAATAAGAACCTAACAGGTTTTTAGGAGCGACAATTACTGAGAAGTCTGACACTATCAGACACTGCTGACTGACGTGTATTATTCACTAGACTTGTGCGTTATATAATAGTTTGTGCAAAACGTGCACCTGTACGCTGCCACCGACAGGCTCACACGTGCGGTTTTTAAATGCAAGCACGGACGCAATAAGAACCTAACAGGTTTTTAGGAGCGACAATTACTGAGAAGTCTGACACTATCTGGACTGTTTTAGACTGTGTACACCAGCCACAGATATGATGAAGGCTGTTATACGGTCACCACTAGGAATGGCTATATACTCTGCCTGCCTGCCTGCCTGTATACTGCTACAATAGTCCTGACAAGGACTCTTCTGGTCACTAGCCTGTATTCCGACCTGGCTATACCCTGCCTGTATATAGCAACAATAGTCCTGAGAAGGACTCTGCTACTGTACTCCGACCTGGCTATACCCTGCCTGCCTGTATACAACTAGAATAGTCCTGAGAAAGACTTCTGGTCACACTGTTTGCAGCCCTGCTTCGGAACTAACTATAAAGGGCCGCAAACCTTTCCCTGAAGCAGCGATCCTCTCCCTGCACTGACTGTCTGGATGGCTGTGAGCAGAGCACAGCGCGCCCGCCGGTATAAAGGCTCGGTCACGCTGTGCGGGCCGGCCAATCACTGAAATTCCACAACTAACAGGGCTGTGGCATTGCAGTGGTCTGCCAGCCAATCCCTGCATGAGGGCTGGCTCTTAAAAGAGCGCCAACATGCAGGGATGAAGACCACGAGTACAGCACGAGTATCGCGAAATTACTCGGTCCCCGCCGAGTAGCCCGAGTACAGTGATACTCGTGCGAGTACCGAGTAGTAACAAGCATGCTCGCTCATCACTAGTAGATAGGTATTTGAACTAATCTGAATAACTTTCCTTTAACGGATCTATGTCAGCAAAATCTGAACTGTTTACACTGTTGACAACTGCAGATTACACGGTGCGAAAATCCAAAAGGCCACAGCCCATGGTAAAGCTACCAAGGCACCAAACTATATAGCAGAGACTGCTGATTGACTAAAAGTGCTAACAAACAAACTCCTGTGATTGGGAATGAAATACAGTGGTTTTAATGTTATAGTTGTTATGAGAATCTGATGTTTATATGGCCTCACTGCACAGCTGAGATAGGTTACACCGGGATCTCGAAGGGTTAATTGGTTGGGGAAGAGTTAAGATTGTGAACCAGGAGAAAGGATACATATCACGACTTCCCTGTAGACACTGTCCCTGTTTAGGTCCGGTCACATTTTGGGGAGGGAGCTGCATTGTGGGCCAAAGGGAAAGACCACCTGTAACTGGGACCAGAGTTATGTGGGCGTTCTCCTGGTAGGGAAAGAGAAAATAAAGACATAGATTTCTTGTCGTATAAGTATTGTTAGGGTTACATTTATTGTTTAGTCCATTTACTGTTAGGTTAACTTATTTCTTTTTTTTCCTCCCCATAAAAACAGGGGTAAATTTGTTTAATAAATATTATTATTATTGTATCACCAGCTTGAAGGTTTGCCTTTCCTGTCAGTGTATTGAAACGGATCCAGATCCCGGCAGCTATCGGGGACCATTACACCTCCACTGAGCTTGACAGTTCCTCAATGCTTTGATTGGTTAGCCCCTTTTTCCCTGGTTTCTTTCAGACTTATTTCCATCGATCAAAGTGTCGCGGGCGGCGGGGCGCTACGCTCACCACGTTCAGGTCCGGCACTGCTGCTGCTGCTGGTCGGTGGCTCGAGTGGTGGGCCGGATCCGGGGACTCGAGCGGCGCTCCTTGCCGTGAGTGAAAAGTGGGGGGTAGTTCGGTTTGGAGATTTGGACCGTGACGCCACCCACGGGTTGTGGTGAGGTTGGGCACCACCGCTGCTATTGACGGGGATCCCGGGAGCGATGGCAGGAAGCAGCTGGGATGTTTCTCTCCCCTCCGTGGGTAGGGGGGTTGGTGGTCCCGGGGCCTGGTGAGGTGACGGGGAGGCCGGGTTGGCAAGGTGCAGGGTCGCTTGGACTGCGCAGCACGGTGCCGGATGGCACGGTAGTACTCACTCAGCCACAAATGGATACAAAGTCTCTGGTAAAACAAACGGCTGGATGGACGGGTCCCGCAGCCGGCTGCTGTGGTTTCTCCCGGACGGGTGGTGGTGGCTGCCTTTCCCTGCACCTTTTGTGTATGTTCGGTCCTGATGGCTTCCCACCAGTAACCTGCTCCCCAGCGTGTATATGTGCCGGAGGAGCCCTTTTGCCCGCAGGCTCTGGCCCTGGGAACCCTAGCTGTGGCGGTAGCTTTATTTCCCTTTTGCTGGTTGGACGGTTGCCTTCAATCGGGTCTTGGCTGTTAGGAAACCCCTGGGGTTCCGGTCACTAATGGATTTGACCTGTTTAACGGCAACTCCAAGCCTGGTCAGGGTCCGCAGGCCCTGCCGGTTTGTGCTGGCTTCACTTCGCTCCCCGGTTCAGTACCGGCGGGCCACCGCCCATCCCCGGTCCTACGGTTTCGCGTTGATCTGCCTCTCCTGCAGACGGCCACCACTGTCCGCCAACCTTGCTCTAAGTGCCCGGGCCACGTACCCGGACACTGTCAGTTTGCTCCTCCACTACTCCTTCACTCCTTCTCTTCCCTAACTGAACTCAACTCTGCCCGAGCTGAACTAACTTCCTTTTCCACCTCCAGGACTGTGAACTCCTCAGTGCGTGGGGCCAACCGCCTGGCTCCACCCCACCTGGTGTGGACATTAGCCCCTGGAGGGGGGCAACAAGGATTTGTGTCTGACTGATGTGCCTATCTCGGGGTGGGCGTGTCGTGTTGTAGTCCCTGTGACTACCTGGCTAGTCCAGGGCACCACAAAAGCCCAGTCTATTAAATTTCGTCTCATTGTTCCAAATCACCCATTTCCAATCTTTTACTTTCCACTTCCTGCACCTTTTTGTAATCGTAAAACTGTTTTTTTATGACAATGTTGAAATTGAGGCTTCCTCTCTTTTTTGATGGCAACTATAATCAGACTTGTGTAACGTGCATCACATGGTGCTTACTGTGAGGGCCAGGGAGGACTGGTAGGCCCAAGAGGTGGATCCACTGGACCGAGCACCCCACCTGAAGGGCAGGGTACACGGTAGCTGGAGCACTAGCGTGGCAGGAACGGGAAGAACCAGGTCACCAGGGTCATGGACTCCCATAGGACAGTACAGGAACAGGTGCAAGTATCAGGAAGCAAAGACAGGACCAGGTCACTAGGGTCACAGCGTACTTTAAGGCAGTAATACAGAAAACAGGAACAAAAGGACCTGAGCACCTAACTCACAAGACAAAGCAAAGAAACACAAGCGATGATCAGGCCCCGCCCACATGGAAACGCCAGTCTTATATACCCAGCACAGCCTCAGGTCATTTCCTGTTGCAGCAGTGCTGGGCCTATAAGACCAGGTGAGTGGGCACAGCCCGGTCCTATACAGAGGCATCAGTCAGAGTCAGACTTCTGAGACCTGGAACAGGACTCAGGGAAGCAAGAGCGGGAGCGGCAGGCGTGACCGGTGGACACATGAACTGGACCAGTGAGCAAGGAGCAGTGGTGCGATGACAAGACTGGATCAGTGAGCACGGAGCGGTGCAATGCAGGTGCGACGGGATCAGTGGGTACGGATCGGTGCAATGCAGGTGCGACCGGATCAGTGGGTACAGAGCGGTGCACGGATGGTGAAACCAGCTCAGTAGGTAAGGAGCGCTGCTGGGACACCGGGAGCGTGACACTTACATGGACATCTGTGATCTCACTATTGTGAAGCCTATGAGGAACCTCCTCTGCCGTGTTTGTCACGCATGAACTGATAGACCTTAAGATGAACCAACTTGTTGATTACAATATTTTCCCTGGATGTCCACCTCTTTGCTTTTGAATGCATGGACATACTTCATTTCATAGCCTTCCCACTCACATGATGTAGTTTGACAATTTTTTGGGCTGGGACCGCTATCGATTAGCTGGATGTTGCGGTTTCTGTTTCCTTTGGAAATCTTGTTCATGGTTCCTCTTCTTTCACATGGTGTTTAGTTGTAAATGCACAGAGTGTCATGGTTACATCAGACGCTGTTCAAACTACAGACTCTGACACTCCAGAGTATGTTATCTCTGCTGCTTCTGACTTGCACAGGGAGACTCAGGCATCAATCAGGTGTGAGCTCATTAGTGATCTGGGTAGGAGTTAATTTCTGCTATCCTGCTGGTTATCTTTTGCATCACGTCTTGTGGGAGACCCATCACAGTTATCCCCACCTTTTTAAGATGGAGGAATCTGTTTTGCTATTGATATAGAAGGGTTAATAGTTTCTCTATTTCTTCATTAAAGATTTATTGTTATTAGTAAGTATATCTGATGGTAGTTCATAGTCATTATGGAGCCTACGGAATAAGAGACAGACTCAAGGATTATTATGGTTTCTAAATGTTCTTCTTATCTCATATGCATGACTCTACATTTTTGTTTTGCTAAAACTTAAAGGTCATATGAACAATTAGTAAAGTTCAGCTCGAAGTTTTTTTCTTTTTCTTTTGCAATATCACATTGATCTGTAAATGGTATAAATAAACTGTACTTTGATGAAATAAACAGAAGAAATTGATCATGCCCACATGGATGCTGGTCTTTTCTCTCCGAGCGCTCGATCTTGATTAGGTCTGAAGAGGCCTAACTCAAGAGAACCTCACTGGTGATCCCATAAGCTGACTTGTGACAAAACAGAACAGCTACAACACTATGCCAACTATATCTTTTGCTAAACTGGTCCATGTGCTGTTGTGTTCCAGTAACTCATGATTTACTGTGGGTCACTTTGTGTTCTGTGGAATTCCTACTGTCGCCTGGTTATTTCCTACCTTCCCTTTATTTTAGTCATCATTTGTTGTCTGATAATTCTGTATGCTGTGTGTTAGAGTTGGTTTCCCCCATTTGTCCTTATCTGTGGGTTCTACTTCTCCTGTCTGAGGTGGGAGACAGTGGATATTAGATCGGGTTTGGCTAGGAGCAGGGCAAAGAAGGTGGCCAAGAAATTGTCACTTTAGACGTATCTTTGAGAGTAGGGACATCTAGGGCCCCTTAGGTTGAGGTCCCCTCAAACACCATGACAACTTTAATTTGAATCAGTGATCTTTTGCTTGGGAATTAGCCTAATAACACACTGAGCTATTAGGGAATGGTAAACAAATTGTTAATTTGTAGTATAAAGGAAGAAAATTATTTTTTTAAACAATAGAAGCAAAACAGTAACAATGCAGTGCCATGAAAAGAATATCCATAACTAATCATATGTTACATATGCATGTCAAATTTATCTTGTATGCAATAGCCAACAAGATAGTCGAACGCTCAAAGCTATTTTAAAAAAATTTTTTTTTAGAGGGCACTAAGGCAATATAAATGGGATCCTCCAAATGCACACCTGAAAGCACCTGGACGCGGTCAGAGACGCAAAAAGTGGTCCCCAGTATACAAGAGGACAACTCGCAACAGCAAACAGCCATGGTAATCGAGCAACATGGGCCTGGAAATTCACAATCAGGTAACTTACAAGTCATCAATTTGAGCAATTATTCACTGTCTGCTGATGAAATACGTTTACTGTCTAAGGGATTGTCTTTTTCACCGACTCAGGTACTTGATAAATTTGAACTTACTAAAGATATCTATCTGTTCTGTGGACAGCTCACCTTCAAATTGCTGTACCACCAACCATCCGTTATTGATACTCTGCCTCTGGAGGACCGCCAAGTATTCAGGGATTTACTGGAACTACTGGAGGAAAACAGTGTAACTAGAGGTAAGACTGTACCTTTCTCCCAAAGGTTACCATCTCAAGCTACTCCCTCTTTTTCACTTTTCCCAGTAATCCAGGTTTTCTATGATACCGTTTGTAGAGACATACGCAATTTGAGGAGTGAGCCTTTCAAACAGAACAACCTGAGCAATGTAGAGAAAAGGGCATTAGCTGGCCTACAGAGCAACAAAGCCTTCCTTATCAAAGAGGCTGATAAGGGGGGCAATGTTGTTCTGTGGCCAGTGGACATGTATACAAAGGAGGCATTAAGACAGCTACATAACACCAGGGCTTATAACATCTTGCCTTCTGATCCAACACAACTATTCCAGAAAAAACTGGGCGAATTGCTCTCGAAGGCATTGGAATTAGGCATCCTTACAAAAAAGAGAGATATTTTCTTTGGACCCGTCACCCGGTGGTACCAACTTTTTATCTGTTACCGAAAATTCATAAATCAACTACAGAGCCACCGGGTAGACCCATTGTGTCAGGCATTGGGGGTCTGTTTGAACATTCTTGTCAGTACCTTGATTTTTACCTCCAACCCCTGGTATTTTCGTTGGATTCATATGTGAGAGATTCATCTCACCTAATAGAACAGCTTGATAAGCTTGTCTTACCTCCAAATACGTGCCTCATCACAATGGACGTTGAGGCACTGTATACCTGTATACAGCATGATTTGGGATTGAATGCAGTGGCCTACTTCTTGGATGCACATTCTTCAGGCAGTAGATTACATGACTCTTTTATTTTGGATCTTTTGAGCATGGTTCTTCATAACAGCTATTTTGTTTTTGACCGTACTTTTTACAAACAGACCACCGGCACCGCTATTGGGGCTCGCTGTGCCCCCTCTTATGCCATCCTTTTTATGGGGTGTTGGGAGGGAACACATGTGGCTTCATTAACATCTTTCGATACCTGTGTTTTTCGTTGGTATAGGTATATCGACGATATTTTGTTTTTTTTGGACAGGCAGCATCTCGGAGTGTGAACTTTTTATTTCTGGCTTAAATCAGAACCCCTGGAACATCTCCCTGACCTCACAGATTTCCACCACGACAATTGATTTGTTGGATCTTAGGATCACATTGGGGGGAAACCAAGTCACCACCTCGCTTTTCAGGAAGGACACGGCTACCAACAGCATCCTGCACTACGAGAGTTTCCACCCCAAACACGTCCGGGATGGAATACCAAAAGGTCAGTTCATGAGGGTTTGCCGGAATTGTAGCCATGAGGGCTCTTTTAAGACAGAAGCTCACCAACTGACGTCTTGCTTTCTTGAAAGCGGGTACCCCCGTCGGGTGATCTCCAGAGCCTTCCAAGTGACATCAAAAATGGACCGAAGTGAAGCTTTAAAGCCACGAGTCAAGACCGGTATGTCCACGGTCAATGTCATTACTACCTTTAATAACCACTGGGGACAAGTCTATCAGCTTCTGCATAAAAACTGGGATATTCTCCGTAGTGAGCCCTGTCTGTCCCCATTCATCTCTGACTGCCCCAAGTTGATCGCTAAAAGAGCCAAAAATCTTAAAGATTTATTATCCACAAGTCATTTCAGGAGACCGTGTACCCCTTTGGGGAGAGGCTCCAGACTTGTGGGTACTTTCCCTTGCGGGGATTGTAATAGCTGTCCCCACATGATAGCTGATGATCATGTAACGGTTTCTATCCCTCCAGGGACAGTATCCACAAATGTCTATGCGAACTGTCGAACAAGAAATGTGGTATATCTTCTGGTCTGTGACTGTCCCAAGCTCTACGTGGGTCAAACGAGCCAGGAATTCAGGAGACGTATTCAACATCATATATCCTGTGTCACAAGAGCTCGTAAGGAAAGAACGCAGGGTAAGCCACTCACTTCAGTTGCGGCCCATTTCCTAGATTTTCACAATGGGTCTGCCCAATGTATGAAACTCCTAATTTTGGAAAAAATCTCCTCAGACATCAGAGGAAAACGAGCAACTGATGATCTCTTGAGACGTGAGGCCAGATGGATATATGAGTTGCAGAGTCTGGCTCCTCATGGGCTCAACGAAGAACTTCTTTTTACAGGGTTCTATAAAAAATGATTGTAAAGAGTAAAGGATGAAGCGATGTATGCTTCATAGCTTACTTTTTCTTATCTTGTCTCTCTTTTTTTTTTTTTTTATTTGTCTAGATTCTTCTACTCAAGGGACCCATGAAGGTCTGCAGGACTTCAAGCAAATCACAAGCCATCCCTGTCACGGATTATACATCTCCTCCTTTTCACCAGTGACCAATGATATTTGCCTTCCAGTAGTCTTCTTATAGTGTTATACACAATTTTCAATATTTTGTCTATGGTTTTTCTTGTCTGTATACATTTCCGGTAATTTTAGACTGCAATTGCGGCCCTACCTCTGCATGTTGTTTATTGTTTGGCACGGTACTCCACATAGATCTTTTTTGGCGCATGCGTATCTTATGGGTATAATATAGATGTACATTTCTTCTCCCTCTATCTTGATGTTTTGCACCTCATATAAATACAACCATGTTCTTGTTTAATATCATTCTTCTCCAATTGAATACATTTTACCTCATGGTATGTCTCTAACTGAGCCCTTATTGGCACACTAAATGGTTCCATCTTGTTTTATTACATCTTCTAGATGTTATCAAAAGGAAAGAAGAGGAAGGGAAGAAAAGGGGAGGAAGAAGAAGAAAAGAGGGGAGGAAAGAGAAAGGAAAAAGGGGGGAAAAAGGGAAAAAGGAGAAGGGGAAAAAAAAGAAGGAAAAGGGAAAAGGGGGTGGCTGCTACACAAAAATGTGTGATTTTTCTCATTAATAGTTGATGTTTTGACGTCCCTCCCTGACATGTACAGTATACAATCATTTTTTTCTTTTTTTTCTTCATATTTTGGATGGTACTCTATAATGGTATAATGGTGATTGGAACCTGTGGGTGTGTAGGGAAAGATAGGGATAGCATTATATACCTTCTACCATCATTGCTTACTCACTGCCTCAAATATGTGACCATATATGACAAATATAATCATTATGTGTCAAAAATGTTATATACCCTATGTATCATTCTATATAAGATATCTTCTGTGGTTCTATTTTGTTGATATTCATTTATTTTCTCCCAGTCCTTATCCTTCAAATATGTGACTATATACAAGTCTGAGGAGCTTATAATTTAATGACATTACTCCCTGCCTATTTTAGGTATAATCTATAATTGCTCTCTTAGATAAATATAATGGTCATGCTTCAAATATGCTATATATACATTATGCATTGCTCTATATGGGATATCCTTTGTGGCTGGTGCCGTTTTTATTTATTTATTTATTTTTTTTCTGTTTTCGTTACCTGGGGAGTGTCTACAACATTATGTCTTTGTGCATCCTGATATCTAAGACCCCACGCATGCGTGCTCCAGCACTGGGGGTGTGCCTCCCACACAACATGCAGAGGACACACGGGGTGCGTTCTCTAAATCTGCGCAGGTACATGTTGCTGCAGTGGGAACCTTTCTGTGCTGCACTTGTTATGCTGTGGACACCTTAAGGTGTTGCACATTTCCTGCTTCAAACACATTATGGTACGGACCGGAACTTGCATGTGATCCTCACACATCTCATGTAATCAGCATTAACAAAACGCCTCTCCACGACAAAACAGGTGTTGTAAATTTTCTTTCCACTTAACCACTCTTACTCTTGTATGATATATAAAGCACCTCATTAGTACATGTGTCAATACCCCGTTTTTCCCTGAGGAAGCCATCTGAATATGGCGATACGCGTTGGGGGGGTTTTGCTTTAGGTCTCCACCTCCTCCATGACTGCTTTTTCACCATTGCTCTGTTTGCCTTAATGGGAATTATTTTGCATGCTTCTTTTTCCATCATTGTGATTCTGGTAAAGATTATGGCGTTGTATATATTTACTTATATGTAAACCTGCTTTATTCCATATTACAAGCTTTTCCATGCCCTATCCTATGGTTGATTGGATTAATCTATGTATTTGGGCATTTTTGCATATTGATTTTTACATATTAATGTATTAGCCATTTGTCTTTAGGACTGACACTTATATCTTTGCTGGTTTTTTTTGGGTTTTTTTTGCATGCTATATGATTATGCTTCATTGGTGTTATTGATTGCAGTACATGGTCTAAAATCTCTGAGGTGGACACTTCTCAGAGGCTTATGCTTTATTATAGCAAACCTCTGATGTTTATTGTACTTCATGTTTTTAGATGTTTTTAAACTATGTTGGTGTTTTTCCTACAATAAACTTTTGAATATTTATTGCCATTATTGTTTTGGTGATCTCCTCATTAGCACACCACCCTTTTCTCCTTTTCATTGAACGCTCAAAGCTGTAGTGGATGGTAAGCTATAAAGCCCGAAATTCATAACTTCAAAACATTGTTACCCTTTTGCTTGTCAATGTATGTTGACAAGTCAACTATTTTGTTATTTATGCATATTGAATTGAAAGTTATTTGATGCATATTAAATGCTCCTTATTATGATCTGGGGTCTCTGCAGACCCAAGAGCATATTAAACATGAGATTAATACTCACATCACCGCTCATTTGTTCCACTGCCAACATAGCCCACAATTCAGTCCCCTACCCAGAGAGAAGCAGGCCAAAAAATGTGCGTGACGGGGATATGAAAAAAAAAAATCTGTGGCGAATCTGAAGGCAACAGGACAGGTGAGCTTTGAGTATTCATTTTTAGTTATTCTTTTAACCTTTTCAAAGCCCTGTATGATTTGGGTTAAGAACATTTTACAGGATCCAAATTCTGCAGATTACAAACTTTTGTACAATTCAAGGAAACATTAATTCTAGTGAAATTCACTCAACTCTAGTGCCAATAATAGTGACGAAAATTGTTTATAGTGCCAACCTACTCCACTGCCCTGTACAAATTCTTGCTATTCACAAGTATTTAGTATTTCCTTGTTTCCAAAGCAGATCAGTTTAATTTTCTTATCTCAGAAACACAGACATTTAAGCTGTGGCCAATTTTATATCCTAACAATGTGTTTTTTGAGTGTAAAAGGCAATCAAGGAAAAGGCATGCAAACACAGAGAGCACATACAAACTGCATGCAAATCATTGCTTACAATGTGGAAGGCATTATCAATTAATGTAAATAATCTTGTGTCTTATGTATGATATGATATTCACAGTCTCTTTTGTGTAATAATAGAAGCAAATGAGTTGAGAATTGTTACAACGGAGATATGTGGTTGGGTATCTGTTCCTTTAGTCAATTTTAGAATCTAGCAATCTGTTTCTACTGTAACATATTGTTTGGGATGGAGTACATCAACATAGTTTCAGTGTTTTTTTGACAGTTCTGACTAGTGGGAAACATAAGCCTGTCAGTTCAGACTGACTTCTTGAATCCCTGTTGCTTTAGATTCACTGTTTTGCAGCAACAGCAGATTAACGAAGTAAGTTCCAGAGCTCATCTTCTAAAAAAAGTCGCATTGCAACCTGAGGTCACAGAGGTAATAACAAATCTATATAGAATTATTATGCAACCTTTAAATTTTATGATCATTATATATAACACTTTTCTGCATTGTTCAGGTTTTTATAGTAACCATGTCTAAAATTGAATGCCAAATTGAGGAGTAAAAAGAGATGGATGTATTTATTATGGTTTACTTCCCTGCTGCTGGAAAAGTAGTCGTTCCATGCTGTGGTAGACTACATACCATTTTTTGAAAAAGAGTTCGGTATGAAGTTGTAACTCTCAATAATGCTACTATTAAATACTAGAACTGTGTGGAACTACGTCCATCTCCTTTTACTCTTTAATATCTTTACATATGAAGGTTTTCTTCTAACTTCAGAAGTGACTACAGCAACGGTATGTCACGTCTCCAGTAGGGCCTGCTCTGGTGACGTGTGCCCCAGTCACCAGGCGCCGCTCTACTGTCATGTCTCCACCAGGGCTCCAGTGACATCTGGATAATAATAAATAATAATAATAATTATCTGCCCCGGTCACCAGGCGCGGTTCTACTCACACTGCAGGCAGTGCTGGTGACCTTTTGCCTGCTGTTTTGTACCTCGCCTGACATGTTGGTTTTGACCTCGGTCTGCTTTTCTGGACATTCCTCCATGCCTGTTCTTTTGTACCTCGCCTGACATCTCAGTTTGACCTCAGCCTGTTTTCTGGACATTCCCCCTGCCTTCCCATTTTGTACCTTACTGACGTTCTGGTTTAGACTTTGCCAGGCGACTATCCCTGTCTCTGGATTGCAGCCTACCTTAGGCAGTGAACTCCTGGGCCCTGCAATAATTCCAGATTCCTGTATAGGTGTTAGAGGGTTTCGGGGTACCTCAGGGTCCTGCTTAGTGGGTGGCTTGCTGTTACACTGTACTCTCTATGGGCATACAATGGGGTTGTGACATACATAATCTGGTCAGGTGAGCAACCGTTCGCCTCTCTCTAACTTCTTCTACCTTGTACTGTATCACCCTATGTGTGTTTGTCTCTCTTTCTTCTCTTCTACAAATTAATATGCATGATATCCTGACTACAGTCTACAAGAAAAAAGAAATTATTGCTGCCCTTGAGCCCAGTGGTATAGCTTCTATTACTAATTTTAGATAAAATTGTGGTTTTAAATTACTGTGTTCTGTAATCAGCATGCGATAATCAATGCAACCTAATGGTAAAAATGTTTCCTTTGCTTTAGTATTGTAAGCTGCAGTAGTTTTGCATTATCCAATACTGCAGCCATTAACCAATGTATTAAGGGTGAAATTGAACATGCTACAAATGCATGATTCTAATGTAATAATGTGCTAGGTGAAGTTTTGCCCCTTTTTAAAGAAACTCTAATATGATTTTCTCTCCAGTTTTGAGGAAGTCAGATGCTTTTGATTTATTAAAAGATAAGTGACTCTTAAAGGGTTTGGCCACTATTACAACAACCCTTTTGGATCCCACATTTCCCACAGATAAAATAATAAAGACTATACTCACCACCTGTACCAGTGCCCTTGCGGCGGTGTCCAGAATTGCATTGCCAGGGCTCACGTGGTGTTGTGACTTCATGCAAGCCCCATGCCCAATCAGCGCCAGCTTCCATCTCCCTGCCTTCAGACCAAACAAGTTCATCAACAGGAAGTGAGTGCAGTGGTTGCGCTCACTTTCTGGTGATTGTTAGTTTGGTCTGAAGGCAGGGAGAAGGAATCCGATGCTGATTGGACGTTGGACTCGCATGCAGTCACAACCCCACAAGCCCCGGTTCCATGATCCTGGACATCGCTGGAAGGGCACATACAGTATATGGGACATGAATATAGACTTTATTATTTAACGGGAACATGTCACCTCATTTTTTGATATTAAATGATGCTATGTGCAAGGGTTTTTTACAGTTATCTTAAAAAAAGACTTTATATAGTTATGTGAATGTATCTCATACCTTGGTTTTCAGTCATAGGGGTTGTGTTATTGATGTCTTCACTAATTGTCAATCAAAATTAATCATACTTTAAATTAAATCATGCCCCTCCATTAGAAATTATTGCCGTGACTGCTCCAATGTCACAGCAACCCTCCCTGTAATCCTGCACTTTCGCACTAAATCACTTTTGCCCAGGAATGCACACCGAATGTGGGTATATGTCCCCAGATTCATTGTGCAATGTTCGCATGCTCCACGCTGCTGACGTCACTACGAGAGCACACACAATTAATGGATCCCTATTACCGATGTCCCTGTCTTCTCACCCCACTCTGCATCAGTAATAGGGATCTGCTAAGCATGCACATTCCCAAAGTGACGTCAGCAGCCCAGAGCATGCATAAATCACATAATGAATCTGGGGACATACACCAAGATTCAGTGCACATGCCCAGGCAGAAAAAATTTAGTGCGCAAGCGTGGGAATACAGAGGAGATTGCTGTGACATCAGGGCACTCATGGCTATCATTTCTAAAGCAGGGGGACATGATTTAATTAAAAAATAGCATTACCGATGTTAATTGACAAGGTATGAGACACAAGTGCATCTCAATAAATTAGAATATCAAAAGAAACGCATCTATTATATAGAGTCATTACACAAAGAGGGATCTATTTCAAGTGTTTATTTCTGTTAATGCTGATTATGGCTTACAGACAATGAAAAAATCAAAATCATTATCTCAGAAAATTAGAATAATTACCACAAAACACCTCTAAAGTCTTCCTAAGCATTTAAAATGATCCATTAGTTTGGTTCAGTAGGCTACACAATCATGGGGAGGACTGCTGACTTGACAGATGTCCAGAAGGCAGTCAATGACACTCCACAAGGATGGTAAGCCACAAGAGTGCTGTATCCAAGCATATTAGTGGAAGGTTGAGTGTAAGGAAAAAGTGTGGTAGAAAGAGGTGCACAAGCAACTGGGATCACCACAGCCTTTATAGGATTGTTAGGAAAAGGCCATTCAAAAAATTGAGGGAGATTCACAAGGAGTGGACTTCTGCTGGAGTCAGTGCTTCAAGAGCCACCACACACATGTATCCAGGACATGGGCTACAACTGTCACATTACTTGTGTCAAGCCACTCATTACCAATAGACAATGATAGAAGCGTCATACCTGGGCCAAGGAGAAAAAGAATTGGACTGTTGCTCAGTGGTCCAAGGTGTTATTTTCAGATGAAAGTAAATTTTGTATTTCATTTGAAAATCAAGAGTCTGGAGGAAGAGTGGAGGGGCCACAATCCAAGCTGTTTGAGGTCTAGTGTGAAGTTTCCACAATCAGTGATGGTTTGAGAAGCCATGTCATCTGCTAGTGTAGGGTCCACTGTGTTTTATCAAGACTAAAGTCAGTGCAGGCATCTACCGGGAAATTTTAGAGCACCTCATGTTTCTCTCTGCAGACAAGCTTTATGGAGATGGAAATCTTGTATCTTGCACCTGTCCACACTGCCAAAAGTACCAATATCTGGTTTAATAACCACAATATTGCTGTGCTTGATTGGCCAGCAAACTCGCCTGACCTAAACTCCATAGAGAATCTACGGGATATTGTCAAGAGGAAGATGAGAGACATCAGACACAACAATACAGACAGGCTGAAGGCTGCTATCAAAGCAACCTGGGCTTCCATAACACCTCAGCAATGCCACAGGCTGATCGCCTCTATGCCACGCCGCATTGAGGAAGTAATTCATGCAAAAGGAGGCCTGACCAAGTATTGAGGCATTTACTGTACATACTTTTCAGTAGGACAACATTTCTGAGCTTCAAATCATTTTTCTTTTGGTATTATATAATATTCTAATTTTCTGAGATAATGACTTTTGGGTTTTCATTGGCTGTAAGCCATAATCATCAACATTACCAAAAATAAACATTAGAAATACTGTATATCACACTGTTTATAATGACTCTATATAATATATGCGTTTCACTTTTTATATTAAATTACTGAAATAATTTAACTGCTTGATGATATGCTAATTTATGGAGATGAACTTGTGCATTCACCTAACTATATAAAGTCTTTTTTTTAAGATAACAATGTTTTTTTTTATTTTTGTTTTGATTTGTTTTTTTTTAAAAAACCTTGTTAGTGATGCACATAGCATAATTTAAAACCCATTCTGGCCTGTTTAATATTTCAAAATGAGGTGACAAGTTCCCTTTAACTTGGAGAAACATGTGGAATCTAATGGGATTGTTCCAGTAGTGGACAACCCATTTAATGCTTTAGGAACACCTGACTAATGGTGTGTGCCTCAGTGCATCAAAAGAGAGATCTTTCTCCAGGCCATGACTGGATTAAGATTTCTGGCATAAAGAATGCTGCAGATCCTCATAAATGCATCATGCTCCCAAAGAGCACTCATCCCACCCCAACATTGCCCATTTTGGCGTAAAATGCCAAAAATCATAACAATTTGTAGAGAAATTTAGTGTTTTTTCAACGAAAGTTATTCCAGAATTCTGAATTCTGATGAAACTTGCCTTGATGAATTAGGGCCTAAATGTGTAGCCATTAAACTAGGGAAAAGATTAATATCATTACAATAATGGAATTATATGCCTTATAAAACAATCAAATATATAAGGTATGTGTATGGTATTTCTATACTTTTTTAAATATTGCACTCAACATAAGTTTCGTTGGTGTGCTGTAAGCCATTGGTCTTCAGTAAATATATCAGGAGTCTTCCAGCGAAAATGTATTGAAAAGAATAACTTTACCTCAAATGATAAGAGCAGGAAAGCTCATCTCATAAAGATAATGTTCAGAGTTATGGTATATAAAAATCAGTTTTCTCAATATAATACTTTTCTTATGATTTTTATTGCATTTTATTGCAATACTGTGAAAATAGGAAAAAAAAGAAATGACAGGGAAGGAGATAATAGTTTACTTATACAAGTTACATGTGCTATGATGCTTGAAAAGGTTCCAAGTATATTATTATATTTTTTCATAATACAGGGTCTACTATTAGATACACAGCAATGTATATTGTATACTCTATGGTATGGTCCCCAGATACATTTCGCTGTATATATGTTATTAAATGATTGTTAGATTTCTAAGAACTGCTAAAAATATGTTTTTTTCATTTACGCTGGAGTGAATATTATATATACAGAAGTTTTGCAATTTTCAGATTTTTATTCCAAGAGATCAAACTTACATTTATTTTATCATGAATGAACGATCTAGTTAGAAAGTTTGGTTTTAAAGTCTAATCTTAGTTTATCAAACCTGAAACTCCTTTCTCTACTTTTACTACATTCAACTCTAGAGATGAGGGAACAGATTTGATACCAACTGAATTTGTGTGTAATTTTATGAAATTCACAGTTCTTGAACTATTTGCAATTTAGTACAAGAAAATAACACTCTCCACCCAAAAAAACGCCTGCCACCATTTTTCACATTACTAAAGATTGCATTAGCCTACTGCTGGACATAGACAGAAAAGGGCCCCTGTGCAAGAACAGTATGTGTGTCACAGGGTATGTAATGATGGGACAGGGGCCCCTAGGCTGGCCTTCAGACTCAAAACTCTGTACTGTCCCTTATCCTAGAGGTAGGCTTGATGGTAGCCAATTCTGAGCCCCCAGAATGACCCTGACTCCTGTCCAAGCCCTGATCTTAGGGGTGCTTCACACACAGCGAGCTCGCTGCCGAGATCGCTGCAGAGTCACGTTTTTTGTGATGCAGCAGTGATCTCATTAGCGATCTCGCTGTGTGTGACACTGAGCAGCGATCTGGCCCCTGCTGCGAGATCGCTGCTCGTTACACACAGCCCTGGTTTGTTTTCTTCAAAGGCGCTCTCCCGCTGTGACACACAGATCGCTGTGTGTGACAGCGAGAGAGCGACGAAATGAAGCGAGCAGGGAGCAGGAGCCGGCAGCTGGCAGCTGCGGTAAGCTGTAACCAAGATAAACATCGGGTAACCAAGGTGGTTACCCGATATTTACCTTAGTTACCAGCCTCCGCAGCTCTCACGCTGCCTGTGCTGCCGGCTCCAGCTCTCTGCACATGTAGCTGCATTACACATCGGGTTAATTAACCCGATGTGTACTGTAGCTAGGAGAGCAAGGAGCCAGCGCTAAGCAGTGTGCGCGGCTCCCTGCTCTCTGCACATGTAGCTGCATTACACATCGGGTTAATTAACCCGATGTGTACTGTAGCTAGCAGAGCAAAGCTAAGCGGTGTGCGCTGGTAACTAATGTAAACATCGGGTAACCATACCCGATGTTTACCTTAGTTACCAGTGTCCGCAGCTTCCAGACGCCGGCTCCGTGCAAGCGCAGCGTCGCTTGCACGTCGCTGCTGGCTGTGGGCTGGTCACTGGTCGCTGGTGAGATCTGCCTGTTTGACAGCTCACCAGCGACCATGTAGCGATGCAGCAGCGATCCTGACCAGGTCACATCGCTGGTCGGATCGCTGCTGCATCGCTAAAGTGTGAAGGTACCCTTACTCCCCATTAGCACAGTAACAAAATCCCACAGAAATGACATGGACAAGGGAGAACGAAAACTAATACACACCGCACTCAAATACAAAAGAGAGACAATATGTGTTTAGGGGAATAAAGAAAGGGAAGGAAGTAAACGCACAATAAGGGAACTTCTACATCACTCAAAATCACAACACAGATTACCATAAATAGGATCACCACTAACACCGGACTCGCTCGAACTATGCTGAAACTATTACTGGCACACACTGGAAGAAATCCATACCTTAAACAGAAAGGGGACAGCTGCAAGTGGCAATTAGCAACCTGAGCTCCTAGTTACTGCTCACCAGTCTGCAAGAATTAACTCCTGCAGGGCTGAAGACCAGTGAACCTGAATCAGCCAACTCCCAGCCCTGGCTGAACAATTCTGAAGCATCAGGTTGCTTGTCACACAGTAGTGTGAACAGAGTTTGATGCCACTGTGCCACCAAGTGCGTGCAAAGCCAAACATTTCATGACAATATGAGCAATTTTCAGTACAATAACTCAGCAAAATTCTCAATACCACCTGTTTTGGAAATAGAAATGGGCCCCGCAATCTCTAGGGCCCCTGTGCAGCTACACAGGTTGCACCAATGATATGTCTGCCCCTGCATCAGCCACAGAAGGCTGCCATGACTTCAGGTGCAACAGCGCACTCTACTCTATAATGCATTCACATCACATGGTATGGCACAGCCAAACAGGAGGGACTATTGGTACTGGGACTGTTGGTTATTACCAGGATACCTTCAGTTTATAAGGAGAGGTCAGAATAATAATTATGTGTTTGCATTAAATAGCTTGAAAAGAGTTGGATACAGTCAAAGACCTCAGAATTTAACCACATCTTTTCAGAACAAGTGGACACTTTGCAATATTGGTATTCGTGCTGAATCATTTTGCTGCAAATAGAACTTTGAAAAAAAATTTGGCAAATTAAAATTTGAAAATATTCGATTATCTCCATGTAACACACATTGCTGGCAATAATGATATTGCCTAAAATATGTATTGTTGATGACAAACACAGACGTATAAGTGCATGAGAAACTGAAAAGAATTTTCCAATGGGATTAAGCACGTAAGTATTAAAATATATTATGTACCCAATAGAAGAAAAAGCTGTAAGGGCAGCAAATAGTAACAATAATATAGAAAGTTAATTAAGTCATTACATATAATTGGTGAAGAAAGGTTAAACTTAATGGACACAAGCTTTTTTTAACCTATGTAACTATTCAATTACAATAATTCATAGAAACAGGGAGAGGTTTACAAAACAACATACATCATAATGGTAACGGAAAATGATTCACAAAGTAATTTTATATATATATATATATATATATATATATATAAAATTACACATATGTACTGTATGTGTATATATATATGTATATATACACGTCAAACTAAAGCATGACACAAGTGATCATATTATGCTACACAATTATTACAGGCAAAGTGTCCAGACTTCCATATGATAGGTATATGTAGTACACTCAGAAATGGGAAAAAAAAAGGAAAAACAGAGGCTCTCTAATGTGTGAATGAAATACACCTGAGGGTATTGTGATCACTTCGCGGAGAGGCTCACCTGTAGCAGTTGTGCTGATCAGGCACAATGCTGATATTCACTTGTACAGAACCGGCTGCTTCTTTATCGCTGCTTCCTCTAGGGCTCCTTGTGAGAGTAAAGTCGAAAGAAATGCGATAATACTAGCTCTGTTGGAACCAAAGGAATTTTTTTGAAGATATAATAAAGAAAATTCCTTTGGTTCTGACAGCTAGTATTATTGCATTCCTTAGCAGTTTATACTCAAAAATGAGTAGAAACAAAATTACTAAAAATGTAAGCCTATGAGAAGCCTCCAAAATGTGGGATGAGTGAATGTATTCGCCACTATTCAGTATCCGATGAATAATGGGGTATTCGAGGTATTCGCTTTGATACTTTCATTTTCATTTCTGACTTCCTGGTGCCTGTTTTCCAGCCAATTAACACATATGATGTTGCTTGCCCTCACAGTAATGCTGCAGCCATCTTTGTTGTGGTGTTACTGTGATGCACAGCATCATAGGGGCTATATACGCCAGCAGCAGGTAAGCTGCAGTTCATCGTTCCCGGGGTGTCACACGGAGCGATGTGTGCTGCCCCGGGTACGATGAACAACAGGACGTGCGATTTTTAGAAAATGAGCGACGTGTCAGGATTAAGGAGAAGGTGAGTATTTCTGCTCGTTCATAGCTGTCACATGTTACGATATCACTAACGATGCCAGATGTGCGTCACTTACGACGTGACCCCACCGACATCTCATTAGATATATAAGCCCGCTTAAGACACACAGTGAGAAAATCAGTGTGAGTGGAGTGCGATAAAACATTGCATTCCACTTGGACCAATTCTAGCCTGTGTCTCAGCACACATGAGCGATTATTTTCTCAACCCTAATCGGACTGAGAAAATAATCTCAGCATGCTGTGATTGTAATGCGAGACTCATTTCTCTCGCACCCATTCAAGTGAATGGGGCAAGAGAAAAATCGCACTGCACTCGCAGTATACTGGTGTAGCGCGCGTGCAGAGAGAGAATGGCAATAGCCGACAATGGAGGAGAGACGGAGAGAAATCTCTCCCCTCCTCCATGCCGGCCCTCCCCTCCGCAGCTGAGGTCTGCTCGCACGGTCGGACCTCAGTCGCATGGATACTAGCATGACACTCGACTCTGCTGTGCTGCCAGCGTGAGCCGAGTGGCATGCGAGCATCGCACTAATGCTCCATGTGGCCCCGGCCTTATACTAAGGCTTGATTAATATTTGTCTGTGTGGAGTTCTTGGTGAAATGGGATCATTCCCTGCTTATTAGTGTCTGTATACTTAGCTCCATTATTCTGCAAGGTATTGTCTTTGTCATGCTTGGTATTAATTCTGTCCCTCATCTGTATTAGTGTTTTGGGATCCCAGAAACAAGAGAGTGATGATACAGGGGGGGAGAGGATGTGTGACCTCAGGATTTTTTCATATCAGAAGTGCTGGTATATATTAGGGTTTTTATAGCTGCAGACAGTTGCTCTTTTCCATCCTTTCCTATAAAGATAGTTTGGGCCTCACCTTTGCTGAAATCTGTCTTTCCTGGCTTTGTATTGTGTTTTCTATATCACAGGAGCCTTTACATGTGGAGGCTATCTATCTATTTTTGGGGACTGCTCTGACGCAGATTAGCTTTCTTATATCTCTATCCGTGAGATTATTTAGTTCTCCGGCTTTGTCAAGGTGTCCAGGTCATCATATCCGGCTTCGTCGAGGTGTCCAGGTGATCGTAAGCACGTCCCATGGCTACTTCTAGTTGTGTGTCAGGATTAGGTCTGCAGTCCATTAAGTTTCCAGCCACTCTGTTACCTTTTTGGGATTCCGCATTTTTTGATCCTCCTCAGTCCCTGAATCATAACAGGAAACATTTCTCAACATGTCTGCTTGCTGTCAGTGAATGGAAACATTCCCCACCCTCTCTGCTTGCTGTCAGTGAGTGGAAACATTCCTGATCAGCGTTTGGGATGCATTTTTGACAGTGCGGTCCCACTCGAGTCTGCTACATCCCCACAGAACATGGCTGGCTGCGAGACAGAGCCGCGCGATCAGAATGAACTCGGATGAACGTCACCCGACTTCATTGTCATTGCGCGGCTCTGTGTGTGTTTCGCGGCCTGATTTGCGCTCAAGGATGAAGGGCTGACCGCAAATCCCCTGAGTGACTGAAGTGAGCCGCGCGATCAGTGGTTCTGTCACTCAGGTAACCCGTGGCAAGCTGCAGTCCTCCAGCTGAGAGCTGTGGCCGCTGGTAACCTGAATGATGTCACCGCTGACAGCGCGACTCACTTCAGTTGCTGCGTGGAGCTTACAGGAGCGGTGGTGTTCTACAGCCGCTCCTGTTAGCTTCATGTAGCAGAGCTGGATGCAGCTGCAGTCCTCCACCTAAGAGCTGTGGCCGCGGGTAACCTGAATGACGTCACCGCTGACAGCGCGACTTACTTCAGTTGCTGCATGGAGCTCACAGGAGTGGTGGTGTTCTACGGCCGCTCCTGTCAGCTTCATGTTGCAGAGCTGGATGCGTCGTGGGACCTCGTGAGGATTACGCCAGACCTGGAGCGGCATTTGGGGATTAATAAAATGGTGAAAGAGGGTGTTTTTTTCCCTTTTATTCCAAATAAAGGATTTTTTCAGGTGTATGTGTTTATTTACTTTTACTTACAGGTTAATCATTGGTGGTGTCTCATAGACGCCTGCCATGATTAACCTAGGACTTAATGGCAGCTGTGGGTTGCCATTAACACCTTATTACCCCGATTGCCACCGCACCAGGGCAATTTGGGATGAGTCGGGTACAGTCCCAGGACTGTCATATCTAATGGATGCGGCTATTCCGGGCAGCTGCTGGCTCATATTTTTAGGCTGGGGGGCTCCCCATAGCGTGGGATCCCAATCTTGAGAATACCAGCCTTCAGCCATGTGGCTTTATCTTGGCTGGTATCAAAATTGGGGGGGGGACTGCAAGCCGTTTTTCTTTAATTATTAATTTATTTATTTTACTGCACTACATAGACCCCCCACCGGCGGCTGTGATTGGTTGCAGTGAGACAGCTGTCACTCAGCGTGGGGGCGCGTCTGAATGCAACCAATCATAGGCGCTGGTGGGTGGGGTAAGCAGGGAATACGTGATGGAATAATGAACGGCCGGCATTTTCAAAAGCTGGAGAAGCCGCCAGAGCAGTGTGACAGTCGTGCAGCACCGTGACAGTGATCGGTCAGTGATCGGTGAGTAAGAGAAGAGGGGTGGAGTGGTAGAGACCGACAGACAGAGAGAGACCGAAAGACCTGTGTTCTGTTTGTCAATAAAGCAATTACTTTGGTTTGAGAGCTGTTCTGGCGACTAAACGCCACATGCTGCTCTGAGCACATTATTCCAAGACACCAGAAATGCAGTGATGCACCTTTTACAGGTATGTGCCCATATTGTTTCTGCCTTTTCCCATCAATTTCTGCCTTATCCTCAGTCACCACAGGTCACCATTGGGTCCAACGTAAAATTATTCTGGTTTCCCATAGACTTACTTTGGGGGTCGAATATTTGCGAATAGTTGAATAGCTGTTAGGTATTCGCCGGATATTCAGTGAAGCGAATATTAGGGTATTCGATCATCCCTAGTAGTAATGCATGTAATCTAGGACAAAAGCAGCTAGATCAGAAATGAAGTATAAAAGATAATACAATCATCATATAATTCTAATCCCTTGGGACATAGTGAATCAGTAAAGAAAAATACTATGGGAGCAGGCAGCAAAGAGAATACAGGCAGGAGAAATGTGTGATAAGGCAGGAGACTCATCACTGAGATCCTCATGTATTGAGAAAGTGGTGACCCCATATTACTATGCATTTAAGCTCCACAGGACCAAGTTGTAAATCATGGCATTTTCTAAAACAGGGCTTCTCAAATTCCTCTAAAACTATTTCTTGCAAGTGGAAATGCAGTACAACACAGATCCATCAGCAAATATAGTGTAGTTAGAGTTATAGAAAATAAACTATACTATAGTGCTTTCTATGAATGACAAATCATAGCACATGACTTAAAACATAATGCCGGGGTCAGATGGCAAAATGGAAAAACCAGCCAGTCGGGTTCGCAAATTCAGGATATTACTAGCTCTATGTGTAGATTGTTGTGTGTTTGTCTGCATACCAGATGGGTGTTGTAGCTTCCTATACTTTAGATGCATTATTCTAGTTCATAAAATAGACCAGAAGAGTGCATGCTGCAATCTTTAACAATGGTTCACATGGAAAATTGGCCATGTTCACTGGTACACTAGATATAATAGGTCCATGTGCTCTCAGTTTCCTGTTCATGTTCAACATACACCAGACATGAATCAATTTTTCACTATTATGCATAGCCCTAAAGTGGGCTTTACACGCTACAATATTGCTAATGAATTATCGTCGCGATCAAGGCGTTTGTGACGCACATCCGGCGTCATTAACGATATAGCAGTGTGACACTTATGAGCGACCTTAAATGATCGCAAAAGCGGTCAAAATCGTTTGCCGTGGAGAGGTCGTCGTGAAACAAAAAAACGTTTTCTGCTTATTAGCTATGTTGTTCGTCGTTCCTGCGGCACCACACATCGCTGTGTGTGACACCGCAGGAGCGACGAACATCTCCTTACCTGCCTCCACCGGCAATGTGGAACGAAGGAGGTGGGCGGGATGTGATGTCCCGCTGATCTCCTCCCCTCCGCTTCTATTGGACGCCTGCCATGTGACATCGCTGTGCCGCTTAGAAAGGAGGCGATTCGCCGGCCAGACCAACGTCGCAGGGCAGGTAAGTCCGTGTGACGGGGTTAATTGAGGTTGTGCGGCATGGGCAGCAATTTGCCCATGTCGCACAACCGACGGGGGTGGGTAAGATTGCTTGCGATCTCGCTAGCAAGATCGCAGCGTGTAAAGCCCACTTAAGTCTATAGGCATATCAATGGACAAGCTAGCTCAACCAGAATAAGAGGACAGCACCCATTAAGAGGACTTCCATCCCATTATAAGTGATGCAGTATATACAAACCTTTCAGAAGACTGAGTTAGTTGCTTCAAATATATTTTAAAACATCTGAAAGGTGAAGAGATAGTTTATATTGAGACAGTGTACAATGACGACCTAAATGGTAACAATGTTTTGAACTTTTGAATTTCAGGCTCCATATCTCACCTTCCACAACAGATTTGAATGTGAACCTACCTTTATTTTATAGACAATAATCTTAGCTATCCCATACATAAATTTCACTTGCAACTAATTAGCAAATGATTAGGTATTACATTTCTTGTTATGTCACTGCATTGTTACTGTTTTGCTCCTAAAAATCTAACTTTAAATTTTTATTACTTTGTTAGTATTTTGTAAATCCACCTTTAGTTTTCAACACTTCCTGAATCCTTCTTGGCATGCTCTTGATCAGATTCAAGCATTTCTCGACCAAAATCTGATCCCAAGTCTCTTCTCCACATTCCCAATGTTGATGCATATTGGTCGACACAGTTAACTATGTATACAGCTTTTTCTTCAAACCTACCCACAAGTGTTTGATTCGGATGAGGTCTGGGAGGCAATCCAGCACATCTACTTTATTTTTATTAAACCATTTCTTCAAAAATCTTGAGATACTTGTCCTTTTAGAACACTATGTCATCCTTTTCATATCCATATTACTTAAGTGTATGAACTAACTCATCTTGTAGGATACTTACATAAAGCTCAACATTGAGACCACCAATGATCCCAGTCAAGAATTCAACAACTTAGGTTCTGAAACAACCCCATATCAGCAAGCTTACTCCACATAACAGTTCATTCAATTTCTCAATCCGTTATCCCTTTTATCCTTGTTTCTGCCAGACCCATTTGCACCCATCAGAGCCTAGTCTATTAACTTTCATCTCATTACAAATCACCCATTTCTAATCTTCTACTGTCTACTTTCAGTACTTCTCCAGCTGATGCTTCATATGACTATTGAAGTCGAGGCTTCCTCATCTTTTTTTGGGCCACCATTCCAGACTTATGTAACGGGAGTCACAGTGATTGCATAGATGTTTGTAATCTAACTATTACAAAGCATACGAGCCAACTCCACTGATGTGTTTGTCGTGCCAGAACTGAAAGATCTTGTGATGAGCTAACTTATGGATTCCGATATTTTGCATGGACATCCAACTCTTGGTTTATTAATGAATGGACAGACTTCCCTTCATATTCTGCTAACTGTCATGGCACTCATATGATGAAGTTTGGCAATTCTATTGCCTGAGAGACTGCAATTGATGAGCTGCATGATGCTGTTTCTCATTTTTTGGTAAATCTTCTTCGTGACTTCTCATCTATTCCAACCACTGACCTTTCACTTCAGACTCAACCTAATAATACACTGAGCTAAACAGGAAGAAAAATATTTTTCCACCATCATGAGCAACACTTTAACAATGAAGTGACATGACAAGAATCTGCATTTCTAACCATATGCCAAATAGTTGCAAGTCAAATGTATGTATGAGATAGCCAGGATGATTGTCTTTTAAACGATGGAAGTCTCATATAGTGAATGTTGAGAAATGGAGCCTGAATTCAAAAGTTCAAAACATTGTGACCCTTTTGCTCGTCAATGTACAGAATAGCCCAACATTTCAACCCTTAGATCCTTTGTCAAGGTTATCTGTATAATAACATTATTTACTTCAAATGTCTTAAAGGGGATAAAATAGCCCTCGCATTCTGGAGAACAATGAAGTTTTCAGCAACATTTCCTTCGGTCATTGAGTAAAGGGGAAGAGCTTAGTGTTAAAAAGGGGGGCTGAAGGACCAGGGAGAAATTTGCATCTGGGTGGAGGGACTTTGTGCCAGTTATCTCTTCAATAGCAACATTTATTATTTTAAGGTAACACTTTTTGCATAACTATTAGGTTATAGCACCATCATTAGCATTTTACTGGGATCTGCATATGGCAGAGCAATACATTATATTGGTGCCTGCAATTCATATTTAGCTGCAAATTTAATATTTTCATACTCTGTATATGTAATAGCTTTTCTTTATACTCCAAAAGACTATACAACTATAACTTTTATGTATAGTTTGTTGCACAATAAATACTACTTTACTGTGCCTGTTGTATCTGTATAATATACATCACAATTATGACATTTATTAAGTTACTAGCTGTAGTACCCGGGCGTTGCCCGGGATAGTAACTGTCTCCCTGTTTCTCTCCCAGTCTCTGTGTGTCGCTGTCTGTCTCTCTGTCAGTCTCTTTCCTTGTCTGTCTGTGTCTATGTCTCTGTCTGTCTATTTCTATCTCTGTCTGTATTTGTATCAATCTATCTTTCTCCATCTCTATGTCTGTCTGTCTCTCTCTAGCTCTGTGTCTGTCTCTATGTGTGTGTCTGTCTCTTTCCCCATCTGTCTCTTTCCCGTCTGTCTTTGTCTGTCTTTTTCCAGGTCTGTCTATTTCCCCGTCTGTCTATTTCCCCGTCTGTCTCTTTCCCCGTCTCTTTCCAGGTCTGTCTCTTTCCAGGTCTGTCTCTTTCCAGGTCTGTCTCTTTCCAGGTCCGTCTCTTTCCAGGTCCGTCTCTTTCCAGGTCCGTCTCTTTCCAGGTCCGTCTCTTTCCAGGTCCGTCTCTTTCCAGGTCCGTCTCTTTCCAGGTCCGTCTCTTTCCAGGTCCGTCTCTTTCCAGGTCCATCTCTTTCCAGGTCCGTCTCTCTGCCCGTCTGTTTCCTACCAGGGCTGTCTCTTTCCAGGTCCGTCTCTTTCCAGGTCCGTCTCTTTCCAGGTCCGTCTCTTTCCAGGTCCGTCTCTTTCCAGGTCCGTCTCTTTCCAGGTCCGTCTCTTTCCAGGTCCGTCTCTTTCCAGGTCCGTCTCTTTCCAGGTCCGTCTCTTTCCAGGTCCGTCTCTCTGCCCGTCTCTTTCCAGGTCCGTCTCTTTCCAGGTCCGTCTCTTTCCAGGTCCGTCTCTCTGCCCGTCTGTTTCCTACCAGGGCTGTCTCTTTCCAGGTCCGTCTCTTTCCAGGTCCGTCTCTTTCCAGGTCCGTCTCTTTCCAGGTCCGTCTCTTTCCAGGTCCGTCTCTTTCCAGGTCCGTCTCTTTCCAGGTCCGTCTCTTTCCAGGTCCGTCTCTTTCCAGGTCCGTCTCTTTCCAGGTCTGTCTCTTTCCAGGTCCGTCTCTTTCCAGGTCCGTCTCTCTGCCCGTCTGTTTCCTACCAGGTCCGTCTCTTTCCAGGTCCGTCTCTTTCCAGGTCCGTCTCTTTCCAGGTCCGTCTCTTTCCAGGTCCGTCTCTTTCCAGGTCCGTCTCTTTCCAGGTCCGTCTCTTTCCAGGTCCGTCTCTTTCCAGGTCCGTCTCTCTGCCCGTCTGTTTCCTACCAGGGCTGTCTCTTTCCAGGTCTGTCTCTTTCCAGGTCTGTCTCTTTCCAGGTCCGTCTCTTTCCAGGTCCGTCTCTTTCCAGGTCCGTCTCTTTCCAGGTCCGTCTCTTTCCAGGTCCGTCTCTTTCCAGGTCCGTCTCTTTCCAGGTCCGTCTCTTTCCAGGTCCGTCTCTTTCCAGGTCCGTCTCTCTGCCCGTCTGTTTCCTACCAGGTCCGTCTCTTTCCAGGTCCGTCTCTTTCCAGGTCCGTCTCTTTCCAGGTCCGTCTCTTTCCAGGTCCGTCTCTTTCCAGGTCCGTCTCTTTCCAGGTCCGTCTCTTTCCAGGTCCGTCTCTTTCCAGGTCCGTCTCTCTGCCCGTCTGTTTCCTACCAGGGCTGTCTCTTTCCAGGTCTGTCTCTTTCCAGGTCTGTCTCTTTCCAGGTCTGTCTCTTTCCAGGTCTGTCTCTTTGGCCGTCTGTCTCTTTGCCCGTCTGTCTCTTTGCCCGTCTGTCTCTTTGCCCGTCTGTCTCTTTGCCCGTCTGTCTCTTTGCCCGTCTGTCTCTTTCCAGGGCTGTCTCTTTCCAGGGCTGTCTCTTTCCAGGGCTGTCTCTTTCCAGGGCTGTCTCTTTTCCCGTCTGTCTGTCTGTCTGTCTCTTTCCCCATCTGTCTCTGTCTGTGTCTCTGTCTGTCTGTGCTTATGTCTGTCTCTCTCTATCCATCTCTCCACTGACATCATATAACCTCACGCATAAGCTTCAACTAACAGTTTATTTTGTTCCTATAGCAACCACTGACAGTTGCTATTAATAACCTATAGCTCCCACATCCATTCTGTTTAATGACGGCAGGATTTTAGAGACTAAAGGTCCAGTCACAATAAGCAACTTACCAGCGATCCCAACAATGATAGGGATCGCTGGTAAGTTGCTAGGAGGTTGCTGGTGAGATGTCACACTGCGACGCTCCAGCGATCCCACCAGCAACCTGACCTGGCAGGGATCGCTGGAGCGTCGCTACACAAGTTGCTGGTGAGCTCACCAGCAACCAGTGACAAGCCCCCAGCGCCGCGTGGAAGATGCTGCGCTTGCTAACTAAGGTAAATATCGGGTAACCAACCCGATATTTACCTTGGTTACCACTGCACGGAGCTACACGTGCAGAGAGCATGGAGAAGCGCACACTGAGCGCTGGCTCCTTGCTCTCCTAGTTACAGCACACATCGGGTTAATTACCCGATGTGTGCTGCAGCTAAATGTGCACAGAGCAGGGAGCAGCGCACACTGAGCGCTGGCTCCTTACTCTCCTAGTTACAGCACACATCGGGTTAATTAACCCGATGTGTGCTGCAGCTAAATGTGCACAGAGCAGGGAGCAGCGCACAATGCTTAGCGCTGGCTCCTTGCTCTCCTAGTTACAGCACACATCGGGTTAATTACCCGATGTGTGCTGCAGCTACATGTGCACAGAGCAGGGAGCAGCGCACAATGCTTAGCGCTGGCTCCTTGCTCTCCTAGTTACAGCACACATCGGGTTAATTACCCGATGTGTGCTGCAGCTACATGTGCACAGTGCAGGGAGCAGCGCACAATGCTTAGCGCTGGCTCCTTGCTCTCCTAGTTACAGCACACATCGGGTTAATTAACCCGATGTGTCCTGCAGCTACATGTGCACAGAGCAGGAGCCGGCACTGACAGTGAGAGCGGAGGAGGCTGGTATCAAAGTTAAATATCGGGTAACCAAGGACAGGGCTTCTTGGTTACCCGATGTTTACATTGGTTACCAGCCTCCGCAGAAGCCGGCTCCTGCTGCCTGCACATTTAGTTGTTGCTGTCTCGCTGTCACACACAGCGATCTGTGCTTCACAGCGGGACAGCAACAACTAAAAAATGGCCCAGGACATTCAGCAACAACCAACGACCTCACAGCAGGGGCCAGGTTGTTGCTGGATGTCACACACAGCGACATCACTAGCAACATCGCTGCTACGTCACAAAAGTTGTTCGTTAGCAGCGATGTTGCTAGCGATGTTGCTTAGTGTGACGGGGCCTTAACTGTAAAGCACTGGGTTAAATTTTTCTGTCAAAACATAGTCTATGATGTTCCCTGGGTCATATGGAGTGTCTGTGCAAAATTTCGTGATTGTAAATTGCGACGGTGCGGATTCCTTTAGCGGACACACACACACACACACACACAAACACACAGCTTTATATATTAGACAAGCTGTACTACCCGGCTTTGCCCGGGTTAATAACTGCTGTTAACAAAATAGAATGTATTAAAACTTTATTCTGCACACACGAACCACAAAACAAATAGTAATGTAATTATTAAAAGGCAAAACTAAGCTAATAGAAGCATTTCACAACATATATTTCAACACCCCAGATATTCCACACAGATTTAACTAAATTGGCCAAGTAATGTGCTTCGTCTGTCTCTTTCCAGATCTGTCTCTTTCCCCGTCGGTCCCTTTCCCCATCTGTCTCTATCTGTCTCTTTCCCAGTCTGTCTCTTTTCAGGTGTCTCTTTCCAGGTCTGCCTCTTTCCAGGGCTCTCTCTTTCCCCATCTGTCTCTTTTCAGGTGTCTCTTTCCAGGTCTGCCTCTTTCCAGGGCTCTCTCTTTCCCCATCTGTCTCTTTTCTGGTGTCTCTTTCCAAGTCTGTTTCTTTTCAGGTCTGCCTCTTTCCTTGTCTGTCTCTTTCCCCGTCTGTCTCTTTCCCCGTCTGTCTCTTTCCCCGTCTGTCTCTTTCCCCGTCTGTCTCTTTCCCCGTCTGTCTCTTTCCCCGTCTGTCTCTTTCCCCGTCTGTCTCTTTCCCCGTCTGTCTCTTTCCCCGTCTGTCTCTTTCCCCGTCTGCCTCTTTCCCCGTCTGCCTCTTTCCCCGTCTGCCTCTTTCCCCGTCTGCCTCTTTCCCCGTCTGCCTCTTTCCCCGTCTGCCTCTTTCCCCGTCTGCCTCTTTCCCCGTCTGCCTCTTTCCCCGTCTGCCTCTTTCCCCGTCTGTCTCTTTCCCCGTCTGTCTCTTTCCCCGTCTGTCTCTTTCCCCGTCTGTCTCTTTCCCCGTCTGTCTCTTTCCCCGTCTGTCTCTTTCCCCGTCTGTCTCTTTCCCCGTCTGTCTCTTTCCCCGTCTGTCTCTTTCCCCATCTGTCTCTTTCCCCATCTGCCTGTCTCTGTCTGTCTCTTTCTTTATCTGTCTCTATCTCTCTGTTTCTTTCCCCATCTGTCTCTTTCCAGGTCGGTCTTTTTTGTCTTTTTCCCCGTCTGTCTCCCCGTCTCTTTGTCTGTGCCTTTTCCTGTCTGTCTCTTTCCCTGTCTGCTTGTCTGTCTGTCTCTTTCCTTGTCTGTCTCTATTTCTCTGTCTCTTTCGCCGTCTTTCTCTATCAAGGTCTGGGTCTTTCACCATCTATCTTTGTCTGTCTCTCTGGCTGTCTCCTCCTTCCCTGTCTGCCTGTCTCTGTCCCTGTCTGCATGTCTGTCTGTCGCTTTCCCCATCTGTCTCTTTCCCCATCTGTCTCTTTCCAGGCCTGTCTCTTTCCAGGTTCATCTCTGTCTGTCTCTTTCACCGTTTGTCACTGTGTCTCTTTCCCTATCTGTCTCTATCTCTCTGTCTCTTTCCTGTCTGTCTCTCTCTCTGTCTGTGTCTCTCTGTCTCTCTCTATCCGTCTCCCCACAGACATCTTATTACCTCACATATAAGCTTCTTATACTATGAATGTCTTTTGTTCCTATAGCAACCAATCACAGCTCCTATTAATTTCCTGTAGTTCCAGGCTCCATTTACTTTAATGGAGGCATGTTTTTTGGAGCGTAACTGTAAAATGCGGGGTTAAATTTTCCTGTCAAAAAATAGTCTACGATGTTCCTTGGGTCACATGAGGTGTCTGTGCAAAATTTCGTGATTGTAAATGCGACGGTGCGGATACACTTTTCGTTTCACTTTTTCCCCATTATGTAGATAGGGGCAAAATTGATTAGTAAATTGGAATGCGCGGGGTTAAAATTTCACCTCACAACATAGTGTATGATGCTCTCTGGGTCCAGACGTGTGAGTGTGCAAAATTTTGTGGCTGTAGTTGTGACCGTGCAGATGCAAATCCCGGACATACATACATACATACATACATACATACACACACACACACAGCTTATATATATATATATATATATATATATATATATATACACACACACTAGCTGTACTGCCCAACTTCGCCCGGGTTAATAACTGCTGTTAACAAAATAGAATGTATTAACAAAAATTTATTCTGCACACAAAAATCACATAAGAAATAGATAGAAATGTAATTATTAAAAGGCAAAAACTAAGTTAATAGAAATATTTCACAACATATTTCAAGACCACAGATATTCCACACAGATTTAACTAAATTGGCCAAATAATGTGCTCCGTCTGTCTCTGTCCCCGTCTGTCTGTCTGTCTCTGTCCCCGTCTGTCTGTCTGTCTCTGTCCCCGTCTGTCTGTCTGTCTCTGTCCCCGTCTGTCTGTCTCTGTCCCCGTCTGTCTGTCTGTCTCTGTCCCCGTCTGTCTGTCTGTCTCTGTCCCCGTCTGTCTGTCTCTTTCCCCGTCTGTCTGTCTGTCTCTGTCCCCGTCTGTCTGTCTGTCTCTGTCCCCGTCTGTCTGTCTGTCTCTGTCCCCGTCTGTCTCTGTCCCCGTCTGTCTGTCTGTCTCTGTCCCCGTCTGTCTGTCTGTCTCTGTCCCCGTCTGTCTGTCTGTCTCTGTCCCCGTCTGTCTGTCTGTCTCTGTCCCCGTCTGTCTGTCTGTCTCTGTCCCCGTCTGTCTGTCTGTCTCTGTCCCCGTCTGTCTGTCTCTGTCCCCGTCTGTCTGTCTCTGTCCCCGTCTGTCTGTCTCTGTCCCCGTCTGTCTGTCTCTGTCCCCGTCTGTCTGTCTGTCTCTGTCCCCGTCTGTCTGTCTGTCTCTGTCCCCGTCTGTCTGTCTGTCTCTGTCCCCGTCTGTCTGTCTCTGTCCCCGTCTGTCTGTCTGTCTCTGCCCCCGTCTGTCTGTCTGTCTCTGTCCCCGTCTGTCTGTCTGTCTCTGTCCCCGTCTGTCTGTCTGTCTCTGTCCCCGTCTGTCTGTCTGTCTCAGTCCCCGTCTGTCTGTCTGTCTCTGTCCCCGTCTGTCTGTCTGTCTCTGTCCCCGTCTGTCTGTCTGTCTCTGTCCCCGTCTGTCTGTCTGTCTCTGTCCCCGTCTGTCTGTCTGTCTCTGTCCCCGTCTGTCTGTCTGTCTCTGTCCCCGTCTGTCTGTCTGTCTCTGTCCCCGTCTGTCTGTCTCTGTCCCCGTCTGTCTGTCTCTGTCCCCGTCTGTCTGTCTCTGTCCCCGTCTGTCTGTCTCTGTCCCCGTCTGTCTGTCTCTTTCCCCGTCTGTCTGTCTCTTTCCAGGTCTGACTCTTTCCAGGTCTGACTCTTTCCAGGTCTGACTCTTTCCAGGTCTGACTCTTTCCCCGTCTGTCTCCCCGTCTCTTTGTCTGTGTCTTTTCCTGTCTGTCTCTTTCCCTTTCTGCCTGTCTTTGTCTGTCTCTATTTCTCTGTCTCTTTCCCCGTTTGTCTCTATCAAGGTCTGTGTCTTTCCCCATCTATCTTTGTCTGTCTCTCTGGCTGTCTCCTCCTTCCCTGTCTGCCTGTCTCTGTCCCTGTCTGCATGTCTGTCTGTCTCTTTCCCCATCTGTCTCTTTCCAGGTCTTTCTCTTTCCAGGTCTGTCTCTTTACAGGTATGCCTTTGTTTGTCTCTTTCCCCATCTGTCTCTGTCTGTCTTTTTCACCGTTTGTCTCTGTCTGTCTCTTTCCCTGTCTGTCTCTGTCTCTCTGTCTTTTTCCTGTCAGTTTCTCTCTCTCTCTGTCTGTTAGAATTGAGCGCGGTTCGCGGTTCTCCAGTTCGCAGTTCGAGTGATTTTGGGGGCTGTTCTAGATCGAACTAGAACTTGAGTTTTTTGCTAAAGCTCGATAGTTCTAGTTACATTCGAGAACGGTTCTAGCAGCAAAAGCAGGGCTTTTTACAGCTACAGTGTGCAGGAGCCAACGCTGGCAGCCTGCGGTAAGCTGGTAACCAAGATAAACATCGGGTATCCAAGCAAAGCACTTTGGTTAGTAACACGATATTTATCCTAGTTACGTGTGCAGGAAGCCCACACTTCCCCGCTTAGCTCGCTCTGCCCCCCTCCTGCCCGCGGCATGCACACACACACACTCACCTGTCCCCAGCCATGCAGTCCACGACACTGACACCCTCAGCGCCACATGGTCCCGCTACGCTCCACCCACTTCACACTCCGCCGCCCCCACACACATAGCCCCACTAGGCTCCGCCCACCTGGCACTGTGCACACATGGCCCGCTAGGCTCCGCCCACCTGGCACTCTGCACACATTACCTCGCTAGGCTCCGCTCACCTGGCACTCTGCACACATGGTCCCGTTAGGCTCCGCCCACTTGCACTCTGCACACATTACCCCTCTAGGTTCCGCCCACCTCGCACTCGACACACATGGCCCCGCTCGGCTTACCTGCGGTGATGAAGTCCCGCCCTCCCGACCTCAGTGCTGTCACTGTCCTCCATGGCCGCCGCTTGTCACATCACCTTCTCTCGCTTCCGACCAGAGACTGTGGCTAGCGGTGATGTCACGGGCCTCTCGCGATACTTGGCTGTGAAGGTCATTGAACACAGTGACAGGTGCTGTCAGCAGTGCAGGAGATCAGCGCAGGTAATGTACCTCACTGACAGCAGCACTTGTCATCCCCTGCAGTGACCTGGGCTGACCCATTGATGTTAGCTCAGGTCACTGCATTGCTCTCCCAGCCAATGGGGAACATCCTGCTCTTCATTGACTGGGACAGTGTGGATCATCATGGGAACCCCTTGGATTACAGCAGACCTGGATTTGTTTTTCTTTCTAATAAATTGATTAAAGAGGGAATGTATTGGGCTGTGTTTTTTCAAATAAAAATGTGTTTGTCGTCTATTTTTTTTTTATTACTGGCTGGGTTGGAGATGTCGGGTATCTGATAGACGCGTGACATCACTAACCCCAGGGCTTGATGCCAGGTGACATTACACATCTGGTATTAACCCATATATTACCCCGTTTGCCACCGCAACAGGGCACGGGATGAGCTGGGGCGAAGCACCAGGATTGGCGCATCTAATGGATGCGCCACGTCTGGGGCGGCTGTGGCCTGCTATTTTTAGGCTGGGGAGAGTCCAATAACCATGGACCTCCCTAGTCTGAGAATATCAGACCCCAGCTGTCTGCTTTACCTTGGCTGGTGGTCCAATTTTGGGGGGACCCCTACATGTTGTTTTTTTTAAATTATTTATTTAATTTCAAAATAGCGTGGGGTGCCCTCAGTTTTGGATTACCAGCAAAGGTGAAGCTGTCAGCTGCCAGCTGTGGTCTGCAGGCTGCAGCCGTCTGCTTTACCCTAGCTGGCTACAAAAATAGGGGGAACCCCACGTCATTTCTTTTCATTTTTTTGGCTAAATACAAGGCTAAGCACCCCTTAGTGCCACATCAAAGGCACCAAAGGGTGCAAAATTACAAAATGCAGGAGAGTGGGACATTATGTGTCTTTCTGCCATTATAATGACAGAAAAGACTGATATGAAGTGTACAAGCACTAGAAAATCACCAGAGCGCTCTACGCTGTGAAAAGCAGTAGAAAATTGCACTGGAGTGAACATGTGACCGCCTCATGTAGGTTGAAGCTATGGATCTGTACCGCCCTGGGGGCTCGGCTGCTCTCCGCCGAGCCGCTCGGATCCGGGCTCGGGTTGTCAGTGGCTCGAGTGCCTCCGGACTGGGGGCCACGTCGCTCTGGAAAGGGGGGGTTGGTTGTTTGGTTTGGGGTGGACCGGTTTCACGGCCGGAGCCGCGGTGGCCGGTAACAGTTCGTGACGCCACCCACGGGTCGTGGTGAAGTGATGGGCACCACCGATGCGGTGAGGGTGCGGGTGCTCGTCCGGGATCGGTGGTGGGTCGCAGCTAGGTGTTGACCCCTCCGTGGGTAGGGGGTTTGTTGGTCCCGGGCCAGGTGGCAGGAGCGGGGGGTTGCAGGACGCAGGGGCTCACTTGCAGCGCGGTGCCTGATGGCACTGGTGTACTCACCATTAAACCACACAGAGTCAATGGTAAACCAAGTTCGGTGTAGATCGGTGTCCACAGCCGGATGCGTGTGTCCCCAGTGAGGTTGGTGATGTTGCCTTTCTCCTGCACCTTTAAATTTGCTATAGTGACTCCTATGCTTCAGCAACGATAGTCCGCTTCCCGGCTTTTGGGTACCGGAGGAGCCCTTTTGCCCACAGACGCTGGCCCTTTGGATCTCTGGTCCTTGGAGGTGGCTCTTATCTGGAATCGGAGGGCTGTTGCCATCTATCGGGACTTTGGGTGGGAATGAACCCCTGAGGTCCAGACCGCAATCAGTAGATTTGTCTGAGCCCGGTTGCTTCTTGGCTAGAACGGGGTCTGAGTACCCTGCCTGGTGCTCCGGTTGACTTGTTAGCTCCCCGGTTCGGGTCCGAAGGGTTACCACCCTCTTCTCGATCCCTACGGTTCTTCAGTTCAGTCACTGACCGGACTCCTGCAGACGGCCACCACCGTCTGCCTGCCTGACTGTTCCAAGGGGTCCTAGGCTCCGTCCTAGGCCCCTGCCTCTCAGCTCGCCACTTTACTCCTCTCACTACTCCTCTCCCCACTCGACTCACTTGTCCTTTCCCTGCCTCAGGCCAGCAGACTCCTCGGAAGGCGTGCCTATCCGCCTGGCTACGCCCACCTGGTGTGCCTTGCTAGACCTGAAGGAGGCGGTCAGGACTTGTTGGCTGCTGGCGCCTCACTGGGGTGGGGGTGTGTGTGGTGTTGTGTGTTGTTACCTGTGAACCCTGGGGGTCCAGGGCATCACAGATCCTGGGTAAATTTATGTATTTTCCCTCCTTCAGTTTTTTTGCAGTACGCAAACAAACGGAAGGCACACAGATGACATACGGACCGTATATGGAACAGAAACGGCTGCCACACAGATGCACCCGGAAAAAAATGAACCGTTTTTTGCGGACCGCAAAAACGGATCAGTCGTGTGAATGTAGCCTTATTCTGATCTGCCATTTATAAACAGCAGGCAGAAATAAGTGAATAGCGCCCCCCAGCGTCAGAAAATCTCCGGGGTTTCAGGGGGTAGCTGAGACCCTGGAGATCATGATTTAGGCCGTTTTTCTGGGCCCCGCTCACGTGATCACCGGTAGACACCGTATACCGATGATCACGTTACAGTAAATGACAGCGTCGGTAAAAAATTATTTATCTCCCATCTGGCATGAACAAACATGATAAATCTCCTCCCCGGTCCCCTCCGGTCCCCCGATGTCGTCAAAGTGCCCCCCCTGACCCCCTCTCGGAAATCCAAGATGGCCGCGCGCACAGCAGCGCGCCGGCCGCATTCACCGTACTCCTCTAATTTCTGTCGCATGTGCCATGACACATGCGACAGAAAACTCCTCCCCAGGCCCTGCCAGGTCACCCCCTATAACCGTAGAGTTAAAGTAGCCCTGGCACACCGTTTATTTCCCAATAGTAATAACGAAGAAAAATGAAAATCTCTTTTGTATTTTTATTGAAGAAGATGATACAGATGCAGAAAGTCCGCCTATGACAACGTTTCGGCCTTCATTTCGGCCTTCATCTGGTCGGACAGACTGACTGGACAAGTGAGGATTCCCAGAAGGGCGAAGAAAAATTACAGTACTGGTGGGGATGGTAAGTACTGAGAACACGTAAATCGTCTATTTGTGGATGGATTTATAAAATCCTAGGATAATCGCGGAGTCCCGTCAATATTTCAGACTATACTTATAGACCTATTCTGTGATACAGAAGTAATACTTCGCTCTATGCGAGCGTCTGACCAATATGTGTGGCCGGATGTATACACAAACTTTAGACAGGGCTGCTGTGTGGCAGATGGCTATCCAAGGAAATATAAGTATCAAAGAACTTGGTTTTAGTTCTTAGTTCATTTCTACATAGTAGCGACGAAGGTTAGTAGTGCCACAAGTTACATATTGCATGAGATCCGGGGTACTATGTCTAAGACTTAGTTCATATGCACAAGGCAGAAAGAGTGAATGATTGGAGTCCACAGGTGCCTGGGAACAGGAGCTCTATGCCTCAGAAATCCGGTTTGTTTAGTTGCCAATGGGGCTTGGGGATACAGCGGTGAGGCAGGTAAGGAAATCAGTGTGTGTGAAGACCGCTTGCGTGCCCTGTGCGTCCGGTGAGGTGGGCTATAACCGCACCGGTGTTCCCCGGTGTCCCACGGTACCTGTGCAGCATTGATCCCCAGCGGCCCTCTCCTGCACAATAGACGCTGCCGCATGCACAGAGCGGCTGTCAGCTCAGCTTCCTGTGTTCAGACACAGTGAGTGGTGGTTATGCATCTGTAAGCTAAATGGGCGGCACGGTGGCTCAGTGGTTAGCACTGCAGTCTTGCAGCGCTGAAGTCCAGGGTTCAATTCCCACCAAAGGACACCATCTGCAAGGAGTTTGTATGTTCTCCCCGTGTTTGTGTGGGTTTCCTCCGGGTACTCTGGTTTCCTCCCACACTCCAAAGACATACAGATAGGAAATTTAGATTGTGAGCCCCAATGGGGACAGTGTTCCCAATGTATGCAAAGCGCTATGGAATTAATAACGCTGAATAAATTATTATTATTACTGCAATGACCTGCTCATGAGGTAAGGAACATAGTTGATCAGGAGAGCTATATACTACATTTCCAAATGGAGGTATTTGATTTTATAGTTGCCCTGCTGAATGTGAGAGTCCGTTATACGCCACAAGAAAACACATCTAAATAGCGAGCTCTGTTGTTTAGTATTCATTCAGCTGGATAACTGCACTTAAAGGGGTATTCCATCTACAAGATCATATCCCCGATATATAGTAGGTGGAATAGCAATAATATCAGCAAATACCAATATTTGGAAATGTAGAATAGTTCTCCTGATTAGGCATGCCCTTACCTCATGAGCAGGGCATTGCAGCTTTGGTAGCAACCGTTACGACATGGACTCTGCTGCTGTGGACCCGGGGAGAGTGGGTGCAGATTCATTGCACCCACACTCCTCACATGAAGGGTCTGCACTCCTAGAAAATGGGGGATACGTTCCCTGAGTGTCTCCCCCCATATTCTTGACGGTCCAGAGTCGTCGTGGGACCCCCTTATTTTTTTTCTTACAATAAATTGGTGAAAGAGGGAAAGTTTTGGGGAGTTTTTTTTCAAACACATTTTTTTTGTCGATTTTTTTTGTTAGTACTGACAGTTTATGATGTCGGGTATCTGATAGACGCCATAACATTACAAACTGCTGGGCTTGATGTCAGGTGACTTTACAGCTAGTATCAACCCCATTTATTACCCCATTTGCCACTGCACCAGGGCACGGGATGAGCTGGGGTGAAGCGCCAGGATTGGCGCATCAAGTGGATGCGCCACGTCTGGGGTGCCTGCGGCCTGCTATTTTTAGGCTGTGAAGGCCCAATAACTATGGACCTTCCCACCCTGAGAATACCAGACCACAGCTGTCCGCTTTACCTTGGCTGGTGATCCAATTTGGGGGGGACCCTACTTTTTCTTTTGTAATTATTATTTATAAAATATTTATAAAAAAAAGAGCCTGGGGTGACCTCCACATTGGATCCCCAACCACGGTAAAGCTGCCAGCTGTGGTTTTCAGGCTACAGCTGTCTGCTTTACCCTAGCTGGCTATCAAAAATGGGGGGACCCAACATCATTTTTTCTTTAACTATTTTTTAAATAGAAAAAATTAATAGGCTTCGCCGTATTTTGATTGCCAGCCAAGGTAACGCCAGGCAGATGGGGGTGGAAACCCATAGCTGTCTGCTTTATCTGCACTGAGAATCAAAAATACCGCGGAGCGCTACGTCATTTTTTTTAAAGATTTATTTTTACAGCACTGTCTTGTCAGGCAATCAAAATACAGGGAAGCCCTTTTTGTTTTTAGTTATTTAAATAAATAATTAAAAAAAATATATATGGGCTCCCACTGCATTTTTTGTATTGCTAGCTAAGGGTAATCCAAGCAGCTACTGGCTGCTAACCCCCACTGCTTGGTGTTACCTTCACTGGCAATGGAAAATCCAGGGAAGCATTTTTTTATTTTTTTTGCCAAAAAAATGACGTGGGCTTCACCATATTTTTGTATGCTAGCCAGGTACAGCAGGCAGGTACGGGCTGCCCCCAACCCCCAGCTGTCTATTTGTACCCGACTGTAAACTAAAAAAATAGGGAAGCCCTTTTACTTAATTCATGAATTTTATGAAATAATTAAAAAAGAAATTTTTGTGTCCAGCCGGGTACAAGTAGGCAGCTGGGGATTGAAATCCACAGCACAGGTTAGCCCGAGGTTTCTGGGCCCCTCTGCTGCGAATTGCAGTCCGCAGCCGCCCCAGAAAATGGCACTTTCATAGAAGCGCAATCATCTGGCACTGTATCTAACTATTCCAACAGCCCTGGAGCCGGGTGGCTTGTTGGGTAATCATGAGTTAATACTGGCTTTGTTTTACTAGCCAGTATTAAGCAAGAGATTCTTAATGTCAGCCAAGTTTGACCCGGCCATTAAGAATCTCCAATAAAGGGTTAAAAAAAAACACCACACAGAAAAAAAAATACTTTAATAGAAATAAATACACAGACACATTAGAGAATCCATCTTTATTACCCCCTGTCACCCCTCCACGATCCTGCTCTTCTGTCTTCTTTCCCCTTCAGCACATGCAGCTCTGTCTGCTCCATCAGACAGCACAGCTGCATGGGGGAAGATGCTGTGCTCCGTGCAGAAATCACTCTGTGAGAGTGACCACAGGCTCCCGGCTGTAAGCGGTGGCACGGGTTGCCATAGCAACGCTGCTCCGATCATGTGATTCCGGTGCCGCTGCGTGCTGGTAGCGGGACGTCCCCGTCACCGCTGCCAAGCGCGTTGCTATGGCAACGGTGATCTCCGTGATTGACCGGCTGTGTCAGCCGGTCAAGAGCCGGCTTCTGCGGACGCTGGTAACTATGGTAAACATCGGGTAACCCAGAAGCCCTTTCCTTGGTTACCCGATATTTACCTTCGTTACCAGCGTCCGCCTCTCACGCTGTCAGTGCCGGCTCCCTGCACACATAGCCAGACTACACATCGGGTTAAATTAACCCGATGTGTACTCTGGCTAGGAGTGCAGGGAGCCAGTGCTAAGCGGTGTGCGCTGGTAACCAAGGTAAATATCGGGTTGGTTACCCAATATTTACCTTAGTTACCAAGTTCAGCATTGCTTCCACGCGTGCTGCTGGCTGGGGGCTGTGGTCACTAGTTGCTGGTGAGATCTGCCTGTGTGACAGCTCACCAGCAACCCGTGTAGCGACGCTCCAGCGATCCCTGCCAGGTCAGGTTGCTGGTGGGATCGCTGGAGCGTCGCTTAGTGTGACGGTACCTTAAGGGAACGGGGAAGCAGAGCGGGGAGTCGACCGTCTGCTAGAGCATGTCACCGATACACGGCGATACACAAACATGCACCGTGTAACAGAGAGATGCAATGACAGGTCCTACATGACGCGTCATAGTCATGTGACCAGTCTGTAGCCAATGAGATAACACGGTCACATGGCTATTTTGACGTCACGATAGGTCCTGCATCACTGCTGGCAGTGCTGGTTACCGGGAGGATTCAGCGATCATCAGATGGAATAGCGGCAGGAGACAGAGTGCAGGAGGGATCGCGGGGACCAGTAAGTGTTATGGCAATGTTTATTAACTGTATGTGTACATTTATAATGTGTTTTTATGTGTTTGTGATTACCTCCCATTGTTTCCTATGCGGTTCGAGTGTTTGCCGAACCGAACTCGAACGAGACCTCCGTACGGCGAACCGAACTCGAGCCAAACCATGGCCGGTTCGCTCATCTCTACTGTCTGTCTCTCTCTCTGTCTCTCTCTATCTGTCTCCCCACCGACATCTTATTACCTCACATATAAGCTTCTTATACTACGAATGTCTTTTGTTCCTATAGCAACCAATCACAGCTCCTACTAATAACCTGTAGTTCCAGGCTCCATTTACTTTAATGGAGGCATATTTTTTGGAGCGTAACTGTAAAATGCGGGGTTAAATTTTCCTGTCAAAACATAGTCTACGATGTTCCCTGGGTCACATGAGTTGTCTGTGCAAACTTTCGTAATTGTAAATGCGATGGTGTGGATACACTTTTCATTTCACTTTTTCCCCATTATGTAGATAAATTGATTGGTAACTTGGAAGGCGCGGGGTTAAAATTTCACCTCACAAGATAGTGTATAATGCTCTCGGGGTCCAGACGTGTGAGTGTGCAAAATTTTGTGGCTGTAGCTTCGACGGTGCAGATGCCAATCCCGGACATATACACATACATACACACAATCAGCTTTATATATTAGACTAGCTGTATTACCCGGCTTCACCCGGGGTAATAACTGCTGTTAACAAAATAGAATGTATTAACAAAAATGTATTCTGCACACAAAAACCACAAAACAAATAGATATAAATGTAATTATAATGTCAGTCTCCCCCTCTGTATATATCTCTGTCTCTCTCTCTCTCTCTTTGTCTGTCTGTCTCTTTCCCTGTCTGTCTATCTATCTCTGTCACTTTCCCTGTCTGTCTCTTTCCCTGTCAGTCTGTCTCTTTGTGTCTGTCTCTTTGTGTCTGTCTCTTACCCTGTCTGTGTCTGCCTCTTTTCCTGTCTGTGTCTGTCTCTTTCCCTGGCTACATTGTGACACGCCAACATTCCATTTAAGGGCGTGGCTGCGCATTCTTCTGAAGTTCTGGCTGCACTGTGGCTCCCAGCTCCATTTGTTTTAATGGAGGCAGGTTTTTTGGTGAATAACTGTAAAGCGCGGGGTTAAAATTTCCCCTGAAAACATAGCCTATGAAGCTCTCGGGGTCCAGAAGTGTGAGTGTGCAAAATTTTGTGGCTGTAGCTGCGACGGTGCAGATGCCAATCCCGAACATACACACACACACACACACACACATTCAGCTTTATATATTAGATTATGGCTGCTATACAAACCTAACTGGCATTGATTTATCTCTATTGACAGGCACCTACCCACGTCCCTTCTCTTTGTTGGCACCTATGCTAATATTTTATTTCCTTTAGTATTTTTAATGTACTTTCATAACATTTCTATATTTCAATATTTCACTCTCTGAGCTTCTATATTCTGAATTTACATTGAACTCAGATTTTTGTAAAGATTTTTCCTTGGCGCTTTGTGAAATGGGCATTTATATATTATAATTGGACAATTTTGATATTAACCCAGCAAATATGTATACATCTAACTTGCAAGTAAAAGCCTGTATTGCAACGTGACTGATGTTTATGATGTGTTTAGATGATGTTTGTAATGTTTGATGTGTATAGTTTTAGTATGCAATTTAGTCTATAATTAGTGACTAAAATATTCTAAAAGTGTCTGATATGTGAGTGATGTGTTTATATTGCACATCTAATATATAAAATCTAATATATAAAATATAAGTGGTGTGTGTTTACTAGAGATGAGCGATGTTCGAGTTTCGAGGTTCGCCAATTTCATGTTCGAGTGATTTTGGGGGGTGTTCGAGTCGTTCGACAAACTCGAACGATTTGCAAAAAGTTCGGCAGTTCGAGTTACATGCCTGCCCTGGGCATATTTTTGCTTTATTTCAGTGCCTGTCCTTCATTGCCATCATTGGTCATTTGGGGTATTTATCCTTAAACCAGGTGCTTTTGTAGTTCCTTGTCAGCATTAACCCCTTGGTACTTACATGGGTTATATACATTGCACTTTATGATGCAGGTTCAGGGATTGTATTCAGGTCATTTATTTTGTTATTCCTATTCTGAGACCTCCTACTCAGATTCATTTCTTGCGTATTTGTGATTTATGCTTTGTATTATTGTATTTCATTATTTGCGCAAATTGTGTACCTGTGACCCTCCCTCCGTACTATTATATTTACTATCCCCTTCTTGGAACATTTCATATATCTGGCTGATTTATGTTACTTGTATTGCTCCTGGTTGTCCAGACCTGGGCATTCAGCATTATATATTGGCACTTTTTTTTTTACAGCATTTTTGATTTATCTACTCATGTATGTAATTATTACCGTTATGTGATGCTGTTGTGATTTTTTTGCCCAGGGCACTCCTGCCTCCACCTCTGGCTGTTTGCATGTTTTGCACCTTTTTAAATGTTTTTAAAATTGGTATACAATAAAGGCTATCTTATCTTATACTTTTGGTGTGCATCTGATCCATGTGCGGTTGCTTTTTCTCTCTTGTTGCGTTCACCCACTCTACCGCACCAGATAGCACCCCTTTGTTATCATCCCTTAATCTCTCTAGAATGTTAGTGCGCTCCTATCAACTTCTATGCACATTCGAGAATGGTACGAGCACCAAAAGCGTGGCTTTTCACAGTAAGTATGTGTGCACCTTTCATATCTGCATGCGTCCTGCATCCCCAGCACAATCCCTCTCTCTTTCCTACTCACTGATCACGGGCATCTCACTGCACGGCTGTCACAAATCTCCAGAGGCATTTCCTCTTTTGAAAATGGATGCCGCTTCATTATTCAATTAGTTATTCCGTGCTTTCCCCGCCCACCGGCGCCCATAATTGGTTGCAGTCAGACACGCCCCCCCGATGAGTGACAGCTGTCTCACTGCAACCAATCACAGCTGCCGGCGGGCGGCTCTATATCGTGTAGTAAAATAAATAAAAAAAAAAAAAAAGCCACACGGCTGGAGGCTGGTGTTGTCAGGATGGAGAGCGCCATGGTATGGGGAGCCCACCACCCTTACAATATCAGCAGGCTGCCGCCCGGAAATGCCGCATCCATTAGATGCGGCAGTCCCGGGACTCTACCCAGCTCATCCAGAATTGCCCTGGTGCAGTGGCAATCGGGGTAATAAGTAGTTAATCATGCCAGGCGTCTCCCCGAGATACCTTACATGATTAAACTGTAAGTGAAAGTAAAGAAACACACACATCAAAAAATCCTTTATTTGGAATAAAAGACAAAAAACACCCTCTTTCACCATTTTATTAAAATCCCCAAATACCGCTCCAGGTCCGACATAATCCACACGACACTGTCACCTCTACTACATGAAGATGCAGGAGCACCGTAGAACACGAGCGCTGTGTCCTCTCCATGTAGCACATGAAATGAGCTGCGCTGTCACCAGAGACTTCAGTCTGCAATGCAGATGTCAAGATTACCAAATATGACTATGTTTATCAATAGAGCCAGTGGCTCAATGGATAGAGCTCCCATCTAAGAAGCATTATTTAACGAGTTGAAGTCCCGGCCATGCCGTTAACATTTTTTATTTAATTTTAAAATATAATTATTTATTTATAATTATAATTTAATTTAATTATGCACTGAGTGGAGGAGCCAGACATCAGCTGTGAGCTGCAGGACACACCTCTAAAATCGGAGCAGTTCACGGAATGAGGCTGCATTGCTCTCGCTCTCTCTCTCTTTTTCTCTTTTTCTCTCTCTCTCTCTCTCTCTCTCTCTCTATTTCCCTCTCTTTTTCTCTCTTTTTCTCAGTTTCTCTTTTTCTCTTTTTCCCCTCTCTCTCTCTTTCTTCTCTCTCTCCCCCCTCTCTCATTCTCTCTCTTTTTCTCTCTCCCCTCTCTCTCTCCCTCTTTTTCTCTCTCTCTTTTCTCTCTCTCTTTTTCTCAGTCTCTCTTTCTCTTTTTCCCTCTCTCTCTCTCTCCTCTCATTCTTCTCTCTCTCTTTTTCCCTCTGTCTCTTCTTTCTCTCTTCTCTCTCTCTCCCCTCTCCCTCTCTCTCTCTTTTTCTCTCTTTTTCTCTCTCTCTCAGTCTCTTTCCCTCTCTCTATTCTCTCTTCTCTTTTTCTCTCTCTCTCTCTGTCTCTTTTTCCCTCTCTCTATTCTCTCTCTTCTCTCTCTTTTTCTCTCTCTCTCTTTTTCTCTCTCTTTTTCTCTCTCTCTCTTTTTCTCTCTCTCTCTTTTTCTCTCTCTCTCTTTTTCTCAGTCTCTCTTTTTCTCTTTTTCCCTCTCTCTCTTCTCACTCCCTCTCCTCTCTCTCTTCTCTCTCTTCTCTCCCCCCTCTCTCTTCTCTCTCCCTTCTATCTCTCTCTTCTCTATCTCTCTCTCTCAGACCTGGCGATGATCAGCTGATGCATCACCTGACGGAATCAGCTGACACTACAAGTCGAGCGGTGAGGCCGGCTTTTTACCGCCCGGCCGGCTAAACTATCAGCTGATGCTGTCGGACAGGAGTCCGCACAGAAGTGTGTAGCTTTTTGGGGTTTTTTTGCACTGATGCATCAGCTGATTGTATAAAAGCCATTTATACAATCAGCTGCTGTGTCATGTGATTCAGGCCCTTGAACCTGACACATCATCTGCTCGCTTTGCCTTCCAGCAAACCGATCAGATGATACTGGATCCGGATTGGACGGCGCGGGACCCTTGACCCAGGATTACTGCAGAGGGGGGTTCTTTATTTCAATAAAGATGGAGTCACTAATTGTGTTGTGTTTTATTTCTAATAAAAATATTTTTCTGTGTGTTGTGTTTTTTTTTTTTATCTGTACTAGAAATTCATGGTGGCCATGTCTAATATTGGTGTGACACCATGAATTTCTGGCTTAGGGCCAGTTGATAATATACAGCTAGCCCTAACCCAATTATTACCCAGCGAGCCACCCGTCACCAAGGCAGCTGGAAGAGTTGGATACAGCGCCAGAAGATGGCGCTTCTATGAAAGCGCCATTTTCTGTGGAGGTTGTGGACTGCAATTCGCAGCGGCGAGGCCAAGAAAGCTTGGGCACCCTGAGCTGCGGATTCCAATCCCCAGCTACCTAGTTGTACCTGGCTGGACACAAAAATTGGGTGAAGCCCACGTCATTTTTTTTTAAATTATTTCATGAAATTCATGAAATAATTAAAAAAAGAAGGCCTTCCCTATATTTTTGGTTCCCAGCCAGGGGTTGGGGGCAGCCCGTAGCTGCCTGCTGTGCCTGGCTAGATAACAAAAACATGGCGAAGCCCACGTAATTTTTTGGGGGGGCAAGAAACTCCTGCATACAGTCCTGGATGGAGTATGCTGAGCCTTGTAGTTCTGCAGCTGCTGTCTGCTGTCTGTCTGTATGGAGGAAAGCAGACAGCAGCTGCAGAACTACAAGGCTAAGCATGCTCCATTCACTAGTGTATGCAGGAGAGCAGAGAGCAGCTGCAGAACTACAAGGCTCAGCATACTCCATCCAGGACTGTATGCAGGAGTTTTTTGCCCCCCCCCCAAAAAATGACGTGGGCTTCGCCATATTTTTGTATGCTAGCCAGGTACAGCAGGCAGGTATGGCTGCCCCCAACCCCAAGCTCCCTATTTGTACCCGGCTGGGAAATAAAAAAATAGGGAAGCCCTTTTTTAAATTGTTTCATGAATTTCATGAAATTAAAAAAAAAAAAAAAAAATCGACATAGGCTTCGCCCCATTTTTGTGTCCAGCCAGGTACAACTGGGCAGCTGTAGATTGGAATCCGCAGCACAGGTTGGCCCGAGGTTTCTGGGCGCCTCTGCTGTGAATTACAGTCTGCAGCCGCCCCAGAAAATGGCGCTGTCATAGAAGCACCATCATCTGGCGCTGTATCCAACTATTCCAGCAGCCCTGAAGCTGGGTGGCTTGCTGGGTAATAATGAGTTAATACTAGCTTTGTTTTACTAGCTAGTATTAAGCAAGAGATTGTTAATGTCAGGCAAGTTTGACTCGGCCATTAAGAATATCCAATAAATGGTTAAAAAAAGACACCCCAGAGAGAAAAAATACTTTAATAGAAATAAATACACAGACACACTTGGAGACTCCATGTTTATTACTCCCTCTCATTCCTCCTCGATATTGGTCTTCTGTCTTCTTTCTCTTTCAACCCATGAAGCTCTGCTACATCAGACAGCACTGCATGGGAGGAAGAACGCTGCTGCTCCCGTGCAGTCTATTCCCTCAGTGAGTGAGCAGAAGCTGCGTGCTGTAAGCGGTGATGTCACCGCTGACAGGCGGGTTACCATAGCAACGGTGCTCCGATCATGTGATTCCCGGTGCCGCAATTCACCGGCTGTGGCATCTAGTCCTTGCATGTGGGCTGACTCTGTAAAGAGCGCCCACATGCATGGACGGGGAAGCCGACCATGTGCCAGAGCACTTCGCCGGTACACGGAGATGCTGGAATGATCACCACGTACCGGAGAGATGCACTGACAGGACCTAGCATGATGTCTAGCCATGTGACCAGTCTGTAGCCAATGAGATAATAGACACGTGACTGGTCACATGCTATTTTGACGTCACGATAGGTCCCATCATCAGTGCTGGTTACCGGGAGGATGCAGTGATTATCGGAAGGAAAAGCGGTGGGAGACAGAGTGCAGGACACGTCGATGGGACCTGTAAGTGTTATGGCAATGTTTATTAACTGTATGTGTACACGTATAATGTGTTTATATGTGTTTGTGTTTGCCTCCCATTGTTTTCAATGGGATTCGAGTGGTTCGTCGAACGGTCGACGAACAGAGCCTCCGTTCCACGAACCAAACCGAACTCGAACGCTAGGGGGGTGGCTCATCTCTAGTGTTTACTGTATGTATCTAATACTGTACATGAGTGATATGTGTGTGCTGCTAGTGTCAAATATGTGAGCAATATGTGTGTTCTGCATATTTTTAAAATGTATGATGTGTGTCCAATATGTGAGCTGTGTTTGTACTGCATGCATCTAATATGGGAGCAATGTTTGTGCTGCTTGAGTCTAGTATGTGAGTGATGTGTGTGCAGTTTGAATAATCACATGTGTACAATGGGTGCGCTTCATGCAACTAATATGTGAGCGATGTGTGTGTGCTTCATGCATCTAATAAATGAGCGATATGTGTGTTGCATGTGTCTAACATGTGAGCAATATGTGAGCAGCATTCATCTAGTAGGTATGGGGAAGTGCCAAGCGAATGGTGAAAGGGAAGGGAAACCCTGTGTCTAGGGAAGGGGGAGATTGTGACCCCCTGAAAAAGCCTACTGCTGGGCCTGGGGTTCCCTCACTGCCCTAGATACTGTACTGTTCCACATCTATGTGCCCAGCAGGATACCTGACCCTAGGTTGACCCTGTATCTGGACCCTAGTTAGGGAGCAGACGGGATGAACTCTTTGTCAACCCCACTGAGTGCTAAAGGACACCAAGGGATAATAAACAAGGGAAGGAAACATCAACTTATCTCCAGATGCCGCAGGAAGAGGAACTGCAAACAACAACCAGGTTACACCAGAAGAATGCGAGCCAACTGACTGCACTGAAGACTTGTAAAGTGTAGAGGACTTATCAAAAGCACTGCGTATGGTAAAATGAGGGTGTATTTATAGACACCATGGAAGTGCTGATTAAAAACAGCTGAAAGGGTGAGGAACTTTATAGGGTCCTAAATAGAAAGAGATGAAAATAAAGCAGAAGAGATCTATAGGATACCAAATACATCAAGCAGTTGTGATAGTGTCGCGGGCGGGGAGGAGGGTGTCAGCACACTACGCTCACCCCTTCTGCTCGGGTCCGGCGGCTGCTGCTCAGTGGTGGCTCGAGCTGTGGGTCGGATCCCGGGGGTTCTCGAGCGGCACTCCTCGCCCGTGAGTGAAAGGGGGTTGTTGGGTGTGGGAATAGTTTATTGTCCGTGACGCCACCCACGGTTGTGGTGATTTCACCACCGCTGCTCAATATGGGGATCCCGGGGATGGTGATGCGGAGCAGCCAGGTGTTGCGTTGCCCCTCCGTGGGTAGGGGTTGGTGATCCCGGGGCCCGGTGATGAGATGGGAGATGCAGGGCCTGGTGGGCGCAGGGACGCGGGGGCAGCGCTGTGCCTTGCGGCACTGTGGTACTCACTCAGCCTGAGACGTTGACACAGTTTTACGGTAAACCACATGGCTGGAAAGACTGTTCCCACGGACGGCTGCACTTGCTCTCCCAGTAGGTGACGGTGATGTCCCTCTGACCTGCACCTGATGTTTCTAAGTTGGTAGCGATGGGTCCCCACCGGTAACCCGCTCCCCGGCTTCAAGCTGGACCGGAGGAGCTCTACTTTGCCCGCAGACGCTGGCCCTGAGGAACTGGTGCCTTGGCGGTGGCGGTGTTCCTCCTTAATGGTTGGACTGTTGCCTTCAATCGGGACTTGGTTGTTTGGGGATCTACGTCCCCTTCACTGACGGATTCGGCAAATTATGGCGACTCGTAGCCTTGCCGGGGTCCGAGAGGCCCCTGTCCTGGTGCTGACTGTCCTTTGCACGCTGCTCCAGACCGCCGGGTCACTACCCGTCCGCGGTCCTTCCAGGAACTCCCGAACAGTCACCCCTCTGGACAGTCACCGTCGTTGCTGACCTTGCTGACCTGTCCTGCACACAGCTGGACTACTTCAGGCTTTCTTTCTGTCACCACTCTTGCTTTCCTCCTTTACCACTTTACTTCCTTCACTTCCACTTGTTTACTCCTCACTCAAGCCCTGCCTGGGCTAAACTCCGTTGTTTACTCCTTCATGTCCCTCACTGGACTCTCTGGTTTCTCCCGCCTCCAGAGCTGTGTCCTCCTCGGTGGGCGGAGCCAACCACCTGGCCCACCCCCTGGTGTGAACATCAGCCTCTGGAGGAAGGCAACAAGGATTTCTGGTTAGCTTTGGTGTTCCTAACTAGGATGTAGGGTGTGGTGGTGTGATGACCTGTGACCCCTGGCTTGCCCAGGGCGTCACAATAGAAGGTCAGGGAGCAGTTTGCACAGCCAAATGCTGTGACCTTCTATTGCTGGACATCTTATGACTATCTGTCACCCATGACAGCAAATTAGTTTAGCCAGAGTCTGTTTCTGCTTCACTAGTGCAGTGCAGGACTGCGTCAAGCTTGTGACTGATAGGGGCAACAAGTTGGAGCTGGAGGAGAAGGAGGAGGGGGTGCAGGAACTGGCATAGGAGGTTGGGTAAAATCTGATGGAACTTGAGCTCACAAATCTAAGTGTCAGTAGCACATGTGCCATCCCCCGAGTCCAATTCGCTCCCAGTCTCTACAAGGTTCACTCAGTGTGATGTCATGAAAACGTAGCATCCCTGGCCACACGCACTTGTCCATGTGTGGACCTTCCCAGTAACTGCATTGGTCAGGGCACAGGTGATGTCATGGAACAGATGCTTGTGAATGGTGGGGTCAGCATACCAGAAGAAATAGAGGCAGCTTGACACCAAGTAATGAAGGACAGCCGCCACCAAAAGGTTGCGGAAAGGCTCAGTGTCTACAAGCCTAAATGGTAATATTTCCAAGGCAAGCAGTCTAAAAAATGAAACAGTTTAGTCTTTGGGTTTTTGGGTTGGTGGCTGCATATTTCTGCCTGCGTTGAAAGGCATGGTGGAAGGACAGCTGGACACTGCACTGGAACAAGGAATTGGATATGGTTGCTGTGGGTATTTGCAAATATATGATGGATGCATGATGAGAAGCATTCCCGCCTACTTCCTGTACACAGGATTGGCCAGCATGTAGCACAGGGGAAGAGGAAATGGTGTCACTTGTAGATACTGATTGTAGACCTAGGCATTCAGCCCAGCTACTTGGATATCATGTGCCTAGGTATGAAAGGGATGGTTAGACATATGCTGATCTTGGTAAGGTACAGGTTACAAATCACTGTTTTCTTGTCACCTTCTGTAAAAAAGCACCAGACTGGAGAGCACTAAAACCTACCCTCGGGTTAAGATGTGATTGCATGTAGGTGCTCTAGGGAACAATTGACTGCCTTCTCCATCTGGCCTCACCACTACCTCTTCCTGCCTTTTTAAGGTGCTGTGGATCCCACCCTCTCTGCGCTGCTGTCCTGGCTGTGCATACCACTTTACTAGGTTGGGTTGATGGCTTCATCATCCACCATCTCATTTTCCACTTCTTCACTCTGGTTTGCCTCCTGACTTATTGACCTAACATGACTTGTTGGCTATTGTGTCTCATCATCATCATCCATCTTTTGAGACAGTAATTGCCATTCCCCACCATTGGCTTCTCCTGACTCTGGCTTCTCAAATATTCGGGCATCACTGCACACAATCTCCTCATCTCCCTCTTGAAATGAGAGTGGTTAAAGGCCAGAAGAAATCATAAAAAGAAAGGTAAAGAGCTCCAAGTGTGGTTTTACTTGTCTCCTGGGACTTGACATGGTGGGAGGAAGAAGGATCAGGGTGAGGATTATGTAGTCCATACTCTTGGCTACTGAGACTGGACCATGTGGTAGACAGAGTGGTGCTGGGAAAGATTAGAGGTATTTCTACCATCTAACCCACCACCTGCTCACACTGTTCTGGCTTCAACAGTGGTGTCCCGCTCCCCCCCCAGCCAGCAAACTGGGACAGGAAGCTACGTCTAAGCGATGATTTTATTTGGTGTGCACCCACAGCAGGCCCAGTTTACCCTGCTTCACAGTCACGGCATCTGCGTGCACCACCATCAGCTAGACGTCCACTGTACCCTTCCTTATAGCACACCTTGTGCATTTAAATTTAGGTGCACAGCTAAAAGTGGTATTATTAGACAACATAATCTATTTGAATTGGCCCTCAAAGAACATTTATGTGTACATGGCAGAACCAAGGATTTTAACGCAATAATTCCTTACTAGATGCCTCTAATACACTGTCACTTCTCCAGAGTCTTTCTCTACACTACTTCCAGCTAAGAGCAGTATTATTAGACAATAAAATCTATTTAAATTGGCCCTGAAAGGACTTTTGGTTGTACGTGGCAGCAGCGACGTATGGAAAGGCAATATTCATTGACTTGATGCCTTTAATACACTAAGGGGTACTTTGCACACTACGACATCACAAGCCGATGGCAGCGATGCCGAGCGCGATAGTCCTCGCCCCTGTTGCAGCAGCGATATCTTGTGATAGCTGCCGTAGCGAACATTATCGCTACGGCAGCTTCACATGCACATACCTGCCCTGCGACATCACTCTGGCGGTGACCCGCCTCCTTCCTAAGGGGGCGGGTCGTGCCATGTCACAGCGACATCACACGGCAGGCAGCCAAAAGAAGCGGAGGGGTGGAGATGAGCGGGACGTAAACATCCCGCCCAACTCCGTCCTTCCGCATAGCTGGGGTGAGCCGCGGTGATGCAGGTACGCTGATGTTTCTTGCTCCTGCGGCTTCTCACACAGCGATGTGTGCTGCCGCAGGGGAATGAGGAACAACATCATACCATTGCTGCAGCGAAATTATGAAAATGTCGGACACTACACCGATGATACGATTACGACGCTTTTGCGCTCGTTAATCGTATCAAAAAGGATTCACATACTCCGATGTCGACAGCAACCCCGGATGTGCGTCACTTTCGATTTGACCCCACCAACATCGCAGCTGCGATGTCGTAGTGTGCAAAGGGCCCCTAAGCCTTTTCCAAAGCTAACCATACATTAATTGCAAACTAAGAGCAGTATTAGTAGACAATTGAATTGATTTATAATAGCCTTGAAAAGGACTGTTGGTTTAATTTAGTGTCAGCAAGAACTGTAAGTCAATAATCCTTTCCTAGATGCCTCTAATACACTATCCCTTCTCCAGAAGCTAACCCGACACTAAATTCTAGCTAAGAGTTTAATTATTGGAGAATATAAAATATTTAAATTAGCACTGAAAAGGACTGTTGGTTTAGCATTGCACCAGCAAGGACTGTAGGCTATAAACACTGTAAAACACTATCCCTTCACCACCAGAAGTGCTACTAGGCCTTTTGTAGACAGCATGGCTATGGCATTACTGTGATTGGTAGGCAATCCTCGCATGTTTTGTGGCTAAACAAAAAATGCAGGGTGGTGAATCGACCATGGCACCCGAGTACCCATATACTGGATCGAGTACCGAGTGTCTAGAGCCCCCGATAATCAATCATGTACCGAGCAATGATGACCTCACTTGCTCATCACATTGTCTGGCATATTGCCTATGAGATATTATGTATTTTACATTTTGTTGAATGTTTTGGAAAAACTACTTATGAAATCATAAAAAAATGCAGTAAAAATGGTTCTCTAGTGTAAGTAACAAAATAAAATACTAATACTGATGTGTCACATTCACATTCTGTATTTGTTTTTTTAAAAATATGAAGAGACTTAGGGGGGCTTTACATGTTGCGACATCGCTACCGATATATTGTCGGGGTCACGTCGTTAGTGACGCACATCCAGCGCCGGTAGCGACATCGCAACGGGTAAATACTAGGTGCGACGATGAACGAGCACAGAAGCGTACAATATCGCTGATCTGTGTAATGTCGTTCATTTCCATAATGTCGGTTCGACCGCAGGTACGATGTTGTTTGTCGTTCCTGCAGCTCTATACATCGCTGTGTGTAAACCCGCAGGAGCGACAAACATCTCCTTACCTGCATCCCGATGGAAGGAAGAAGGTGGGCAGGATGTTATGTCCCGCTCATCTCCGCCCCTCCTCTTCTATTGGCCGGCCGATTAGTGACGTCGCGGTGACGTCGCTGTGACGCTGAACGCATCTCCCTCTTGTGGGAGGGATTTGTCGGCAGTCACAGCAACGTCAGCGACCCGGTATGTGGGTGTAAAGCTGCCATAGCGATAATGTTCGCTACGGCAGCAATCACCACATATCTCATGTGCGACGGGGGCGGGTGCTATCGCGCTGGACATCGCTAGCAATTGCTAGTGATGTCGCAACGTGTAAAGCCCGCCTTAGGGGCACTATCTTTTACCATAAAAATTAAGCTCAAAATATACATGTCCTGCACTCTTAAATGAGCATCAATTCATTTTCTTTTATATATAACAATTTCTGAGATCTTCTCTGAACACACAATGTACCATTGCTTAATAAGGACAACGTATGGAGTCCTCCAAAGAATTCAAAATAACATACGCTTGCAGCAAGAGAATATCAGCTAAACATCAGGACAGAAGTGCTGCATTCTAGGAAATTCCCTCAAGATATAGTTGATGAAGGTTTAATGTAATCCTAATGTTACTTCTGACTTTGTTTCTCAGGTTGGAGTCGATTCAACTTTCTTTAACACATTTCGTTTGTAAGATTTTAACCTATTATTGTTTAGAATATTTTTTTTCACAGGATTACTAAGTTTAATAATTTTTTACCAACTTTTAGGACAGAGAAAATGTATACTTCTATAGGAGCATTTGTTTGATATTAGATTTATTGCACTAATGCATATCTATATATTTTTGATAACATAAAATAATAAAGTTATTTATAATTACCGTATTTATCACTAGCTGTACTACCCGGCTTGGCCCGGGTTAATAACTGTTAACAAAATAGAATGTATTAAAAAAAAATTATTCTGCACACAAAAACCACAAAACAAATAGATAGAAATGTAATTATTAAAAGGCAAAAAAAACTAAGCTAATAGAAGCATTTCACAACATGTATTTGAACACCACAGATATTCCCCACAGATTTAACTAAATTGGCCAAGTAATGTGCTCCGTCTGTCTCTTTCCCCGTCTGCCTCTTTCCCCGTCTGCCTCTTTCCCCGTCTGCCTCTTTCCCCGTCTGCCTCTTTCCCCGTCTGCCTCTTTCCCCATCTGCCTCTTTCCCCGTCTGCCTCTTTCCCCGTCTGCCTCTTTCCCCGTCTGCCTCTTTCCCCGTCTGCCTCTTTCCCCGTCTGCCTCTTTCCCCGTCTGCCTGTCTCTGTCTGTATCTTTTTTTGTCTGTCTCTATCTCTCTGTTTCTTTCCCCATCTGTCTCTTTCAAGGTCTGTCTCTTTCCCAGGTCTGTCTCTTTCCCCGTCTGTCTCCCCGTCTCTTTTTCTGTCTTTTCCTGTATGTCTCTTTCCCTATCTGTCTGTCTCTTACCTTGTCTGTCTCTATTTCTCTGTCACTTTCCCTGTCTGTCTCTATCATGGTCTGTGTCTTTCCCCATCTATCTTTGTCTGTCTCTCTGGTTGTCTCCTCCTTCCCTGTCTGCCTGTCTCTGTCCCTGTCTGCATGTCTGTCTGTCTCTTTCCAGGTCAGTCTCTTTCCAGGTCAGTCTCTTTCCAGGTCAGTCTCTTTCCAGGTCTGTTTCTGTCTGTTTCACCGTCTGTCTGTCTGTCTCTTTCACCATCTGTCTCTTTCACCGTTTGACTCTCTCTCTGTCTCTTTCCCTGTCTGTCTCTCTGTCTGTCTCTCTGTCTCTCTCTCTGTCTCCCCACCGACATCGTATTACCTCACATATAAGCTTCTTATACTATGAATGTCTTTTGTTCCTATAGCAACCAATCACAGCTCCTACTAATAACCTGTAGTTCCAGGCTCCATTTACTTTAATGGAGCCATGTTTTTGGAGAGTAACTGTAAAGTGCGGGGTTACATTTTCCTGTAAAAACATAGCCTACGATGTTCCCTGGGTCACATGAGGTATCTGTGCAAAATTTTGTGATTGTAAATGCGACGGTGCGGATACACTTTTCGTTTCACTTTTTCCCCATTATGTAGATAGGGGCAAAATTGATTGGTAAATTGGAACGTGCGGGGTTAAAATTTCGCCTCACAACATAGCCTATTGTAACAACTGAATGCCAGTTGTTATAACTATTAAGATACGATGACACTATGGAAAACCCTGGGACACAAAGATGGTGAATAACAGTTTTCTTTAGAAGTCTCAAAAAATTATTTTACAAAAAATAAACAGTTGTCTTACAACTTATGGGCCACAACAGCCCGGAATAAACAATAACAGTTTATGCAACTCGGAGGACTTCAAGTGTCGGTCTGTAGGGATGAACTGGACTATATTTCCCCCCACTATACTGCTCCCTCCCTTATCTATTAATGGGGCTTACCCGGGTGCACTACTACAGATAATGGCACATGATCCTCCAAGGATATAATCTTACAACCACCTCCCCTTATGTTTACAATTCAATCAGGGTACCCGGCCACCTTCCCATATACATTCACAAACAAGTAAATATATGTACATGTACCTTTATACCTGTACCTCTAGCTCTACATGTACCTCTATTCAATATTTGGTACCTCACTTCCCCAGACAGTGTGATGAAGCAAAGGCAGAATAGTCTGTTATCAGCACAACACAGCTTAACCTCCAATAACTTCCGGTTCAGAGCAAACGCCTCAGGATAAGCAAGCAACCAACGCTCCTTCTCAGTAAATAATCTGTAGAATAATTTTCCTTCTTTATCCTATCTATCTATTTGTCCCTGACTGACTATTATACACCGATCGGTCTCACATCAATTGTTACTCACTGAAGTCTTTCACCAAGATGGCGTCCGTCCCCTCAGACTGCTTCTGATTCACTCTTAGATGATTTTGTCCAAACAGTTTCTGGAGAAAAATTCGCTCAGATGAATTCCCCTCGTCAGGGGCAGTAGGAGCTCAAAAAAAAACCCAAAACAAGTAAGCAGTCCATAAAAAGAAGAAAAAAAAAACAAAAAAAACCAGACAATCCTATGAATCCAAACACGGGAAAACAACAGCAGTCTTTCTCTTGCGCAGTCCCTCAGATCTTGACTGAAATTTTCAACCGTCTTACTCAGTCTACATTACCAGGGAAACCTAATGTAACCCCTTACTGTCTAGCAGTGTGCCTGCCCTCTAGTGACACCTAGTGGCCATTCATTTAAATTATAGCATAAATATATAAAATACATTAACAAACATGCAAGTTTATCTTATGTACATTTTCACCCCGTTACACCTATGACGCTCTCGGGGTCCAGAAGTGTGAGTGTGCAAAATTTTGTGGCTGTAGCTGTGACGGTGCAGATGCTAATCCCGGACATACACACACACACACACACACACACACACACACACACACACACACACATACACATACACATACACACACACACACATATACATACATACACACACACATTCAGCTTTATATATTAGATTTCAGGGTTTTTTCCTGGCAGATTTTTAGGGTATTTTTTTCATTAAAGCATAAATTTAGCTACATTTTTATAATAGACTTTAATGTTTAAGGTCTAGACATCTTCCTTTAGTTTTCATTTCTTGGACTACTTACTTACAGCCATATAAGCTTATATGCCGAGTTTTTAATTATTCTCACCCCAGTCTTACTTCTAGGTCTTTGTCAGATAGATGTAACATAAGAATACTAAAGCCCGCTACACACGCTTCAATATATCTCACAATCCGTCGTTGGGGTCAAGTTGTAAGTGACGCACATCCGGCATCGTTTGTGAGGTATCTGCGTGTGACAGCTACATGCGATCAGGATTGAACGCAAAACCGTTGATCGCAAACACATCTTATCATTCTCTAGAATTGTGCGTTTTGTTGCACGAACCTAGTCAATTGTAACGTGTGACATCCCTCATACGATTTTGTTGTCTGATGCTATGTGCGCAGGTGTGCGCTCTGCACCACAGCTTAAAAAAGGTCTGCTTCAGAGCGCAGCTAAAAAGCTGCGTTCTGAAGCGCCTCACAATGTCTGTCATGCACTAATCTCTGTCAGTCCGTCACTATCTCTGTCCCTCACTCTCAGTCCATGTCAGTCTATCCCCCTCTCTCATATACTCACCGATCCCCGATCCCTGGCGTTGCACGGCATTCACACTGCTCCGGCGGCTTTTACTGTTTTGAAAAAGCCGGCCGCCCATTAAACAATCTCGTATTCCCTGCTTTCCCCGCCCACCAGCGCCTATGATTGGTTACAGTGAGACACGCCCCCACTCTGAGTGACAGGTGTCACACTGCACCCAATCACAGCAGCCGGTGGGCGTGTCTATACTGTGTCGTGAAATAAATAATTAAATAATTTAAAAAAACGGCGTGCGGTTCCCCCCATTTTTAAAACCAGCCAGATAAAGCCATACGGCTGAAGGCTGGTATTCTCAGGATGGGGAGCTCCACGTTATGGGGAGCCCCCCACCCTAACAATATCAGCCAACAGCCGCCCAGAATTGCCGCATACATTAGATGCGACAGTTCTGGGACTGTACCCGGCTCTTCCCGATTTACCCTGGTGCGTTGGCAAATCGGGGTAATAAGGAGTTATTGGCAGCCCATAGCTGCCAATAAGTCCTAGATTAATCATGTCAGGCGTCTATGAGACACCTTCCATGATTAATCTGTAAGTGACAGTAAATAAACACACACCCGAAAAAATCCTTTATTAGAAATAAAAACACACACATATACCCTGGTTCACCACTTTAATCAGCCCCAAAAAGCCCTCCTTGTCCGGCGTAATCCAGGATGATCCAGCGTCGCATCCAGCGCAGCTGCATGGAGGTGACTGGAGCTGCAGCAGACACAGCCGCTCCGGTCACCTCCATGCAGCAAATGAAGACAGCCGTGCGATCAGCTGCTGTCACTGAGGTTACCCGCGGCCACCGGTGGATGCAGCGGTGGCCGCGGGTAACCTCAGTGACAGCAGCTGATCGCGCGGCTGTGTTCATTTGCTGTGTGGAGGTGACCGGAGCGGCTGTGTCTGCTGCGGCTCCGGTCACCTCCATGCAGCTGCGGTGGATGCGACGCTGTAGCATCCTGGATTACGCCGGACAAGGAGGGCTTTTTGGGGCTGATTAAAGTGGTGAACCAGGGTATATGTGTGTGTTTTTATTTCTAATAAAGGATTTTTTCAGGTGTGTGTTTATTTACTGTAACTTACAGATTAATCATGGAGGGTGTCTCATAGACGCCTGACATGATTAATCTAGGACTTATTGGCAGCTATGGGCTGCCAATAACTCCTTATTACCCCGATTTGCCAACGCACCAGGGTAAATCGGGAAGAGCCGGGTACAGTCCCAGAACTGTCGCATCTAATGTATGCGGCAATTCTGGGCGGCTGTTGGCTGATATTGTTAGGGTGGGGGGCTCCCCATAACGTGGAGCTCCCCATCCTGAGAATACCAGCCTTCAGCCGTATGGCTTTATCTGGCTGGTTTTAAAAATAGGGGGAACCGCACGCCGTTTTTTTTAATTATTTAATTATTTATTTCACGACACAGTATAGACACGCCCACCGGCTGCTGTGATTGGGTGCAGTGTGACACCTGTCACTCAGAGTGGGGGCGTGTCTCACTGTAACCAATCATAGGCGCTGGTGGGCGGGGAAAGCAGGGAATACGAAATTGTTTAATGGGCGGCCGGCTTTTTCAAAACAGTAAAAGCCGCCGGAGCAGTGTGAATGCCGTGCAACGCGGCGCCGGGGATCGGTGAGTATATGAGAGAGGGCTGCTAACTTCAGTTACTCAGGGGATTAGTGGTCACCGGTGAGTCTTCACTGGTGACCGCTAATCAGGACGCGACACAGACAGAGCCGCAGCATCACAATGAAGTCGGGTGAAGTTCACCCGAGTTCATTCTGACAGTGCGGCTCTGTCTGTGTCTGCTGTCATCTGCCATTCAGCTCTGCTACATGGCTGTCTGTGTCTGCTGTTAGCGGCCATGTAGCAGAGCTGAATGGCAGATGACATAGTAAAAACGCATCCCACATTACACACGCTTGGCAAGTCAATAAATAAAAAAAAAAAAAGGTGCTCAATGCATACGTCACAGAACACATGATCTAAAGGATCGCACACAAAATTGACCAATTTAACATAGACTACTAACGCTCGTGTGACAGCAAATGAACGACCAACGTGAAATCTGATAGATCCCGTATGCAACCTGGGCGTGTCACATCGCAAATGCGATTGTACAACTAATTGCAACGTGTAAAGTGGGCTTTAGGCATCTATCGACATCAAGTCCCGTGAAATTGTATGTCTATATTTTGCAGTAGCAGGAAATCACTGAAATGCGACTGTATTACCAATGTCTGAAAATAGCTGAAGTCTGGAGAACACAAGTAATTTGTCATGCAGTTTGTACTGCAGTTTTTGGGGCCAAATCCATAACTTCTAAACATATAGGGGTAAACATGCCTGGAGCAGGGTCCATTTGGTCTACCGAAGAACTAGAGAAACATATAGGGGTAAACATGCCTGGAGCAGGGTCAGTCTGGCCTACCGAAGAACTATAGTAATCTCCAGTGAGCTCTGGAATCTAATTCAGGGCCATCCATAGCAACAAACTTCCTGGCCACTATGGGGCATCTGAGGCCGAGTAAACTCATGCCCAATGGAAGGCCGATGAGCCAACAATCATCATTAACTGTCTAAATTTCAACAGTATCGGCATCTTGAGGATGCAGGTACTGATGATTAAAATGGTGGAGGAGAAAACCGATGGCTCCATCCTCTCCCATCCAGATTTTGTTTCTTATGCTGGGCACAGATGGGTAGATTGTGTCTTCTGGATGAAGCCACAGGTCACATGCTGCAGAGAAAGGAGAAGCATGTCTGGTGAATGCGACTATGGGAGTAGTTTATTTTTTATTAATGTCATATTTTCAGACAGTACTTTAAGAGGCCATCATACGTTTTTAGGGAAGTTGAACTGTGTCACCCCCATGCTGTGTATGGGGGTTGTATAGCATCCATATTGCATTAAAGAAGCTGTGGGGCATCATAGTGCATATAGTGGAGTTATAACTTATGAGGCTTTTATACTGCAACAGGGGAGTTAAGGGGGCCAAATAAAGCATATAGGGGATCAGAGGTAAACATCATACTGTATATATGGCTATCTAGCACCTTCGTACTGCATATAGCTTTAGGGCCCCATAGTACATATAGGGGGGTACTGGAGACATAATACTGTACATAGAATGCTGTGGTGCCCTATACGCCATATAGGTGAAAATCATACTTTATATGGGGAGCTGCGAGGGTAGACATACTGTATGTGAGAGCTGTGGAGTCATCATAATGTATATAGAGAGCTGTGCAGTCATACTGCACATAGGGAGCTGTGGCACAATCGTATTACATACAAGAAGCTGTGGGGAAATTATACTGTATATAGGGAGTTCTTTGTATTTCATGCTGTATATAGGAAGCTGTGGAGGCCATAATAATGCAAATAGTACATTGTGGAAGCCATCATGCTGTATATAGGGAGCTGTGGGACCGCTATATGCAAAAAGGAGCTGTGAGACTATAATGCTGTATATAGAGATCTGTGGTGCTCTCAAATAGCATAAAAAGGAGCTGTGGGAACATAATATTGCATAAAAGAAAATGGATTGCTCCTATACTACATATAAGAGAGGTGTAAGACATCAAATGCTACATAGGTAGTGTCATCACAGGGCCCCCATACTGTATATAACAGTGTATATTGGGCAGTTGGGGTGTGAAAGCGGTGGGTGTGGACACACTGCTCCACTGGCAACATTTACCCTGGAGAGGCATAACTAGTAGTGATGAGCGAGCATGCTTGTTACTACTCGGTACTCGCACGAGTATCACTGTACTCGGTCTACTCGGCGGGGACCGAGTAATCTCGCGATACTCGTGCTGTACTCGTGGTCTTCATTTCTGCATGTTGGCGCTCTTTTGAGAGCCAGCCCTCATGCAGGGATTGGCTGGCAGACCACTGCAATGCCACAGCCCTGTTAGTTGTGGAATTGCAGTGATTGGCCGGCCTGCACAGCGTGACCGAGCCTTTATACCGGCCGGAGCGCTGTGCTCTGCTCACAGCTATCCAGACAGTCAGTGCAGGGAGAGTGTCGCTGCTTCAGGGAAAGGTTTGCGGCCCTTTATAGCTATTTCCGTAGCAGGGCTGCAAACAGTGTGACCAAAAGTCCTTCTCAGGACTATTCTAGTTGTATACAGGCAGGCAGGGTATAGCCAGGTCGGAGTACAGTAGCAGAGTCCTTCTCAGGACTATTGTTGCTGTATACAGGCAGGGTATAGCCAGGTCGGAATACAGGCTAGTGACCAGAAGAGTCCTTGTCAGGACTATTGTAGCAGTATACAGGCAGGCAGGCAGGCAGGGTATATAGCCATTCCTAGTGGTGACCGTATACCAGGCTTCATCATATCTGGGGCTGGTGTACACAGTCTAAAACAGTCCAGATAGTGTCAGACTTCTCAGTAATTGTCGCTCCTAAAAACCTGTTAGGTTCTTATTGCGTCCGTGCTTGCATTTAAAAACCGCACGTGTGTGCCTGTCGGTGGCAGCGTACAGGTGCACGTTTTTCACAAACTATTATATAACGCACAAGTGTAGTGTATAATACACGTCAGTCAGCAGTGTCTGATAGTGTCAGACTTCTCAGTAATTGTCGCTCCTAAAAACCTGTTAGGTTCTTATTGCGTCCGTGCTTGCATTTAAAAACCGCACGTGTGTGCCTGTCGGTGGCAGCGTACAGGTGCATTTGTGTGCATTTTTCACAAACTATTATATAACGCACAAGTCTAGTGAATAATACACGTCAGTCAGCAGTGGCTGATAGTGTCAGACTTCTCAGTAATTGTCGCTCCTAAAAACCTGTTAGGTTCTTATTGCGTCCGTGCTTGCTTTTAAAAACCGCACGTGTGTGCCTGTCGGTGGCAGCGTACAGGTGCACTTGTGTGCATTTTTCACAAACTATTATATAACGCACAAGTCTAGTGAATAATACACGTCAGTCAGCAGTGGCTGATAGTGTCAGACTTCTCAGTAATTGTCGCTCCTAAAAACCTGTTAGGTTCTTATTGCGTCCGTGCATGCATTTAAAAACCGCACGTGTGTGCCTGTCGGTGGCAGCGTCAGGCTCCATATTGTCCCTGGATAGAGATGTGCATGAGGGCCTCAAAACATTGTTCCCATTGCAAAGGAGCGGGTCTCCTGTCGTTGTAATGCCCATTCTGAAAGAATGGGCGAAAAAATTTACCACTGGGGGTATACCTGAAACAAAGGCCTAACTCTTGTAACGATCAGCATGATGGCGCATGAGGAGAAGGAGGAGCAGTCCAGCGATTAGCCAAAGTCCAGAAGTGTGTTACCATGGGTGAGTGGAGGTACATGGCAAAATCCCGTTACAAACTTTAAATTCCGCTGTCATTTGCTGGTGGTGTGGTGAAGTCTGGCCCAATCCAACCCTTGTTCATCTTGATTAGAGTCAGCCTGTCAGCATTTACAGTTGACAGGCAGGTGCGTTTATCTGTAATGATTCCACCTGCGGCACTAAAAACACGCTCTGACAAAACGCTAGCGGCAGGGCAGGCCAGGACTTCCAAGGCGTAGAGAGCCAATTCATGCCACGTGTCCAGCTTGGATACCCATTAATTGTAAGGCACAGAGGAATGTCAGAGTACAGTTGTTTGATCTGCAAGGTACTCCTTGAGCATCTGGGCAAACTTAGGATTTCTTGTGGCACTACCCCGCACCTCAGGGGCTGTGGTATGTGAGGGGCTGAGAAAACTGTCCCACATCTTAAAGACTGTTCCCCTACCTCTGGCGGATTGGACTTGTGCCCCTCTCGGCTGTACGCCTTGGTTGTCCACTGATTCCTGACCTATGCCGCTATCGTTTTGTGAGGGGAATGCTTTGCCTACTTCCGTGACTATGGCCTTCTGGAACTGCTGCATTTTTCCTGACCTCTCCGCCTCGGGAATAAGAGACATAAAGTTCTCCTTGTAGCGTGGGTCTAACAGTGTTACCAACCAGTAAGGATTGTCGGCCAAGATGTTCTTAACGCGAGGGTCACGAGACAGGCAGCTTACCATAAAGTCAGCCATGTGTGCCAGACTCTTAACAGCCATCACTTCAGTATCCTGACCAACACGATGACTGAACATGCTGTCCTCCTCCTCCTCCTCCTCCTCCTCCTCATCATCATCTACCCTGTCCTCTGGCCAGCCACGCTGAACCGAGGATATGACTGCATGTCCTATCCTCAATTTGGCCAGAGAGTTGCTCCATGTCTTCATCCTCCTCCTCGTCATAGTCCTCCACTGCACGTTGTGATGAGACGAGGCTGGGCTGTGTGTTATCACCCACACCCACTACTGTTTCTTGCTCAAACTCATCGCGCTCCGCCTGCAATGCATCATGGTTGTTTTTTGAGCAGAGACCATTTTAGAAGGCAGAGAAGTGGTATGGTGACGCTAATAATGTCGACATCGCCGTTCACCATCTTGGTGGAGTCCTCAAAGTTTTGGCGTATGGTACATAGGTCGGACATCCATCTCCACTCCTCAGGTGTTATGTGTGGAGTTTGACCCATTTCCCTACGGCTTAGGTGATGCAGGTACTCAACAACTGCCCTCTTCTGCTCACATATCCTGACCAACATGTGCAGAGTTGAATTCCAACGCGTGGGGACATCACACACCAGTCTGTGAGCCGGAAGATGCAAATGGCGCTGAAAGCCAGCAAGGCCGGCTGAAGCAGTAGGTGACTTTCGAAAATGTGCAGACAGGCGGCGAACTTTTACCAGCAGATCAGACAGCTCTGGGTATGACTTTAGAAACCGCTGAACCACGAGGTTGAGCACATGGGCCACGCATGGAACATGTGTCAGCTGGCCTCGCCTCAAAGCCACCACCAGGTTCCGGCCATTGTCACACACGACCTTTTCTGGCTTTAGGTTCAGAGGTGTGAGCCAGTGATCTGCCTGCTGTTTCAGAGCTGTCCACTCCACACCTCTTCTGCATTGTGGGGTTTGTCACCTATGCAGATTAGCTTCAGCACAGCCTGTTGCCGCTTCGCCGAGGCAGTGCTGCAGTGCTTCTGTGTCGCCCTGGACAAGCCAGGGGCCACAGAGCACAACACGTACACACCCCACACTCCCTGCAGGCATATCATAGTCAAAACACAAAATCCTTGTTGCCTTTCCCAGGGGCTGTTGTCCACACCAGGGGGTGGAGCCAGGCGGTTGGTCTCCACCCACCAAGGAGGAGGGAAAAAACAGGCAGTGAGAGTTAAGCTAAGGAAGTTGAAGGAGGAAAGTAGTAGAGAGGAGAAAAGTGACAGCAAAGAGCCTGAAGTTGGTCCGGGTATGTGGCCCGGACAGGACAGCAAGGTTGGCAGGATGTGGTGACCATCTGCAGTGGAGGCCGATTGGAGTCTGCCGTAAGGACCGTGGACGGGTGGTGACCCGGCCGTACCGGACCGGTATACAAAGAGAAGCCAGCACCATTGGCAGGGGCCTTTCGGATCCCGGCAAGGCTTGGTGTCGCCGTGAATTTGCCAAATCCGTTAGTGAAGGGGACCTCAGGGTTTCCAAACAGCCAAGTCACGATAGAAGGCAACCGTCCAACCGTGAAGGGGAGACACCGCCACCGCCAAGGGCAACCGTCTCCCAGGGCCAGCGCCTGTGGGCAAAAGGGGCTCCTCCGGCCCATATCCAGGTCGGGGAGCGGGTTACCGGTGGGAAACCATCACTACCAACACTGAACTTAGGTGCAGGGAGAGACAGTCATCACTAACCTGCAGGGAGGAACAACCGCAGCCGTCCGAGGGACCCGTCCATCCAGCCACTTGTTTTACCATGAACTGTGTCATCATCATTGGGCTGAGTGAGTACCTCCGTGCCATGCGGCACAGCGCTGCCCCTGCGACCTTGCACCTCATCAGGCCCCGCAACCCGCCTTTCATCCATCTCTACCCCATCACCGGGCCCTGGGACAACCAACCCCCCTACCCACGGCGTGGAGAAATAACAACAAAGCTGCTCCCTGTCACAGGCTCCCGGGATCCCCGTCCAGAGCAGCGGTGGTGTCCACACAATCACCACAACCGTGGATGGCATCACGGACAATATCCCCAAAACCCAAACGACCCCTTTTCACTCACGGGCGATGAGCGCCGCTCGAGTCCCCGGGATCCGGCCATCGCTCGAGCCACCGAGCAGCAGCAGCCGTAGAGCAGCGGCAGCCGGACCCGAGCAGTGGGAGAGCGCAGCGTCCCCTCCTCCGCCCGCAACACTTCCAGCTTGGGACTGGTGTGTAGGGTAAAGTGGATGAGGATGCGCAGGAGGAGGAGGCTGAGGAGCATGACATTCCGGAGCTGTAGAGTGTGGGTGAAACCCTGACTGAGGTAGGGCCTGCAAAACTTGGTGTGTGAAGGACGTGTTCCGTCCCTCGCTCAGACTGGGTCCCAGCTTCCACAATATTAACCCAGTGTGACGTCAACGAGATGTAGCGGCCTTGCTCACATGCACTTGTCCACGTGTCTGTGGTTAGGTGGACTTTGGCTGAAACAGCGTTGTTCAGGGCACGTGTGATGTTTTGTGACACGTGGTTAGCAATGCGGGGACGGCACACCGGGAGAAATAGTGGCGGCTGGGGACCGAGTAATGTGGGACAGCTGCCACCATCAGGTCGCGGAATGCTTCTGTCTCAACCAGCCTAAAAGGCAACATTTCCAGCGCAAGCAGTCGCGAAATGTTAGCATTCAGAAGTGTGGCATGTGGGTCGTTGGCAGTGTATTTGCGCCTGCGTTCAAAGGTTTGCTGAATGGATAACTGAACGCTGCGCTGGGACAAGGACGTGCTTGATGATGGTGTTATTTCTGCGTGGGCAACTGCAGGTGCAGGGCCGGAGGAGGCTTGTTCTCGGGCAGCATGGACAGGGGATTGGCTCGCAAGCACAACAAGCGAAGACGAAGCAGTGACATTAGCAAGCACTGCTCCTCGACTCTGTTGTACATCCCACAAAGTCGGGTGCTTGGCTGACATGTGCCTGATTATGCTGGTGGTGGTCAGGCTGCTAGTTTTGGTACCCCTGCTGATGCTGGCACGGCAGGTGTTGCAAATGGCCTTTTTAGAATCATCTGGAGCCAACTTAAAAAACTGCCAGACTCGGGAAGACCTAACATTTGTACAGGCACCTTGTGTCGTGTTGTTCCGGGGAACAGTTGCCTGACGTCTGCCTGGGGCCACCACCCTGCTTCTTACTGCCTGTTGGGATGCTACGCCTCCCTCCCCCTGTGCACTGCTGTCCTCGCTCTGCATATACTCCTGCCAGGTTGGGTCAGTTACTGGATCATCCACCACGTCGTCTTCCTCTTCCGCACCCTGCTCCTCCTCCTGACTTCCTGACAATTGTGTCTCATCATCGTCCACCCCTTGTTGAGACACGTTGCCAACTTCGTGAGAACGTGGCTGCTCAAATATTTGGGCATCTGTACATACGATCTCCTCATGACCCACTTCAACATGAGCTGGCGAGAGGCCAGAATGTGCGAATTGAAACGTGAACAGCTCTTCCGAGTGTCCAAGTGTGGGATCAGTAATGTCCGAGGACGTGTACTCGGCCTGGTGGTAGGAAGGAGGATCAGGTTCTGAAATGTGCGGTGCAGTATCACGGCTACTGACACTTGACCGTGTGGAAGACAGAGTGTTTGTGGTGGTGCCAATCTGACTGGAAGCATTATCCGCTATCCAACTAACAACCTGTTGACACTGGTCTTGGTTCAACAGCGGTGTACTGCTGTGGTCCCCAAGAATTTGGGACAGGACGTGCGAGCGAGTAGATGTGGCCCTTTGTTGTGGCGAAATTAGAGCTTGCACACGACCTCGGTCTCTGCCTGCACCACCATCACGTCCACTTCCTTGTTCGTTGACAACGCCCTTGCGCATTTTGCAATGCTGTGCTGATGTGTATTCACTAGACTTGTGCGTTATATCCAAGTTTTTGCAAAACGCACACAAGTGCAGCGGAAAGCTGCCACCAACAGGCACACACGTGCGGTTTTTAAATGCAAGCACGGAGGCACTAAGAACCTAACAGGTCTCTATCCAGGGACAACGTGGAGCCTCTCAATTTTTGGCTGCCCTGCCAAAGGGCTATACTATAATACACCCACTTCCTTACAATGGGCACTTCAAGTTTACAGGCCCTCATGCACGTCTCTACCCAGGGACAACGTGGAGCCTCCCAATTTTTGGCTGCCCTGCCAAAGGGCTATACTATAATACACCCACTTCCTTACAATGGGCACTTCAAGTTTACAGGCCCTCATGCACGTCTCTATCCAGAGACAATGTGGAGCCTCTCAATTTTTGGCTGCCCTGCCAAAGGGCTATACTATAATACACCCACTTCCTTACAATGGGCACTTCAAGTTTACAGGCCCTCATGCACGTCTCTACCCAGGGACAACGTGGAGCCTCCCAATTTTTGGCTGCCCTGCCAAAGGGCTATACTATAATACACCCACTTCCTTACAATGGGCACTTCAGGTTTACAGGCCCTCATGCACGTCTCTATGCAGGGGCATTGGTGAACCTCCCAATTTTGGACTGCCCTGGCAAAGGAAAATACTACAAAGACTCACTTCCTCAAAATGGGCACATTAGACTCAAGAGGCCTTCATGTACGTCTCTTCTCAGGGACATCGGAGTGCCACACAATGTTTTCACGTAAAATCTTTCATGTATTAATCTCAAAAAGTAACATACACCAGCTCTATCTCACTATTAGGTATGTGCCCTTAACATTTCTGCCATGAAAAATCATTTTGGGGTCATTTTGGAAGGTTTTCTGGTGAGTCCGTAAAAATGGCGTGAAACGCGGACAAAATTGTTCACAGCTGTGACTTTTGAGTGATAAATGCTTCAAGGGGTCTTCCCCATGCTGTTGCCATGTCATTTGAGCACTCTTCTGAGACTTTTGTGCCATTTTTAGGGTTTCTCCATGCTGCCGGGGGGTAATTTCACAAAAATACTCGGGTCTCCCATAGGATAACATTGGGCTCGTTGCTCGGCCCGAGTACACGAGTATCTTGGGAGGCTCGGCCCGAGCTTCGAGCACCCGAGCTTTTTAGTACTCGCTCATCACTAAAAACTAGGTGACTACCTGGTATTTGCTAGAGCCTCTGATTGAAAAAAAAAGACTTAAGCCACTGGGTGAAAGTCTAGAGTAGTGCACGGGTTTGCAGCAGCTGACCTATGTGTTAAGAAGATGCAGGAGATGTACAGGGCAAAAACAAGAGATGGGTTCTGACAGTCTAAAGTTGGTGCGGGTAGCAGAGGCTCACAATACATAGCCAAGGCCAGATAAGTGGATAGCAGTTTGGATCAATAACAGAAGAGACAAAATAGAAAAGCTAACAAGCAGAACACTGGAGGTGAACTGTCAAAGACATAGGATCTGGGAAAGTTTTGAGGGAGGAGCTAATAAATATACCCACTGCAGGCATTGGAAAGGCCCAGGAAGCAGAACAGAGCTGGTTAAATTGCTGAAGAGTCAGTCTGCACCTCAATATAGCCAGATGGGACCTTTCCAGCAACAACAGAATGCAGCAGTGTTGACAGAGTTGCAAAAGGCAGCTCAGTGGAAGGACAAACACTGGGAGAAGTAAGATGGTGCTTACAAGCTGTGCATGGCACAGGTGTGATATATTGGACAATCATACTCTCTATATATAGCTGTGGATCCTTCATATTGTCTGCAATGTATGTAGAGTCATAATGTATATACTGAGCTGTGAATTCTATCATACTGTATATAGGTAGCTGTGCGGGTAATCATACTGTGTATTTTTAGCTGTGAGAGATATCATGCTTTATATAGAGAAGTGTAAGGCCATCACATTGCATGTAGTTGGCTGCATGGACATTGTGCTGTTTATAGGGAGATGTGAGGGCCATTGTAGTGTATATAGGAGCGCTGTAGGACCATAATACTGTTTACAAGAAGCTGTGGGGATATCGTACTGTGTAGACAGAATTGTGAATACTGTAAATAAGGAGCTGAGATAAGCATCATAATCTATTTAGGGAGATGTGGGGATATCATTCTAGATATATGTAGTTGAGCAGACGCCATAATGTATATAGACTATTCCACATGCTAGTTGTGTCCCTGTACATGGCATATGAAAGAAGGTACTGTGGTTAGGTCAGATCAAAGAACTGCACATAAGCCTGAAAACACCAACCCCACCATCAAACATGGTGTCAACTGTATCATGTTGTGGTGATGCTTTTTTAGCAGGGACCGGAAATCTGGCCAGAATTTATGGGAAGATGGATGGAGGTAAATACAGTGCAATTCTGGAGGAAAATGTTTTAGAGGCTGCAAGACACTTGAGACTTGGGTATAGGATTACCTTTCAGCAAAACACTGACCATAAACATACTACCGGCGCTCTAATAGAATGGTTTAGATCAAAGTATATTCAAGTGTTTGAATGACCCAGACAAATTCTAGACTTCTAATCCCATTTATAACCTGGAGAAAGATTTGAATAGTTGTTCACAGATGCTCTCTATAAATGCCCAGTCACACTAAACAACTTACCAGCAATCCCAACAATAATACAACCTGATAGGGATCGCTGGTAAGTTGCTAGGAGGTCGCTAGTGAGATGTCACACTAAGCGACGCTCCAGCGATCCCACCAGCAACCTGACCTGGCAGGGATCGCTGGAGCGTCGCTACACGTAGAAGCATGCTGCGCTTGGTAACTAAGGTAAATATCGGGTAACAAACCCGATATTTACCTTGGTTACCAGCGCACACCGCCTAGCGCTGGCTCCCTGCACACCTAGCCACAGTACACATCAGGTTAATTACCCGATGTGTACTCTGCTACGTGTGCAGGGAGCCGGCTTCTGTGGATGCTGGTAACCACGGTAAACATCAGGTAACCAAGAAGCCCTTCCCTTGGTTACCCGATATTTACCTTCGTTACCAGCCTCCGCCGCTCTCACACTGCCAGTGCCGGCTCCCTGTTCCCTGCACTCCTAGCCACAGTACACATCGGGTTAATTACCCGATGTGTACTCCAACTACGTGTGTAGAGAGCAGGGAGCCGGCACTGACAGCTGAGAGTGGCGGACGCTGGTAAGGAAGGTAAATATCGGGTAACCAAGGAAGGGCAAGGGTTTCTTGGTTACCCGATATTTACATTGGTTACCAGCGTCCGCAGAAGCCGGCTCCCTGCTCACTGCACATTTAGTTGTTGCTCTGTCGCTGTCACACACAGCGATGTGTGCTTCACAGCAGGAGAGCAACAACTAAAAAATGGTCCAGGACATTCAGCAACAACTAACGACCTCACAGCAGGGGCCAGGTTGTTGCTGGATGTCACACACAGCAACATCGCTAGCAAGTTGTGCCTCAGCAGTGATGTTGCTAGCGGTGTTGCTTAGTGTGACGGTACCTTTAGGAACTTTGATTACTGCAGAAATTCTTTTTTTGGCAGTCTTTTTTTGAAGACCAATTAATGGATGTTGAGCCAGCACTCATACTATAGGATATTGTGGTGCTAAACTTGTAAAGTCATAGATAATCCAGGTGCTGGGACCCATTGATGCATTTTCACATGTGAAACAGCCCTCATCCTGCATGAGCACTGACTTATCTCTTGATGTTTTGTTTTTCTAATAAATTGTATCCCTGGATAGGGAGTGCTAGTAGTTTTTCTTTTTTTTCCCACATTTCTGGACATCTATGGTTTGATTTATTTGCCTGTGTGGATTGGATGGGTTGCTACTGACATCTGGTGGGATACGTATGTTAATAGCACCTTTAGAAATATGTAAACTTAGAAAATTCGTGATGTGTTCAATACTTATTTTACTCACCATATATAAAGATGACATTGGAATATGTTATGGTTCCTATCTTTCTGGATATATATTTGTAGAGTTATCTAGGAAGTAGGGGAGGGCAGCTCATGGATGTACAGTTAGGAGCTGCTGTGAGGCAGAGATAAGAGATATAGAAGAGACAACAAGGCTTTTTAAAGGACTGAAGAGAGACCCCTTAGAAGAAAGTCTTCAAGAACAAAAGAATTTAGAGAGAGCTCAAAAGAAAGGAGAGTGGTTAACAACTGCAGTGACTGTTCTCATGGATATGGGGCTACTGGGAGCAAAGGAAAATTTTGTGTCTCTGATGCATGAATATATATATGTAGTCTAAACTTGTGTCACTGTATGATCCACATTTAATTTATGAAGCAAAGTTCTGTTGTATCACCCACCTGCCTGCTTTATGTGTTCATAAAGAACACTGACAAATTAACGCATATAGCATGTTGGCATAGTGGGTAGGATACAGACAATTTCATGTGAAAATAGTAGTATCTCTATGCTAAGCTGCAATGTTGTCTATGATGGCAAGTATAGGCAGTGTGCTTAAACACATTGGCACTAAAATGCCATTGACATAGTGGCAGATATATTGAAAAGAGTAGCTCACTGTAAATTTGATCCTATAGCCTAATAGAGATGAGCCACCCCTCTAGAGTTCGGTTCGGTTCGTCAAACGGAGAAACGGTTTGTGGAACATTCAACGAACCAATTCGAACCCCATTGAAAACAATGGCAGGCAAACACAAACACATACAAACACATAGAAAAAACCTTCTAAGGTGTCCAAAAGGTGACAAACAACTAACAAGACACCACAAACACATGGAAAAGTGACAAGGATACATACTCATGTGAAAACAAAAGAGCTGGATGAGTAAAAAGAGGAGGAGACACAGATATAGGCATGTCATGCCCTTCTAAAATCATGTAAAACACAGCAAGGGGACTCCAACTAGAGTCTCCCTTTTATCCAAAAATCGGGCCACACACACTACTTCAGTGGCATCACTTGTGCCCCAGTTGCAAACTTGACATGTTGATTTGCATCAAGCACATTCAAAAATACGCCAGTCTTAACTGTCCCTAGGATGACACCGGGGTAGCAAAGTCCTTGCTGATCCATGACTTGTTCATCTTGATGAACGTTAGTCTGTCCACATTGTCACTGGACAGGCGCGTGCGGTTATCTGTCAGCACACACCCAGCAGCACTGAAGACATGTTCCGAGACAACGTTGGCTACGAGACACGACAAGATCTCCAAGGCGTAAGTGGCGAGCTCAGGCCATTTTTCAAGATTGGAAGCCCAAAATGAGCAAGGTACTAGTTGCACGGTCATGGCATCGATGTTCATTTGGAGATACTCCTGTATCATCCTCTCCAGCCGTTGACTATGTGTCAGACTTCTTGTCTCTTGTGGCCTTGCAAAGGATGGTCTAAAAAACAAAAAATTATGAAACTATTCCATAAAATTGCTGTTACCACCAGATACGGTGTTGCTGGTATGGTTTGACTGATGATGACGAGACAGTCCCATGCTTGGCAAGTTACAACTGGGAGATTCACTCTGTGCACCACTGGTGTTTGGTGGAAAAGCCGAGCTTCTGCTGATACTCCTGCATATGTGCGTCCCTTTCTATGGCTGGAATTATTTCGCCAAATTTGGACGTGTACCGGAGATCTAAGAGTGAGGCAATCCAGTAGTCAGCATTACTCCTCATTCGGACAATCCGAGGGTCATGTTGTAGGTAGTGCAGCAAGAAGGCGCTCATGTGTCTTGCGCATCAATGCGGACCAAGTCCTTGCTGTGTTTGTGGCGGTGAGGTGATAACCGTGCTTCCTTGCTCTGACATCTTCACCCAACTTCGAACAAGCGAAATTTCACCAAGGTCTCCCTCATCTGCTGAGTCTTCCATGCCCATCAACAGTTCATCCTCCATTTCTTCCTGGGCTCCTGCACCTTCCTCAACAGTTTGGCTGCTACCATGCGCCCTTGTTAATCCCTCTCCCCCACCGTCCCATGCCTGCCGCCTTGGTGATGCTGAACGTCTGGACTTTGTAGATCTTAGTATCCCTTCCACATATGACTTCTCCTGTACTTCTTCCCCTTCCTCTTGTCCCACCGCCTGACTCTGAAAAGTGTTAAGAGTGTGCTCCAGCATGTAAATGATTGGAATTGTCATGCTGATAATGGCATTGTCAGCGCTAAACATATTCCTCGCCATGTTGAAACTGTGCAGAAGAGTGCATAGGTCCTTGATCTGAGACCACTCAAGCAGCGTGATCTGCCCCACCTCTGCATCTCGTTGGCCCAGGCTATACATCATAACATATTGCACCAGGGCTCGGCGGTGCCACCACAGTCACTGCAACATGTAGAGAGTCGAATTCCAGCATGTCGCCACATCGCATTTCAGGCGGTGAACCAGCGGCAGGCCAAAAAACTTCTGGAGCGATGCAAGTCGTTCAGCTGCGCCGGTTGAACAGTGGAAGTGAGCAGAGAGTGACCATGCCCTGTGCAGAAGCCCATCTAGGTCGGGATAGTGGGTTAAAAATTGCTGGACAACAAGGTTCAACACGTGAGCCATACAAGGCACGTGTGTTACCTTGCCCCGGCGAAGGGCCGCATCCAGGTTTGCAGCATTGTCGCACATGGCCTTCCCTGGCTGTAGGTTGAGTGGAGACAACCATTTATTAAACTCGGTTTTCAGAGCTGACCACAACTCCTCAGCTGTGTTACTCTTATTTGCCAGACATTTCAACGTAAAGACCGCCTGATGCCGATAAGCTCTGCTACCAGCATAGTAAGGAGGTGTACGGGCTTCCTTGTGCGCAGTTACAACGCGAGTGGCCTGACCAGACAGGCTTTGGGCAGAGGTGGAGGACCCAGATGAGGTTGAGGAGGCAGAAGCAGTGGAGGAACTTTGACATACAGAGGATTGACGCACAACTCGTGGGGACGGCAAGACTTGTTCAGCAGACCCATCTCCATCTCTCACTATAGTTACCCAGTGCCCAATCAGTGACATGTAATGCCCCTGTCCATGCTTACTGGTCTAAGTATCGGTGGTAAAATGCACCCTGTCACACACAGAGTTTCTTAAGGAAGCGGTGATGTTGTGTGCGACATGCTGGTGTAGCGCAGGCACACCTTTCTTGGAGAAGTAGTGGCGACTGGGCATCTGGTACTGGGGCAAAGCGACGGACATAAGGTCTCGAAAATCCTCTGTGTCCACCAGGCGGAAGGGCAGCATTTCTGTAGCCAACAGCTTGCAGAGGGTAAAAGTCAATCTCTTAGCTTTGCATTGGCTAGGAGGAAATGGTCTTTTAATTGTCCACATCTGAGGGACTGAAATCTGGCTGCTGTGCGGAGATGGATTTGAGTAGGGTGTCCCTGGAAAACTGCTGGTCTGTGAGAAAAGTGCAGGCGGAGACATGATGTTGCCTTCATCCAAAGTTGGTGCTCTCGATGTCTGAGAGATCTCTACACCAGCACTTGTTTCCCCTTCCAAAACAACTGACGACCTGCCAAAACAAACTGCCTGTTGCGGTTAAAGAGGTGGAAGGTCTGTGTCGAAAAGCATGTGTGACAGCTGTCCCCACAGTCATAGATGATGAAGAGCGCGCGGATGCACTTGAAAGGGCAGACGGTGGTTGGCCCACTCCGCTAGGCCGCATTGTAGCACAGTTAGCTTCCCACTGGGACTTATGCTTGTTATTCATGTGACGGTTCATGGACGAAATAGTCAAACTAGTGAGTTTTTGGCCTCTACAGATTGGCGACAAATCTTACAGATCACATGAGTTGGGTGATCCTTTGCTATGTCAAAAAAGGACCAGGCTATGCAACTATTAGAGCCCATGCGACCTGCAGAGCCACCCCAACTTGTGCTCAGAGGCAGAGTTGTGGCTGAGGATGCAGTTGTTGGCGTGCTTCCAGTACTCCGTCTGTGTCCAGGAAGCTAACTTAGTCGTCAGTCGCATCCTCCTCCACCGCCTCTGCTGACCTCCTCGAGTGCCTGACTGTGGGTTGACAGTAAGTGGGATCTACAACCTCATCATCAACCTGTATGTTTGCACTCCCCTCGCCCTCAGACCTAACCTCTTCCAGCTCTGACTGAAAAGTTATGTTGTTACCGATGAGATTCTATGTAGATAGAAGAGGGAGAAGCTTTGCCTCTAGCTCCTCCCTCTGCCTCTAGCTCCTCTCTCTGCCTCTAGCTCCTCCCTTTTTTCATCATCATAGAATCTCATGAGTAACAGCTGCCATCTCCTATATCAGTAATGGGAAAGTCTTCAATGAATACAGATTTTACCTTGACTTGAGAATTTTTATAATGACTGATCAATTCCGGCAAAGAAAGAAGCAAGTTTCTATGATAAGATATATTACAAAGCTTATTATTTTCATGTGTACCATTGATTTATAAATTAAAATTAAAATGACGTCTATGCTACGGCCGATATGTGGTGATTGCTGCCGTAGCGAACATTACAAATGACAAAAATCTGCATAACTAATCACAAGTTCAATAGTGTCCCGTCAAATTTATGTATGAGATAGCCAAGATGATTCTATATAAAATAAAGGTAGTCTCATGTTCGAAATTGTAGAGAATGGTGAGATACAGTTAGGTCCAGAAATATTTGGACAGTGACACAATTTTCGCGAGTTGGGCTCTGCATGCCACCACATTGGATTTGAAATGAAACCTCTACAACAGAATTCAAGTGCAGATTGTAACGTTTAATTTGAAGGTTTGAACAAAAATATCTGATAGAAATTGTAGGAATTGTACACATTTCTTTACAAACACTCCACATTTTAGGAGGTCAAAAGTAATTGGACAAATAAACCAAACCCAAACAAAATATTTTTATTTTCAATATTTTGTTGCGAATCCTTTGGAGGCAATCACTGCCTTAAGTCTGGAATCCATGGACATCACCAAACGCTGGGTTTCCTCCTTCTTAATGCTTTGCCAGGCCTTTACAGCCGCAGCCTTCAGGTCTTGCTTGTTTGTGGGTCTTTCCGTCTTAAGTCTGGATTTGAGCAAGTGAAATGCATGCTCAATTGGGTTAAGATCTGGTGATTGACTTGGCCATTGCAGAATGTTCCACTTTTTTGCACTCATGAACTCCTGGGTAGCTTTGGCTGTATGCTTGGGGTCATTGTCCATCTGTACTATGAAGCGCCGTCCGATCAACTTTGCGGCATTTGGCTGAATCCGGGCTGAAAGTATATCCCGGTACACTTCAGAATTCATCCGGCTACTCTTGTCTGCTGTTATGTCATCAATAAACACAAGTGACCCAGTGCCATTGAAAGCCATGCATGCCCATGCCATCACGTTGCCTCCACCATGTTTTACAGAGGATGTGGTGTGCCTTGGATCATGTGCCGTTCCCTTTCTTCTCCAAACTTTTTTCTTCCCATCATTCTGGTACAGGTTGATCTTTGTCTCATCTGTCCATAGAATACTTTTCCAGAACTGAGCTGGCTTCATGAGGTGTTTTTCAGCAAATTTAACTCTGGCCTGTCTATTTTTGGAATTGATGAATGGTTTGCATCTAGACGTGAACCCTTTGTATTTACTTTCATGGAGTCTTCTCTTTACTGTTGACTTAGAGACAGATACACCTACTTCACTGAGAGTGTTCTGGACTTCAGTTGATGTTGTGAACGGGTTCTTCTTCACCAAAGAAAGTATGCGGAGATCATCCACCACTGTTGTCATCCGTGGACGCCCAGGCCTTTTTGAGTTCCCAAGCTCACCAGTCAATTCCTATTTTCTCAGAATGTACCCGACTGTTGATTTTGCTACTCCAAGCATGTCTGCTATCTCTCTGATGGATTTTTTCTTTTTTTTCAGCCTCAGGATGTTCTGCTTCACCTCAATTGAGAGTTCCTTAGACCGCATGTTGTCTGGTCACAGCAACAGCTTCCAAATGCAAAACCACACACCTGTAATCAACCCCAGACCTTTTAACTACTTCATTGATTACAGGTTAACGAGGGAGACGCCTTCAGAGTTAATTGCAGCCCTTAGAGTCCCTTGTCCAATTACTTTTGGTCCCTTGAAAAAGAGGAGGCTATGCATTACAGAGCTATGATTCCTAAACCCTTTCTCCGATTTGGATGTGAAAACTCTCATATTGCAGCTGGGAGTGTGCACTTTCAGCCCATATTATATATATATATATAATTGTATTTCTGAACATGTTTTTGTAAACAGCTAAAATAACAAAACTTGTGTCACTGTCCAAATATTTCTGGACCTAACTGTATGAAGCCTGAAATCAAAAGTTCTAAACATTGTTGCCATTTTGATGGTCATTGTATATTACAAAGTTGCTTATTTTCATATGAACTATTGATTTATAAAATAAAAATTACAATGACATTATGCTTTAAATATATCTTCAGGTGCAGTAATTTCAACCATCAATTGCAATAATGAAATCAGTCCTCATGATGTCCACCCCAGAAAAGGAAGACCAAGAATTGTCTGTTCCAGAGGATAGGTTTACTAGAGTTACCTGCCTCAGAATCTGCAAATTGACAGCACATCAGTTAAAAGCCCTCATAAACAATGTAAAGAAATCAAGTAAATGGCACATTGCTACATAAACTGTCCACAGGAGACTGAAAAGATGACGCTACTGAGAACTGCAAACAAAATGAGACTTGGTTTGGCAAAGTAACACATGGGTCAGTCATTTGATCTGTGGAAATCATGCCTAACAGAATTCTGTAATGACATGCCATTTTATCTGGTTAGCACTGTTTTGGAACCATCATTGGTGTTGCAACAGGACAATGACCCAAAACACACTTCTTGATGCACAATGGCTATGTGCATAAATTTGTTAGAGGGATATAGTGATGGATCTGATGATGCAGCCTCCACAATCACCTGACCTCAACCCAATTGAGATCGTTTGAGATGAGACAAAGCAGACAACATGGGCTCAGCAACTTTGGGAATTCCTTCAAAACTTTTAGAAAGGTATTCCAAGTGACTACCTTATGAAGTTGCTTGAGAAAATGCCAAGGGTGTCACAAGGGTAAAAAGGGGGTGCGTTGTGGAATCTAAGGTTTAACACAATTATTCTGGCTTGTTTCACACATATTTCTTGGCTCCTTATAGAAATGTGTTCCTGCTTGTTTTTGCTGTCTTCTGTCTGACTGCTCACATTGCCAATTCCAATAAATAATAAGAAAACCATGTCCAGACAACCAAGCATAGAATGATCTGAAACATAAAAGGGCAGAGCTACTGGATTGACAGTTAGAATAGACAGTTTAGAGCTACTGTCTGACAGACATGGAACTATAGAAGAAAAGCCAACAAAAAGACCGCTGAAAGGATTCAAGATAGACTACTGAGTGGAAAGTCTTCAAGAAGAGTAAAACTTATGATGAGATTAGAAAAGAAAGAAGTACCGTATTTTCCGGATTATGAGACACACTTTTTTCCCTCAAAAATGGGGGAAAAATGGCAGTGTGTCACACAATCCAGATGTGCCTTACTGTGCAGGGGTGGTGGAGCGGGGTCAAAGGAAGCAGAGTCGGCGATACTGAGGGCTCAGAGGAGGGGGTGTCACTGCAGTGGAGCAGCTCAGGAGGGTCAAAGGAAAGAGGGTTGACGATAACTGAGGGCCGAGCGTATCATGGTGGCGGGAGCCATTGATCTGCGGGCGCGCTGCGGACTCCATTGAACTATCTGCACTCGAAACGATGTACTTCAGGATAATGGCCGCAGAACTAAATCTGCGTATGTGCCACCTCCGCGGCCATTTTCCTGAAGTCCATCGTGTCAACTGCTGAAAGTTCAATGGAACCCGCAGCATGCCAGCAGATCATTGCCACCTGCCACAATACTCCCGAGCCCACAGTATCACTGACCCTCCTGAGCCACGACACCCCATCCACCAAGCCCACCCTGTTTCCTGTGATCCTCCTAAGCCTCTCCACTACCGCCGTTCCCCCTGGCGAGCTCATATAAGACACACTAGAATTATAGATGGACCTCCATTTTAACATTAACATTTTTTTCCCCTATTTTCCTGCTCTAAATTTGGGATGCATCTTTTAATCCAGTGTGTCTTATAAAATGAAAAATACGGTAATTGTGAAATGAAGGGACTTTACTCATTGATATGGGCTGGTGGGAGCTGAGGAATGTTGATATTTGCAGAGACTGATTTTTTTTGTCTTTTATCTTCTGGATTAAGTTTTTATTTTATCTGCCACCTGCCTGCTTCCATTTCAAAAAGTTGATAGGAAGAAATTCTGCAGTGTCCAGGGACAATCAGCAGGCAGGGCCAGATTATAGGCGGGGCAGGCGGGGCTCCAGCCCCAGGGCCCCCACCAAAAGAGCTTCTAAGGGGGCCCCCATCACCAGGGCCATACTTGCCACTAGGCACCTGTCAGCATTATTTTTTTCTTCACACCCTTTCCCCCTCCGTAGAGACAGTCTAATAAATCAGCTGTGTTTTCGGAAGGGGGGGGGGGGGGCGGCGCACCGCCACTTATTTGTATCTGCGTCTTTAAGACACAAAAACAAACTGCGGGCACAGGACGCTGATTGACCCCGGAAGTACCAGCGGTTGTACTTCCGGAGTCAGAGGTGTGCCAATGAGCTCCCTGCTATGTGCTGCAGCTGTCATGGGTGTACCCAGCGAGGGACAGGGGGGGGGCAGCTGCCTCCCCTAGAAGCAGGGGAACGGTGTAGTGGACCGCTTTATCTGCTGTCACCGCCGCGCTCCTTAGCAGTGTGTACATGCTGGACACACTAGCTTCAGCAGGAGCAAAAGGCAGCACTGTGCTGTGCCGGCTCTGCTGTGTGCTGTGTGCCCGGCATGCACACACTGCAGAGGAGCGCAGCGGAGCCGGTGCCAGTGACCACAGCTTCCTTCTTCCTTTTCAGATGTATTTACGTCTTTCAGACGTAAATACATTTGAACAGCGCGCCGGGACGGGGCCCCGCCCCCCACGTGCAGCAACGTGATGAGATCAGCACCTTGCTGACGTCATCACAATGCTGCGGGAGCCACACAGGGGACATCAGGAAGCGGTAATCGCTCCATGAAGGAGCTGAAGAGACAGGTTTAATTAATGTTGATGAGTGAAGAGGGGCTGAGGATACATAACGGGGAACATATGTCAAGGAAGTGGAACACAGCTTTGTGACAGGCAGAGGGGGGGGAGTAAAGTATTCCGAGGGAGGGGGGGAGGCAGGAGTGTGTAGTGATGGGGCAATGTAATTTGTGTGTGTAGGGGGTGATGAGGGTTGCATTTTATTGTGTGTGGGGGTAGGGGTAATGGGGGGTGAATTGTATTGTGTGGGGGGAGGGGTAATGGAGGATGCATTGTATTGAGTGTGGGGAGGGGGTAATGGGGGAGGTGCATTGTGTGTGTGTGTGTGTGTGTGTAGGAGATGATAGGGGGTACCTTGTGTGTGTGTGTGTCTGTGTGTGTAGGGGTGATGGGTGAGTGCATTGTGTGTGTGCATGTGTGTGTGTGTAGGGGGTGATGGGGGAGTGCATTGTGTGTGTGTGTGTGAAGGGGGTGATGGGGAGGTGCATTTTGTGTGTGTGTGTAGGGGGTGATGGGGGGTGCAGTGTGTGTGTGTGTGTGTGTAGGAGGTGATGGGGAGTGCATTGTGTGTGCATGTGTGTGTGTAGGGGGTGATGGGGGGTGCATTGTGTGTGTAGGAGGTGATGGGGGGTGCATTGTGTGTGTAGGGGGTGATGGGGGGTGCATTGTGTGTGTAGGGGGTGATGGGTGCATTGTGTGTAGGGGGAGATGGGGGGATGCATTGTGTGTGTGTGTGTGTGTGTGGGGGGGAGTAATGCGGGTGCATTGTATTTGTGTGTGTGTGTGTGTAGGGGGTGATTGGGGGTGCATTGTGTGTGTGTAGGGGGTGATAGGGGTGCATTGTGTGTGTGTAGAAGGTGATGGGGGGTGCATTGTATTGTGTGTGGCGGGGGTGCATTGTGTGTGTGTGTCAGAGCTCTGTGTGTGTGTGTCAGAGCTGTGTGTGTGTGTGTGTGTGTGTGTGTGTCAGAGCTGTGTGTGTAAGAAGCAGTACTGTGTGTGTGTATTTTCTGAATTAGAGCAGTCTGTGCGGCCCCCCCCCCCAGAACTATATGGGTCCCCCAGAGCGCTATGTCACCCATCCCAGTAGAGTACACCACCAGAGCTGTTTGCCACTCCAGTAATGTCTATGCCCCCTGCCCCTCCTGTAATGTATATATTGTAGCCCCCAGCCCCTCCTATGATGTATATACAGCAGTGCTGTCAGTGTGCAGTCATGTCTGTTAGTGACAGCCATCGTGAAACACAGCTACATGTCCTGGAGGAGGTGGACGGAAATAAGCGGGAGAGGTGAGTGAGGCTGCTGGCGACTTCCCCATATTAATACCTGTAATTGCTCATGCGCAAGTACCTGCTGAATATTCTGCAGCGATTTGACAGCACATGTGCGCGTCAAATCGCTGCAGAAACACTGCATAATGGATGCAGTTTTTCTGTACAAAAAAAAGCCGATTTCATGTGCTATGGCTGCTGCCCCCACCATAGACATAGTGGGAGCTGCATCCAAAGCGCACAGAATAATTGACATGCTCATTTCATGAACGCACAGATTTGGGTCAACATTTTAGCACCCAAATCGCTGCGTTCATAAAAGCAACGTGTGCACGTCTCATGCACAATCTTTATAGATTGTGCAGGAGATGCTGGATACTTGCATTTATGCTGCAGTGCAATACGCAGCGTAAATGCATGGAATTACACAACGTGCGCACGAGCCCTAATGCGTCTGTGTCTGCATGTATGTCGGTGTATACAACTGTGCATATATTTGTCTGTTTTTATGTATTTTTCTGAATTTGTCTTCAAATATGTATATGTACGTATGCCTGTATGTGTATGTGCGTGTCTGTGTGTGGATGGGGTCCACTGAGACTCTTTCACCCGGAGGCCACAAAAACCTGGAGCCGGCCCTGGCTGCCTTAACATTGGGATCAATAAAAAATATGTGAGTAACTCTACTTTCTGTGTATATGTGACGGCTGTGAGTTATCCTGGACTGTGTCTGTACTGTAGTACTGTAAATCTGAATGTGGCAGAACAGGATAAGATAAATGTTCATTGGATTTATATCTAAATGCTACAGTTCGCGCTCTACTGTTATGGCTGAAAATATTAACGTTATGGGACCCCCACCAGATTTTCTGCCCAGGAGCCCCCACCAACCTTAATTTGGCCCTGTCAGCAGGTAATATGAAAACTTGAATTTTTATTTCACAAATAGTTCATGAAATTAGGTTGGTGCAGTATGTTAGACGAGCTGAAACAGTATAACAAGTCGATGCGTTTCGGCAGAAGCGCCTTATTCATCCATGCTACGATTGATGCAATATATGGTTTAGCCTTGTCTTGCTGAAATACAGTACACATGGCCTTCTTTGAAACAGATGTTGCCAGAGTGGTAGCACGTGTTCAAAAACCTCTATATAATGCTCAGCATTGACAGCGCCTTTCAAGATGTGAAAACTGTCCATGTCGCAGGTACTAATGCAACTCTAAACAATCAGAGATGCAGGAGTTTACACTGATAACATTAACCATTAACCCCTTAGTGACGGAGCTAATTTTCACCTTAATGACCAGACCAAATTTTGCAATTCTGACCAGTGTCACTTCATGAGGTTATAACTCTGGAACGCTTTAACGGATCCCGGTGATTCTGAGATTGTTTTTTCGTCACATATTGGACTTCATGTTGGTACCAAATTTAGGACAATGTTTTTTGCGTTTATTTATGAAAAAAATTGAATTTTGGCAAAAAGTTTGAAAATGTAGCAATTTTCAACTTTTGAATTTTTATACCGTTAAACCAGAGATTTCTGTGACACAAAATAGTTAATAAATAACATTTCCCACATGTCTACTTTACATCAGCACAAGTTTGGAAACAAAATTTTTTTTTGTTAGGAGGTTAGAAGAGTTCAAAGTTTATCAGCAATTTCTCATTTTTACATCAAAATTTACAAAACCATTTTTTTAGGGACCACATCACATTTGAAGTGACTTTGAGGGGCCTATATGACAGAAAATACCCAAAAGTGACACCATTCTAAAAACTGCACCCCCCAAAGTACTCAAAACCACATTCAAGAAGTTTATTAACCCTTCAGGTGCTTCGCATGAACAAAAGCAATGTGGAATGAAAAAAAGCAAAAATTAAATTTTACCTAAAAATGTTGCTCTAACCCAAAGTTATTCACCTTTAGAAGAGATAACACAACAAAATGGACCCCAAAACTTGTTACCCACTTTCTTATGAACGGGCCAATACCCCACATGTGGTCAGAAACCTCTGTTTGGACAAATGGGAGGGCTCGGAACAGAAGGAGCAATATTTGAATTTTGGAAAGCAAATTTGGCTGAAATAGATTGCGGGCACCATGTTGCATTTACAGGTCCGCTAAGGTACCTAAACAGAAGAAACCCCTCACAAGTGATGCCATTTTGGAAACTAGACCCCTCAAGGCTTCTATCTAGGGGTATAGTGAGCATTTTGGATCCACAGGTACTTCACAGATTTTGTTATCGTTACGTTGTCATATTGAAAATTTTAATAAATTTCTCAAAAATGTTGCTTTAGCATTCATTTTTTCACTTTTTTAAGAGGTAATACCAAAAATTTGACCTCAAGGTTTGTTACCCACTTTTTTATGAGCGCGGTGATACCTCACATGTGGTCTGAAACCTTTGTTTGGACAAATGGGAAGGCTTGGAACGGAAGGAACAATATTTGAATTTTGGAAAGGAAATGTGGCTGAAAAAGATTGTGGGCACCATGTCGCATTTGGAGGTCCCCTAAGGTACCTAAACAGCAGAAACCCTGCACAAGTGACCCCATTTTGGAAACGAGGCCCCTCAAGGAATTTATCTAGAACTTTGGTGAGTACCCTGAACCCCCAGGTGCTTCACAGAATTTTATAACGTTGAGCCATGAAAAAAAAAAAAAAAATTTTACCACAAAATTGTTATTTCAACCAGGTAGCTTTTTTTTTTTACAAGAGTAAAAGGAAAAAAATCAGCATAACATTTATTATGCAATTTCTCCTGAGTTTGGCGATACCTTATATGTGGTGGAAATCAACTGTTTGGGCGCATGGCAGGGCTCGGAAGGGAAGGAGTGCCATTTGACTGCAAAATTGGCTGGAATCAATAGCGGACGCCATGTTGCATTTGGAGAGCCCCTGAGGTGCCTAAACAGTGGAGGTCCCCCACAAATGACCCCATTCTGGAAACAAGACACCTCAAGGCTTTTATCTAGGTGTATATTGAGCAGTTTGAATCCAAGAGTACTTCACAGAATTTGATAAGCTTAGTTTGCCATATTGAAAATTTTCATTTTTTTCACAAAAATGTTGCTTCAGCATCAAATTTCTTACTTTTTCAAGAGACAACAACAAACCGTGGACCCCACAGGTTATTATCCAATGTCTTATAAGCACAGGGATACCCCACATCTGGCCAAAAACCTCTTTTTGGATAAATGGGAGGGCTTGGAATGGAAGGAGCACCATTTGAATTCTGGAAAAGTTGAAAAAAATTGCGGGCACCGTGTCACATTTGCAGGGCCCCTTGGGTCCCTATACAGCAGAAACCCCCCCACAAGTGACCCCATTTTGGAAACTGGATTTTATTCAGGAGTATAGTAAGCATTTTGAATCCACAGGCACTTCACAAAAATGTTGCTGTAGCAACAAATGTCTCACTTTTAGGCTATGTGGCCATGATCCAGCGACTCGGCGTCTAGTATACAGTGTCAGCCTTCCTGCAGAGATGTGAGTGTTGTCCACGGGAGAACGCAGCTGCCCATGCCCAGGATTTGGGTTCAGGCCGCTGTGGAGCTCTATGCTACCTGCAGAGAACACTCATCTCCGCAGCATAAATTGACATGCTGAGGCTCGGGAAGCTGCGCCACACGTCAGTGTATGCTGCGGAGAAAAGAAGCACAGTGGGCACGGGATTTCTAAAAATCCTTCCACTGTGCTTCTACTGCACAACGCAGCGCTATGGACGCAGGGAAAACACTCTGCGCCCAAAACGCTGCAAACCCCGATTGTGGGCACACAGCCTAAAATGCTACAATGGATGAATGGATAGATGTCAAACAAATAACGTCCCATTCCCCTGCATATTCTAAGCTGGCGCCCTTTAGTGCCTTTCATGTGGCACTAAAGGGTGCCTAGCCTTGTATTTAGCCCCCCAAAAAATTAATAATTAAAATAAACGACGTGGGTCCCCCCTATTTTTGATAGCCAGCTAGGGTAAAGCAGACAGCTGTATCCTGCAAACCACAGCTGACAGGTTATTGGACTCTTCCCAGCCTAAAAATAGCAGGCCGCAGCCGCCCCAGAAGTGGCGCATCCATTAGATGCGCCAATCCTGGCGCTTCGCTCCAGCTCATCCCGCGCCCTGGTGCGGTGGCAAACGGGGTAATATACGGGGTTGATACCAGCTGTAATGTCACCTGGCATCAAGCCCTGGGGTTAGTGATGTCACGGCATCTAAACAGATACCCGACATCACTAACCCAGTCAGTAATAGAAAAAAATAAAGACAAAAAAAATTTTATTTGAAAAAAAAACTCCCCAAAACATTCCTCTTTTACCAATTTATTGAAAATAAATAAATTTCAGTCGCTGTAATACATTTTGGAGGTCCCTCGGCGACTCTGGACCTTCTAGAATATGGGGGGCACGTTCAGGGAACGTATCCCCCATTTTCTGGAAGAGCAAGCTCTCCATGAGCAGTGTGGGTGCAGTAATCTGAGAATACTGCACTCACACTGCCCCGGTCCAACCTAGGGCAGAGTGACCTGCAGTAACCTCATTCTAGAATATGAGGGGCACACAGAACGTACCCCCCATTTTCTAGAACAGCAGTCTCTCCATGTGAGGAGTGTGGCTGCAGATTACTGCACTCACTCTCCCCCGGTCCACAGTGGAGCAGCCTGTGCAGCAGTGACGTCAGCGTCCCTGCTTGCAGGGATCCAGCTGACAGCCGCTGTCTGCGCATGCGCCGCCAGCTTTCAAGAAGGAGGCGGCGTGATAGCGGGGGCGGAGCACCAGCAGCCAGGTAACGTAAAACCGGGGGCTGGGGGGGTGACGGGGGGTGACGGCGGGACCTGGGGAAAACTTTCTGCCAAGAGCAGGATGAATGCGGCCGCGCGCTACTGTGCGCTGTGCGCCGCCATCTTCCACGCTCCGGAGGGGGGAGGGGGGGCGGCTCTGGAGAACCGGAGGGGGCTCCGGGGACCAGAGATCTCCGGTGTACCGGAGGAGGGGTCAGGGGGAGGGCATTTCCCTCCGATCTGAAATGTTTGATCATTTCAGATCGGAGGGAAATGAATGCAGAGCCGGCGGCGGCGGGAGTTTTCAGCGCGCGTCGGCGCCATCTTGGATTTTCCGGAGGGGGGGGATGTTGGATAGATTTCTCCAGTACCGGGGGCTTTGGGGGCACTAAGGGCTCATATTTATTTCTCATCTGACATGTTTGATCACGTCAGATGAGAAATAAATCAATTTTACCGGCCATTTATTTTTTTTTAATGTTGTCGCCGGTATACGGTGTATACCGGCGATCGCATTAACGGGGTCCAGAAAAAACACCCCGATTCATAATCTGGGGGGGTCTCAGCTACCCCCGGTAGCTGAAACCCCCGAGATTTCCGGTCGCTGGGGGGCGCTACAGGGTTTTTTCGGGCCGCCGCTTTAAAGCGGCGGAACAGAATAAGTACCCTGTTTTGCCGCCGCTTTAAGTCATACGGCCGTCGTTATGAGGTTAAAGAGCTTTAAAAGGGTTTAATCCATTTCTAGGTGATTTTAGACTATCGTCTTTTCTGGGCAATTGGAGTCTTTGCCATATTTCAAAATACCCACAATTCTTTTTTTGTGAAAAAGAGAGTAAAATCGAATTTCAAAAGATTTGCTCATGTATAGTTTCAGCACATAAAGCCTACTGATTTGATAACAAGTTGTTCACGTTTAATTTAATTTTTGGTCTCATTTAAAAAGAATTAAGTTCTTAGATAAGTTGAACACCTATCAGACCATTTTCTTTTATTGAGACATCCCAGGATATACTATCATATTTTGAATATCAATAATAAAGGCTTGTACTCTTTGATTACAAAGATCGAATAATATCATTAGGAATTAATAAGAATCAAAGTATATTATAAAATCATGTAATTTTGCACTATTCGATAAATTGTGTATAGAAATTATAAAGCCCCTTTAAATTTTAATTTTAATTCTTTAAAGCTATGGATTTCACTGATCAAATTCAATCAAATTCTCATTAGTTTGAAAACAAAAGTTTTTGTTTCTAAGAATTAGAGAAACATTTCTACAATGGGTAATGTACCTAATAAATGAATATTTCATAGCATATAACCTATGTTACATACAACTTCAGCTAACCTTCTTACGGTAAACTAGCACATTAGTTTCCGGATCTTTCAATGCAACATTTCCACTAAGATATATTTAATCACAAGGACCATTTTGCAAACAATGTTTTTTTTTCCATCATGATAAGTGCTGTTAGTAGTAGCCTTGTTCGAAGAACATTTATCATACCTTGTCAGCACAGTTTTTGCCCTTAGGAACTCGGGCTGCTTTTTCACTTCAGCATTAACTCATCTTTACCATAGGCTCACATAAAAACAACCTCTGGATGGCAAAAAACACTGTTTGAGCCTTTTATAACATGGATTTTAGACTAAAAATCCATGTTGATTTGATAGAGTGCACTACAAGCTATAGCTTCAGTGTCAGAAGGTTAATGTGAGCTATGACAATATGTCCAAGTTGGAGCAAAGATTCGCAGGTGTAGCTAAACATGAGCCGCTAGATGTGATTGATTATTCTTACTGCCTGATTTGCCCTTTATTGAAATGCTCAGGAAGATATTAATCTGCAGATTTTTTTTATTTTCATAACCACGTTATTAAGTATAGGCTGTGATACTGAAAGAAATATATTAATAGACTTTGTAAAAGCATTTTATAAATATACCAGCTCATTGAATTAGGCAGTGTGTTGTTATAGTAATGGTGCAGATTGTAGAAAACATCTCTAACTTCCACATTTCATCAGGAGAAAATATTATAACGTAATAAAAGTATTTCACAGAAAATATGTGTTGGGCTTCTTCCTGCCATAGAGAGAAAGCACTTAACATTTTAGTGGATCAGTTTGGGTGTAAGCCGTGAGGGGTGGCTCTCGGACAACTCAAAAAGATACACTGATACAGAAAAATGGGGTATTGGAGCAGCCAAAAACCATCAAAGGAACTTGCAAAACATTCAATACATCTTGTTTGGAGATATTAGAAAAAAACTGACAGAGTATATCACATGTGTGAACAAGTTATATAAGGCGGAGAAAAACCTTCCAGATTGCACTGTGTCACCCTAGTCTTCACCTTGGCTTTGGGGTCTCATTCCGGTGATAGAACAAATCCCTTCCTGCAGAAAGGCCAAGCCCCGCAGTGACATCTCCTTCCCGATAGCTGGGTACAAATGTGTGATCAATGCTCTGTATGTGGATGATACACAGTAAACCTCCGCTTTCAAAAAAAAAAAAAAAAAAAAAAAAAAAAAAACCTTCCAGGGAAGAGGAGTCAAAACATAATGGCACCAGCAAAACTGGATCCCACCTCTTACGTTACAATAAAGAAGCACACTTTGTAGTATGATTTCTGCCCTAGTTATATTTTGTGTGTTTAATGAATCTGCTTTTGTTATTAATAAAACACATTGTTCCCAGTTTGCATTTCAAAATATGTTATTCATGAATCATTCCAACATTTTAGAGTGTCATTTGATTCCTGCTGGCTAAGTCATTCAGATTACCTTAAACAGAATGTGTCTCGATTTTTATTTCTATCAATTATAATTATTGATTATATATTCAATTTTAATCAATTATTTTGAATATACAAAGAAATGTGTTTCAAGATGTTTTGTTTTCTTTCCGCAGTTGCGGAGAGCTGCCAATTTTATTTGCAGGTTTGAAAGTGTGTGAGTATGACACATACACCCCTCAAATATGGCAGCCATTGGGCATAGGAGATGCCAACAGTATCCTACCATGTTTTCTATGCTTTAATTGGCTCATTTGGGAAATGGTCATACCCCATGGTCTGTCCAATCTACAGCTGTGGGGGGAGCCAGGCCCCATTTATTTGAAGTTCAGAGTTCTGTTCTGAACTATAATTTCCCCTTGTGATCCACTAACACAGTATTCAGTGGTGATCAGTAACAGGAGGCCTGTGGTAGATAAGCACCAGGCAAAGGCGGTGACTACAGGTCTGCAGCCTGGTAGAGTACTACTAACAGCAAGCTACTGAGCTGTTGTAACTGCTAGGAGAAGTTACCTCTGCGGTCCAGCTTTGTAGGGTGAGAACAGTGCTGTGCTAGTGACTTCTTCCAGTGGGAAGGATAGCTCTGTAGCCTGCAATTAGTAGAACAATGCCAGTCTGTTTCATCACTGCAGTTAGCAAGGTGTTCAGAAAGTCTTAGGGGTACTTTACATGTTGCGACATCACATCTGAAATATCGTCGGGGTCACGTCGTTAGTGACGCACATCTGGCACCGGTAACGACATCACAATATGTAAATCCTTTGTGCAACGATAAACGATCGCAAATGCGTCAAAAATCGGTGCTCTGTGTAGCGTCGGTCATTTTCATAATGTTGGGTCGACCACAGGTACGATGTTGTTTGTCATTCCTGCAGGTCCACACATCGCTGTGTGTAAACCCGCAGGAGCGACAAACATCTCCTTACCTGCGACCCGACGGCAATACGGAAGAGAGAAGGTAGGCGGGATGTTATGTCCCGCTCATCTCCGCCCCTCCGCTTCTATTGGCCGGCCGATTAGTGACATTGCGGTGATGTCGGTGTGACGCCGAACGCACCTCCCCCTTGAAGGAGGGATATTTCGGCAGTCACAGCGATGTCGCCGACCAGGTATGTGCGTGTGAAGCTGCCGTAACGATAATGTTCGCTACGGCAGCAATCACCACATATCGCATGTGCGACGGGGGCGGGTGCTATCGCACTGGACATCGCTAGCCGATGCTAGCGATGTCGCAACGTTTAAAGTACCCCTTAAAGACATTTTCTATTTAGAATTAATAGTAATTATTTCTCATAGAATTTCATCTGGGAAATGCCTTTCAACTAAAACAGCGAAGTTTTTCATTGTTGTCATTTGAAATTATAACATTATGAACATTAGAACACATTTCAGAGACCCCAAGCAATACCTTCTGAGTACAGAAGATCAAGCACTAAAAGCATCGGGTGCTCGCTACTTGAATCAAGCACATTTGACTGTTCGGGTGCTCGACTCGAGTATCGAGTACAATGGGAGTCAATGGGAAACGAGAGCATTTTTCTGGAAGACACTCCTAGGAGGTCTGAGGGGGGTAAGGAAAATTGCTGAAATGAATGAAATCAGCGCTCAAATGGAATGGGAACAGCATGGGGAAGATGACTGGATACATCTCTGACTTCCAAGTTGCTGCTGGGAACAATGTTGTCAGAGTATTACACCACTTTTACGGAATGAAAATAAAACATACAAAACCAAAGATAAAATGGATTTTATGGGAAAAAAAGTTAGGAAACATTCTTTCCTGTATAAAGACTTTTATATAAGGCAAATTAAAAAACAGAAAGAAAAACGCCTCCTCCACATCTTAGGCTATAGCCACATGTAGCTTTCTATAAAACATGTATCAGTTTTCCATTCCAATCAGGAAAAAAACAAAAAAAAAAACAATCGTGTGCATTAGATTTATAAAATCTCATATCTTTTGTTGGTACTGTAAAAATGAACTTTTAATTTGCATAAAACTTAAAACCCTCCTCTTCCTCCACCATATTAACTAGGTAATCATGTGGCCCTCGCTACAAATTTTTAGAGGGCCATCAGGCAGCCATCACTCAAATTTTAGAGGGCTATCAATATGGCCTCAATCATAATACAGCTCATGAATACATCTTTACTGTTTACTGTGTGGGTAAACTGAGAAAACAGGCTCTGTAGTGGTCTTTTTGAGAATTTTTGTTTTGTGGGGGACTTTTGGCAATCTTAACTTGTTGGTGAATTGGGAATAGATGCTCTGTAGGGGCCTTTTTTTAGAATTGTTGCTTTTTTTCGGGAACTCTGCCAATATAGGCTGTGTAGGTCAACTCTGAAAACAGGCTATATACGGGCATTGTGTTACACGTGTTCCTCTGTTGGGGAACTCTACCAATCTCGACTGTTTGGGTGGACTGGGAATACAGAACCTTTTTGAGAATTGTTGCTCTGTTAGGAAACTCTGTATTCCCAGTTCACCTAAACAGGCCATATAAGCAGTCTTTGTAGGGGCCTCTTTCAGAATTCTTTCTCTGTGGAGGAACTTTAACAATCTTGATTGTGTTAAAGAACTGGGAATACAGGCTCTGTAGGGGAATTGTTGAGAATTACTACTCTGTGATGGAACTCTTCCATTATAGGCTGTGTAGGTCAACTGGGAAAATAGCCTCTGTAGAAGCCTTTTTGAGAATTGTTGCTGAGTGAAGGAACACTAACAATCTTAGCTGTGTGGGAGAACTGGGAACACAGGCTCTGTACAGGCCTTTTTAAAAATTGTTGCTCTGTTTGGGAATGCTGCCTTTATAAGCTGTGTGTTCTGGGTGAACTGTGTATACAGGCTCTCTAGGTGCCTTTTTGAGAATAATTACTCTGTGGAAAAACACTACCAATATAGGCTGTGTGGGTCAACTCTGAAAACAGGTTATAAGGGGACTATTTGTTACACTTGTTGCTCTGTGGAGGAACTCCGCCAATCTTGACTGTTTGGGTGAATTGAATTACAGGCTCTATAGGTGCCTTTTTGAGAATTGTTGCTCTTTGGGGCAACTCTGCCAATATAGGCTGTGTGGGTGAACTGGGAATACAGGCTCTGTAACGGCCATTTTGAGAACTGTTGCTCTGAGAGGAAATTCTGCCAATATAGACTGTGTGAGTCAACTCTGAAAAGTCTATGTATGTGATCTTTTGTTAAGCTTGTTGCTCTATGGGGGATATTTGCCAATCTTGAATTTGTGAATGAACTGGAAATACATGCTCTGTAGGGGACTTTTTGAGAATTGTTGCTTTGTTGGGGATCTCTAAAATCAGTCTCTGAGAGGGCACTTGTAAAATTTTTCTTCTATTCATTAACTTCCTATGTAACCATGATTGCTATCATGACAAAACCACTTTGATTCATTTCCCTATCCATATTTGTTTGCAGGGCTCGTCTTCCTCCACCATATCAACTGGATCATCATTTGTCCCTCGCTCTAAATTTTTAAAGCAGAGAGTTTGTGGAGTGGTTACCTGGTAGCAGCGAAATGTCCTGGCCATGATGTGAGGTGTTGATTGGGATTTAAGGTGCTGATGGTAGTGACACCGGTTTCTGGGAACCTGGAACCATGGGGGGTAGGTCCTGCACCCTGGGTGAAAAGGATGCAGTTCCTTGTGGTACCCTGATATATTCAGGGGCGCCACATTCCCCCTTGGTTAAACGTAGCTCATCCCCGAGCTACAGAATAGACAGAGGTTTTATTGAACTGGAACTGAAAAAGATAACATTTTAAATATTAGATAATCTTCCCACACAGGGGAGGAAATACACTTAAACATTACAAACTCACAGAGTCCAACAGTAGAACACTTGGGAACGCTACCGGTTGTAGCGGTAGTCGGAGACTCAGCCTACTCTGCTGCAGCTCCTTCCTGCGACAGTCCATTCCCATTGTCCCTTTTCCCTTCAACCCACCACCCAAAACACCTAAACCCCTGGTGCCACCACTAGCCATGGTGTCGCACCACCCCGAGTTCCTTGCAGTGTCCATGGTGACAGGATTGAAGTCCTAATGGTTCAGGAGACGACTATGGTAGGCACACTAGGTACAACTATTTACAAAGAGCACACGTTCATGCTGGCTGCTCTCAGTCCTGCAGCCATAGCCAATTTCTAATATTGGGGGGGGGTAAAACAGGGTCCATGCACCGGGTGCAAAAAATTGTAAACTTTCAAATCAGGTGACTCATTCGGATAATTAGCATTTTCAACATTTTCAAATGATCAGCATTTTCAAGAAAAATAAACTCAGTATAAAACATAGCATTGTCACAAGATAGCCAGGTTCCGCTACCATTACTCTCTGAATCTAAGTGGAGGCTGACCAAAATTGACACGGGTTGACCTCCTCAACTCTGGACTCTCTTCTAGCCCCTGTGGTGTGGCAGTCTCTGCTACAAGTTCCTCACTACTGGTGGCGGGTGTTGCTGGTAAGAGCCTATGTGTTCATGGCAGAGGTATGGGTACTACTCGGTGCGGGAATGGGTGCAGTATCAGCAGGCCTCTCCTGTTATGGTTCTTCCACTGGTTGTGGGAATGTTATTACAGGGATAATCACTGTTCCATTGTGCATAGGCCAATATTCTGGGAAATCACCTAGGATAGTTTGGATTGTTTTCTTTTTCCTCTCCATGACTTGAGGTTGAGGTTGAACTTCATCTTGGACTCTTAGGCGGGCTTTGCACGTTGCGACATCGCAAGCCGATGCTGCGATGTCGCACGTGATAGTCCCCGCCCCCGTCGCAGGTACGATATCTTGTGATAGCTGGCGTAGCGAAAATTATCGCTGCGCCAGCTTCACATGCACTCACCTGCCCTGTGACCGTCACTCTGGCCGGCGACCCACCTCCTTCCTAAGGGGGCGGGTCGTGCGACGTCACACGGCAGGCGGCCAATAGCGGCAGAGGGGCGGAGATGAGCAGGATATAAACATCCCGCCCACCTTCTTCCTTCCGTAGAGCTGCCGGCAGCAGGTAAGGTGAAGTTTCTTGCTCCTCCGGCGTAACACACAGCGATGTGTGCTGCCACAGGAACGAGGAACAGCATCGTACCTGTCACGGCAGCATAATTATGGAAATGTCGGAGCCTGCACCGACGATACGATAACGACGCTTTTGCGCTCGTTAATCTTATCATCTAGAATTTACACATGATGTCGAAAGTGACGCCGGATGTGCGTCACTTTCGATTTGACCTCACCGACATCGCACGTGCGATGTTGCAATGTGCAAAGCCGCCCTTAGTGGTTATGGACACTTCTTCATGTGATCTCTGGAAATTGCAGATGTAGTCTTTCCTTGATCCTTGCTGATAAGACAAGTCTTGTGATTGCCAAAGTTTGAGAGCTGTACTCAGGGGCGGATTAAGGGTAACCAGGGCCCCTGGCTGTTCTGGATCTATGCCCCTTCCCCTCATTCCTATACATGGGTCATGTGACAGGTCATGTGACGGGTCCATCATCTTACGCCTGAAACAGATAATTTCTAAAAAATAGTTGGCGAAACTATAACCTAAAAAACATCCACTTATCTAATAAATATTCCCTTCAGGTTAAAAAAAACAAAAACCACTAAAGGGGGCTTTACACGCCTGCAACATAGCTAACGATTTATCATCGGGGTCACGGTGGTTGTGACGCACATCCGGCGCCATTAGCATCGCAGCATGTGACACCAATGAGCGACGTTCAACGATCGCAAAAATGATTGATCGTTGACACGTCATTCCTTTACGAAATATCGGTGGTGGTGCATGCCGCTGCTTGTTCGTCGCTCCTGCGGCATCACACATTGCTGTGTGTGACAGCACAGAAGCGACGAACAGCTCCTTACCTGCGTCCACCGGCAATGAGGAAGGAAGCAGGTGGGCGGGATGTTACGTCCTGCTCATCTCCGCCCATCCTCTGCTATTGGGCGGCCGCTTAGTGACGCCGCTGTGACGTCGCTATGATTGTTTGGCGGTCACAGCGACGTCGCTGAACAGGTATGTGCGTGTGACGCTGCGGTAGCAATAATGTTTGCTACGGCAGCGATCACCACATGTTGCACATACGACAGGGGCGGGTGCAATCTCGCTCGACATCGCTAGCAATCGCTACTGATGTCACAGCGTGTAAAGCACCCTTTAGGCCTAGTATTGAACAGTCAAACTTTAATCTGTAAACAAGACTACTGCAAAAAAAAAAATGAAAAACTGAGCAAAAACTCCCTGTGTGAACATAGTTTAACAAATACTGAAGTAAAACACTCATCAAATTCTCAGTGTGTGCACGAGGCCTTACACATACTGAGGTAAAAAAAAAAACTCACCAATACTGAACACGGCACATGACCCTAGGCTATTTTCACACCGGGTGTATTTTTCTGCAGCAAAATCTGAGAAAAAGCTGCATCTTGTTATTAGCATGTATTTACACTAATCCAATGAAAAAAAAAAAAGAAAAAAACTGCAAGACTGCCCTATGTGAACATGGCTTAACAAATACTAAGGTAACAAAAACTCTAATACTGAACGTGCGCACAAGGCCTTGGGGCATATGCACACATTGAGTATTTGGGGAGTTATTTACCTCATTATTTGTAAGGTCACGTGCACATGTTCAGTATTTGGTGACTTTTCTACCTCTGTATTTGTAAAAAATACTGAGGTAAAAAAACTGAAATACTCAATGTGTGCAAATGTCCTTATTGTAGTAGTGAAGATATATATGAGGTATGGGATTGGCGTGGACAGATGTCCCCGGCCTGTACTCTGTGTGCGCTCCTCCATTATATCCACTACATACATCACGATACATGCAGAATATCCTGATGGAGGGGTACACACAGTATGGGGAGGCAGACATTGGAAATATCCAAGATGGAGGGAGGGCCAGTGGGGCACAGTGCACTGGGGTGAGTCACCCATGCAGTTTCAATGCTCCATTCCATATATATATATATATATATACACATATACATACTAGAAGGTGGCCCGATTCTACGCATCGGGTATTCTAGAATTTATGAATTGTGTAGTTCATGTATGATTTTTGTTATATATATATATATATATATATATATAGATGTTGTTGTGTGTAGTTACCAAGTGTTTGTGTAGGGCGCTGTACATGTTCTGGGTGTTGTCTGGGTGTTGTCTGGGTGTGATGGGGGTGAGAGCGGTGTTGTATGTGTGTTGCGTTGTTTGTGGAGCGCTGTGTGTCTGTAGCGTTGTGTGTGTGTTGCGCGGTTTGTGTGTGTGTGGTGTGTTTTGGGGAGGTATGTTTTGTGCAATGTGTGTGTTGTGCGGTATGTGCGTATATTTGTGTGTGCAGCGTTGTCTGTGTGTGGGTGTCTGTGTAGGGCAGTTGTTTGTGGTTCCCAGTGTGTGTGTGTGTGGTGTGTTGGGCAGTGTGCGTGCGCGTGTGTGTGTTGGGGGGGAGGTGTGCACTTCCCGTCGTGCTCCATCCCCCATGCAGCGCACTCCCCATCGTGCTCCATCCCCCATGCAGCGCACCCCCCATCGTGCTCCATCCCCCATGCAGCGCACTCCCCATCGTGCTCCATCCCCTATGCTGCGCACCCCCCATCGTGCTCCATCTCCCATCCTACGCACTCCCAAACGTGCTCCATCCGCCATGCTGCGCACTCCCAAACGTGCTCCATCCCCCATGCTGCACCAGCATCAGCCTCTCTACCCGCAGCATCAGCCTCTCTACCCGCAGCATCAGCCTCTCTACCCGCAGCATCAGCCTCTCTGCCCGCAGCATCAGCCTCTCTGCCCGCAGCATCAGCCTCTCTCCTCCCAGCATTAGCCTCTCTCCCCGCAGCATCAGCCTCTCTGTCCCCAGCATCAGCCTCTCTGTCCCCAGCATCAACCTCTCTGTCCCCAGCATCAACCTCTCTGTCCCCAGAATCAGCCTCTCTGTCCCCAGCATCAGCCTCTCTGTCCCCAGCATCAGCCTCTCTGTCCCCAGCATCAGCCTCTCTGTCCCCAGCATCAGCCTCTCTGTCCCCAGCATCAGCCTCTCTCATCCCAGCATCAGCCTCTCTGTCCCCAGCATCAGCCTCTCTGTCCCCAGCTTCAGCCTCTCTGTCCCCAGCATCAGCCTCTCTCATCCCAGCATCAGCCTCTCTCCTCCCAGCCTACCCCAGCCTCAGCCTCCCCCAGCATCAGCCTCTCTCATCCCAGCATCAGCCTCTCTCCTCCCAGCATCAGCCTCTCTCCTCCCAGCATCAGCCTCTCTGCCCGCAGCATCAGCCTCTCTCATCCCAGCATCAGCCTCTCTCATCCCAGCATCAGCCTCTCTCATCCCAGCATCAGCCTCTCTCATCCCAGCATCAGCCTCTCTCATCCCAGCATCAGCCTCTCTCATCCCAGCATCCGCCTCTCTCATCCCAGCATCCGCCTCTCTCATCCCAGCATCAGCCTTTTCTGTCCCCAGCTGATGCCTTTTCGGTCCCCAGCATCAGCCTCTCTCCTCCCAGCCTACCCCAGCCTCAGCCTCCCCCAGCATCAGCCTCTCTTCTCTCAGCCTCCCCATCCCAGCCTTCCCCAGGATCAGCCTCTCTCCTCCCAGCCTCCTCCAGCACGCCATGCTCCTCTGCCGACACTCACACACCCGATCGCATACACTCACACACACCCGATCGCATACACTCACGCACACACACATTGACGATATTGCACAAACGCGCTCATACTCACAACATCCGGAGATACCACATGCTTCTGGCCATGTGATCCTCCGGCAGGTCCTGGAAGGTCACAACAGCACAGTATCGAGGCCAAGAAGCAAGCGATATCGCCGGATGCTGTGAGTGTGTGGATGCGATGTGATGTGTGTGTGAGGTGTGTGTGAGAGTGAGTGTGAGCCGGTGTACACTGGTAACTATGATACACATCGGGTAACCAAGGGACCTTAGTTACCCGATGTGTATAATGGTTACCAGCGTTCACGGCCTCCGTCAAGATCCCAGCATCGCAAGGTTATGTCTGGCGCTGCTGGGATCGTGACGGAGCCGGTGTAGAAGCAAGCGATATCCCAGGATGTTGTGAGTGTGTGGATGTGATGTGTGAGGTGTGTGTGAGAGTGAGTGTGAGAGTGAGTGTGATCTGATGTGTGTGTGTGTACTCACCTGGGAGTGGGAGCTCCGTGTCAGTTGGGCCAGAGCGAGCGTGCATTGCGTGAGGGGGGCGGGGCCTGCAGAGAGCCGGGGCGAGAGGCCAATCCGTGTGGGGGGCGGGGCCATGGCGAGCCCAGCGGCCAATCAGCTTTGTGTCACCGTAAGGACACAATTTTGGAGCATGACAGACAGACAGACAGACAGACAGAATAAGGCAAATTATATAATATATACATATATATATATATATATATATATATATATATATATATATATACACACACAGGGCTGCCACTAGGAAACTAGGAATTTCGGGGCCCCATACTGGCAAAATTTCGGGGCCCCTTGAGGCTCTGCCACAGCTCCGCCTCCACTCCAGCTCCGCCTCCACTCCAGCTCCGCCTCCACTCCAGCTCCGCCTCCACATCGCGTATCTTCCACAGTCTCACTGCCACTCTTAGAAAATCTTCACTTCTGCACTACAGCCTCACCAATCACACATTAACCCTTCACACTGAACACCGTATCACACACGCAGCCATCAGATTTTTTTTTGGCCATCAGATTTTTTTTAAGCCTGCCACCACGACAAGGTAGACTCTTTTGGCAGGGCCCTACTCTACTCTAACTTTTTTTTTTATCTAACTCTTTTGTTATATATTTATTTTTGGTTTATCTATTTTTTTTCTTTAAGGGAATGTGTCACATACAGTTTTTAAACTAATTGAAACCAAATTGTGATAATGCTGACTTGTGGATTTAGACCTGACAACCCCTTCAAAGGGAATCTGTCACCAGGTTTTTAATACCTAATCTGAGCGCAGCATAACATAGGGGATAGATCCTGATTCCAGCAATTGTCACTTATTGGGCTGTTTAGTGTAGTTTTGATAACATCACTGGTTAATCAGCAGGAGATTATCATTACATGACTACTTGGCATGCTGCAAGTAGTCCAGCATATTCCCGAGCTCTGTATAACTGCTAGATCTGCAGCAGAGAAAACATTGATTTTATCACAATGACAGCAAACAGCTCAGTAAGTGACACATCGCTGGAATCAGGGTCTCTGTCTCTAAATTATGCTGCTCTCAGATGGGGGGAGAAAAAACCTGCTGACAGATTCACTTTAAGGCTCATTCAGCAGTCGGTGAAAACCGGTCTGCACTTGGGCCGCAGTGCATGGACTGGCCATGGGTCTCCTGACCTGACCTCAGCAGCCTCAGAGCATATATGGGGATGCAGGTCAGGAGATCGGTGCCCGGCCATGCATGGCATTTTAAGCTGAGATTTACACTGATGGTTCTTTATGAGAGTGGAGGAGGGTTGTGAACAAGAAATGTCACATAAGGCAGAATGAGGTCCACATGTCCTGTAATCATCCGTTGGGAAAAATTATTTCTGGAGGATCCGTTTTCTTTAACATGGGAGTCTATGGAGGACAGATCCATTAACAGATTTCTATTTATCTTCCATCTGTAACGGATGTGCATCCTGACCTGCGGGGCCACAAGTCTTCTCCGCAGGAGAACGCAGCTGCTCATGCCCACGATCAGGGTTCGGTGCGCTGCGATCTCCTGCTTGTGTTCTCCCTATGCAGCTCCACAGCAAATAAATGACATGCTGTGACCTCGGAAAGCCGCACCACAAGTCAGTTATTGCTGAGGGCCATACACACACAGTGGGCACAGGATTTCTACAAATCCCATGCACTATGCTTCTACTGTACATTGCAGCGTTTTGGACGCAACTGAGGCATGCAACATCCAAAACACTGCTAACACTGATGGAGGGCACGCAGCCTAAGGAGAATCTTTATTACAGCCTGGCTACTAGGGCAGGGGGCACCAAACACTCAGATACAAAGGCTTACTGCTGATGTATTCTCCTAAGGAGAGTCTTTATCACAGCCTGGCTATTAGGACAGGGGGCACCAAACACTCAGATACAAAGGCCTTACTGCTGCTGTATTCTCCTAAGGAGTAGAGATGAGCAAACCGGTCCCGGTTCGGCTCGAGGTCGGTTCGCCGAACGGGGGTCCCGTTCGAGTTCGGTTCGTCGAACGTTCGACGAACCGAACTCGAACGTATAGGCTATAATGGGAGGCAATCACAAACACATAAAAATGCATTATAAATGTACACAAACAGTTAATAAACATTGCCATAACACTTACCGGTCCTCGCGATCCCTTCTGCACTCTGTCTCCTGCCGCTATTCCATCCGATGATCGCTGAATCCTCCCGGTGACCTGCACTGCCAGCAGAGATGCAGGACCTATCGTGACGTCAAAATAGCCATGTGACCAGTCACGTGGCTATTATCTCATTGGCTACAGACTGGTCACATGACTATGACACGTCATGTAGGACCTGCGAGTGCATCTCTCCGGTACACAGTGCACGTATGTGTATCGCCGTGTACCAGCGACATGCTCTAGCACACGGTCGACTCCCTGCTCCGTTAGGGACCGGCTGACACAGCCGGTCATTAACGGAGATCACCGTTGCCATAGCAACGCAGTTAGCGGTGACGTCACCGCTAACCGCGGCTCCGAGAGCACCATTGCTATGGTAACGCGTCTGTCAGCGTTACCGCTGTTACCGCTGACAGCCAACACTGATCACTCACGGAGTGAAGGCTGCACGCTACTTCCCGATTGTAGTGAGGATTGTACTGAGGATGAGGTTCCCCAGCCCATGATAGGCTGGTGCACCTCATCCTCACTACAATCGTCCCTACTACTACACTAGTGAGGATTGTAGTGAGGATGAGGTTCCCCAGCCCCAAGTGATGAGCTGGGGAACCTCATCCTCACTACAATCGTCACTACTACTACACTAGAAAGAAAGAAGACAGAAGAGCAGGATCGTGGAGGGCTGACAGGGGGTAATAAAGATGGAGTCTCTAATATGTCTGTGTATTTATTTCTGTTAAAGTATTTTTTTTCTGTGTGGTGTTTTTTTTTAACCCTTTATTGGAGATTCTTAATGGCCGGGTCAAACGTGCCTGACATTAAGAATCTCTGGCTTAATACTGGCTAGTAAAACAAAGCCAGTATTAACTCATGATTACCCAACAAGCCACCCGGCTCCAGGGCTGTTGGAAGAGTTGGATACAGCGCCAGATGATGGCGCTTCTATGAGAGCGCCATTTTCTGGGACGGCTGCGGACTGAAATCCGCAGCAGAGGCGCCCAGAAACCTCGGGCTAACCTGTGCTGCGGATTCCAATCCCCAGCTGCCTAGTTGTACCCGGCTGGACACAAAAATGGGGCGAAGCCCACGTCATTTTTTTGGTGGGCAAAAAAAATCTGCATACAGTCCTGGATGGAGTATGCTGAGCCTTGTAGTTCTGCAGCTGCTGTCTTCTCTTCTCCATACAGATAGACAGCAGATGCAGAACTACAAGGCTCAGCATACTCCATCCAGGACTGTATGCAGAAGTTTTTTGCCCCCTGAAAAAATTATGTGGGCTTCGCCATATTTTTGTATGCTAGCCAGGTACAGCAGGCAGGTACGGCTGCCCCCAACCCCCAGTTGCCTATTTGTACCCGGCTGGGAACCAAAAATAAAGGGAAGCCCTTTTTTTATTTTTTCATGAAATAATTAGAAAACAAATGACGTAGGCTTCGCCCCATTTTTGTGTCCAGCCAGGTACAACTAGGCAGCTGGGGATTGGAATCCGCAGCACAGGTTGGCCTGAGCTTTCTGGGCCCCACCGCTGCGAATTGCAGTCTGCAGCCGCCTCAGAAAATGGCATTTTCATAGAAGCGCCATATTCTGGCGCTGTATCCAACTCTTCCAGCACCTGCCTGCTATACCTGGCTAGCATACAAAAATATGGCGAAGCTCACGTCCTTTTTTTGTAGTTTTTTGGCAAAAAAAATAAAAAATGCTTCCCTGGATTTTCCATTGCCAGTGAAGGTAACACCAAGCAGTGGGGGTTAGCAGCCAGAAGCTGCTTGGATTACCCTTAGCTAGCAATACAAAAAATGCAGCGGGAGCCCATATATATTTTTTTTAATTATTTATTTAAATAACTAAAAATAAAATGGGCTTCCCTGTATTTTGATTGCTGGACATCACAGTGCTGTAAAAATAAATCTTTAAAAAAATGACGTAGCGCTCCGCGGTATTTTTGATTCTCAGCGCAGATAAAGCAGACAGCTATGGGTTGCCACCCCCATCTGCCTGCCGTTACCTTGGTTGGCAATCAAAATACAGGGAAGCCCATTAATTTTTTCTATTTAAAAAATAGTTAAAAAAAAAAATGACGTTGGGTCCCCCCATTTTTGATAGCCAGCTAGGGTAAAGCAGACGGCTGTAGCCTGAAAACCACAGCTGGCAGCTTTACCGTGGTTGGGGATCCAATGTGGAGGTCCCCTCAGGCTCTTTTTTATAATTATTTTATAAATATTAATAATTACACAATAAAAGTAGGGTCCCCCCCAAATTGGATCACCAGCCAAGGTAAAGCGGACAGCTGTGGTCTGGTATTCTCAGGGTGGGAAGGTCCATAGTTATTGGGCCTTCACAGCCTAAAAATAGCAGGCCGCAGGCACCCCAGACGTGGCGCATACACTAGATGCGCCAATCCTGGCGCTTCACCCCAGCTCATCCCGTGCCCTGGTGCAGTGGCAAACGGGGTAATAAATCGGGTTGATACTAGCTGTAATGTCACCTGAGATCAAGCCCAGCAGTTTGTGATGTCATGGCGTCTATTAGATACTCAACATCATAAACTGTCAGTACTAACAAAAAAAAAAATCGACAACAGAAATTTATTTGAAAAAACAGTCCCCAAAACATTTCCTCTTTCACCAATTTATTGTAAGAAAAAAAATAAAGGGGTCCCACGACGACTCTGGACCGTCTAGAATATGGGGGGGAGACACTCAGGGAACGTATCCCCCATTTTCTAGGAGTACGGACCCTTCATGTGAGGAGTGTGGGTGCAATGAATCTGCACTCACTCTTCTCGGGTCCACAGCAGCAGAGTCCATGTCGTAATGGTTGCTACCAAAGCTGCAATGCCCTGCTCATGAGGTAAGGGCATGCCTAATCAGGAGAACTACTGTAGAGGAAGCTCTGCTCACTGGTATATAGGTGCTCAGAGGTAATAATAGATAAAATTAGTGAGTAACCTCGGCACTCTAAATCTCCCAGACTAAGTCAGTAAGTCACAACGGATAGTAATGCAAAATCACTCTTTATTGGTCCGTATTAAGAAAAAAAAATTTTTCATAAGCATACATGTTTTTGTCCAAAACAAGTTACAAATGACGTTTCGGCCTGAGCCTTCGTCAGATTGGACTTATCTGCATGTAATCATGAAAAATGACAATAATCAGTATCACATAAGAGTGAGAGAACAATAACATAAACTCGAACAATGTAGAGGTACAATTGGGATGCAGCAAAAAAATTGCAACACAGCAAGAAATGAAACACATGATACAAATGTCATAATACAGTACAAAGACAATATAGTAATGACAAATATGGGGTCAGAGTAGGCTTAGATAGCTCTGGTACGAAAGAGATGTCAATCATAAAGTAACATGTGCAGTAGGTGTAGAGCTACAGTATGCATGGCAGAGCTAATGGGTAGACCGACCATAGAAAAAGAATGGAGAAAAAGTGGAGAGAAAAAGTGGAGAGAAAAAGTGGAGAGAAAAAGTGGGAGAGAAAAAGTGGAGAGAAAAAGTGGAGAGAAACAGTGGAGAGAAACAGTGGAGAGAAACAGTGGAGAGAAACAGTGGAGAGAAACAGTGGAGAAAAACAGTGGAGAAAAAGCTTAGCTTTGTATTTAGCCAAAAAAATGAAAAAAAAATGACGTAGGGTTCCCCCTAGTTTTGTAGCCTGCTAGGGTAAAGCAGACGGCTGCAGCCTGCAGACCACAGCTGGCAACCTCACCTTGGCTGGTAATCCAAAACTGAGGGCACCCCACGCTGTTAATTTAAATTAAATAATTTTAAAAAAAAAACACGTAGGGGTCCCCCAAAATTGGATCACCAGCCAAGGTAAAGCAGACAGCTGGGGCCTGATATTCTCAGACTAGGGAGGTCCATGGTTATTGGACTCTCCCCAGCCTAAAAATAGCAGGCCGCAGCCGCCCCAGAAGTGGCGCATCCATTAGATGCGCCAATCCTGGTGCTTCGCCCCAGCTCATCCCGCGCCCTGGTGCGGTGGCAAACGGGGTAATATATGGGGTTAATACCAGATGTGTAATGTCACCTGGCATCAAGCCCTGGGGTTGGTGAGGTCAGGCGTCTATCAGATACCCGACATCACCAACCCAGTCAGTAATAAAAAAAAATAGACGACAAACACATTTTTATTTGAAAAAACACTCCCCAAAACATTCCCTCTTTAACCAATTTATTAGAATGAAAAACAAATCCAGGTCAGGTGTAATCCAAGGGGTTGCCATGACGATCCACACTGTCCCAGTCAATGAAGAGCAGGATGTTCCCCATTGGCTGGGAGAGCAATGCAGTGACCTGAGCTAACATCAATGGGTCAGCCCAGGTCACTGCAGGGGATGACAAGTGCTGCTGTCAGCGAGGTACATTACCTGCGCTGATCTCCAGCACACTGACAGCCCCTGTCACTGAGTTCAATGACCGGCACCTTCACACCAAGTATCACGAGCGGTCCGTGACGTCACCGCTAGTCAGTCTCGGGTCGGAAGCGAGAGGTGATGTGACAAGCGGCGGCCATGGAGGATAGTGACAGCGCTGAGGTCGGGTTGGCGGGACTTCATCACCGCAGGTAAGCCGAGCGGGACCATGTGTGTGTGTGTGTGTGTGTGTGTGTGTGTGTATGTATGTGTATGTATGTGTGTGTACATGCCGCGGGCAGGAGGGGGCGGAGTGAGCTGAGCGGGGAAGTGTGGGCTTCCTGCACGTAACTAAGATAAACATCGGGTTACTAACCAAAGCGCTTTGCTTGGATACCCGATGTTTATCTTGGTTACCAGCTTGTGGCAGGCTGCCACCGATGGCTCCTGCACACTGTAGCTGTAAAAAGCCCTGCTTTTTGCTGCTAGAACCGTTCTTGAACGTATCTAGAACTATCAAGCTTTTGCAAAAAGCTCGAGTTCTAGTTCGATCTAGAACAGGCCCCAAAATCACTCGAGCCTAGAACTGGAGAACCTCGAACCGCGCTCAACTCTACTAAGGAGAGTCTTTATTACAGCCTGGCTATTAGGAAAGGGGGCACCAAACACTCAGATACAAAGGCCTTACTGCTGCTGTATTCTCCTAAGGAGATTCTTTATCACAGCCTGGATATTAGGACAGGGGGCACCAAACACTCAGATACAAAGGCCTTACTGCTGCTGTATTCTCCCAAGGAGATTCTTTATCACAGGGAAATAGCAAAAAATGTACTTAGGAAAATACAGCACCAGTGAGGCCTTTGTATTAGAGACTGTTGTGTTGCCCCCTGCCCTAACACACACCTGCTCTAAAAAACGAGGAGCCACCCACCAAACACAACCCACGGCCTCCGGGCCTTAACTCACAGTGTAGCCACTAGGCCAGGTGACTTGCAGCCTGCTGCCTTCCACCTTGAATCCTCCGCCGCCCACTGATGATGCCTGCCTTCTGCGCCTGCAGACGGAGGATTATATTCCTGACTAGCAGTTAGGGCTCATGCACCACGGGAGGCAGGAGGCTCACAGCACCACGGAAGGCAGGAGGCTCACAGCACCACGGGAGGCAGGAGGCTCACAGCACCACGGGAGGCAGGAGGCTCACAGCACCACGGGAGGCAGGAGGCTCACAGCACCACGGGAGGCAGGAGGCTCACAGCACCACGGGAGGCAGGAGGCTCACAGCACCACGGGAGGCAGGAGGCTCACAGCACCACGGGAGGCAGGAGGCTCACCGCACCACGGGAGGCAGGAGGCTCACCGCACCACGGGAGGCAGGAGGCTCACCGCACCACGGGAGGCAGGAGGCTCACCGCACCACGGGAGGCAGGAGGCTCAAAGCACCACGGGAGTCAGGAGGCTCACAGCACCACGGGAGTCAGGAGGCTCACAGCACCACGGGAGGCAGGAGGCTCACAGCACCACGGGAGGCAGGAGGCTCACAGCACCACGGGAGGCAGGAGGCTCACAGCACCACGGGAGGCAGAAGGCTCACAGCAGAGAGGCAGGAGGCCCACAAGAGAGAGGCAGGAGGCCCACAAGAGAGAGGCAGGAGGCCCACAAGAGAGAGGCAGGAGGCCCACAAGAGAGAGGCAGGAGGCCCACAAGAGAGAGGCAGGAGGCCCACAAGAGAGAGGCCAGAGGCCCACAAGACAGAGGCCAGAGGCCCACAAGAGAGAGGCAGGAGGCCCACAAGAGAGAGGCAGGAGGCCCACAAGAGAGAGGCAGGAGGCCCACAAGAGAGAGGCAGGAGGCCCACAAGAAAGAGGCAGGAGGCCCATAAGAGAGAGGCAGGAGGCCCATAAGAGAGAGGCAGGAGGCCCATAAGAGAGAGGCAGGAGGCCCACAGGAGAGAGGCAGGAGGCCCACAGCAGAGGGAGGTTCACAGTAGAGACGCCAGGAGGCTCACAGCAGAGGGAGGCTCACAGCAGAGAGGCCAGGAAGCTCACAGCAGAGGGAGGCTCACAGCAGAGAGGCCAGGAGACCACAGGCCAGAGGTACCCCACCCCTGATCTAGATGAAGCGAAACAGGGGCTGGGGTCGGCGGGCAGCCACGGGCAGAGATGAGCGCACCCCCAGGCAGAGATCGTGTGTCCCCCCCTCCCCGGGCAGAGATCAGCGCGGGCCCCGGGCAGAGATCAGCGCGGTCCCCGGGCAGAGATCAGCGCGGGCCCCGGGCAGAGATCGGCGCCCCCCCAGCAGAGATCAGTGGGCCCCCCGGCGATCGTCTTTGGCTCACAGCGCTTACCTGTCCCCGCTGGCTGCCGCATCCTCGCCACCTCACCGCTGTAGCAGGAGTGTAATGAGGTCTCAGAGTGATGACCTCACCTCCTGCTGCACGGTCCAGCGATGACGCGCCCTGCTCTGCTCCACTGACCCTGCCTCCACTACAGCACATGGCTAATTTGCATGCTCCGCCCCTTCGCATGCAACTTAGTCATGTCTGGTAGTGAAGCGACACCGCCGGGCCCCTCTGCTGCTGCTGTGACTGGAACCCGGTGAAGAGACGGGGCCCGTCCTGCCTGAGGATAAAGATAAGTATTTACCCCGGGCCTGGCCGGCCCCCGTCTCTTCACCGGGCCCCCTACAAAAGGCACAGTAGTAATTCCCTGATGGCGGCCCTAATATATAATATATATATATATATATATATATATATATATATACAGTTAGGTCCAGAAATATTTGGACAGTGACACAAGTTTTGTTATTTTAGCTGTTTACAAAAACATGTTCAGAAATACAATTATATATATAATATGGGCTGAAAGTGCACACTCCCAGCTGCAATATGAGAGTTTTCACATCCAAGTCGGAGAAAGGGTTTAGGAATCATAGCTCTGTAATGTATAGCCTCCTCTTTTTCAAGGGACCAAAAGTAATTGGACAAGGGACTCTAAGGGCTGCAATTAACTCTGAAGGCGTCTCCCTCGTTAACCTGTAATCAATGAAGTAGTTAAAAGGTCTGGGGTTGATTACAGGTGTGTGGTTTTGCATTTGGAAGCTGTTGCTGTGACCAGACAACATGCGGTCTAAGGAACTCTCAATTGAGGTGAAGCAGAACATCCTGAGGCTGAAAAAATCCATCAGAGAGATAGCAGACATGCTTGGAGTAGCAAAATCAACAGTCGGGTACATTCTGAGAAAAAAGGAATTGACTGGTGAGCTTGCGAACTCAAAAAGGCCTGGGCGTCCATGGATGACAACAGTGGTGGATGATCGCCGCATACTTTCTTTGGTGAAAAACAACCCGTTCACAACATCAACTGAAGTCCAGAACACTCTCAGTGAAGTAGGTGTATCTGTCTCTAAGTCAATAGTAAAGAGAAGACTCCATGAAAGTAAATACAAAGGGTTCACATCTAGATGCAAACCATTCATCAATTTCAAAAATAGACAGGCCAGAGTTAAATTTGCTGAAAAACACCTCATGAAGCCAGCTCAGTTCTGGAATAGTATTCTATGGACAGATGAGACAAAGATCAACCTGTACCAGAATGATGGGAAGAAAAAAGGTTGGAGAAGAAAGGGAACGGCACATGATCCAAGGCACACCACATCCTCTGTAAAACATGGTGGAAGCAACGTGATGGCATGGGCATGCATGGCTTTCAATGGCACTGGGTCACTTGTGTTTATTGATGACATAAAAGCAGACAAGAGTAGCCGGATGAATTCTGAAGTGTACCGGGATATACTTTCAACCCAGATTCAGCCAAATGCCGCAAAGTTGATCGGACGGCGCTTCATAGTACAGATGGACAATGACCCCAAGCATACAGCCAAAGCTACCCAGGAGTTCATGAGTGCAAAAAAGTGGAACATTCTGCAATGACCAAGTCAATCACCAGATCTTAACCCAATTGAGCATGCATTTCACTTGCTCAAATCCAGACTTAAGACGGAAAGACCCACAAACAAGCAAGACCTAAAGGCTGCGGCTGTAAAGGCCTGGCAAAGCATTAAGAAAGAGGAAACCCAGCGTTTGGTGATGTCCATGGGTTCCAGACTTAAGGCAGTGATTGCCTCCAAAGGATTCGCAACAAAATATTGAAAATAAAAATATTTTGTTTGGGTTTGGTTTATTTGTCCAATTACTTTTGACCTCCTAAAATGTGGAGTGTTTGTAAAGAAATGTGTACAATTCCTACAATTTCTATCAGATATTTTTGTTCAAACCTTCAAATTAAACGTTACAATCTGCACTTGAATTCTGTTGTAGAGGTTTCATTTCAAATCCAATGTGGTGGCATGCAGAGCCCAACTCGCGAAAATTGTGTCACTGTCCAAATATTTCTGGACCTAACTGTATATAATATATATATATATATATATATATATATATATATATATATATATATAGTGCATGTATTGGGAATGGAGGATTGAAACTACATAGATCAGATGCCCCAGAACACTTTGATAGAAGACAACCTCGTTCCCCCCCACCATACAGAAAATTACATTCGCCCCTTTCACATAGTGTGTCGCCGTTGGTTGCCCCCAATGAACAGGTCGGCAGGCACCTCCACAGAACACACCACTCAGTGGTCCATCTTCACAGGGGCGGACATTGACAGTTTGGGGCTCCTGTGCAGGAAATTGTGCCTGCCTCCTCCCCTCCATTTATGGCAACAAAGCTACAAATACAGATATAGATACAATATATTACATAGTTCCCTCTCTTGTTATGTACATTAGCATACTTTACATTTAATGAATTGTGGAGTGGGAAGGACACTGAGAACTATATAATGAATTGTGGGGTAGGGAGGACTTCCCCACATACGTAACATCACCCCCTTCTCCACATATGAAACACTACCCACTTCCCCACATAAGTAACCATAATCCTTCACCGTTCAGCCCCACCAGCACTGAGCCCCCCACGTATAATATAATCCTCTTCCCTATATCCCCAGCCACATGCATATAACATTACTCCCTTCACCACACAGCCCCCCAGCAAGCAGAATCACCCTCTTCTCCATGCAGCCCCCCTAGCTTGCAGCCCCAAGCAAGTAAATCTATCCCTAACCCTTCCCCACTCAGTCCATTAGCAGGTAGTACCCCAGCATGAAGCCCCAGAGTATGCAGCCCCCTAACAACTATAACATCACCCCCTCCTTCCCCGAGAGTGTAACATCACCCCCTTTCCTGCACAGCATCCCAGTATGCAGCCCCACACATACAAGATCACCCCTTTTCCCATATATATATATATATATATATATATATATAGTGGTTTACTCCTTGTAAGGAATGGAGTGGTCTCCCATCCCTTGCCTGCCACGTGTCCTCCTGCTCAGCATCGCAGAGGGTCGGAGTGGTTGCACAGTGTGCAAAGGATAGATGCTCAGGGAAGCAGCAAGACTTCCCTTAGCTCTGCACATTGTGAAACCGAAGATCCCGCCTTTATGACCCAGAGGCAGGAGGTTTAGCATGTGCCCCACGTGACGTCTTCTGATTCGCTCACTGGTATCACACGGCCAGATAACGAGGCTGGTGATGTGCTGAATCCTGACTGGCCGGGCCAGGACGTCACAGATCATGATTGGGTCACATCCGTCTCGCGCCCGCCCTTGGCTGGAGCTACATCTCCTTAAAAACCCCTCCTGCCATCATGGCGGCGCGCGACCGTCCTTCTATGTTTGGATGTCTGGCAGCGTGCTGCCACGCCACTGTACAGACATTGTATTTTGCAGGTCTCGCCCCTGCCTTGCTGCTCCGGCAGTATTCCGTTTAACAGGCTGTGTTCCTGTCCCAGGTGAGCTCCTTGAATCTCTGTCGGACTCACCTGGTTTCTGAAGCACACGTGCGTGGGCACCTCTGTGCTACCCTCGTGCCATATTCCTGTGACTCCAGCTGGCACACGTGCGTAGGCACCTCTGTGCGTCCCCGTGCAACAGGTACACCGAGTTGTGAGCCCCGTGCCATACAACCCTCACGGGTTAGGGCGGACAGGTGTACGCAGATCGTCTGTGACATTCCAGACGATCGCTAGCAGCAACCCGCTCACTCTTCTCCCACCATAGCAGCGGTCCCTTACACCGCACAATGGACCTTGACCGGCGGAAGCTGTCCATATACCATCTTGGCACGCTTCCCCGGGTCCCCCTCGTAACACCGCCCTCTCCGGATACATCAACACCTCACAGGAGCAAATACATTCTAGCAACAGGGGGATTCCTCTGGCTCCGCTGCTTCTACTCTGCAGAAGGATCGCTCCTGGTGCAGATGAGGGCAATCTGGGCATGGGCCCCCCGGAGCCTGGGGCTCTGAACAACTGGCCAGATTGCCATCATTACTAACTGCCCTGAATGGGCCCCCTGGAGCCTTGGGCCCTGGGCGGTAGCCCAGATTGCCCTCATTATAATCCGCCTATGGTTGTACTACATAGGGTTCCCTTTCCTATTGGTCATCCAGCTTGTGCAGTTTCCTCTTTCTCTTCATTACAACTTCACCTGGTGTAAAGGGGGTATTCTTCACTTGTATGTTAAAGTTCTTCTCTTTTCTCTACTTTGGTTCAGATTCTGTGCAACATACTCCTGGATTTGCTTGTATTGAATTTGGCGATTTGAGTCCCAATCTGTGGCTGGTGAGCTAATTTTGTGAGTTTCAACTTCCATCTCCAAATCTACTGGAAACCTCCCAGGTCACGCTTGCATGAGATAAGCAGGTGTACATTTGGTGGAGCTCACAGGAATACTATTATACATATCAATGAGATCTGGCAATTTTTCAGGCCACAGGTTCTGCTCCTCGAGTGGTAGAGTTTTCAACAGATTGATGACTAGATGGTTCATCTTCTCACACATCCCATTTGTTTGTGCATGGTAGGGTGTACATCCATCCAGGCTACAAAATTCCTTGAAGATTTCAGCCTCAAAAGCGGGACCTTGGTCTGTGAGGACTTGGTCCGGATAACCATGTGGTCTACAGAAATGTGCTTGGAAGGCTTTTGCCGCTGTACTGGCAGTTAGATCTTTGACAGGCACCACTACCAGGAATCTTGAATAGTAATCCACCATCTTGAGCGCATAGGTGTAACCACTCCTGCTTGGTGTGAGCTTCACGTGGTCTAAAGTGACTATTTCCAACGGCTGGTTGATGACTAATGGTTGTAGTGGTGCTCTCTGACTGGTGCCATCTTTTCTTCTTAATGCACAAGGACTATAGTTTCTAGACCATTCCTCAATGGTGATCCGCATGCCTACCCAGTAAAACCGACTTCTTAACAGAACCTCCAACTTCTTTCAACCAAAATATCCAGCTCTATCGCGGTATGCTTCTAAGACTACTGGAACATACAATCTGGGTATCACTATCTGGCATACGCTCTCATGTGTCTTGGGGCTAATGAGGCTTCTGCACAGCTTGCCTCGATGGAGATACAATCTGTTTCTTTCCTTCCACAATTTTTCCTCTGGAGCGATTGGTTCAAGATTTTAATCAGCTTGTGATATCAGTGCTTTGATCTCTTTAATGGCAGGATTATTATCTTGCGCTTCTTGCCGACCATGATGGAGTAGCGGATTGAAGATTGCTTCCTGTTGACTACTGTGAGATTGAGGCTTCTTCAGGCTGTCAGGGCAATGGAAAGCGGGCAATTCAATCTCCTCCAAGTCGTCTTCATCTCTCCCATCATCAGGCAAATGAGGCATTCTGGACAGCGCATCCACATTGGCGTTCTTGCGACCAGCTCTATACTTTAAGGTGAAGTCGTAGTTTGCCAGCCGTGCTACCCAACGTTGCTCCAGTGCTCCAAGCTTCACCGTGTCCAGGTGGGTCAAGGGGTTATTGTTGGTGTACACGGTGAATTTTGCAGAAGCCAAGTAGTGTTTAAATCTCTCCATCACGGCCCAGACAAGTGCCAAGAACTCCAGCTTGAAAGAACTGTAATTCTCAGGATTCCTTTCTGTCGGACGGAGTTTTCTGCTTGCGTACACGATCACCTTCTCCTTGCCATACTGCACCTGGGCTAAGACAGCTCCCAATCCCACGTTGCTGGCATCCACGTACAAAACAAAAGGAAGACTGTAATTGGGATATGCTAGAATTTCATTCCCTGTCAGAGCTGACTTCATCCGTCTGAAGGAATCTTCTTGTTCCTCACTCCACGTGAATGGAGGATTAGACGTTTTGCCATGCTTTGGTTGTTCAGCCAGGAGATCTTGCAATGGAGCTGCCATATTGGTGTAGCCCTTCACAAACCTTCTGTAGCACCCCATTAGACCCAGGAACTGCCATACCTCCTTGAAGGTATTGGGCCTTGGTCAGTTCTAGATAGCCGTGATCTTCTCGGGATCTGGGGCCACGCCCTCGGCGCTAACCACATGTCCCAGGTACTGGACCTTAGGCTTCAGTAGGTGACACTTGGAGGGTTTTAGCTTCATCCCATACCTGGATAGAGCTTCGAATACTTCCGCCAGATGTTATAGATGCTCTGCGTTTTGGAATATACGATTACATCATCCAGGTAAAGCAGGACAGTTTCAAAATTGCAGTGGCCCAAACAGCATTCCATGAGTCTCTGAAATGTTCCCGGTGCATTGTACAGCCCAAATGGCATGCTGTTGAACTCACATAATCCCATCGGGGTGGCAAAGGCAGTCTTCTCACGGTGTTCGTTAGCAACGGACACTTGCCAACAGCCACTGGTAAGATCAAGGGTAGAGAAGTAATTTGCAGATTTTAATGCAGCTAATGACTCTTCAATATGGGATAGTGGGTAGGCATCCTTGTGGGTGATTTTATTGATTTTCCTGTAGTCCACGCACATCCTCATAGTGCCATCCTTCTTCTTAACCAGACCTAGTGGAGCTGCTCAGGGGCTGCAACTATCTCTGATGACCCCTGCCTCCTTCATGTTCCTCAGCATCTCCTTGGCACATTGATAGTGAGCGGGTGGTATAGGCCTGTATCTTTCTTTGATGGGTGGATGTGCACCTGTGGGTATGTGGTGTTGTACCCCTTTCACCCTCCCAAAGTCCAATTGATGCTTACTAAAAACTTGTACGTATTCCTGTTCTACCCTGTAAACCCCTTGTTTCTGGTGTAGAGTTGGAGAGTCAGTACCTACATGTAACTCCTGACACCATTTCTCTGGCTGACTCTGGAAGTTGTCGCTGGCTGACTGATCTGGTGTGCTTGAGGATTCTACCATCTGGATGGAATTGGCATCTACTGTGAACAATTTGGCAATAGTGGCATACCTGGGCAATTTAACTTTCTCTTCCCCACAATTCAATACTCGCATGGGCACTCTTCCCTTGCGAACATCAACCACTCCTCTGGCTGTCAGGACTGTTGGCCAGTGTTCTGAGGGCAGGGTTTTCACCACTGCCTCATAATCTTGTCCATGGGAGCCTACAGCTGCCCTGCACCATATCATCATTTCACTGCACGGGGTACTACAAGGGGAGCTACATCCATCACCCGCACGCCACCAATTTCTCCACCAGACAAATTTACCTGTTGCCGCTGCAGGAGGGCTCGGATTTACCATTGCAGGACCCACTGTCGCCCTGCTCCTGTAGTCTCAGAAAGCTGTCGAAGTAAAAACAGTATTTCCCCAATACAATTCTCAACGACATTTGTTCCCAAAATCATTTTAGGGTTCCGATCACTAGGGTCATTCTCTCCTACTATGAGTCCTTGATGCTCTAACTCCACCCGGCCCACCTTAATGGTCACCTCCTTGAACCCGATTTGAATCACTGGTAACCCATTGACGGCATAGATGGTAATGCCATGATCCAGCGGGGTGAGTTCATCATTGGATAAAAACTATTTATACAGTGCATGGGGTATAGTTGTTACCTGAGAGCCGGTATCAAGAATCGCGGAGGTTGGGATCCCATCCAGAGTGATGAAAACGATGGGCCTGACTCCCACATACCGCTCTCGCCAGTCCACAGGGCCTTGTTGGTCTATTCCTGAGGATTGGCCCTTGGCCCCAGGGGTTGCCCGTTTAAAGGACAGTACCGGGCATAATGGCCAGTCTTATTACACTTATAACAGACAAGCTGTCCATACCGGTTGCTGTTCCTTCCTCTGTACGTCGAGGTCCTTCCTCTCATCCAGGGAACATCCTCTAGGCAGTCGGTGAGCTGGATCTTCTCCACCGGCTTGGTCTTTGGCTGTAGCTGCATCGCCTGTAGGATCCTGACAACGTTGATGCTCAGCTGCTGTACCTGTCAAGATAAATCACTGGGAACACCTGAAGGCACTGCCGGAGGCCTTCGGTCTGGCAACGCTAGGGTAGGAGGCTGCACCTGTAAGGGAGAGATGCCGGCTTGCCAGGATGGTGGAAGGGAGTCTGTAGCCTCTGGAGGTTGCAAAGCCTTAGGGGTACTTTGCACACTACGACATCGCAGCTGCGATGTTGGTGGGGTCAAATCGAAAGTGACTCACATCTGGCGTTGCTGTCGACATCGGAGTGTATAAATCGTTTTTGATATGATTAACGAGCGCAAAAGCGCCGAAATCGTATCATCGGTTTAATGTCGGTCATTTCCATAATGTCGCGGCTGCGACAGGTACGATGTTGTTCCTCGTTCCTGCGGCAGCACACATCGCTGTGAGAAGCCGCAGGAGCGAGGAACATCTCCTTACCTGCGCCCCGCGGCTCACGCCGGCTATGCGGAAGGACGGAAGTGGGCGGGATGTTTACGTCCCACTCATCTCCGCCCCTCTGCTTCTATTGGCCACCTACCGTGTGACATCACTGTGACGCCGCACGACTCGCCCCCTTAGGAAGGAGGTGGTTCGCCGGCCAGAGCGACGTCGCTGGGCAAGTGAAGCTGCCGTAGCGAAAGTGTTTGCTATGGCAGCTATCACAAGATATCGCAGCTGCGACGGGGGCGGGGACTATCGCGCTCGGCATCGCTACCATTGGCTTGCGATGTCGTAGTGTGCAAAGTACCCCTTAATGTCTCGATGCTTTAAAACGGCAAAGTCTAGTGTAGGATGCTCCAGGGCCCACAGCTGTAGCTGCTTATGGTCTTCCACTGACACCAGGCCCTGCAGGAACTGCTCAACAAGCATCTTATTCCCCTCCTGCTCGCTGATGGTGTTAACCAGTTTCAAAGTCTGCAGTGCCGCTTGCAGCTTTAAGGCATAGTCTCTAATGCTGTCTTGGGGGCGCTGTTTGCAACTGTAAAATCTCATCCTTAGCTCAGCCTCAGTGCGGGTCTGAAAAGGGGCTTTTAATCTTTCAAAGATGGTGGTTAGCGAGGCCCGGTCCTGATCTGTCAAAGTCTCCACCTCCAGCTCGGCTGCACCTGTTAACTGACCGAGTACCACAGACACTCACTACCGGACGGTCATCGCATACATATCTAGGACAGTGCAGATCTTCCTCTTGAATCCCTGCAGGGCGTCAGGTTGGCTATCATACTGGGGTAACCAGGTGGCACCCGGCACATACATAAGGTAAGGTGATCGGCATTATTGGTGTGGCCACTTCAGCCTCGGGCACTACCGCTCCTGCGGCCGGAGCGGCTCTCGCTGCATCCCCGTTACCTTGATCTGACGGGGGAAGCGTGTCTATGCTCCCATCATCCGGCGCTGACATCTTCCTGTTACCCCGTGGTTTTCGTCACCAACCTCTCTGGAACAGGGGATCTCTGGGAACTTCCGGGTCCATCTACTACCGATTTCCGGCCGCGCTTTCTGGACGAGGGGCGGGGCTTCATCTTTGCACCCTTGCTTGCTTGGTATGATGGCGCAGTTGTTGTTTTTAGGCGCCAAATGGCGGGCAAGTTGGCGGCAAAATAGCGGCAATTCAAACGGTCAGTCACAGCACAGTTTGGAACAGTTTTGCAAGGCGCTCATCAACCAGTTTAATGGGTCCAGTCCTTATCCTGTTTGTGGCGCCAGGTAAGATTCAAGGTGCAGCGCCCTGGTGTTAGTCGGGCTGCTCGGATCCGGGATCGTGGCTCCAGGGAGGTCATCCGGACCCGGTCTGGCAGACACGTTGATCCGTAAAAGGGGGTATTTACAGGGAAGAAGCTCGTGATGCCACCTGTGGGTTGCGGTAAGGGGAGTACCGCCACTGCAGTTAGGAGTACAAGGGCAGATGGAGTTAAGCAGCCTGATGTTAGTCCCTCCACAGGTAGGGAAAAACCCAGGCTCAGGGTATTTTGGTGGTTATTTGGGAGCGCAGGGTGCAGGGCTCAGGGTACTCACTGCGGTAGTCATGGTGCTGGATGAGGTTTATAAAGTACACACATACACTGCAGGTAAACCAAAGTCTCTGTGTATCACAGTCACTATGGGGAGCCAATCCAGGTATCCGCTCCCATCGGTGTCACTTGATAATCCGGAGCCCACCTCCGTGCACAATTTAGTTGTCAGTTTCTGCTCCCTTGGCTAAAAGCTGTTGGGGCCTCGTTCACTATGTGTAGTGTAGCTGTGCTCTTGATGGCTGGCACTTGGGATTTCAGGGGGCTGCTTTACTGGAAAACCTTATCCCCCGCATTGTGCCGAAGCCTTCAATCTCTGAGCTCCTAGGGACGTTCGTGAAGATACTCTCCCTCCAAGGTTAATTCTGCCAATAACTCCTTATTACCCCGATTTGCCAACGCACCAGGGCAAATCGGGAAGAGCCGGGTACAGTCTCAGAACTGTCGCATCTAATGCATGCGGCAATTCTGGGCGGCTGTTGGCTGATATTGTTAGGCTGGGGGGCTCCCCATAACGTGGAGCTCCCCATCCTGAGAATACCAGCTTCAGCCGTATGGCTTTATCTGGCTGGTTTTAAAATTGGGGGGGACCGCACGCCGGTTTTTTTAATTATTTAATTATTTATTTCACTACACAGTATAGACACGCCCAGCGGCTGCTGTGATTGGGTGCAGTGTGACACCTGTCACTCAGCGTGGGGGGCGTGTCTCACTGTAACCAATCATAGGCGCCGGTGGGCGGGGTAAGCAGGGAATACGAGATTGTTTAATGGGCGGCCGGCTTTTTCAAAACAGTAAAAGCCGCCGGAGCAGTGTGAACGCCGTGCAGAGCCGGGGATCGGTGAGTATGAGAGAGGGCTGCTCAATTCACTTACTCAGGAGATTAGCGGTCACCGGTGAGTCCTTCACAGGTGACCGCTAATCAGGACGCGACACAGACAGAGCCGCAGCATGACAATGAAGTCGGGTGAAGTTCACCCGAGTTCATTCTGACAGTGCGGCTCTGTCTGTGTCTGCTGTCAACTACCATTCACCGCTGCTACATGGCTGTCTGTGTCTGCTGTCAGCGGCCATGTAGCAGAGCTGAATGGCAGATGACATAGTAAAAACGCATCCCTACATTACACACACTTGGCAAGTCAATAAATAAAAAAAAAAAAAAGGTGCCCAATGCATACGTCACAGAACACGTGATCTAAAGGATCGCACACAAAATTGATCAATTTAACATAGACTACTAACGCACGTGTGACAGCAAATGAACGACCTACGTGCAATCTCATTCAATCGCATATGCGACCTGGGCATGTCACATCGCATACGAGATCGCATACCTAATTGTAAGGTGTAAAGCTGGCTTTACTCGAGACATGTCTGAACCGCACCCATGCTGCAAGGACTGACAACTGCGAATAAAGGCAGCCCAGGTTCCAGTATGAGTGGCAGAACCACACACACCAGCACAATGTCAGAACTGGCCCTCACAGTGCCAGACCAGCAAACATGGATGAGGGCGGAACAGGCTCAGGCAGGGGGGCCCAAATCATTGATCAATCATTTGCAAAAAATCTCATTTAATTGTTAGAGTAGGAATTAATTTGTCAATATTACACTTTTTATTTTTTTCATTGTTGCATGCCATTCATAAGCAGTGCTGGCTCCCCTCCTCTTTGCGTCCATATTATTTTTGTCTTTGGTTTTTCTTTGTCCTATGAACAGTGTGAACATGAGCTTACAAGCTGCAAGTATATTAACTCACACTCCGGCTCACTTATTTGTTTTTACATATAAATATACAGTATACACTTAATACAAATATGGAGGTCTTCAGGGAGTTACAGGTCACAGTCCACCTTGCTACATTCCTCCCCTCTTGAACTGTGGCCATCTTCAGCCATGTGGAAATCTGCAACACAATAAAATCTGGCAATAAAACCGACAAAATCCCAACACTTTTGTTCTCCGGGGTCTTGACATTTTCTTCCTTCAGGCTGGACCAGTCTAAATCTCCGAAACAAACAAAGCATGTGTTCTAAAAAAATGGGACCATGGCCCAACTGTTACCCTTCCAATCCAAGGTCACAATCCTTCGCCAGACACCATAATGATGACCAACATGTGGTTTTGTCCATTGTTTTCCACCTGCTGCAATGGTGGTGATAGAGTCCTTAAAATTATTCATCCATAAAGAATAAAACACGTTTTGACCCAGCCGGTACATCAGGTCATGCATCCAACCTGACACCACTCATGAATGGGCACAGTCTCTCAGGGGTTAGTTAGGACAAAATTCATAGGGGCAGGGTGTAAATGGACAAAGTCCATTGGGGCAAACTTCAAATGGTAGTTTGGAGCACAGTTTCTGAGAGCTGCAAGGGGCAAGGGAAAATGTTCTTCCCAGGGCCTCTTACTGATGGTGGCCTGCCTGTCTCCGGTTCCTAACTTTCCAAAAGGGCTCTGGAACTAGCCCCTTTTTAAATTTGGCCATCCGCCAACAGTAGTATAGACGAGAGTCAAAAGTCTGCTTCAGGTTGCTTTTCTTTTTTTGCAGGCCTCCCAGGACGTAGGTGACGGGGACTGGTTCATCTCTACAGCTGGTCTGGGTATTTGCTCCGGCCACGGTTCTCTCATAAAGAATGTTGGTGTTGGTATAAAATAGTTGTGCCTTCTGGTTCCTGGTAACATTTATGGCAGCACTGGGCACAGTGTTTATAGGGGCGGCAGGTTGCTGGTACTCCTGTTCGGCCACATGGGAATCCGGGCCACAGGCATCCCTCATTGATGGGGCTACAGGTTCCTTTTGGTGATGAGTCTCCCTGCATCTGACAGATGGGGTGCTCCTGTGTCGATGGCTTCCCTGTTCTTCCATGGCCTCCTCTTCCCACCTCTCGACCACTTCTCCACTTCTTCAGTGGTGGGCCAGGTTACCCCCACTGCATACCATCCCTTGTGGCATCACTTCTTCCTCTGATTCCTCTGCCTCCTCTACTAACTGTCTCCAGATGAGCTCTGACGTCCTTCTGAGGACACTCTTGGAAAACATGTGTCGGGGTGAGGGGACATGGGCTGTTTGGATCTTTATCACTACCACAACTGATTTTTTTAATCCAATCAATTTTTATTGTAGGAAGTTACATTACAAAAAGGAGAAATTCAGGTATCATTGGCCATAATACACAAAGAGGACGTGGAGTTGAGTGTCTCTACCTCTCCTTCAAACTGGCACTCGGCATCAGCAAATATCCAAAAATATTCCAAGTGTATAAATCATCTGGAGCAACTGAAAAAGTACACCTGCGATGGTATCGGTCCCCAGCCAACTTAGCACAGTTCCTGCCAAATTATTCGCCACATTGTTGGAAGGGCTGCCTCCAAAGGGGTACTCTTGGTCACTGTTGGTGGGCTTGTCCCAAGGTTTTCTCGTTCTGGTTGGAGGTGTTTGGCCTGATGGGTGAGCTGACAGGCAATCCTATTAATCCGAATCCAGGTCTGGCAGTGCTAAACGTGGGTATAGAGGCATTCTCTTGGGAATCCAGGGGTTTATTAGTTCACATTCTAGTAGCTGCCAGATATTGCATAAGTTTGCACTGGAAATCCCCAAAGACACCTACATTAGTTGATCTATATAACCGAATTAATCTCCAATGCCAATACGAGTTCTGTCTGGCTCACTCCATCCGCGCCAAAAACAAAATACTTCAGATTTGGGACACGTGGCTAAACTCTGTATATGCATCCCCACAACTGATTTAAGGTAAAAACATTATCTTTTTCTTGTTATAAATATGTTATGGTAGTCTGTCATACTGTGACACTGGTATGATACTGCTTTTGTTTGAACCTCTTATCTATTAGTGGCTTACATTATAGGGCAGTAACATTGCTACACTGCTAGCGTTTTCACTTTTTTATTTCATGCTGTGATATTGTGACACTGTTACGATACTGATAGTGTTAGAACCTTTTTCTCCTGTTGGTTACCTTATAAGAAAGTAACATTGTTACACTGTCAGTGTGTTACTTTATTATCTCTCTGTGGTTGCCTTGTTGGCTAGTAATACTATTGCTTATATTTTACAGTGTTGGCAAGTGTTGTCATTATTCCCCTTTTATTTTGTGCACTGCTCACAGTCATAATATTTATCTGGGAATTGTGTTATCGTCTGAAGCAGTTTGTGTCCCTTTGATTATTTGAGGCACTTTTTTTGCCGTGTTTAATTACATATAATAAAAGTACTGTATTCTTTTAAATTTTGACTTTTTGACTGGTTCATTTTTGCTTACATGTGGCTGAAAATTGTGTGATACATTCTGTATTCAACACTGCCTGAGATTCTAAGGACTATTTTGTGATATACTCTCTATTGCATGTCTAGTTGCCAACTGTCTAATCTGATTGCCAGCTCTGGTTTCCGGACAATTTTATTTCCAACCAATCTTTGTCACTTAGCAACACTTAATTCCTTTAATCCCTGCTTAGGTGACTATATTAATTTTTACAAGTTCACTGTAAGCGATATCTCTATATGCAACATCTTGTATTTCCCCATTGTAGCTTTAGGAATACCAATCAAACTGCTCATTCTTGTATATTTACCATTAGGAGTGTGTGCAGTTACCACAATCTATCATAACACTCTTGTCACTAGGTCCCTCATTGAAAGCGCGGCAGCCCTCATATATCTAAAGCCTGCTTTACACGTTGCAATTTCACATACAATATCGTATGCGATTTGCAACGCCCCCATCGTATGTGCGGCACGTTCAATTTGTTGCACGTGCCGCACAAACGTTTAACCCCCGTCACACGTACTTACCTTCTATACGACCTCGATGTGGGCGGCGAACGTTCACTTCCTGGAGTGGGAGGGACGTTTGGCGTCACATTGACGTCATGCGGCAGCCGGCCAATAGAAGCGGAGGGGCGGAGATCAGCAGGATGTAAACATCCCGCTCACCTCCTTCCTTCCGCATTGTGGGCCGGGCGCCGCAGGACGCTGGTAAGATCTGTTCATTGTTCCCGGGGTGTCACAAACTACAATATGTGTTACCCCGGGTACGATGAACAATCTGACGTGCAATTCTAGAGAAAGGTACGATGTGTATGCGATGGACGTTTTACCGTTTTACCGTTTTACGTTTTACCGTTCTATCACAATCGCACGTACCTGTCACACACTGCAATGTAACTTACAATGCCGGATGTGCGTCACTTACGACGTGACCCCGCCGACACATTGTAAGATACATTGCAGCTTGTAAAGCGGGCTTAACTCTTAACTCCCCCAGTTGATCACTACACAGGACCATCTGGCAACCAGCAGCTCCATATCTAATAACTTTAGTTCTTTTACATGTATTAATGTAGTTTATAGAAAAGTGGTGAAAACAAAAGAAGCCATGGAATTTTCACAATATTCATCCTTAGTTGGGGAGTGTAACAAGCTTTGCACTTTGCTAAATTAAGAAACGATAACATTTTCTCAAGCCGAGTAAAAAGTGTCTTTTTAATTAGGGAGCCAAAACAGGTGTTTAATGTGAAGAAGTAATTGCCTCACAACTAGAAGAGAAAATAATTATCCCTTTTTTTGTGGTCAGCAACTGGCTTGCTAATCACAAAATGATTATGCAATTATGAAGGCTTTTTAGTATGCCATTCCAAATGTATCCCCTTTTTTCTGAATACAAAACATTTGCTCTGTTTTGAATGGGAAGAAGTTATGCTTATGTCAACAAGTCTTTTAAACAATCAGCCTTATTTTGAGAGCTGTTTCTTGAAGGTAAAAACACATGAAAGTATGTTTCTCAGGATCAGTAGTAATGTCCAGTGCTATAAAATTCAATGTGCAGCAAAGGAAGTGTGTGGCTGGTGGGCCTGTTGCATGGGTGTAGCAGGAGCAGCATGGTAGAGAGGTATGATTAACACTAGAACTATTGGACTCGTGACACCTACTAGAACTACATAGTGCGAAGTAGTCAAAATGACTACCTCAGTAGTTCTAGTGTAAGGCTATGTGTGCACTAGAAATGTCCTTTTTCTCAAGAAACTTTCTTGAGAGACATTCTGGGAGTTGAAGATTCCCGCACCTGCGGGAAAAAAAACGCCCCAAATCCACGGTAAAAACGCATGCGTTTTTACCATGGATTAGCCGCGACTTTACCACGATTTCACAGCGGATTTTCCGCAGGTTGTTCCTGACACATGCAAGTATAGAAATTCCGGTGGTTTTCCGCAGGTAATAATGGACATGCTCATTTTCTCAAGAAAGTTTCTCGAGAAAATTTTCTTTTTCAAAATTTTCTTGAGAAAAATCTGCAGCGTGCACACAGCTATTTTTTTACACATAGGTTTTCCGCGGCAAATCCGCGGGTAAATCCGCGGGTAAAACGGTCTAGTGCGCACATAGCCTTAAACAGTTTAGAGGCAGCCACTAGTACTACAGTCAAGATAATATGAGGACATGGAGAAGATGCCCAGCAGAGAGCAGGATGTAAAGGATGACAGTCAAGGGACAGTCAGACCTGCAGATAGATCATATGGCCAATATAATTGTGGGCAATAGGCATCAGTGCATAGAAGTCTTCACAGATCCATGCCTGATTACTTTTGACAAATGTTAGGTTTTCCACGCTTGTGGCATATAACGCAATCCGCTTTGGTGTGACATACAATGGAGGCTGGACTTGACAGTACTCTCATAACTAACTGGCCCTGTTCTTACCATTGGTCCAGTTTCCAGTTTGTTGAATCAGAAATCCATGGAATCAGGGTTCAGTGTATCTGCCTAAGGAAGGACACAGTCTAGGTATGACTAAACTTGGCTGTTCAGATATTGCACCTGTGTTTGCTGAAGTGCACCAGTATGTTGTACTTATAGAAAAAAACATCTGGTTTATTAAAGCAGTGAAAGCTTTGCAGAGCAGGTAACAGAACTTATAATGTTAGTAAGCCAATTTGGACATCCTTTTGGAAATGAGAAAAATGTCCCACATTTTGCTTTAATAGCAAAAGTCTAAAAGCTTGTCTATCCAATAATCATCCATTGCTTCATGTTAACCATACCCCTGTCAGATCCCACAAGCATGCAGCATATAGTTTGCCATGCCCGCCGGCACGACTTAGAGCATCGTTGTTTGAATGTCATAATCACACTGCAGTGGTTGGTTGTCATGGCCAGCATTGTAGTTATCATCCTTTTTACTCTGAACGTATGCCCCCTGCTTGCATCAAGATTATTTCCGCCTACACTTCTGTGGAGACATGGGGGTTAGTTGGTGCTCTTGTCCGCTGGCCCGGCCGCCTTTAGTAAGACATCATGGCCCAGGGCTCATCCCAACTGAACGCTCGACCTCCTTACCCGTGGGCGGAAGACTACTCAGACAACACAGGGCGAGGGAATCACAATATTAAGACTTTATTGGATCCCCAAACAATTAACGGCACATAGCACATAACCAGCAAAACCACAAAATGTACCCGGTAACAGTTTCTCACCCTTCCGCTGGATACTTACTCCACTTACAACCCACTTTCAGCGGGCACCCATCGAGAAAGGAATAATGCCAGATATAGGAAGCTGTCTGAGGACCGCAAAGCCTGTAGTCAGGTGACTGGATTGTCCTAAGCTGGATTCCTTCCTTAGGTAGTCTTTCATATCTCAGCCACATCCTTGCATTCGTTGCTGAAATCCATATAGTATTATAATCCAGGTTCAATTATGGCTTGCCAATCGGATCTGCAGGTCCTAGATTGGTAGAATGTAGCAAGAGTCTACCCGGGCAATGGACAGTCCTCCTTCTTATACCCTTGAGCTCTCCATTCAGACCATTGGGGTCTTCATGATTGGTGGATAAGACTGGGCTCTTATTGGCTAGATTTCAAGCCGTATGCAAAATATCCAGAGACAAGAGGGAGACAGCTAAGTTAAATAGAAAGGAAAAAGGTGCACTGCACCGCTTACCGCTCTGTAAGGCTGTTGTAGCAAAGTCCTTTTCGGCTCTGTTCTGTTTAGAGCCAGCCACGTGAAAGCACCCCCTGTGGTGAGAAACGGTACCGTCGTCCTTGTGCTCCGCTCCCCCTGCACCCTCATGTCTGTTTCACCTGTCTGCAAGAAAAAATAAAGCAAGATTTGTTTGACAACCGCAGAGTGCTGCCAATTTCTCTTTGTGGCAAAAGACAGCTAAGTTATATCACATCTAGCAATTCACATAGTAATACAATGGGAAGTTCGCATAATTGATTTATCTGTACACTAGACTCAATGTATGTACACTAGAAACAATGAGGGGTTTATCCTTCATCTATAAACAAACTATCTTCATGTCTGGCTGAATTTTAAGAAATTTAACCCATGCTAAGCACTGACAGAGTCTGAACTTGGCTGTTCAGATGTTGCGTCTGTGTTTGCTGAAGTGCACCTGTTTGTTGTACTGGGAGAAAAAACATCTGGTTTATTATGTCACATATACTGTAGGCATTGCTGCTATCTTAACTTCTTGTTATAGCCCTAACACTGGCACAGGCTGGAGACTGTTGTGTCTGAGTGGATCGCAAAGGGGTCTGCTCATGAGTCATGTGGGCAGCAGACGTTTGCTCAGCGAAAGCTTTGCAGAGCAGGTAACAGAACTTATAATGTTAGTAAGCCAATTTGGACATCCTTTTGGAAATGAGAAAAATAGGCAACATTTTGCTTTAATAGCAAAAGTCTAAAAGCTTGTCTATCCAATAATCATCACTTGCTTCATGTTATCAATACGCCTCTCATCTCCCACAAGCATGCAGCATATAGCTTGCCATGCCCGCCGGCACGACTTAGAGCATCGTTGTTTGAATGTCATAATCACACTGCAGTGGTTGGTTGTCATGGCCAGCATTGTAGTCATCATCCTTTTTACTCTGACCGTATGCCCCCTGCTTGCATCAAGTTTATTTCCTCCTACACTTCTACCTGCCCCTCCTCCAAAGTCTTCAATATGTGACATGAAACTTAAGGGTCCTCAACAAAGGCAGAATAGTGCGGGACAGGTGCAAATTGGTGTTCTTCCTCTTTTGCATGCTGATATTTTACAGTACAAATATAAGTGGGATTATATTGCTGATCCCATACATGTCCCTACTGGCTAGAGTTGTCGCCTCTTCAACGAGTTACAGTAGGCAACACGTATCCGTCATTAGCTGCCACTGTTCACAGTAATTCGTGCTCACAGTGAAGGAGGCATCACTATCTATCCCTGATGCAGTGGTGCAGTGCTTCCACTGAAAACAGTCAAGTCAGCTGTGAAAATTGTGTATTGTCCTGGCCATAGCTGCATTACCTGGCTTTGATATCTCTCATTTTCAGTCTGGTAAATCAGCACTGAAGAAATACAGGACAATTACATTAGGCCTTTTCTCTCTATTCTGTGTGGTCTGTGCACTCCTATGCCATACACAGTAAAGGGAGAAAATGACTTTCCTTGGCTGACCCCTATGTTTAATACTACCTATAAATTCCCCCTGATTGGCTACACCATAATGATCAGATTGTGGCATGGCATTGTGGGGAAGCCTGCGCTGCCAGGCCAGATGCCATTAGCCCGCTCATTGAGTCTGCAGCATGTGTGAAATAAGGTCTGGCATTTTTTCTTATTTGACGATCATTGCAAATGGAATCACATATTGTTTGAACTTAGATCAGATGTCAAGAAATTCAACTCAAATTCGATCCTCTAAGGAAATATCTGCTAATCTCTAATTTCAACTGTTAAAACATTTTTTTTATTACTTTATGAGCATCTAGATTAAAGGCAGGGGGACTACTACCTTACTATTGTACACTATCAAAGCATGTCCATTTAATTGTAAGTGGCCTGTCCATGACAATCTTCAGTTTGTTTAAACAGCAGATAAATCAAATTATTTTTTGACCCAATGAACTTGGAGCGTTATATGCAATGTTACATTTTATTGAGGACAAATGCAAATAGTAAATATAGTAATTTTATTCATTTATTTAGCGCTATTAATTTCACAGTGCTTTACATACATTGGCAACACTGTCCCCATTGGGGCTCACAATCTAGAGTCCCTAACTGTATGTCTTTGGAGTGTGGGAGGAAACTGGAGTACCTGGAGGAAACCCACGCAAACACGGGGAGAACATACAAACTCCTTGCAGATGGTGTCCTTGGTGGGAATTGAACCCAGGACCCCAGCGCTGCAAGACTGCAAGCCACTGAGCCACCGTGCCGCAAACCTTCAAATAGTCTTTTTTTTCAGTAAAAATAAAAACAGTGTGACTTTGAAAATGTAAATGAGACATATTGTTCACGCTCAGCCCCAGATAATATAAAGTGTTATTTCAATTTTGGACATTTATGGAAAAACGTAAATTTCATAGTTATCCTATGAATTAAGTTCTATCTATCTATATATCTTTCTATCTATCTATCTATCTATCTATCTATCTATCTATCTATCTATCTATCTATCTACAGTATCTATCTATCTATCTATCTATCTAAAAAGTGGGGCAATGTATACAACTCCCAAATAAATAATGTAAAGAGCTGTGTATGCAGGGTAAGAGAGTGACCTGTGGTCAGTGCTCCCCTGAAGACATCACTGGTCACATTGCAAATGTATATTTATTGTGTAGAGTAATTTGTGTAAGTTTTATGTGAGTTGTGCCACAGTCCTGCCGGTCACCACAAGGTGGTACTGGGCTCTCTGTCTGCTAGGAGGGAGCCTCGCACAAGAGGTGCAGGGGCAGGACTAGGTGTATTTGTGAAGGAAGCCCAGGCCATAGGGTAGAGGTATGGGGGGTTCCTGTAGGAGTAGTTACAGTAGTTAGTGTTAGAGATGGCGTGAAGAAGTAGCAGAGTGGTGTGGTGGTGCAGAAACAGGCAGCAGACAGAAGATTGGGCAGGAGGAAATCAGAAGCTGTGACCAGAAGCAGTTAGTAACAGAGCGGTAGCCCAGGAATAGAGAGAAAAAAACAGAACAGCGCCCCAGTGGCAAGCAGGCTAAAGAAAAGAGTGCAGTTATTGTAAGTACCTTAGCCTTTAGACAGCCACCTTCACTGCGGGATTGGGATCCTCAGATGCAACCCAGTGTAAGAAAACCTCTCAGAGAAGAGTGAAGTGAAGAAACTCTCATGCCCCATGGTAGCCATTGGGATTCTGTGTACAGCCGTGATAGGAAGAGCTGTGTTGAACTCTGTAGTAATGTTTGTGAAGTATCTGTGCCTCTCCTTTGGAGAAGATCGTTGGTGTGAGAAAACTGTTTACAGTAAAGATGAAGTGTTTTACAGCTGGCCCAAGTGTGTGCTTTAATTCCTAGGAAAGTACTTCTGCAGCATGTTCCCTCAACCAGCAGCAGCAGCAGGCTGACAGCCCCGAAGTATCCTGGCCCTTAGGTAACTGCATCACATTGGGTCCACCACACACTCCATCCCCTGTTTCTGTAGCGTGTCAGGCAGGTGCCGGACTACGTCCCTCGCCCCTGGCTGCCAACCAGCCTCACATTACACAAGGTCACCTCTTCACTAAGAGGTATGCTTTTTGTATACAGTGAGACTTGTATCTGTTGGACAATTATGGCTTATTTAAAAGCCATCAACATCTAAAATTGGACCACCCTTAGGGGCTCACTCACATTAGTGTTTAAATCGGAAGAGTGCAATGCGAGAAAATCTCACATTGCACTTGGACCAATGTTAGTCAATGAGGCAGAGCAGGTCTGCTAATATTTCTCCTGCCAATTCAGCATGAGCAAAAAGAATTACAGCATGCTGTAATTGGCAGCATGTCTAAGATTATGCAAACCTATACAAGTTTATGGGTGCGTGTGAAACATTTTACTGCTCTCGGATGACATCAGAGACCGATTTATGCACAGACAGACAATGGAGAAGATGGAGAAATTAATCTCTCCATCTTCTCACCTGTGCTCCAACTGTTACATGTGAAAGAATCGAATCTTAGTATAATGACACTCGGCTCACACTCACGGCAGAGCCTGAGCTGAGTGTCATTAAGAGGGTGTTACACGCAGCGATCTCGCTAGCTATATCGCTGGTGAAAGCACCCGCCCACGTTTGTGCGTCATGGGCAAATTGCTGCCCATGGCGCACAAAATTGTTTGGAGCCATCACACGGACTTACCTGCCTAGCGATGTCGCTGTTGCCGGTGAACCACCTCCTTTCTAAGGGGGAGGTTCATGAGGCGTCAGAGTGGCGTCACTAAACAGCCACCCAATAGAAGCGGAGGGGCGGAGATGAGCGGGACGTAACATCCCACCCAACGCCTTCCTTCCGCATTGCCTGCGGCCGCAGGTAAGCTGCAGTTCGTCGTTCCCGAGGTGTCACACGTAGCGATGTGTGCTGCCTCGGGAACTACGAACATCCTGCGTGCTCAACACTCAATGATTTTTTAAAAAGGAGCGACGTGTCAATGATGGACGATAAGGTGAGTATTTTTCATCGTTAACACTCGTTCCTTGCTGTCACACGCAACAACGTCGCTAACGATGCCGGATGTGCATCACAGAATCCGTGACCTCGGCAATATATCATAAGATACGTCGCTGCGTGTGACGGGGCCTTTAGCCTCTCACATTGGATGGTATATGCTAGTGTGACCCTGGCCTTAAGCCTGCTTTACACGGGACGACTGATTGTGCGATTTCACAATCGATCGTACCCGCCCCCGTCGTTTTTGCGTCACGGGCAAATCACTGCCCGTGGCGCACAAACTCGTTTAATGCCCGTCACAAGTACTTACCTTCGGGACGACCTCGCTGTGGGCGACGAACGTCCACTTCCTGAAGTGGGAGGGACGTTCGGCGTCACAGAGATGTCACACAGCCGCTGGCCAATAGAAGCGGAGGGGCGGAGATGAGCGGGACGTAAACATCCCGACCACCTCCTTCCTTCCGCATAGCCGGCGGGTGCCGCGGGACGGAGGTAAGCTGCTGTTCATTGTTCCCGAGGTGTCACATGGAGCGGCGTGTGCTACCCTGGGAACGATGAGCAACCGGCGCCATTTTAATTAAACGAGATTATGAAACCGAGCGACGAGTACACGACTCACGATTTGTGAGCGATACTGCGTCGCTCGGAGGTGTCACACAGCCCAACGTCGCAAGCGATGCCGGATCTGCGTCACAAAAACCGTGACCCCGACGATCTATCGCACGATAGATCATCTTGTGTAAAGCACCCTTTAAAGTCTGATAAATTCACAGCATGAATTACTGGTGTTGAGGTAATACATTAAAATATTTATTTTAAGGGCTGCATTTTTCTTCCTTTACTAACTGAAAAAGCAATAGAAAGTAATCTTGAAGTTCCTAGTTCTACATTTTTGCTTTATTAGTAGCAACTAGACATAAATGACTTAACATTGTTATTTTACAAAAAGCCTCATTTCTGGATAAAAAAATTGATTTACTGATATCTATTTTGCAACATGAGTGGTACCGATCATAGTGAGCATTCTGAAAAAGTCCGTACCTGCTTGATATTTTTCTGAGAACGTGTCAGCAGCCTACAAATTTTTGTTCTTATACAGCCGATATGATTTTTAATCAGATAATTTTACCATTACCTTTTACAGCATATCACTGCTTCTGTATAGTTCGAACAAGGCAGTTTTCCCTGCATGATATTAAGGTGTATTTTGGGCGCCCTATAGGAATTATATTCTTCAAAAATGTAGAATTGATTTTGAGTTGAAAATGGAACATGCACAATAGCATAAGAAATAAAAATGTTTTGTTCCTTAGGTCCTTATGTATTTTACTGGCACTGCAAATTTGACATTTAGTTCCCAATATGCAGAATGTTGTTGGGGAAGTTAACCATTAACTTTAATACTTAAATTATTTATTTTACATATGGAAATATTTCTTATTTCCTTTTATTCTGCTTAAAATCTTCGTATAGTTTTTTTTTATATTTTTTTTAAATAATAAGTAAATGTTACACCATCTGCCAAGACTTTTAAGTTAAAATCAACTTAGGTATGTTTTATGGATCCTTCTATAATGGAAAAGGGTAAATTTTTTAGAAAATTTCTCATGATATGATAGTGCATGGCAAATTACCTCTTCTGATAAAGTAAATATGATGGCTGTTACCATTAACAGTATGGCCAGCATTAGGCTGCATTTATATTGGCCGATTATCATGAAAGAGATTATTGGAAATTCACATTTCCAGATAACACATGTCTGCAAATGTAAAATTATTTGAAAAGTAAAATAACCCTTTCATCCCCAGGCGATTTTCCATTTTCCATTTTCGTCTTTTCCTCCCCTTCTTCCAAGAACCGTAACTTAACTTATATTCCCATCAATATAGCCATATGAGGGCTTGTTTTTGTGGGACAAGTTATACTTTTAACCCCTTCACGACTATGGATGGATATATCCGTCATGGAGCGTGTCCCGTTAAGCCCCACCCCCTCCCGCGGGCAGGCGGCGGAGGTCGGCACACATATCAGCTGTTTTACACAACTGACATGTGTGCCTGCTAGCCGCGGGTGGAATCGCTTCCACTCGCGGCCATTAACCCCTTAAATCTTGCTGCCAAAGTCTGTTAGCAAGATCTAAATGCGCGCGGCCATGTTTTTTACTTACCGCCGCCCCCACCGGAAGTCACGTGCATGATCACGTGACTATCGGTGGTTGCCATCGTAGCACAGGGTCATGTGATGACGCCTGCAGCTATGATGTTTCACTTTCGTTTTCCCTCGGCCGAGAGCAGAGGGAAAAAGAAAGTGACTGTATCTGCTGTTTACAGCTGTATAGCTGTGATCAGCAGATAGATAATAGCGATCGGATTGCTGATTGCTATAGCCCTCTAGGGGGACTAGTAAAATTAAAAAAAAAGTTTAAAAAAAAAAACCAAAACCTAAAAGTTTAAATAAATCACCCCCCTTTCCCCCCATTGAAAATTAAAGGGTTAAAAAATAAATAAATATACACATATCTGGTATCGCCGCATTCAGAAATGCCCGATCTATCAAAATATAAAATCAATTAATCTGATTGGTAAACGGCGTAGTGGCAAAAAAATTCCAAACACCAAAATTACGTTTTTTGGTCGCCGCAAGTTTTATGCAAAATGCAATAACAGGCGATCAAAACGTAGCACCTGCGCAAAAACGGTACCATTAGAAACATCAGCTCGAGATGCAAAAAATAAGCTGTCACTGAGCCATAAATCCCAAAAAAGAAGAACGCTACGTGTTTCGGAAAATGGCGCCACTGTTATTGGACAAACTTGTGATTTTTTTTAACCCCTTAGATACAAGTAAACCTATACATGTTTGGTGTCTACAAACTTGTATCGACCTCAGGCATCATACCTACACATCAGTTTTACCATATAGTGAACACCGTGAATAAAACATCCCAAAAACTATTGTGCCATCACACTTTTTTTGCAATTTTTCTGCATTTGGAATTTTTTTCCTGTTTTCTAGTACACCATATGGTAAAACTTATGTTTTCATTTAAAAGTACAACTTGTCCTGCAAAAAACAAGCTCTCATATGGCAAGATTGACAGAAAAATAAAAAAGTTACGGCTCTCGGAAGAAGGGGAGCAAAAAACAAAAACGCAAAAACGGAAAGTGCCCCGGGGCTGAAGGGGTTAAACAACTCCTTTCATTCTGCCCCATATTGTAACTGGAAACGTGAACAAAATTCCAAAGGCGGCGAAATTGCAAAAAAAAGTTCAAGTGCACATTTGTTTGTTTGTTTTTTTATTTACCATGTTCACTATATTGAAAAACTGACCTGGAATTATGATTCCTCAGGTCAGTACGAGTTCATAGATGTCAAACATGTATAGTTTTACTTTTATCTTAGTAGTAAAAAAAATTCAGACTTTTGTCTAAAAATAGAATAATGTTTTTGTCACTATGCTCCAAGACCCGTAGCATTCTCATTTTTCAGGATCTGGGGCTCAGTAATGGCTTATTTTTTGCGTCTTGAACTGACATTTTTACTTATATCATTTTTGTGTAGATGCGATGTTTTGATTCCCTGTTATTGCATTTAAATGCAATGTTGCGGTGACCAAAAAAACGTAATTTTGTCGTTCAGCAGCTGCAGAACTACAAGGCTCAGCATACTCCATCCAGGACTGTATGCAGGACTTTTTGCCCTCCAAAAAAATTATTTGGGCTTCGCCATATTTTTGTATGCTAGCCAGGTACAGCAGGCAGCTACGGGCTGCTCCCAATCCCCAGCTGCCTATTTGTACCTGGCTGGGAACCAAAAATATAGGGAAGCCCTTTTTTTATTAAATATTTCATGAATTTCATGAAATAATTAAAAAACAAATGACGTGGGCTTTGCCATATTTTTGTATGCTAGCCAGGTACAGCAAGCAGCTACGGGCTGCCCCCAGCTGCCTACTTGTACCTGGCTGGGAACAAAAAATATAGGGAAGCCCGTTTTTTTTAATTATTTCACTTATTTCATGAAATAATTAAAAAACAAATGACGTGGGCTTCACCATATTTTTGTGTCCAGCCAGGTACAACTAGGCAGTGGGATTGGAATCCGCAGCACAGGTTAGCCCGAGGTTTCTGGGCGCCTCTGCTGCGAATTGCAATCCGCAGTCGCCCCAGAAAATGGCGCATTCATAGAAGCACCATCATCTGGCGCTGTATCCAACTCTTCCAGCAGCCCGGGTGACGGTAGCTTGCTGGGTAATAATGGGGTTAGGGCTAGCCTTATATTATCAACTGGCCCTAAGCCCGAAATTCATGGTGGCATGCCAATATTAGACATGGCTACCATGAATTTCTGGTACCGATAAAAAGAACCACAACACACAGAAAAATATTTTTATTATAATTAAAACACAACACAATTAATGACTCCATCTTTATTGAAATAAACAACCCTTCTCCGCAGTAATCCTGGGTCAAGGGTCCCGCGTCGTTCAATCCGGATCCAATATCATCTGATCAGTTTGCTGGTAGGCAAAGCGATCAGATTATGTGCCAGGTTCAAGGGCCTGAATCACATGACACAGCAGCTGATTGTATAAATGGCTTTTATACAATCAGCTGATGCATCAGTGCAAAAAAAAAAAAAAAAAACTACACACGTCAGTGCAGACTCCTGTCCGACAGCATCAGCTGATAGATTAGCCGGCCGGGCTGGAAAAAGCCGGCCTCACCGCTCCACTTATAGTGTCAGCTGATTCCGTCAGGCGACCGCATCAGCTGATCATCGCCAGGTCTGAGAAAGAGAGAGAGAGAAAGAAGATAGAGAGAGAAAGAGAAAGAAGAGAGAGAAAGAAGCAAAGGAGGAGAAAGAAGAGAAAGAGAGAAGAAAGAGAGAGAGAAAAAAGAGAGAGAAGAAAAAGAGGAGCAAGAAGAGAAAGAAGAGAAAGTAGAGAAAGAAGAGAAAGAAAGGAGAGAGGAAAAGGAGAGAAAGAAAGGAGAGAGAGAAAAAGGGAAGGAAGAGAAAGAAAGGAGAGAGAGAAAGGAGAGAAAGAAAGTAGAGAGAGATAGGAGAGAGAGAAAGGAGAGAGAGAGAAAGAAAGGAGAGAGAGAAAGAGAGAGAAAAGAGAGAAAGAAAGGAGAGAGAGAAAGGAGAGAGAGAGAAAGAAAGGAAAGAGAGAAAGGAGAGAGAGAAAGAAAGGAGAGAGAGAAAGAAGAGAAAGAGAGAAGGACGAAAGAGAGAGAGAAAGAAGAGAGGGAAGAGAAAGAGGAGAAAGAAGAGATAGAAGAGAAAGAGGAGTAAGAAGAGAAAGAAAGGAGAGAGAGAAAGGAGAGAAAGAAAGGAGAGAGAGAGATAGGAGAGAGGGAAAGGAGAGAGAGAAAGGAGAGAAAGAAAGGAGAGAGATAGAGAGAGAGCTCACAGCTGATGTCCGGCTCCTCCCCTCAGTGCATAATTAAATTATATTTATAAATATATTATAAATATAATTTAAAATTAAAAATAAAAAAAAATAAAATTATTTACAGGGACTAGAACTCCCGACATTATAGTTCTTAGGCAGGCGCTTTATCCACTAGTATATTGCTTCTTACAAAAGTAATAGGCAGATTTTCTAATCTTGAAGCCTGCTGTGCTGACTGAAGTCTCTGCTAACTGCACTTCACTTCATTGCTACGGAGCCACTACATCCCGAGAGAGCAGAGCTGACCTTGTCGTGTGGATTACTTTGGACTTGGAGGGGTATTTTTGGGATTAATAAAGGGGTGAACCAGGGTTGTTTTTTGTCTTATATTCCAAATAAAGATTTTTTGGGGTGTGTGTTTATTTACTTTCACTTACAGTTTAATCATGGAAGGTATCTCGGGGAGACGCCTGCCATGATTAAACTCCTCATTACCCCAATTGCCACCGCACCAGGGCAATTCGGGATGAGCCGGGTAGAGTCCCGCAGGACTGTCGCACCTAATGGATGTGGCAATTCTGGGCGGCTGCAGGATGATATTGTTAGGGTGGTGGGCTCCCCATACCGTGGCGCTCTCCATCCTGACAATACCAGCCTCCAGCCGTGCGGCTTTATCCTAGCTGGTATCAAATATGGGGGAAACCGCATTTTTTTTATTTATTTATTTTAATGCACGATATAGACCCACCCACCAGCGGCTGTGATTAGTTGCAGCGAGACAGCTGTCACTCAGCTTGGGGACGTGTCTGACTGCAACCAATCATAAGCGCCGGTTGGCGGGGAAAGCACGGAATAACTAATGAAGGGCAGCCATTTTCTAAAGAGGAAAAGACACCGCAGATCTGTGACAGCCGGGGAGTGAGACGCCCGTGATCGGTGAGTAGGAAAGGGAGAGGGATTGTGCTGGGGGAGGTCGCAGGACGCATGCAGATAGCAACATGTGCACATAGCCTTACTGTGAAAAGCCACATTTATAGTGATCGAACCGTTCTCGAACGTAACTCGAGTTGCCGAACTTTTAGCAAAAAGCTCGAGTTCTAGTTCTATCTAGAACACCCCCCAAAATCACTCGAACCGCGAACTGGAGAACCACGAACCACGAACCGCGCTCAACTCTACCTGTAACGCTTTAAGGTTTTGGGATATGGGGCTGTGTGAGAGTTTCTTTTTTTGGTGCCCTGAGCTGATGTTTTTACATGCACTATTTTGGATAGATATGATGTTTTGATTGCCTCTTACTGCATTTTATTGCAATATTACGGCGACCAGAAAACGTACTTCTGAAAAGTATTTTTTTGGTAACTTTGTTTACAGATCAAATTAATCTGTTTTATATTCTGATAGATCTGACTTTTACAAAAAAGCAATACCAATGTGTTTTTTATTTTGTTTTAAATATTTTATTTTTAATTGATTCGAATGTTTTTATATTTTTAAAAACATTATTTTTACTTCTTACTGTATTTAGCAGATTCCTTAACAGACATGAAGCTTCAATTGTCTGATTGCTGGTACTATGTACAGGAGTGCATCAGCACTAGTATGTATAGCTAAAATCACAATTGCCTATGAATGGCAGCTAAATGCTGGCCTTCACAGGAGTATCATAAGGACAGGAAGAGGAGTCTTCAGCAGAACCCCCACTGTCATGGCAGCCCATCAGCACCCATGTCATGGATGCACAGAAGGGCATGTGGAATTATGAGCCCCCTTCCCATTGCATTTTAAATGTTTCTGTCAGAGATTGATAGCAGTATTTAGCAGGTTAGCAGTCATAGGCAAAGCTTGGCTCCACCTGCAGCTGTTAAAGGACCATGATGGCTGATTTAATCAGCCATTATCTGCCAGGAAAGATGTGGACACAGTGTACAAGTCCGCGTTAGGCCTCCTTCAGAGGTCAGTGATTCTGGTACGTATGTTACTGTTTTTACGTACCAGAATCACGGACATAAGCAGATCCATTAAAATCAATGGGTCTGTGCACACATCAGTGATTTTTCACTGACGTGTTTCCGTGCAGCATACACGTCTGTCCATGTGCTCCGCATGAAGACAAGTCCATTTTTTTCTGGCATCACTAATGTCCCGCGAACCAAACTATGGTGTGATCCATGAAACATGTACCAGAAAAATCATGTACATTAAAAATAAAAGGCTTTTTAAACTCACCCTCTCCAGCGATGCTGTCTCCAGCCGCTGCTGTCTCCTGCTTCCAAGCTGGCTAATTATTCTCATGCATATGCAGTTATGCACTGCATAGCCGATCCGGAAGTAGCTGCAGCGGTGAGAGACACAGCAGCTGGAAACAGTAGAGCCAGAGATATCAGCACCACGGACAGGATAAGTGTGGACAGGTGAGTAGATCTCCATGTATTATCACAGATAGCACACGGAGATCACATGTGTGCCAAAATCACGGCACACGGAGAGACATACGTATCTTTTACGCGTCAGTGAAAAATGTTTGTGCTTTTCACTGACGTGTGAAAGCGGCCTTAAAAGGCAAGGACAAGACCTTTGTCATACATGTATTTCAAAGGTAGTGAAAGAGTTACAAAAATAGTCTTCTGAAAATATTTAAAACAATTTAAAAGGCTTTGATAGTTTCAACATTTACATTTTATTTCTGCTGAAAACCTGGTTACTAGTTTGCATTATGACTGCAGTAAATGTGGGCAGAATATGTTTGCAAGTGTCCAATGCCACTCCTCTCTTCCTCCTCTAGGTGTTTGAAAAAGGAGGCGGATCACAATTTTGTTTGACTGCTATGTGATACTGATATGTGGACAGAAGAGAAGACCGCTGGCAGCGCTGATTCTGGCTTTTCTGCTAATTGAAGTTAAAATTTAAATGGCACCCTTCCCAAAAGTGACACATAAACATGCTGTGAGTAAAAATTCCCTCTTTTTTCTTTTTTTTTTTGGAGGGGGGTGGATTTTACATTTATTGTATGATAAAAAATGAACTGATAGGCTTTTCCTAGTCTATATGATTGTGGTGATACCAAGCTTGTATTCATTTTTCCTTATTTGATGTTACATAAAAAAAATCAGAAGTTTAACATAAAAAGGGCTTTTGACACCATTTTCTGAGACTAGTTAAGTTCTTAAGGCCGCTTTACACACAGCGACATTGCTAGCAATGTCGCTAGTGATCGCACCCGCCCCGTCGTTCGTGTGTCACGGGCTAATCGCTGCCCGTGATGGACAGTATCAGTACTGCGTGTCACACGCACATACCTTACTAACGACATCACTGTGGCCGGTGAACAACCTCTTTTCTAAGGGGGAGGTTCATGCGGCGTTACAGCGACGTCACACAGCGGCCCACCAATAGAAGCGGAGGGGCGAAGAGCAGCCGAATTATCGACACTCCCACCTCGTTGCCGGAGGACGCAGGAACACTGTTGTTCGTTAATCCCGTGGCGTCACACATAGCGATGTGTGCTGCCTCAGGAACGATGAACAACCAGCATCCCAGAAGTTCAACGACATTTGGAAAATGAACGACGTGTCAACAATCAACGATATTTGAGGTAAGTGAGATCGTTAGCGGTCGCTTGTACGTGCCACACGCAATGACGTCGCTAACGAGGCCGGATGTGCGTCACGAATTACATGACCCCAGCGATATCTCGTTAGCGATGTCGTTGCGTGTAAAGCGGCCTTTAGTTTTACTTTAATAATAGTTTGTTTTACTTTATTTTTTTATTTGAACTTGTACATGAACGTCTTGCTTGAATTCACTTCACTTGAATTCGCCCAATGATAAGAATAGGTCTGGCAGTCTGGCATTGTACTATTAATGGCAAAATGGCAGATCTGATCTCATCACTGAGAAAAGACCTTTACATACGCAGCAAAACCAAAATATGTCTTTTTTATATTTATTCATTTTTTGTAAATTGGGACAATAGGGTTATTCAAACTGATTACATATTTTTATTTTTCAAAAAATAAGCTCAGACATTTACCCATCAGCAAATAAAAATACTAGCCCCAAGTGGCTAAAGAAAAAAAAATAAAAAAATAAATGTAAACACTGTAAATTGTCTTTTGCTCTAAAATATAAATGCTTATATAATTAATGATTATTAATAAAACTAAGTTTAAAAAATTGTTACATGTTCCTTTTAAATGCTTAAAATCTAAAAGTATATTAATGTAAAAAAAACAGACAAAGGAATATAGTTTTACCGACCAAGGATTATTAGGTATTTGAAGACAAGAGGCAATTAAAAGATAACACTGTACACAGAACTTAACTTTTAATCCTACAGTCAAATATCAGAAACAATTTCTGACCTTTTTAGGAAAGTATGTAGAAAAAGGTTTATTAACAAAGAAAATTATTTCTTGCTTGGCCACAATATCCTCGTGTTCTGTACCCATGGTACATAAAACTCTAGGCACCGCATCCACCACAGGCCAGACGGGATGTCAAAAGGACTCCAACTGCCTCTTTACAGTGAATTTTCTGTTGAGAATTTTGACTTGATCATGTTTTTCCAAGATTTACATGTAATCACTAGTGTAAGCGTTCAATGCAGGGTAAATATAAAGTGCCCTCCACCTCTGACCGCAAGTCACTTGACCTCAGGTGATTTTATTAAACTTAGTGACTTCACCTAAGGTGAGGTACACTGAGGTCAAGTTCCTCTCCGGTGTGCCCGCAACTTACCTGAGTGACATCACCGATGATCGCTGCTCAGTCTCTGCCCGAAGTCCACAGTGGGTGGCCATGTACCATGATCACGTGCTGTGCTTTCAGTAATGTAGAAGAGCTGGGATCATCTTGGGACATTGCATCCATTACATCAGAACTGAAGGGGTGTTTTGGGGATTAGCAAAGTGGAGAAAGAGGGTGCTTTAGTGTCTTTAATTTCAGATTAGTAATGGGGGGTCTCATCTCCTTGGAGGTATATTCTAACTCTACCATTCTATGATTCTATTACCAACGCTGCTATAAATTAACATTGCATCTTACAAATTAAACCGTATATATTACTCAGGAAGAAATCACGTTACAATGCAAAATATCACACTTTGCATAGTACATCACATCATAGTATTTACAAGAGATGCAAGACAAAATTCACATTATACAACACAATAAAACAACGCAGTTGGTGCCTTCAGTGGCAGGAACATGACCTCCATTGCCCACGACTCTTACATCTGCACAGCATGATGCCAGTGCATTGACACATAGGAAAAAGATTACTGTGCATATATGAAGCCACGGTGACCTCTGGGCATTTGTGTGATTTTGGAGGTGTTATGGACAAGATTATGAATTATTATGAGTATATAAGTATATAAGAGTTACATGGAGATATCCATAAAGAACAGGATTTAAGATGGTGTTTGAACTGTACCCCACATATCTCTTGGCATAAGACTCAGACAGACAGTCTGGGCTATTCTTGTGACAAGTGAATCATGCTGACATTGCTTAATATAAATGAGGAACCAAGCACATTACAGTAAATTGTATATCACAGAATAAGCTGTTCTACTTTATCCAATAGGAGAAGACGTGTTACGTATTCTTGGCACCTAGCCAATAAGGTTATATATATTTGTACAACTTCCGGAAATAAATCAGTCTTACTTTCTATTCATATCTGAGCACGTCTCTGGTGTGTGTGTGAAAGATTGTGGTTATGCATGCTACCACGAGTGACTCATAATTTGGACTGCAGACAGTTTAAGAGGGATGCATGATTAGATTGCATCAACCTAAATTACGGCCTTATCATTTGGCGCCCAACGAACCTTAGGACGGAGCTCTGGATGGCGGACGGCCGTGCTGACACCTTCAGTCGAAAGGCAACTACGCGAGAGGTGGAGAATTGCGCAACTCCAGCTGCAGGTGAGCACATTTGTATGATCTCACCTTGCAACCTCATGCGTGTACTTGCATTTCGAAGGGGGGGGTTGGGCTGTCCCAGTCTAGACACCTAATGACCGCCATCTCGCATGAGATAAGCCGTCCTAAGAGATCTCACACCAAGGTGGTCAGGTTCACCTTAAGCTGTCTGTAATTTATGTAATGTAATTGTAAATCACATGAAATGTAATGTGGTTTTTGTCTGCTCTAGGAGAAAAGCAGAAGTTCTGTGTTTTATTTTTCTCTGACTTAAAGGCAAGGGAAAATGAGGAAGTTGTTATATACGCTGCATATATGAATATATATGGTTATATCTGCAGGTGAGATCAGCCACCTGGATGGTGTATATAGTGTCCTTATTGTTATGTCATTGTGTTGACCTGTGTCTACCTGTTGAGATGTCTGTCTATTTGCAGCAGGTGGAGTACTTACTGGTTTACGCAAAAAGAGGATGTTGTGTCACGGGAATGTACTTTGATATATTGAAGCTGTTTATTCTATGAGAAAAGGAAAAATGTACCTTTGAAGTATTCTGTTTGAGTATATAGAGTATACACGGGTGTCCGGTTGATAGTCAGTAATTGATAAATCTAAAGGGCAGGTACAGGTGTCATGGTAAGAGTCCTGACTGTATCCTGGTGGTCTTCCACAGAGAGGAGACGATAGGGGGATTGGTTTTGGCCGGTACAGCGTCATGGTGTGACCCTGACTGTATCTGGTGGAATTTGATGTTCTCTGCGATCCTAGGTAGGAGAACATTGGCAGAATCCCTTTTTGACTTTGGATTTAAACAGTATTATTGATGTTCTGGACGGACCGTTAGAATAAGGTGTATATAGTGTGAACAGAGGTTACTGGTACATGAAGTAAGAGATAGTGAGGGTGAATTTAGTAACTATCACCCACGTGACACTTCCTGGTAGGACAGCCCGTTTGTGTATTCTGTGGATGTGTATAGTCTATGGTCCAGAAGAGGAAGTGGATTACGGCATAGCAGACATCCAGATTGACGTGTTAGTTTTGGGTTGTATACCCTTGAAGCATGGGGTCTAATCAGTCCACACCTGTCAAGTTAACGGCAGAAGAATTAGTAAGCGAACGAGAAGGAATGGAAAGATGTTTTGTTAAACAAGCGAGGGATCTTGAAAGATAAAGATCTCCTTATGGATGCTGAAGCATGGTATAGAACGTCAAAGGACGTTAAAAGATTGGCCTGGAAAGAGGAATGGGATAGAGATGGTAGATATTTCTATATTGCACCAGCTCAGAAAATGGCTCCTCAGGAAGTGGCCAAGCCCATTAGAAAGCAATGCCCACCACCCTATATGTCATCCTCAGAGGGTTGGACTTGTGTAGTTTGTCCCCCTGCCCACCAAACGCCCTCCCTAGCCTGCCCAGACGTCATTTCAGGTTGGGCCGCACCTAGTTCCCTTTTCCAGCCATCTTCAGTCCCAAGGCCACTGGCCTATTTGTTGCTGGGGCAACAGAAGACACCGAGGGGGGGCAGGAAGATGACAATGATTTAACAATGATCCACCCCACCACCAACACTGTCCCTAGTAGAGGTAAACCACAGGTGCTGTCCTTATTTGAGGACGTCAGGCCACACATGGCATCGCACCATTATTCCGATAGTCCCAGACAAGAACGCCCTAAATATGTGACATGGAAGCCTCAAGAGGCTGCAGTCCTTGTGAAGGAACACTGAGATATATACACCTATGAGTGACGTGTCACCAATAATTGATGTTTGATACCTTGGACCTGATGTACAGATGCAGTGTTAAGGAAAAAGTGGGTGAAAGAGCCCTGACTGTTACCTGGTACGGTTTTCCTGCTAAGCAGTGAGTTGAACGTTGTATGCGTATTCACTGGTCTTGTTTTAGTGGATGTCAATGTATTCTTACCTAGAATTGAATACATTGGGGAAGACCCCTAAACTTTGGTCTTAATCGGAATTATTGAGTAGTCGATAGACCGTTCTCATGGAGGTGTATGTATATCGTGAATTCTCTCTCTGACATAATATCTCATATATAGTTTTCCCTGAAAGATGTTTTCACCCAGATTAAAGCTGGGGATTCTTTCTGGCCAGTAATGAAGCCAGGTTTGCAGGTTTATAGTGAGGGTGCGTGTACCTTATCACCCAAGTGACACTGGAAGATGTTTTATGTATAATGTACGCAGTTTTTGGTGTGAAACACCGTAGGAGAGTTGAAAGGAAAAAAAAAAAAAAAAAAGAAAAACAGGGAAGTGTTAGTTTCCATTTCAGTCCTGTGAATGAAATTCTGTGAAGTTTAGTTGTAAATGACACACGTATGTTGAAATGGAGAATTCTAGATGAGAATTGATGAGTAATTCTGAATCTAGCAACTGCACTATGTGTATTTTACCTGTCTGTGGAGCACTGTGTCCACGTAAGCCCACCCCATTATTTTCTGTTCTGAATGTAGATTTCTTTCTGTCACTCAGTGTTTTACTCAGCCCTGGGTGGGGTATGGTATGGGGATATTATTGCAGGGTCTGACAGGAGATAGGGATACGCTGGAGGCTCGGCCCTGACCACCATCAGGTCTACCGTCGAGATGAGGACGAGTACAGGGTCCCTAGTTACAGGGTCAGCCCAGGGGTCCCTATATAATCCGTATTCCCAGTGACAGATTGAATACCTCCTGAATGTAGATGTCACAATACATGTCACTCCGTCCCAGGACTCTTCAGACGCCATTTTTGGCCAACACCTACTTCCTCTTTTAGCGGCTGTTTCTTATCGGTAATTATCTTTAGTGGACGTTTTAACTCAGACACTACATAGTTCATTTTTAGACGCCATTTTAGTCCAGCCGACACCCAGTTCCCCATTTTTGTTTATGCAGCCAAAGTCACTGCTCTGTTTATTGCTGACATAGCAGGGACTACAGAGGGGGGAGACAGGGACCTGGAACACACACACTCCATTTTTGGTCATATATGCAGTTTTTCCCACTAATGAACCTTAGCAGAGGTTATTGCTGATAGTCCTGTGGAAACCTTTTCCCTTCACTTTTGCATGTTTGTTTTTGCTGTATGTTATACAATTTAGTAGACCATATAGACTGCACTATTAGTCCTGGTGGACAGTGAATATTTTTCTGCCTATGGCAGTTGCTGCTTAGCCTTGTTTTGAGATATTTTCACTTGTATGTTATCCTGCCGGTAGCTTGCACAAGAGTTCCCTGATAGAGAGGGTGGAGGTTCATGTGGTCCCAAGGGGACATTGATCTTCAGGAGTTGGTATATATTAGGGTTTTCGTTGGCAGCACCCAGTAATCCTTTGTGTCTTAGTTTGCAGGGTCTGACAGGAGAGAGGGATACGCTGGAGGCTCGACCCTGACCACCATCAGGTCTACCATCGGGATGAGGGAGAGTGCAGGGCCCCGAGTTACAGGGTCAGCACAGGAGAGGTAGAGTAGATACGCTCCACTGCTTTTTCCTAGTTGTGTAGATGTAGTCAGGGGGTGCTGCTTGGTAGTTTCCAAACCCTCTTGTGCTCTTTTCTCTTTCCCTGGGGTTTTAGGGGATCTTAGTTTTTAGAATTTCAGTGTTCTCCTAACCCCAAAGTTACACTCATTGCTCTTTCTTACAAACCTGGGTATAGTCCTTTGTATCAGGTCTCCGAGAGCCCACATGTAAACTACAGCTGGTAAAGACCAAGACACCCTCCTTCAAATGGCAAGACGTGTGGAGATGAATCTAGCAGCTTACAAGATCACCCCACATACAGATGAGCTACAGTCACAGTCACCTGAGTTATAGTTACAGTCACCTGAAGAGTATCATCATGTCATCTCCAGCCCAGAAGTCATTCTACCCGTTTGCCATGGAGGAAGACAGCAGCCCTTTGAACACTACTCAGCCAGATTGAACACCTACCCAAAGCACCAGTTGAAGATCAGTGCCCGTATGACATCACTGCTCCCTGACAAAGTCACCATCTCTCGGTGTGGGGTCCTTAATCCTGCTGAACTTCTCCCTCTTCCAAGGGGGGAGTGTCCCACCTCTGACACCTTGGTGGAAGAGGTAGTCAACTCTGGCATAGCTGAAACTCTGGATTCGATACCGTGACGGATATACCTTTGGACCCTGACTTAACACCTTTGCGGATGGATCAAGATGTGCATCAAGAAGACGGTTCCACATGGGTATGGTGCTGGTAGCAGAAGACGCTGTGCTGATAGAGTAGTCGCTACCCGCATGCCTGTCTGTGAAGAAGCAGATGTATGTGCTCTCGCTGAAGCCTGCAAGATGGCAGCCAGCATCTACTCTGTGGAGGACAAGAGACTTGATCACTGCCAATGGAACTGTACGCCGCCATGAGGCCATAGAAGAACGGATGGAAGCTTTGCTATTGCCAGACAGAGTCGCGGTGAGCAGGGTTGAGGCCTACATTGGAGGAGTCAAGGGAAGCAGGAAGAAGTGCCCTCACTGACAGAACATCCAAAGAAGCCCCAAGACCACTTATGAGAGAAACAGTCAGTCAATCTGTGCTTTTCGAATGACCCAGATGTGAAGAAGAAAGGAAGGATGGAAAGTCTTGAGAAAACGTTGTCCTGACCCTACAAGAGCAAGTCCCAGAAGAAGAAGAGGACTGAGATAGGGTGCAGCTGCGGGCTCCCGGAGACCATGGAAAGTGGCTAGTGACCTGCTTTCACTGCCAGCCAAAGAGATATGGCAGGCCTTAGACACAGAACTGACTCTACACACCCCATACCAGCCACAGAATAGAGGGAAGGTTGGGAAGATGGGGCAGTGTAGAAGGCAAGGGCATGAGAGTCTTCCCCTTGCATTGTTCAGTGTCAGACACACCCCAGCAGGGACCACTAGGTTGAGACCCTATGAAATCCTGTTTAGAAGTACCCCCAGATACTTCAACTAAGCTTGTTGTTTGTTTAAACATGTGCCTAATACACGTTTTTGAGTTTTCTCCTCCAGATCCAACCAGATCTAGATTTCTCTCTCTTTTCTTTTTCTCTCTCCTCTTTTCCTCTCTCTTTTCCTCTCTCTTTTCTCTTTTCCTCTCTCTCTCCCTCTCTTCTCAATCTTTCTCTCTCTCTTTCTCTCTCTCTTCTCTCACTCTTTTTCTTTCGGACGAAGATCCATGCATTCCACTACAAAGAGATGTCGGACCTGCCTGAGACCAGGAGATGGCTGTCTTCCCTCTTCTACCCGATACTTTGTGCCAGGATGATGATATCTAAGCATGTGGACTGGAAGACGACTCTACATCCCACCTTTGATGTCCCACCATTACCGCCTGAGGACTGAGGAGCATGAGACTCTGAGTGAACCCAACCCTGATAAATATTAGCCAATTAAAGGACTACTGCCACGTTCCCCCTTCCTGAATAACGTGGGCCAGCGGAACATAGCCATGAGGACAGTCTAGAGAATACGATCAGGATCTGGCTTCCTATGCATAGTCTGTTGGGTGGGGAGATTCATCCACAAGGGATGGGGTATCTCGTATGTGAGTGAGGTAACCATCAGCATTAGGACAGATCAATAGACCTGGAAAAGTAAGGAAAGACTTTTTGGCTATCTCCAAAGGGGGGACTGTTATGGACAAGATTATGAATTATTATGAGTATATAAGTATATAAGAGTTACATGGAAATATCCATAAAGAACAGGATTTAAGATGGTGTTTGAACTGTACCCCACATATCTCTTGGCATAAGACTCAGACAGACAGTCTGGGCTATTCTTGTGACAAGTGAATCATGCTGACATTGCTTAATATAAATGAGGAACCAAGCACATTACAGTAAATTGTATATCACAGAATAAGCTGTTCTACTTTATCCAATAGGAGACGTGTTACGTATTCTTGGCACCTAGCCAATAAGGTTATATATATTTGTACAACTTCCGGAAATAAATCAGTCTTACTTTCTATTCATATCTGAGCACGTCTCTGGTGTGTGTGTGAAAGATTGTGGTTATGCATGCTACCACGAGTGACTCATAATTTGGACTGCAGACAGTTTAAGAGGGATGCATGATTAGATTGCATCAACCTAAATTACGGCCTTATCAGAGGCACAGAGGCACACCATTCCGACTAGTTATTCTAAATATAATATGCAGCACTAGAAGATTAAAACACAGATTGTACAAATATACTGGCAACTTACCCTTTACATTTACACTGTCCATAATTTGTCTCCTCCATACATCTCACACTATTATCCTTATACTTTTTACACGTAATCTCGAGTCCTCACTAGACCTGCTTCTCTTTTCTGCCCTAGTATGTTTCTCATCCAATCAAATCAAAGGTTTTTTTTCAAGCATCAAGTAACCTGAACACTTCTCCCTACAGGGAAGCCTACAGCCTGCAATAACCCCACTGGTTTCTAACTACCACCGGAGCAAATCCTGACCTGCTGTCTCCTTTCCGTTTACTCTCTAGATTATAAGTGTACAAGTGGAGGGGTCCTCTCACCCTCTGTTATAATCTCTCTTTTTTTTCATTTATTTTATGTGTGTAACCTTTTTTATATGCACAGAAAAATTTAATTAATGATGCTTTAAAAAGAAATAATAAAAACATTGGGTTTACTAGAACTTGAAATAAATTGACAAATCCAGTGCTGTAATTAAAGTGGGGTAAATCCTAATGTCCCTTAAGGTGGTGTCACACACAGCGACGGCGACAATTTCTGTGACATAGCAGCGATGTCCCGTCGCTGTCACTGTGTGTGACATCCAGCAACGACCTGGCCCCTGCTGTGAGGTCGCTGGTCGTTGCTGAATGTCCTGCTTCATTTTTTGGACGTTGCTCTCCCGCTGTGAAGCACACATCACTGTGTGTGACAGCAAGAGAGCGACGAACTGAAGCGAGCAGGGAGACGGCGTCTGGCAGCCTGCGGTAAGCTGTAACCAAGGTAAACATCAGGCAACATCACTGCTTCACTGGTTACCTGATATTTACCTTGGTTACTAGTGTCTGCCGCTCTCAGGCTGCTAGTGCCGGCTCCCTGCACGTGTAGCCAGAATACACATCGGGTAAATAAGCAAAGGTTTGCTTATTAACCCGATGTGTACTCTGGCTAGGAGTGCAGGGAGCCAGCGCTAAGCGGTGTGCGCTGGTAACCAAGGTAAATATCGGGTAACCAGCGAAGCATTTTGCTTGGTTACCTGATATTTACCTTAGTTACTAAGCGCAGCATCGCTTTCACGATACTGGCTGGGGGCTGGTCACTGGTCGCTGGTGAGATCTGCCTGTTTGACAGCTGGAGTTGAGAAACACTGCACTTAGAAAATGCATTTGAACTCAAAGTATATTACGGTAGTTAATACATGAATATTGGTGCTGTGTGTTATAATACGCTTGAAAGGTATCACATTTTCAGAGTCTAAAACAGCTTTCAAAGTCTAAATAAAATAGTTTGAGTTTTTCCTGTTTTTCACTTTATTTTTGGTTGTCATGAAAACACTTGTATGATAGAAAACCTAGTATGTCAAATTTCATATTAGTCAATAGTACTTTCCATTCTAGAGATACTGCCTAAGATTTCCAGTCAATGTCAAAACTAGAACTGTATTATAGCTGTCAAAAGAGGCTACGGACATTTCAAGCTTAACTTCTAAAATTTCCATTTTCTTACTGAAATAGCTTTTTAGAAGTACATGTCAAACAAGTAAAATGGAAAAAAAGAAGGAAATAATCCATATTTGTTTCAAGAAACTGAAACATTACAACATTGTATTATAAATGATATTCTAACAGGCAATGTTTTTTTGTGATACACTATATTCAATCCCTTATGGCTATCATAAAAATTATCTGAAAAGTAAGCATACATATTTCCAGAAGAGAAGTAATATATAGAGGAAGAAATAGTTTATAATGTTAAAGGGGTTGTCCAACCCAAAAACCAAACTTTTTAAGCTGATCTATGTTCCACTGCAATCTAAAACTCACCTATAAGTTTAGTTTTTGGTTTATATCTTTCATTTCTCTTGAATTTCACTTCAGTTCCTTTATATAGTCTGTATACATGCTGCTCTTCCAGGTTAGGCCCGTTTCACACGTCTGTGAAAAACACAGACATTTTTCACTGACGTGTTAAAAACGCCACTCCATGTGCTGTGATTCACTGCACACGTGGGTTGTCCATGTGCAATCCATGATACTTGATCCATACTCCATGACTGCACATGGAGATAACTCACCTGGCCTCACTCCTGCTCTCCGTGGTGCTGAACTCTCTGGCTCTGCTGCATCCGGCCGCTGTCTGACCTCTGCAGCTACTTCCTGGTTGGCTCTGGCTGCATAAATGAATATGCATACCATATTGAGCCAGCCAGGAAGAAGCAGAGAGCACAGACTGAACACAGCGTCGCTGCTGAAGGTGAGTTCAAAATGTTTTTTTTTTCCAATGTCCGTCTTTTTCTGGTACGTGTTTCATGGATTACACCATAGTGTGGTCCGTGGGACATCAGTGATGCCAGAAAAAAAATAAACATGTCTCCGTGTGTCAACCACGGACACGCGTGTACGCCGCACGGAGACACGGTCAGTGAAAAATCACTGATGTGCACACAGGCCCATTGATTTTAATGGGTCTGCGTATGTTCATGGCTCTGGTGCATATAAAACCAGCACATACGTACCATTATCACTGACATCTGAAAGAGGCCTTAAGCAGCTTCTTGTCCTTTTTTTTTTTTAAACTCACAGCCAGTGCTAGCACTGCTTTGCCTAAGTTTCCAGCTCTCCCTTCTGTCCACTGACAAGATGCTCATTAGTTGTCTTTAGAATTTGCCCAAGCACTGGTCTTTATTATTTCTTCATCCACTGGAACAGTGACAAAGCCATAATCATGATCATCTCATCCACAGAAGTCCAACATCAACTATCTACACCTCACATTTATCCATAATACTAATAAAGTTGGGAGTATTAAAAGAGAGAGAAAATTCTGTGACCCGATTATATTATTGTGCTTCTATAAATCACTTGTAAAGCCACATCTGGGATTGTGGCGCCCCTGAATATATCAGGGTACCACAGGGTACTGCAATCCTTACCTGGGTACAGGGCCTACCACCCATGGTTCCAGGTTCCTAATAACTGGTGTGACACTATCAGCACTACAAATCCCAATCACACCTCACATCAAACCTGTCAGACACACCAGTGGGTTGGTTAAGCTGGGACAGCACCACCCACCTGGGGGTCAGGCAGCCTGGTGGGAGGGAGGAAGTGGAGAGCAGAGCTTAGAGTCAGTTCTGTAGTAGCCCTCAGAGAGTGAGGAGCTGGGGAGTTGTAGCTCCCAGGGAGGTGACAGGTTGCGTCCCAGACGTTGCTCCGGGACCACAGGAGTTGGGGACCGGTGGCAGTGACATTGAAAAGGATGCGACGGGCATAACCTAGAAGGATTGTTGGCATTAGAACCCCAAAAGAACCAACCGGTACCGAGCACGGCGGGGTCCAGGACCCTAAGTCAGGAGCAGGTTCATCTGTCCTGATAATTAACCTGGGAGGGAAAGTATCTTCCCTAACTTCCCTAGGAGCTCAGAGATTGAAGGCATCAGCACAGCGTGGGGGATCGGATTTCCCAGAAAAGCAACCCGACTGAAATCCCAAGTGCCAGCCATCAAGAGCACAGCTGTCATACACACGGGTAGCAGGGCCCCAACAGCTTCATGCCAAGGGGCCACAATGAACACTAAAATTGTGCACAGAGGCAAAGATCCGGACTATCAAGTGACACCAGTGGGAGCAGACACCTGGACAAGCTCCCCGTAGTGAATGGATGTACAGAGACTTTGGTTTATCTTCAGTGTGAGAGTCTGCTTTGTAATCCTCATCCAGCACCACGACAACCTACCGTGAGTACTCTGTTTCCCCTGCACCCTGCGCTCCCCAGCATTCACCAAAACCCAGAGGCCAGGGCATTCCCTATCTGTAGAAGGATTGGCATCTGGCTACCCCACACCATCTGCCCCGGTGCTCCCATCAGCAGCGGTGGTATTCCCCTTTATCGCAACCCGCAGGTGGTGTCACGTACATTCATCCCCTGTAAATATCCCCTTTAAATATGAAGTGGTCGTAAGCACCCGGGTCCGGAGACCCTCGAGCCACAGCAACCCAGGATCCGAGCAGTTCGACTGCTGCTGGGGCGGCACAAGATCTAGTTTTAGACTACACATTATAAAAAGATATTTGTAACCTAGAGTAATTTCAAAGGCAACTATGGGATTTAAGGCCTCCCATATGATGAGAAGTTGGAATAGTTGGGCTTGTTTAGCTTAGAAAAAAGACATCTCAGAAGAGATCTCATTTATAAGAATAAATACATGTGTGTTCAATACAAAGGACTGGTACACAACTCACTACTTCCAAAGACTATACAAAGGACCAGGGAGTATTCATTGCATGTGAAGAAAAGGTGATTCTGGCAGCTACTAACAAAGTGTTAACGTTAGGGCAGTCAGACTGTGGAATGCCCTACTGTAAAAAGTTGCAATGGCAGTTACTTTAACAACATATACAAATAGGGCTGGATGTTTTTCTCAAATCAAATGGTATTGTGGGTTATAAGTAATCTAGTGATAATGTATAACTGGTGGAGAAAGATTGAACTTGATGGACTTAAGTCTTTTTTTTTCAAGTTATGATGGTTTACCATCTGTAGATGGGGAAGAGTAAGTTGGAAACAGCAGGAACATACCAAGCAAACTCAGTTCTTTCAACTACAGTATATGCTATGAAAATTATAACATGGAATCTGAAGGGGTTGAGATCCCTTTATAATTAAATGATGGTTCTTCCCCCCATTGGAACAGATTTGGTATGGTTGCAGGATACCTATTTGCGGGTACAAGACCTTATACGAATTAATAAATTATGTTTGGGAGCAATCTATAGATTTCCTTTGGTAAGTCAGGAGTTCCAATACTGATTAACAAACCCCTTCCACACAAAGCTGAATGACAGCTCTTCATATATTTGGATTCCAATGGGGTAAATAATATTTAAAACTAAATTTACCAATTAGTTTAGATGACAATAAACTTCATGATCAAGATTCCTGTCTTTTTTGTCAGACGGTGAAGATTGTCTTTAAGGCCAAAAACACACTTCCGCATAAAAAAACGTACGTGTGACACAGTCCGTTTTTCGTGTCCATGTTCCGTTTTTTTGGGGCGTTTCTCCGGTACGTATGACATCTGTGTGATGGCGTATGCTATCCGTGTGTTCATGTGGAATGTCCATGTGTGCGTGTGGAATGTCCGTGTGTGCGTGTGGAATGTCGGTGTATGTGTACGTGGAATGTCCGTGTGATATGTCCGTGTGTGTGGCAAAATGTCATTTGATACATGTTGGCTGACAGCAGACAGAGTTGCACGATGAGAATAAACTCGGGTGAACTTCCCCCGACTTCATCCTCATACCGCGGCTCTGTCTGTGTCGCATACTGATTAGTGGTAACCCATGAAAGACTCACCGGTGACCGCTAATCCCCTGAGTGACTGAAGTGAGCAGCGCGATTAGCACTGCCGTCACTAAGCCTACCCGCGGCCAGCTGCATCCTCCACTCGAGACCGCAACTCACCTGTGACTTCTTCGCTGTCACTCGGGCGACTTGCTGTCACAGGTGCAGGATCCAGCGGTGGCCGCAAGTTACTTCACTGACAGCTCAGCTGATCGCGCTACTCACCTCAGTTGCTGCGTGGAGCTGTCAGGATCAGCGGGGTTCCTCTGCTGCTCCTGTAACCTTCATGTAGCAGAGCTGGAAGCAACGCTGGACCTCCGTGGATTACGCCGGACATGGATGGGTATTTGGTGCATAATAAATTTCTGAACGAGGGAATTGGTTATTGTTTTTTATTTCAAATAAAGGATTTTTCGTTGTGTGTGTTTATTAACTTTAACTTGCAGGTTAATCATTGGGGGTGTCTCATAATCGCCTGCAATGATTAATCTAGAACTTATTGGCAGCTATGTGCTGCTGCCATTAACTCCTTATTACCCCAATTGCCAACGCACTAGGGCAAATTGGGAAGAGCCGGGTAGAGTCCCAGAACTGTCGCATCTATTGTATGCGGCAATTCCGGGTAGCTGCTGGCTGATATTGTTAGGGTGGGGGGCTCCCCATAACGTGGGCCGTATGGCTTTATTTTGGCTGGTATCAAAATTGGGGGGGACCGCACGCCATTTTGTTAAATTAATCATTTATTTCACTGCATAGTATGGACCCGCCCACCGGCTGCTATGATTGGGTGCAGTGAGACAGCTGTCACTCAGCGTGGGGGCGTGTTTGACTGCAACCAATCATAGGCGCCTGTGGGTGGGGGAAGCAGGGAATACGAGATTGATTAATGAGCGGCCGGCATTTTCAAATAAATTGAAGCCGCGTATTTTTGGCACAGCTGTTCCTCGCCGCGCTGGTGATTGGTAAGTATTAGCCGGGGGAAGAAAAAGACCGAGCGCCAATGTAAGTATGACTGAGAACAGCAGCAAAAAAGGTAAGTAGACTGACTTTATAGAAAAAAAAAAAATAGATTGCTCGTTTAAAAACGCACACGGAAGAAACGTGCTGAACACGGACATGCTCCGTGTGCCGTCTGTGCAGGCACGGACCCATTGACTTTAGCGGGTCCATGCCTGCGTGCTGACCGCCAAAAACGGACATGTTGTCCGTGCGGAAAAATGCACACACGTACTTATTATCACACGGACACACGTTCCATGTGATTTTATGCGTGTGTGCCATCACCCATAGAATAATGTGGGTCTCCGTGTCTCCGTGTCTCCGGTACGTGCAAAAACATACTAAACACATACCGGAGGCATGGATGTGTGTTGCGGGCCGAAAGTGAAGTTGATAAACTATGTTGCTAAACTTAAAAAAAAGCATTGTTAATGACCAATTTAATAAAGCTAGCAGGGAGTTGGTTGAAGCCTATACACAATTTTTAATATACCATATTTTTCGGATTATAAGACACATTTTTCCCCAAAAAATTGGAGGGGAAATGGGGGTGCATCTTATAATCCAGATATACAGTATAATCAGGAAAGGATATGTCAGGCAGTATAAGGTCAGAATTGCCAGCCACAGTACAGTATAGGACTATAAAACACCGTGGGCAGCCAGGATATGTATAACTGACATGGCTGTGCAGAGACATCAGTACTGATAGTAGCCACACAGTAGAAAAAAATGACAGGAGCCAGCAAAGTTAGCAGCAGTAAAGTATAGGGCTAGAAAACACAAAAGATGAGTGCCTGTCATGACTGTGCAGAGAAAGAGGCAACAGTTGAAGCTGCATAGTCAGGCAAGATTTTGGGCAGTGTAAGGCTAGTAACTGCGGTCCTAATAGCAGCAATACAGTATAGATGACATGATAAACAGGAAATAGATGCCTAGCTAGGCTTGGGCCATTAGTTCGAGTGGCAGCAGATAGGTGAAGAAAGCAATGAGCACGTAGGCATGCAGACAGATGGTACAGCCAATCTAATTATTGTCATCACGTCAGACTTATGTCTCCCACACAACACTCCAACCATTCGTGCAACTTGGTGCAGCCCTCCAAATGCTGCAAAGCAAATCCAATGTTGTAATATCCAAGGCATCAAAGACTCAAAATCATTATTGGTCCCAATGTACATGAGGATAAAAACAGCGTGACGTTTTGGCCAAAACAGGGCCTTTATCAAGCCACAAAAAGGTGTAAAAACTTCAATATACGAAACAGTGCAATTTATGGAAGTCTGGGTGTAGATCCCTCCTACTGGCCCCTCCTTATTATTGGCATCAGCTGTAGATGATGAAAGTCAGCACTGATCCAAGCTTGATTTATTTTGAGAACTCTAAGCTTTTACATGCATTTGGAAGATTACCTGGTCCACTTGGTTGTCACAAAGCCTCAAACCACATTGAATACAATCTTCCATTGTCCTTGAGGATAGACTTGACAGTACCCCATAAAAACTGGGCCAGTCATTGCAACTGGTCCAAATCTGCTCTGTCAGATTTTGGGGCTCAGGGTATCTACCAGAAAATGGACAAGTATTGGTAACACTATTGTATATTTATTTTATTTATTATTTATAAGTCCATCAGGTTAGTGTAATGGAAGATAAAAAAAATCTGACCCATCATGTAATTTATATTGTAGCTGTTGTTGCTACTGTATCTTGGTTACATTTTGTAGCCTTAACATTGGCACAGATGGGGGCTCAGAGATGGGTCTCCTGGTCAACCATGCAGTCATGAGATGTCCGCTTGGTGAAAGCTTTACTGAGCAGGGAACACAGCTTATTCTGGTACCACACCAACTTGGAATTTATGGATGCCAGAAAAAAAAATCACTGTTTTTGCTTTATAGCGTGGGTGTAAAAGCATTGCTATCACTCTTCACTTTTGCTAGTGTGGCATCCCAGCAGTCTGGTTGCCACGGCAGTGTTGCCCTCCTCAAAAGGGTTAATGCTGAGCCTGGAGGTAGTTGGGGAAATCCATTGGCCAGTAAGTACCAGCATCCAACACAGTTTCTACCCCGGGCCAGCAGAGGGAGCTCTAAACCTGGAGTTCCAGGGAGATTCCTTAAGCTCTGACCTAGGGGAGGAGTTGGTCAGTCAGTGAGGAGAGTTTGGTGAGGAAGGAACTCGAGTAGTGTGGTGTGTGAACTGGGAGCTGAGCCAGATTGCTCAGTCCAGGAAAACACAGGCCGCAGAGAGGCAAAAGAGGAGACGATCATTGGGGAGTGAAGCGCAGCCAGTTCACCCCGACATGATCGCTAGAAAACTTGAATATCGGAGTTCAGGGCCACTCGAGTACTCGAGTACCGGTGGTCACATCTGGAGGACGAGAGGACTGCAGGTCTCTGTCCACCCCACACCCGGAGGTTATATGTATATTATGTGTTTTTAGTGATATATGTAATTATGTTGATGGACATGTGGGCCACAGGACTATGTGTGGCCAGGACTCTACCTTGTATATAGTTGCACCAGTTGTGCTCCCTACCAGAATTATGGTGGGAATGTACCTAGAAAAGGTTGTGCATTTGTACAGTAATGTGCACCGAAGACTCCAAAGTTGTTTAAAATGTTTTGCAACGTTCAAGAAAAAGTGCCTCCCATAAAGGGATGAAAAGTTTATTGTTATGATAGCATACAAAAATTTTGCAGTTAACACCACTGTATTTTTGTTTCAGCCCGTGGAGTTGCTGGGATTTGCTGTGGGGGAGTGTGGCGCCCCTGAGGCTTCCGTCGCCACAGACGATGGTACTTACAGGTCAATGGACTTTCCTAACTACCTCCAGACTCAGCATTAACCCTTTTGAGGAGGGCAACACTGCTATGGCAACCAGACCGCTGGGGCATAAAAAATAAGGCAGCACTTTGACAACCCCGTCTAATTTTGCAAAAGTAATAAGACATTTTTTCCTATGCATTAACAATTGAAATGAGACATTTTCCTTGACATTGCCAACACCTTCCTCAAGCAGGTATGGATATTTGTTAAAGAAACGCTGCACAATTAAATTCAGGACACGTGCAATCCAGGAAGCGAGAACTACTGGATCCTAGCATAAATCAGCCAGAATATAACAGGCATGGTTGCTTATGACAATTCTCAAATGCAATTAAAGAGGACATAGCATGAAATTTGCAGCATGATGCACAGCAGCAACTCCTCCACTATATGACTGTATGTTTTTAATCTGTAAAACAGCCTGGCAATGCTTTACCTTGCATGAACTGCTACCTTCTATTTACCTTGCATGAACTGCTATCCCTAGCTACCTTCTGGTTGTTGAGGATGGATGGATCATGTCTGTTAAATAGGATCCAGAGAAGGAGTAGGATATAACAATACTGCAGAGTTCAGTATCCAAAAGCATGAGCACCAAGTCCCTTCTTCTCTGGCAACAATCCACTGGCTTCTCTCTTGGGTGGGGAGTAAGTCCTCTTTGCTTGTCCTTGGTCCCAGCCGCTTGGCCTGATCAGTGTCCGATCACCGCTTCTTTTATCACAGACCTCCATGGTTCTTTCAGTTTCTCACAGCACTCCAAGAAACTCAGCTCTGGGTTTTCCCACATGTATTTCTCCTCACTCACTTACTAGCCTTCACTACTTTCAGGGTATGTGCGCACGTTGCTTTTTACCTGCTTTTTACCTGCTTTTTTGCTGCTTTTTCTTCTGCGCTGTTTAATGCCAAAATGGATGTGTTCTTCTATTCAAGCAAAGTCTATGGGAATTTGGGTTTCTTGTTCACACTATGTTGTTCAAAATGCTGCCTTTTTGTGGCAGAACTTTGGTCAAAAACTCAGCTTTTCAAAGAAGCAACATGTCAATTGTTTTTGCCATTTGGGTTTTGCACTGCAAAGCTGAGTTTTTGACCAAAGTTCTGCCACAAAAAGGCAGCATTTTGAACAACATAGTGTGAACAAGAAACCCAAATTCCCATAGACTTTGCTTGAATAGAAGAACACATCCATTTTGGCATTAAACAGCGCAGAAGAAAAAGCAGCAAAAAAGCAGGTAAAAAGCAGGTAAAAAGCAACGTGCGCACATACCCTCAGGGAGGAAGCCTCTAGGTTCTAGTGCCCTCAAGATCCACATCACTTCCTCGGCACCCATGCCTTGTTCTAAAGGGGGCTTTACACACTACGATATCGTTAATGTTTGATCGTCGGGGTCACATTGTTAGTGACGCACATCCGGCGTCATTAACAATATCGCAGCGTGTGATACTTACCAGAGACCTTAGGCGACCTCAAAAATGGTGAAAATCATTCACCATGGAGAGGTCGTCCCAAACTCAAAAATCGGTAAGGGTTGTTTAGCGTTGTGGTTCATCGCTCATGCGGCAGCACACATCGCTATGTGTGACACCGCATGAGCGAGGAACGTCTCCTTACCTGCTGCCGGCCCCAATGCGGAAGGAAGAGGTGGGCGGGATGTTTACATCATGCTCAGCTCCGCCCCTCCGCTTTGATTGGCCGACCGCTGTGTGACGTTGCGGTGACGTCGCTGTGATGCCGAACGTCCCTCCCCCTTGAAGGAGGGATTGTTCGGCAGTCACAGCGACGCCGCCGACCAGGTAAGTATTTTTGACGCTGCCGTAGCGATAATGTTCGCTACGGCAGCGATCACAAACAATCGCATGCGCGACGGGGGCGGGTACTTACACGCTCGGTATTGCTACAAATTGCTAGCGATATCACTACCGTGTAAAGCCCCCTTAAGGATTAATACACCACACGATTCTCATCATCATCATTGCTATCCTTGATTCAGCTGACAGTTGCCTTTATAAGGGAAATGGTCTGAGCTCCTTTGCTCCCACCTAATTCCCACCATGCTATTTGCCCTGGCTCAGAGTACAACTTCCAGTATCCCTATCACTATGGTTTGCAGAGTCAGTAACACATATTGGCATTAGAATCATGTCCTCCATTTACCCTTGTCCCATGTTGTCTGAGTATAAAAGCTAACTGTTCATCTCTTCCAATAAATCAACTGGAAGAAGATATTCTTATAGCACTCTCACTTTTTTTAAGCAATTATAGGTTTTCTTTTTGGCAAGTGTAGAAGCAATGGCTTTTATCAATCGATCCAAAAATTATCCCTATTTTGGGAGGGTCAACAAGATCGCTCTATGGAAACTTCAGAAGCAATGTTTTTTACAAAGCGTCACAAAAGATATCAATTTTTAGGGAGCTAATTATGCTTACACAATAAAATATACAAGCAAGAGATTTGTGGCTGTTTATTGGCAGTGGAACTTGTCGCAGGCGGAGAGGGGTTTTTGGGGAACGCCGCTCGCCTGGGGAATCTCTGGCGCTCGGGTCCGGTGTTTCTGCTCCTCGGTGGCTTGAGTACGGGGCCGGATCCGGGGGCTCGAGCAGCGCCTCCTCGCCCACGAGTGAAAAGGGGGAGGTTTGGTGGTGGGATGTCGGTTGTGACGCCACCCACGGGGTTATGGTGATGGTGGGCACCACCGCTGCTGGTGACGGGGGTTCCCGGGAGCGATGGCGGGAAGCAGCTGAGGTGTTGGCCCCTCCGTGGGTAGGGGCGGTCGGTCCCGGGACCCCGGTTGGGGGTTTGGATGGATGGATGTTGGTGGGTAGGGGCTAGGTACAGGTGCCGATGCGGGGGGGCAGCGCGGATGCGGGGCAGCAGTACAGCGCTGTGCTGGATGGTACTGGTGTACTCACTCAGATAGTCAATGACAGAGTCTCTGGTAAACCAAACGGCTGGATGGACAGGGCCCACAGTCGGCTGCGGCTTCTTCACTCTCCCCGGACGGGTTGGTGGCGGCTGCCTTTCCCTGCACCTGTGTGTAAGTGTTTGACCCGGCGCTGCCTCAGCCGAGGCGTGGGTATCAGGGACGGCAGGCCTCACCTGCTGGGCCTGTTTGCTGGTGGCCTCCATTACTTCCACGGCCAGGTGGACTGCCGGAGCCGGGACTCTCTCAGGTGCGGTCACTTCCGGGACAGACGGCTTGCCTCATGGATGGACTCCTCCCGGGAAACCTTCCACGGAAACGGGATCGGTGTGGGTTGTTCGTAGGGCCGTCCGCGGGCGGCGCCTACAGGCTTGTCCTCTGGGGCGGGCGTGTTGGATTCTGCTGCCGGTGGTGGGGGCAGCAAGCCAATTGGCGGGGCAGCGACAACCAGTACGGATGGCTGGGGAAGCAGCAGGGTGAACGGACGCAGACCGGGCCCCTAAGCCGCAGCGACCGGTCCCTTCGGGACACAGGGGCGTGGGTCGCTTACCCGCTCCTCCAGCACTGTCTCCACCTCGCGTTTCCATACGGCTGCCGCCATTTCGGCCGCCCATCGCTCCATTAGAAATCGGACCTGGGCCTGCAGGCGGCAGCACATTTGCGCTGTCCGGGCTTCCACCCACGCCGCTGTTCCAGGCGTGGGCTCGGGCATCTCCGGTGCCGGACGGAATAGACATCTTGCGCAAGTGCTTTCCAGAAACCGGATGAATGGTAGAGTCCTGGCGTCCCTGCCCTTTATCCCTTCGGTTACATGACACAGGCCTCTACCCGCCCCCCCTTGGTTCTCTCCGGCACCTCCTTCTTCAGGGACGGGGCTTCACTTTCACGCCTTCCCTGCTCAGGGAAGACGGCTCGAGCGGGAATTTTTCGCGCCCAAGATGGCGGAATTTCAAATTTTTCGGCCGGACACCGCCGGCGGGGACTACAAAGCGCACTTCTACTGGTAAGTGGATGGGTAGGATCCTGTTCGTGACGCCAACTTGTCGCGGGCGGAGAGGGGGTTTTGGGGAACGCCGCTCGCCTGGGGAATCTCTGGCGCTCGGGTCCGGTGCTTCTGCTCCTCGGTGGCTCGAGTACGGGGCCGGACCCAGGGGCTCGAGCAGCGCCTCCTCGCCCACGAGTGAAAAGGGGAAGGTTTGGTGGTGGGATGTCGGTTCTGACGCCACCCACGGGGTTGTGGTGATGGTGGGCGCCACCGCTGCCGGTAACGGGGGTTCCCGGGAGCGATGGCGGGGAGCAGCTGAGGTGTTGGCCCCTCCGTGGGTAGGGGCGGTTTGTCCCAGGGCCCCGGTTGGGGGTTTGGATGGATGGATGTTGGTGGGTAGGGGCTAGGTGCAGGTGCCGATGCGGGGAGGCAGCACGGATGCGGGGCAGCGGTGCAGCGCTCTGCCGGATGGCACTGGTGTACTCACTCAGATAGTCAATGACAGAGTCTCTGGTAAACCAAACGGCTGGATGGACGGGGCCTACAGTTGGCTGCGGCTTCTTCACTCTCCCCAGATGGGTTGGTGGCGGCTGTCTTTCCTTGCACCTGTGTGTAAGTGTTTGACCCCTATGGATTCCCACGGGTGGTCCGCTCCCCGGTTGTACGTGTCGGGAGAGCCCGTTTTGCCCGCAGGTGCTGGCCCTTGGATCTCTGGCCGTTGGCGGTGGCTCTTATCCGGACAGGTTGGGTTGTTGCCTTCTGACGGGACTTGGGTGGGAATGAACCCCTGAGGTCCAGACCGCAATCAGAGAATTTGACTGTTACAGCGGCTTCCGAGCCTAGTTGGGGTCTGAGTACCCTGCTTTGTTGCTTAGCTTCAATCCGCTGCCCGGTTCGGTACCGGCGGGCCACCGCCCGACCCTGGTCCTACGGTTCCGCGGACGTCCACTAACTCCTGCAGACGGCCACCACCATCTGCCGACCTTGTTGACGGTGCATGGGCTCTGACCCAGACACTCACAGTTTCTCCACTTCAACCTCCAACTCTACTGCACTTGAACTCCAATCTCTAACTGGTTTTCCTGCCTCCAGGCCTGTGAACTCCTCGGTGGGTGGGGCCAACCGTCTGGCTCCGCCCCACCTGGTGTGGACATCAGGAGGCAACAAGGGTTTTTGTTTGATGGATGGTCCCTACCAGGAAAGGGGTGTATGTGTGTGATGGTGTTCTGTGACCCCTGGGGTCCAGGGTGTCACAGCAGCAGCAGCAACTATACAATACATAATATGATGGGACAGGAAAGTAAATATCTGGCTGTATAATGGCCAGCACTGGCAGCCCCAGCAGCAGCAGTATAGTAAACATAATGGAAAAGGCAAACTGTCATTGCTATTGGTGAAAACAATACAGTATAGAGATATGATGGGACAAGCAAGGAAATTTTCCACTGTGTAGAACCAGCCCTCTCAGATCCTGGTAGCAGCAGCAAAGTATAGTTAAAGCATCAAGCACTGGTTGCAGTAAAGCCGCATAGAGCACAATAGACAGGTATGCAGATGCTACGGTTAATCTAATCATTGAACTCAAATGCAGATTAAATAGAATTAGCACAGTTGGCACTGATCCATGCCTAAAGGCCCAGTCACACTAAACAACTTACCAACGATCCCAACAACGATCCAACCTGATAGGGATCGCTGGTAAGTTGCTAGGAGGTTGCTGGTGAGATGTCACAATGCAACGCTCCAGCGATCCCACCAGCAGGGATCGCTGGAGCGTGGCTACACGAGTTGCTGGTGAGCTCACCAGAAACCAGTGTCCCAGCCCCCAGCCAGCAGCGCCGCGTGGAAGATGCTGCGCTTGGTAACTAAGGTAAATATCGGGTAACCAACCCGATATTTACCTTGGTTACCAGCGCACGCAGCTACATGTGCAGAGAGCAGGGAGCAGCGCACACTGAGCGCTGGCTCCCTGCTCTCCTAGTTACAGCACACATCGGGTTAATTACCCGATGTGTGCTGCAGCTAAATGTGCACAGAGCAGGGAGCAGCGCACACCGGGTGCAGCTGCACAGGGTACATATATAGGGTATAGAGTACAGGGTGCAGCTGCACAGAGCAGGGAGCAGCGCACACCGCTTAGCGCTGGCTCCTTGCTCTCCTAGTTACAGCACACATCGGGTTAATTACCCGATGTGTACTGCAGCTAAATGTGCACAGAGCAGGGAGCAGCACACAATGCTTAGCGCTGGCTCCCTGCTCTCCTAGCTACAGCACACATCGGGTTAATTAACCCGATGTGTCCTGCAGCTACATGTGCACAGAGAGCGGCGGAGGCTGGTAACAAAGGTAAATATCGGGTAACCAAGGACAGGGCTTCTTGGTTACCCGATGTTTACTGTGGTTACCAGCCTCCGCAGAAGCCGGCTCCCTGCTCACTGCACATTTAGTTGTTGCTGTCTCGCTGTCACACACAGCGATCTGTGCTTCACAGTGGGACAGCAACAACTAAAAAATGGCCCAGGACATTCAGCAACAACCAACGACCTCACAGCAGGGGCCGGGTTGTTGCTGGATGTCACACACAGCGACATCACTAGCAACATCGCTGCTACGTCACAAAAGTTGTTCGTTAGCAGCGATGTTGCTAGCGATGTTGCTTAGTGTGACGGGGCCTTAATTCATTTTGGCAAATCTAAGGTTACTTATTAAGTACTATTTGATCCAATTGGATGCGACAAAGGAAATTACTGTGTTGAGTATCTGCTTTGACAGTATACTTACTTGATGCTGCCCTAGACAATATGCCTATGGCAAGCTGTTCCTGTTCTTGCCACTAGTCTAATTTGCTGACCCAGAAGTCCATGGTCAGGGTTTCTGCTGGAAAAAGAAAACAATCCAGTTATCATTGCATCTGGATATTCAGGCATTGTGTTTCTGCTTGCTGATGTGCAATAGGCTGGGGCAAATGACAGATAAAACATCATGTCATATTAATTTACTATTTAGTGTAACTGTTGCTACTGATTTGGCAACTACCGCTGACACATGTGGAGTAGCATTGGTTCTACTAGGAGCAGACAGACATCTCCTGGTTAAATGTATGGTCTGCAGGTGTCTACTAAGTGAAAGCTTTTCCTAGCATGAAACATAGCTTATTCTGGTAATGCACCAATTTTGTTTCCCATCAGTAGCCAGAAAAAATACTCACATTTTATTTCATATCTAGGGTCTAACAGCATAATTAAAAGGGTGGTTCACCCATATTTTTTATTTTCTAGTTCGATATTATGTTGAGAAAAAATGTTTCTCTCAAATACCTTATGTTGGCAATAGTACCTGTGAGAGGCGCTATTGCGGACTGATGTTCCCCATGCCTGACCCCCGGGGTCCATGACCTTGGGCATCCGTTGATGTCACATCAAGTTCCTGATCACGTGACATCACCTTGGCCGGCCGCAGTGTCCGTGAGTGATGGTCTGTGGGCGATGTTTCACCGCTCAGCACAGCCCAGCATGTCAGCCCATCAGCTCCGTCTCCCTCACAATAGAGCGCTGCAAGCAGGAGACACCGCCCTCAGCCCAGTGACTCCGGAAAACTGGGGCCGGCTACGGTAATGTCACGTGATCAAGAACTTGTCATGACATCACCAGATCCCCGAGGTCACTGAGCCCGGGGGTCAGGCATGAGGAACAGCGGTCCGCAATAGCACCTATCACAGGCACTATTGCCAACATAAGGTATTTAAGAGTTTCTCAACATAATATCGATCTAGAAAATAAAAAAATATGGGTGAAGCCCCCCTTTAACTATTTGCTTGATGCTGATGATAGGCCTGTAATCACACAAACAAGTGAGCATACATCTTTTCATGCTCGACAGCATGACCATGGGCCCTGAATGAACTGCCTAGACACTCTCCTGGCCATCTCCATTTATCAGGTATATTTCTTTAAACAATTAAGCATAAATAAACTAAAGATATGTGTGATTTGCTGCTTTATACATAGATCAATCATTTAATAGTTTTTGTGTTCAAGAGTCATAGGGTCTATAAAAGACCTTCCGCCTCCATTTTGTACACATTACATTGCCAGCATCGCTCTCCAAGCACTTCATACTCACCGATCACAGTGCAGTGCAGCAGTCACACTGCTCCTGCGGCCTCTCTTCTTCTTCCCTACCTGCTCACTAGCCTCATCACATATTCACTGCACCCGCTCAATAGTCTCATAGATTCTTCCTCCGCACACCGGTGGCCATGATTGGTTGCAGTCAGATCTGCTCCACGCTGAGTGTCAGCTGTCTGACTGCAACCAATCACAGCGGCTGGTGGGTGAGTCTACATTGCACAGTAAAATAAATAATTAAAAAATAATAAATAAAAAATGTAAAAGAAAAACGACATGTGGCCCCCCTCAATTTTGATATCCAGCCAAGATAAAGCCTCACAGCTGAGAGCTGGTATTCTCAGGCTGGTGAGGCCCACGTTGATGGGAGCCTCCAGCCTAAAAATTTCAGCCAGCAGCTGCCCGGAATTGTCACATCCATTAGATGCGACAGTCCCAGGACTTTACCCGGCTCATCCTGATTGCCCTGGTGTGGTCGCAATTGTGGTAATGAGGGGTTAATAATAAGGCACAGGTGTCATCAAGCACAGAATTAGTGATGTGCAGGGGTTTTCCCCCCATCACTTATCCTATAAGTAAAAAAAAAATACACATACACCGAGAAAAATCCTTTATTTGGAATAAAATACAAAACCATCCTCTTTCACCACTTTATTAACCCCAGTAACACCCAAGTCTGATGTAATCCACACAAGGTCCAACAACAGTCCTGGCTCTGCTACATCCAAGCCTGGAGACACCAAAAAAATGTCTGATCTCTCCAGGATCCGGGAAACACTGACAAGAAGGACCTGGCTGGCAGCAGTGACATCACTCAGTTCATCAGAGGTCATTACTAGAGTTGAGCGCGGTTCGTGGTTCGTGGTTCTCCGGTTTGAGAGATTTTGGGGGCTATTCTAGATCGAACTAGAACTCGAGCTTTTTGCTAAAGCTCGATAGTTCTAGTTACGTTTGAGAACGGTTCTAGCAGCAAAAAGCCAAGCTAATTACTAGCTGGCTTTCCGCTGTAATAGTGTAAGTCACTCTGTGACTCACACTATTATGATATTTCAGCGTATAGTGTGCGGCAACAGCGCGTTCAGATCACTGCTGCTGGGATAATGGCGATCGCCATTTTTTTGTTTTTTTCTGTTCTTCCTTCCCTCCCTAAGCGCACGTGTAGTGGGGCGGGCCAGCATGTCAGCCAATCCCAGACACACACACAGCTAAGTGGACTTTTAGCCAGAGAAGCAACGGCATGTGTGATAGGATGTCCATGTCACATGTCCCTGCATTATAAATACGGGCATCTGCCCGTCTGGATGCCATTATCTGCCTTCTGCGTCTGGGTGTCAGTCACCGCAGGTGCAGCTCCTGTCTCCGATACTGCTGTGTACGCGCTACACACAGCGCTATACAGAATAGGGATAGAAGTTTCTTTCAGCCCTTCTAAGGGCTAATTACAGCAGGCTCAGAGCCATAGGTGACAGTCAGGTCCGTGGAAAGAGTTTTTAACAGTTACAGATAGGAGCATCTGTGTAGCTAAGGTCAGGGAGTTACTTGCTGCATTTCACCATTAGGAGGGATAGAAAGTGAGGCTTCCTTTCCACTACACTGACCCACAACCCGGCCACTGTACCCTCCTGCCCTTTGCACACTCAAGCTCATTGCTACTAAGCCATTATACTAGCAAACACTGAGGAAACTTAGTGGCAACCTAAAAGTGGCTGTTGGACTTCCATTAGTGTCCCACTAGTGCAAATCTATTTGCAGCACCTCTGCATTGCACACTCAAGCTCATTGTTACAAAGCCATAAGAATACCAAACACTGAGGAAACTTAGTAGCATCCTAAAAGTGGCTGTTGGACTTCATTAGTGTCCCACTAGTGCAAATCTATTCGCAGCACCTCTGCATTGCACACTCAAGCTCATTGTTACAAAGCCATTAGAATACCAAACACTGAGGAAACTTAGTGGCATCCTAAAAGTGGCTTTTGGACTTCCATTAGTGTCCCACTGGTGCAAATCTATTTGCAGCACCTCTGCATTGCAAACTCAAACTTATTTTTACTAAGCTATTATACTAGCAAACTGTGCTGCTATTTAAGGGCCATAGTTTCATTGTCCGGGATAGTTATTGTTGTTTATTCTGCTCTCAATAAAAGTAGACCACTTTATTGCTGCAATCTACACCACCTCTCAATTTTCACTACCACATTTTAAGTGGACATTCTTGTCGCTAGCAAAATGAGTGGCAAAATGACAGATGCTGGTGGAAAGGGGAACAGGCGTGTTGGAAAAGGAAAAAAAGGTTGTGTCCGTGGGGAAGGTGGCAAAGCTCCATTAACATCTGCTCAAGATAGGCCATCTTCCAGCAAAAGTAAGATGTCTACTACTTTCCGTGGACAATCGGATGTGCTCCCTTTTTTTACGAACAGGAACAACTGGAACAAAGGTAGATGTTGCCCAAAAAAAGAAAATGCTTGAATGGATCTCAAGTGGTCCAACAAGTGCCCTCTCCTCCACCTCAACTACCGCATCCAAAAAACACCAGTCCTCTGAGTTGTCATCTCAATCACACTTGCTTTCTCCCAGCTCTCAAGTCTCTATCCGCCCTGCACAGTATGGTGGAACAGAGATGGCTGAGTCTGCAGAGCTGTTCAGTCACACTATAGCCTGGGAATCAGAGGTCTGCTCCCAAGCTACAGTGAGTACAGACCAGGAAATGGTCTGCAGTGATGCCCAGAACCTTTGTGACTCAGATTCAGGCTCTGTGACTCAGATTAGTTTTACAGGACTCATCCCTCATAAACCCATGTTAACGTTGGGTCATGAGGTTAGAAAAAAATTCACAGTACACACTCCTCAATTTTCGAGGTATTAGTGTATTAGGAGTGGGTTCCCCAAGTATCAGAGAAGATGTACACTGCACAATCTTTCATGCAAAGTGAGGATTTTACTGCAGTGCTCTGTGCATGCATGCTCTGCAGTTGCAACAAAAGGTGACATTTCGATTCGAGAAGTATCTTTCTCAAACAGTTCCTGTAAAATATTGGAAATTGAAAAAAGGTAAATATAGCAAAAAAATTGTCATAAGCATGAAGGTGATAATATTTATATGTGTACAAATATATATAATGTTTACAGAATAACAGCTTCATGGACAAATTCCAATGCATGTGTGGGTGTGTTTTTATGTGTGTGTGGGTGCGATCACATGCTGGAAGCAGGCAAGGACCACTGTGAAGCATACCAGCTAGGAGCGCCTGCCAAGGATCACAAGAGGACCATGAAGCAACATAGAGATCTGGTATCTGATAAATTTCATTCCCCTTAGGAGTTTCTGCCTTTTTTGGGTGTTAAATTTACCCTAACCCGTGTTTCCCCACAAATAAGCCCTACGTTGAAAATAAGCCCCAGTGCATTTTTCGGGGCAAAAAAATAATATAAAGCAGTGTCTTATTTTGAGGGAAACATGGTATTAGTGTCACGGGTGAAAGACAGTCATGTGGTTTATGGCAATAGAAAGTCACATCATTTGGCTGCACAGAATGATCCCTGACCTTTCATTGTTCCTGCTGTCAGTATTCATTGTAATACACGGTAAGTTTTTAACTGCATGAGAGGACACACACAAGCTAGGGACCCCAACGTAGAGAAATACTTTGTCGTAGTGTTGGGGCTCTATTGCATTGATCAATTCAGTAGCTAAATTTCTCTTTGTTCATATGTTCATGGCAGTAATGCAGGTTCCATTTTTCACATTTCATTCATTGTAATAGGTAGCTTTCCTCCTGAATTTTCATCTCTCCCTCTCTTGGATCCAGCAGGAGCTTGCCTTCCACCCAGCTGCTGATCATCAGTATTCTCTTGATGCTTAAATACACCCTTCTTCCCTGGACTGGTGCTGGTAATATTATTCAGTTCATTCTAGCTCTAGTTGCAAACAGGTGGCTTGTTCTCATCTGTAGTATTGTTACTGAAGCTTGGTGAACTTCTGCCTGTGTCATCTGTGGGTAAACAGTTCATGTTTTTGCCCCTTGCATACCACTTGTGTTTTCCTTTAGTGTTTAGTGGGGTTGATGAAGAGCTCATCCCACCCGTTCCCTATATTAGGATCCAGCACTATGGATAGGGTCAGGTATCCAGCTCGGCACATACAGCAATTGCAGAACCTATCTAGGGTAGTGAGAGACCAAGGGACCAGCTGTCGGTTTGGTCAAGGGTCACCATCCCTAGATGCAGGAGTCTCCTTCCCTTCCCTTTTGCCGCTTGCTTGGTACTTCCCCATACCTAGCGTGACAACCTGCAGATATGGGGTTAATCTGCGGTTATTAGCATTCTGAAATTGCTCAGCTCCAGTGACTTGTGTTCTGCTAAGCAGGTGATGTTTGAGTATTTTTGGTTTTCCATTATCATTTTTAAGGATCCAGCACTATCATTCTTGAGTTTCTTATTGTTTATGTAGTTGATAATATTTTCAAATTGTTTTTACTTTGACAATGAGTTTCTCTGTCTCAGTCTTTGTTACGTTTATTTGCTTTCTGCACTATTTTTTTCTCTATAATTGTTTAATAACTTTTTACCCTTTTGCTTTAATTCCCTAAATGTTTTTTTTCTGTAATTTATTGGGCCCCCTGGTTTCCTCCTAATTCTAACTTTTTTATTCCCATTGGGTATGCTTTATGCACTTATTCAGGATGCTTACAAAATGTTTCATTTTGCTTTCTGTTATGAGGACACTGCCTCAAATTATGGCACTGAGATCACCTTTTAGTCATTGGAAATTCCCCTTCATGAAGTTTATTGTCCTAGTAACCCCTCCTGGTCCCCTTCTTGTAGTAAAATCTCCCATCCTGGTAATCTTCTTGTAGTAATGTACCCCATCCTGGTCCCCTTCTTGTACTAATGTGCTCCATCCTTGTCCACATCCTGTAATAATGTGCTCCATCCTGGTCCTCATCTTGTAGTAATCCACCATACTGATCCTCTTGTAGCAATGTCCCCCATCCTGGTCCTCTTGTAGTAATGTGCCACACCATGGTCCTCATTTCATAGTAATTAGCCCCATCCTGGTCCCCTTCTTGTAGTAATGTCCCCCATCCTGGCTCCCACATTTTCCTGTGGTTGGTATGTCTTATTGTTTATTTTACTCTACCCCTTTCATTGCCACTTTTTATTTCACCATACTTTTTGTTCAATTCAATTAACTACACAGATATGAAAGATTTGGGTATATGAAAATTGTTTCAAATCCAGTGACTGACTCCTGCCTATGTTTTCTTAAAAAACAAAAAACACTTCTATTTTTAGCCATCATATATGGATTTTTCACAAAACACAAGTGAAATTGCGTGAATTACTTGTGAGATGAACAAGAAAAATCTTTGTACACAATATTATAAATAAAACCTTATTAAACATTCCTGCTGCAACTTTATTGGAAATTAATTCTTGCTCCTTTTCCATTTCTTTTTAAAGCTTCTATTGATACTTTTTCTCTTATAGAAAGCTCACCATCTTTTCTGTGAAGCACCCAGCAGTCAGGGCCGCCACTAGGAATTTCAGGGCCTCATACTGGCAAAATTTTCGGGCCCCCTTGGGACTCCGCCCAGGCTCCACCCACGGCTCCGCTTCCACCACTCAAATTTCCTACAGTCTCACTGCCACTCTTGCAAAAACATGTATGTATATACAATATAATAGCACCCTGGCAATAGCATACAATTCACATTAGCGCTGACACTTGTGCTCCCTGGCTCTGCATTGCTGTGTGATTCTGATGAAGGTCTCATATGACCGAAACGTCAAATTATCATCATACTGAGAGAATTATATATATTTTTTCACACAAATGAGCTGCTATTGAATAAAAAATCCTGTTTCTCACACATTGAATTGTGAGTGCCGGATTCTTCTTTTTCTAGTATTTGGGTTTGGACCCTATCCTCGCACCGCCATAAATATTAACAGAGTGTCATACTTTCTTTTTTTGATTATACAGTATAATATATATATATATATATATATATATTTATATATATATATATATATATATATATATATATAATATATAAAGCTGAATGTGTGTGTAAATGTATGTATATATGTATGTCCGGGATTGGCATCTGCACCGTCGCAGCTACAGCCACAAAATTTTGCACACTCACACATCTGGACCCCGAGAGCATCATAGGCTATGTTTTGAGGGGAAATTTTAACCCTGCGCTTTAAAGTTATTCGCCAAAAAACCTGCCTCCATTAAAGCGAATGGAGCTGGGAGCCACAGTGCAGCCAGAACTTCAAAAGAATGCGCAGCCACGCCCTTATATGGAATATTGGCGTGTCACAATGCAGCCAGGGAAAGAAACAGACACAGACAGGGAAAGAGGCAGACACAGACAGGGTAAGACATCAGACAGCACATAACATATCAGGCAGCACATAACACATACAGACAGCACATACCACATCAGACAGCACATAACACATCAGACAGCACATAACACATACAGGCAGCACATAACACATACAGGCAGCACATAACACATACAGGCAGCACATAACACATACAGGCAGCACATAACACATGATTCACATTATACTCACCTGCCCGTGAAGCAAATCAGCGCTCTCCCGCGCATCTAGCTCAGGCAAGGCAGGGGTTGGGGTTGGCAGGCCCCCCAGTCTGAGATCAGCTGACCCTGGCTGGGATCAGCCCCCCCTCCCCTCCCCGGGCTGAGATCACAGCGGGCCCCCCGGGCTGAAATCAGCGGGTGGGCGGGCGGCCCACCTCACCCATCCCCCCCAGGCTAAGATGAGTGGGCGGGCCACCTCACCACACCCCCAGTCTCAGATAAGCAGGGCCCTCCGGGCTGAGATGAGCGGGCGGGCCACCTCACCCCCCCAGTCTCAGATAAGCACCCCCCTGGGATGAGATGAGCGGGCGGGCCACCTCACCCCCCCATCTCAGATAAGCGGGCCCATATAAATCTCAGGGACCTGGAGCAGTTTGACAAAGAAGAATGGTCTAAAATTCCAGCAGAGCATTGTAAGAAAATCATTGATGGTTACCAGAAGCGGTTGTTCGCAGTTATTTTGGCTAAAGGTTGTGCAACCATGTATTAGGCTAAGGGTGCCAATACTTTTGCCTGGCTTATTTTTGGAGTTTTGTGTGAAATGATCAATGATTTGATTTTTGTTTCATTCTCTTTTGTGTTTTTTCATTGCAAACAAAATAAATGAAGACAAGGCAACAAAACTTTTGTCTTGCCAAAATCTCATTGTTCTGTGGTCATTAAATGATCAATATTTCAGCTTTGCAGCAACTTTATTTTCATAACCTAAACCAAATTTGGGAGGGTTTCAGCTGTCAAAAGAGTAATTTATAAAACCAATGGATGAATTTAAAGTCAGGTTATAAGCTTTTATTTACATAACATGGATAAGCGACAAATCTTTTGTCAGGGACTGTAAGCTTAATCTGGAGTGGTGGCAGGAGAACTTTAGTGGGATCAACTAAACTTTCCACAACTATGTTTTTCAGTCCAGATGTTCTCATATGCCAACTTTTTTGGCTCCAGTGATGAGTCCTATCATAGCTGTACCATTCACGAAAAAAGCATGGGTACTTTGTGTATCCAACTTGCTGCCCAAGGAGCAAAGAGAGAATTGTCAGATCACCACATATTGATCATCCTTGATCCTCATAGTTAAGTTTCTTGAGAATAAATTCAAAATTCTAATAGTTTTCCTTCAAGTGCACAGAATGCCCTTGAGACACTGATGCATACTTGCTGCTATTGTACAATAGCACAGCTTTCAGCCATATTTTTGGAGAAAATCAATAAAAAGTGTCTTCTCACTCACATTGTAGTCAATGTTAATTTTTTACATCAGCCCAGAACATTATTGCAATACAGTATATTAGTGAACAACCTTAAGAAAAGTATGGAAATAATTCCACTTCTCTGCTTCTGTACCATGAGAAATAGGTACCAGGAGTTAGCAGATTATTTTCCTTTAGTCTGGAGCTTGAAAGTTCTGCAGAATGTGTAGGACGGTCCAAACCACTGGCTAAATCATTTAGTTTGAGCCGTGAAAACATTTTGGCTCATTGGGAAAGCATGAAAGTTAATTCCTAAACCTATCTAATGACACCAAACCATCCACCAAAAATCATTCAAAGAGGTCAAAGTATGGTACTAGAAAAAGTCTACGGAGTCAGTGTCTTTGGAAAAACTGTATGGGATGGAATTTTTTTCTATATTTTTACTGAGTTCAGCTATCGAAAGTATATACAAATCACCTCTTACTTTTCAAACAATTTTACCTTTACAGACCTGTGCTATTGACAATTTCTTTAAGCCAAATTTTTATCTAAAAAGAACAGGCCGCTTGATCAGTATGGTGTGAATAATTATCAAATTGGGCTGGTGAAACTGGTACCAGACGCGTGCCTGGAGGACTCCATTGTGCTTCCCCTCTGCCTCATCATAGATTAGATAGATTTGACCATGGCATAGATCTGAGGGGACATTGACAGGCTACATACTGCCACCTCTATTTCTCTGGGAGAATATTGAGATATTGTGAGATATTTTTTTCACGGAGATCTTTCAGAATTCCATCCTGGAATATGCAATAACTGTATAGGATCTGAGTAATTTCTACCAGTGAGAACAATATTGTTGTTCATCCACCACAGGCACATCTTGTCTAATTGTTTTTAACCAACCTCTGATATCATACAGGGTTTTTTTTACCTTGCATATGCTCTAATAAATATAATATTGCATCACAAAGCATCTTGTTCACTTTTTTTTTTAAGGAGCTATGCTATTTACAATTTCTTCAAGCCAAATGATCTAAAAGAAACAGGCTGCTATATCTGTATGGTATGAATAGTTATCAAATTTGACTGGTAAAACTGCTGCAGAACCTGAATAGTTAAATCTCTAGACTTATTTTTACATTTACTTTAATTTTTTACAACATTTTACTCTCTTTCCAAATAGGACGCAATAAGAAATGTTAGGTAGGTAGGTAACCTTATAAAAAGCAACATTCGGCATCTTCCATTAATTTCCATGGGAATCAGCTATGAAAACATTTTCAATTGTTACCAAAATTATTAATAAACTAATCATTTTTAAAACTATAGATGTAGTATAGCACTCTTGATTATGAAAATGCTAACACCATTAATAAAAGAAATGATTATCATAAATGACTAAAGAGGTATATCATAAATGAAACGATAAATAGAAAAAGTCATTATTTTGTTTGCATTCACTTTAACATTAACCACTAAATTCTATTTGTGTCAGTAAGATACAGTAAATTGTTTAATTCTCTATCTGGTGCCCAACAAACAAATACAGATACAGAAGTATAAACTTTTAGCTGACATAGACTGAATTTATTTTCCTTTGTATATTGCTTTGTTATAAAGGTTAGGAATGAGAAAACCCGAACAGTAAGATCGAACCACATACCAGGTGTCCTGATCTCAGACTCGAACACAGACATTAAAAAAAAAAGTCTGTCCCTGATTTTGGAATATGGTTACTATTTGTATGTTAATAAGTTTGTTGAAAGGCTGCCAATAAACAAGCTTTATTGCATGCGGACGTTGAATGTATTCTGCTGTGAACAATAAAGGAAAAACAATGACATGGCTCCCACCTATTTTTGATAACAAGATTAGGTAAAGCAGACAGCTGGGGGCTGCAACTCAACCTTGGCTGGTTATCAAAAATAGAGGGGATCCTACACCATTTTTTTTTTAATTATTTAAATAAATAGATAATTTTAAAAAACAGCATAGGGTCCCTTGTATTTTTGATAACTAAGGTAAAGCTAACAGCTGGGGGATGGTATTATCAGGCTGGTAGAAACCATGATTATTTGGCACTTCCTAGCCTAAAAATAACAGCACGCAGCCGCCACAGAAGTGCTGCAACCATTAGATGTGCCAATTCTGGTGCATTGACTGGCTCTTCTTGATTGCCCTGGTGCAGTGGAAATTGGGGTAATACTTTTGGGGTTGAGATCAGCTAGCCCAGGGGTTAGTAATTGATAGGCTTCTATCAGAGACCCCATTACTAACCCGGTAAGAATAGAATTAAAAAAACACACACACAGGGAAAAAAAATGTCATTTGAATAAATACTAACCCATAATCTCTCATTCACCAATTTATTGATTAAAAAGAGATCCTGAAAGTTCCAATGTAATCCTATGTTGTAATGTCCCATGACACCCATCATCATCCCATGCCTCCCGTTGTCCGGCAGTGACCAATATGGCCTTTTTCTGAAAACATTCTCTGAATGAGGCCCCAGAAGTCAATTGGGAATAGCCGGGCAAAGTGCTAGAATTGGCGCTTCTAATGGACTTCTGGAGTGACTGCGTGCTGATATTATGTAGGAAGGAGCCCATGCCATTTTTTCACAGGTCTGCGACTAAAAAGCTGTTTGATTATTTTCATCTAATTTCCATATATTTTGGTGTGCTGAAAATGAAAAAAATATTGCAAAAAATCCTGGACGCCAAAATTTTCCACAAAATGCAAAATGCTCTTCAAATTTAGTAAATTTTTCATACTTTTTTCTTTTTTTTTTTAGGGTTTTGAAAGTCAAAATTACTATTAATTAATTCACATCAATGCATTGAAGATATATAATGCCAAAAAAATATAACTTTCAAAGAAAAGAACTTTCAGAGTGAGCTAATGAAACCAGCATCAACATTTTGCAAGCTGAATGAGCAGGCTCTGACATGCCCGGGCTTGTTTCAATTGTTTTATCTTTGTTCTCGCCTGTTCACACTTTTTAATCTCAGTTCATGTTAGTTCTTCATATTCAACCGTGTTTTCCAAAATTAGCATTATGTCTCAGCGGAAGTGTATTAATTCGCCTGACAGTTTCTGTTACATTTATGGTGAATATACAGTTTTGAAGTAACAGCTGAATATTACAGACTTTGTGAAAAAAGTATACTTCGCATATTTCGGACTAAAGCTTGGAGATCAAGATAAAGCTTGGGCGCCTCATAAAGTGTGCAAACGGTGTGTTGAGGACCTCCGAAATTGGTTCAAGGGTAAGAAAAAAGCTTTCCGTTACGGGATTCCTATGGTATGGCGAGAGCAAAATACCCATAGTGACGATTGTTACTTTTGTTCATGTGATATGAAAGGGTATAATTCAAAATGGAAGCATTCCATTTCATACCCCAATATTCACTCAGCATTTCGTACCATCCCCCATGGCACAGATATACCAGTACCCAAGGCCCCTGCTACCTTGGAAGAGATAACTATGTCCGATTAAGGTTGAGTCTAGAGATGAGCGAACCGGTCCCGGTTCGGCTCGAGGTCGGTTCGCCGAACGGAGGTCCCGTTCGAGTTCGGCTCGTCGAACGGTCGACGAACCGAACTCGAACTGCATAGGAAACAATGGCAGGCAATCACAAACACATAAAAACACCTAGAAAACACCCTCAAAGGTGTCCAAAAGGTGACAAACAACTCACAACACAACACAAACACATGGGAAAGTGACAAGGACATATACTCATGCGAAAACAAAACAGCTGGACAAGGAAAAAGAGGAGGACACACAGATATAGGCATGGCACGCCCTTCTAAAATCATGTAAAACACTGCAAGGTGACTCCAAGCGTAGTCTCCCTTTTTCCAAAAATTGTGCCCCACACACACCCACCCATTCAGTGGCAGCACTTGTGCCCTAGTTGTACACTTCACAGCTAGATTTGCATCAAGCACATTCCAAAATACGCCATTCTTATCCGTCCCCAGGATGACACCGGGGTAGGTAGCAAAGTCTTTCCTGATCCCAGCTCTGTTCATCTTGGCTACTTTTAAAAACACATCAAGCAAGGGTTACTCCAAGCGGAGCCTCCCTTTTTCCCAAAAATTGTGCCACACACACACCCACCCATTCAGTGGCAGCACTTGTGCCCTAGTTGTACACTTCACAGCTAGATTTGCATCAAGCACATTCAAAAATACGCCATACTTAACCGTCCCCAGGATGACACCGGGGTAGGTAGCAAAGTCTTTCCTGATCCCAGCTCTGTTCATCGTGGCTTCTTTTAAAAACACATCAAGCAAGGGTTACTCCAAGCGGAGCCTCCCTTTTTTCCAAAAATTGTGCCACACACACACCCACCCATTCAATGGCAGCACTTGTGCCCTAGTTGTACACTTCACAGCTAGATTTGCATCAAGCACATTCAAAAATACGCCATACTTAACCGTCCCCAGGATGACCCCGGGTTAGGTAGCAAAGTCTTTGCTGAACCATGACTTGTTCATCTTGGCTCCTTTTAAAAAACACAGCAAGCAAGGGTTACTCCAAGCGGAGTCTCCCTTTTTTCCAAAAATTGGGCCACACACACACCCACCACTTCAGTGGGAGCACTTGTGCCCCAGTTGTACACTTCACAGCTAGATTTTCATCAAGCGCATTCAAAAATACGCCATACTTAACCGTCCCCAGGATGACACCGGGGTAGGTAGCAAAGTCTTTCCTGATCCCAGCTCTGTTCATCCTGGCTTCTTTTAAAAACACATCAAGCAAGGGTTACTCCAAGCGGAGCCTCCCTTTTTTCCAAAAATTGTGCCACACACACACCCACCCATTCAGTGGCAGCACTTGTGCCCTAGTTGTACACTTCACAGCTAGATTTGCATCAAGCACATTCCAAAATACGCCATTCTTATCCGTCCCCAGGATGACACCGGGGTAGGTAGCAAAGTCTTTCCTGATCCCAGCTCTGTTCATCTTGGCTTCTTTTAAAAACACATCAAGCAAGGGTTACTCCAAGCGGAGCCTCCCTTTTTTCCAAAAATTGTGCCCCACACACACCCACCCATTCAGTGGCAGCACTTGTGCCCTAGTTGTACACTTCACAGCTAGATTTGCATCAAGCACATTCAAAAATACGCCATTCTTATCCGTCCCCAGGATGACACCGGGGTAGGTAGCAAAGTCTTTCCTGATCCCAGCTCTGTTCATCTTGGCTTCTTTTAAAAACACATCAAGCAAGGGTTACTCCAAGCGGAGCCTCCCTTTTTTCCAAAAATTGTGCCACACACACCCACCCATTCAGTGGCAGCACTTGTGCCCTAGTTGTACACTTCACAGCTAGATTTGCATCAAACACATTCCAAAATACGCCATTCTTATCCGTCCCCAGGATGACACCGGGGTAGGTAGCAAAGTCTTTCCTGATCCCAGCTCTGTTCATCTTGGCTTCTTTTAAAAACACATCAAGCAAGGGTTACTCCAAGCGGAGCCTCCCTTTTTTCCAAAAATTGTGCCACACACACCCACCCATTCAGTGGCAGCACTTGTGCCCTAGTTGTACACTTCACAGCTAGATTTGCATCAAGCACATTCCAAAATACGCCATTCTTATCCGTCCCCAGGATGACACCGGGGTAGGTAGCAAAGTCTTTCCTGATCCCAGCTCTGTTCATCTTGGCTTCTTTTAAAAACACATCAAGCAAGGGTTACTCCAAGCGGAGCCTCCCTTTTTTCCAAAAATTGTGCCACACACACACCCACCCATTCAGTGGCAGCACTTGTGCCCTAGTTGTACACTTCACAGCTAGATTTGCATCAAGCACATTCAAAAATACGCCATTCTTATCCGTCCCCAGGATGACACCGGGGTAGGTAGCAAAGTCTTTCCTGATCCCAGCTCTGTTCATCTTGGCTACTTTTAAAAACACATCAAGCAAGGGTTACTCCAAGCGGAGCCTCCCTTTTTTCCAAAAATTGTGCCCCACACACACCCACCCATTCAGTGGCAGCACTTGTGCCCTAGTTGTACACTTCACAGCTAGATTTGCATCAAGCACATTCCAAATCCACAAGCATTTACTCTCCCCAGGATGACACAGGGGTAGTAAATTCCTTCTGGATCCATGACTTGTTCCTTTTGATGAACGTCAGTCTGTCCACATTGTCACTGGACAGACGCGTGCGCTTATCTGTCAGCACACACCCAGCAGCACTGAAGACACGTTCAGAGACAACGCTGGCAGCTGGACACGACAAAATCTCCAAGGCGTAACTGGATAGCTCTGGCCATTTTTCTAGATTTGAAGCCCAAAATGAGCAAGGCTCCATTTGCAAAGTCATGGCATCGATGTTCATTTGTAGATACTCCTGTATCATCCTCTCCAGCCGTTGACTATGTGTCAGACTTGTTGTCTCTGGTGGCCTTGCAAAGGAGGGTCTAAAAAAATTATTAAAAGATTCCATAAAATTGCTGATACCAGCACCAGATACGGTCCTACTGGTACGTGTAGACTGTTGAAGATGACGAGACCGTCCCATGTTTGTCAAGTTACAACTGGGAGATTCACTCCCTGCACCTGCACGGTTGTTTGGTGGAAAAGCGGATCTAAGATCGAGTAACAGCTTCTGCTGATACTCCTGCATACGTGCGTCCCTTTCTATGGCTGGAATTATGTCACAAAATTTGGACTTGTACCGGGGATCTAATAGTGTGGCAAGCCAGTAGTAATCATCACTTCTAATTTTGACAATACGAGGGTCATGTTGGAGGTAGTGCAACAAGAAGGCACTCATGTGTCTTGCGCAGCCAAGCGGACCAAGTCCACGCTGTGTTTGTGGCATAGAGGTGCTAACCGTTCTTTCTTCCTCTGACATCTCCCCCCAACCTCTTTCAACTGAAATTTGACCAAGGTCTCCCTCATCTGCTGAGTCTTCCATGTCCATGGACAGTTCGTCCTCCATTTCTTCATGTCCTCCTACACCTTCCTCAACATCTCGCCTGCTACCATGCGCCCTTGTTGATCCCTGTTCCCCATGGTCCCATGCCTGGCGCCTTGGTGATGATGAACGTCTGGACCCTGGTGATGTTGTTGTGTCTTGCGCATATGAATCCTCCTGTAGTTCATCCCCTTCCTGTTGTCCCACCCCCTGACTCCGAATAGTGTTTAGCGTGTGCTCCAGAATGTAAACGACTGGAATCGTCATGCTGATAATGGCATTGTCAGCGCTAAACATATTCGTCGCCATGTCGAAACTGTGCAGAAGGGTGCATAGGTCCTTGATCTGAGACCACTCCATCAGGGTGATCTGCCCCACCTCTGCATCTCGTTGGCCCAGGCTATACGTTATGACGTATTGCACCAAGGCACGGCGGTGCTGCCACAGTCGCTGTAACATGTGGAGAGTTGAATTCCAGCGTGTCGCCACATCGCATTTCAGGCGATGAACCGGCAGGCCGAAAGACTTCTGGAGCGATGCAAGTCGCTCAGCTGCGGCGCTTGAACGGCGGAAGTGAGCAGACAGTTTTCGTGCCCTGTTCAGAAGGCCATCTAGGCCGGGATAGTGTGTTAAAAATTGCTGCACGACAAGGTTCAACACGTGAGCCATACAAGGTACGTGTGTCACCTTGCCCAGGCGAAGGGCCGCACCCAGGTTTGCAGCATTGTCGCACACGGCCTTACCAGGCTGCAGGTTGAGTGGAGACAACCATTTATTAAACTCGGACCGCAGAGCTGACCACAACTCCTCAGCTGTGTGACTCTTATTCCCAAGACATGTCAAGCTAAAGACCGCCTGATGCCGTTGCGCTCTGCTGCCAGCATAGTAATGAGGGGTGCGTGATTCCTTCTGCGCATAGAGAACGCTGGTGGCCTGACCAGGCAGGCTTGGGGCGGAGGTGGAGGACCCAGATGAGGTGGAGGATGCAGAAGCAGTGGCGGAACTTGGACAGACAGAGGATTGACACACAAGTCATGGGGACGGCAAGACTTGTGCAGCAGACCCTTCACCATCTATCACCATAGTTACCCAGTGCCCAGTGAGCGACATGTAACGTCCCTGTCCATGCTTACTGGTCCAAGTATCGGTGGTGAAATGCACCCGTTCACACACAGAGTTTCTCAAGGAAGCGGTGATGTTGTGTGCGACATGCTGGTGTAGCGCGGGCACACCTTTCTTAGAGAAGTAGTGGCGACTAGGCATCTGGTACTGGGGCACAGCGACAGACATAAGGTCTCTAAAATCCTGTGTGTCCACTAGGCGGAAAGGCAGCATTTCGGTAGCCAACAGCTTACAGAAGGATAGAGTCAACCTCTTAGCTTTGTCATGGGTCGCAGGAAGTGGCCTTTTATTTGACCACATCTGAGGGACAGAGATCTGGCTGCTGTGTGTAGACGGTGTTGAGTAGGGTGTCCCTGGAAAAATGCAGGTTTGTGAGGAAAGTGCAGGCGGAGACATGATGTTGCCTTCATCCAACGTTGGTGCTATCGATGTCTGAGAGAGCTGTACACACTCACTTGTTTCCCCTTCCAAACCAACTGACGACCTACCAAGCAAACTGCCTGTTGCGGTTACAGTGGTGGACGTTGTGGGTGGAAAAACAGGTGTGACAGCTGTCCCCACAGTTCTAGAAGATGACGAGCGCGCGGATGCACTGGAAGGGGCAGGCGGTGGATGGTTCGCTCCGCTAGGCCGCATTGCAGCACGGTGAGCTTCCCACAGGGCCATATGATATTTATTCATGTGACGATTCATGGAAGAAGTTGTCAAACTGCTGAGGTTTTGACCTCTACTAAGAGAACCATGACAAATTTTACAGATCACATAATTTGGGCGATCTTTTTCTATGTCAAAAAAGGACCAGGCTAGGCAAGGCTTAGAGGCCATGCGACCTGTTGATCCACCCCGAATAATGCTCAGAGGCAGAGTGATGGCTGAGGATGCAGTTGTAGACGTGCTACCAGTACTCCGACTGTGTCCAGGAAGGCGCAAGGTAACTTCGTCATCAGTTGCATCCTCCTCCACCACCTCTGTTGACCTCCTCGAGTGCCTGACTGTGGGTTGACAGTAGGTGGGATCTAGAACTTCATCATCAATTGTTGTGTTTGCACTCCCCTCCCCCTCAGACCGAGCCTCTTCTTGCCCTGACCGAATATTTAAGTTGTCATCCCATTCGGGTATCTGCATCTCATCTTCATCAGTATGTTCCTCATTGTCTATAACCACAGGTGTTACAGTTTGTGACAAAGGGTCAACATTATGCTCAGAAACTTGGTCCTCACGGCCTGAATCAGAGTCACAAAGGTTCTGGGCATCACTGCAGACCATTTCCTGTTCTGTACTCACTGTAGCTTGGGAGCAGACCTCTGATTCCCAGGCTATAGTGTGACTGAACAGCTTTGCAGACTCAGCCATCTCAGTTCCACCATACTGTGCAGGGCTGATGGAGACTTCAGAGCTGGGAGAAAGCAAGTTTGATTGGGATGACAACTCAGAGGACTGGTGTTTTTTGGATGCGGTACTTGAAGTGGCTGAGAGGGCACTTGTTGGACCACTTGAGATCCATTCAAGCATTTTCCTTTTTTGGCCATCATCTACCTTTGTTCCTGTTGTTCGTGTCCGTAAAAAAGGGAGCACATTGGATTGTCCACGGTAAGTAGTAGACATCTTACTTTTGCTGGTAGATGGTCTATCTTCAGCAGATGATAATGGAGCTTTGCCACCTTCCCCACGGACAAAACCTTTTTTGCCTTTTCCACCACGCCTCTTCCCCTTTCCACCAGCATCTGTCATTTTGCCACTCATGTTGATTGCGACAAGATTGTGCACTGAAAATGTGGTAGTAAAAATTGAGAGGTGGTGTAGATTGCAGTGGTGGTCTAGCTTTATTAACAGCAGAAAAATAAAGAATAAATATCCTTGACAATGCAACTACGGCCCTAAACTGGCAGCAAAAGATGCTAGTATAATGGCTTAGTTATAATGAGTTGGAGTGTGCAATGCAGGCAGAGGTGCTGCAAATGTCTTTGCACTAGTGGGACTATAGCAAAGTCCAATAGCCACGATTAGGATGCCACTAGGTACACTGAGTGTTTGCTAGTATAATGGCTTAGTTATAATGAGTTGGAGTGTGCAATGCAGGCAGAGGTACTGCAAATGTCTTTGCACTAGTGGGACTATAGCAAAGTCCAATAGCCACGTTGAGGATGCCACTAGGTACACTGAGTGTTTGCTAGTATAATGGCTTAGTTATAATGAGTTGGAGTGTGCAATGCAGGCAGAGGTGCTGCAAATGTCTTTGCACTAGTGGGACTATAGCAAAGTCCAATAGCCATGTTTAGGATGCCACTAGGTACACTGAGTGTTTGCTAGTATAATGGCTTAGTTATAATGAGTTGGAGTGTGCAATGCAGGCAGAGGTGCTGCAAATGTCTTTGCACTAGTGGGACTATAGCACAGTCCAATAGCCACGTTTAGGATGCCACTAGGTACACTGAGTGTTTGCTAGTATAATGGCTTAGTTATAATGAGTTGGAGTGTGCAATGCAGGCAGAGGTGCTGCAAATGTCTTTGCACTAGTGGGACTATAGCAAAGTCCAATAGCCACGTTTAGGATGCCACTAGGTACACTGAGTGTTTGCTAGTATAATGGCTTAGTTATAATGAGTTGGAGTGTGCAATGCAGGCAGAGGTGCTGCAAATGTCTTTGCACTAGTGGGACTATAGCAAAGTCCAAGAGCCACGTTTAGGATGCCACTAGGTACACTGAGTGTTTGCTAGTATAATGGCTTAGTTATAATGAGTTGGAGTGTGCAATGCAGGCAGAGGTGCTGCAAATGTCTTTGCACTAGTGGGACTACAGCAAAGTCCAATAGCCACGTTTAGGATGCCACTAGGTACACTGAGTGTTTGCTAGTATAATGGCTTAGTTATAATGAGTTGGAGTGTGCAATGCAGGCAGAGGTGCTGCAAATGTCTTTGCACTAGTGGGACTATAGCAAAGTCCAATAGCCACGTTGAGGATGCCACTAGGTACACTGAGTGTTTGCTAGTATAATGGCTTAGTTATAATGAGTTGGAGTGTGCAATGCAGGCAGAGGTGCTGCAAATGTCTTTGCACTAGTGGGACTATAGCAAAGTCCAATAGCCACGTTTAGGATGCCACTAGGTACACTGAGTGTTTGCTAGTATAATGGCTTAGTTATAATGAGTTGGAGTGTGCAATGCAGGCAGAGGTGCTGCAAATGTCTTTGCACTAGTGGGACTATAGCAAAGTCCAATAGCCACGTTTAGGATGCCACTAGGTACACTGAGTGTTTGCTAGTATAATGGCTTAGTTATAATGAGTTGGAGTGTGCAATGCAGGCAGAGGTGCTGCAAATGTCTTTGCACTAGTGGGACTATAGCAAAGTCCAATAGCCACGTTTAGGATGCCACTAGGTACACTGAGTGTTTGCTAGTTTAATGGCTTAGTTATAATGAGTTGGAGTGTGCAATGCAGGCAGAGGTGCTGCAAATGTCTTTGCACTAGTGGGACTATAGCAAAGTCCAATAGCCACGTTTAGGATGCCACTAGGTACACTGAGTGTTTGCTAGGATAATGGCTTAGTTATAATGAGTTGGAGTGTGCAATGCAGGCAGAGGTGCTGCAAATGTCTTTGCACTAGTGGGACTATAGCAAAGTCCAATAGCCACGTTTAGGATGCCACTAGGTACACTGAGTGTTTGCTAGTATAATGGCTTAGTTATAATGAGTTGGAGTGTGCAATGCAGGCAGAGGTGCTGCAAATGTCTTTGCACTAGTGGGACTATAGCAAAGTCCAATAGCCACGTTTAGGATGCCACTAGGTACACTGAGTGTTTGCTAGTATAATGGCTTAGTTATAATGAGTTGGAGTGTGCAATGCAGGCAGAGGTGCTGCAAATGTCTTTGCACTAGTGGGACTATAGCAAAGTCCAATAGCCACGTTTAGGATGCCACTAGGTACACTGAGTGTTTGCTAGTATAATGGCTTAGTTATAATGAGTTGGAGTGTGCAATGCAGGCAGAGGTGCTGCAAATGTCTTTGCACTTGTGGGACTATAGCAAAGTCCAATAGCCACGTTTAGGATGCCACTAGGTACACTGAGTGTTTGCTAGTATAATGGCTTAGTTATAATGAGTTGGAGTGTGCAATGCAGGCAGAGGTGCTGCAAATGTCTTTGCACTAGTGGGACTATAGCAAAGTCCAATAGCCACGTTTAGGATGCCACTAGGTACACTGAGTGTTTGCTAGTATAATGGCTTAGTTATAATGAGTTGGAGTGTGCAATGCAGGCAGAGGTGCTGCAAATGTCTTTGCACTAGTGGGACTATAGCAAAGTCCAATAGCCACGTTTAGGATGCCACTAGGTACACTGAGTGTTTGCTAGTATAATGGCTTAGTTATAATGAGTTGGAGTGTGCAATGCAGGCAGAGGTGCTGCAAATGTCTTTGCACTAGTGGGACTATAGCAAAGTCCAATAGCCACGTTTAGGATGCCACTAGGTACACTGAGTGTTTGCTAGTATAATGGCTTAGTTATAATGAGTTGGAGTGTGCAATGCAGGCAGAGGTGCTGCAAATGTCTTTGCACTAGTGGGACTATAGCAAAGTCCAATAGCCACGTTTAGGATGCCACTAGGTACACTGAGTGTTTGCTAGTATAATGGCTTAGTTATAATGAGTTGGAGTGTGCAATGCAGGCAGAGGTGCTGCAAATGTCTTTGCACTAGTGGGACTATAGCAAAGTCCAATAGCCACGTTTAGGATGCCACTAGGTACACTGAGTGTTTGCTAGTATAATGGCTTAGTTATAATGAGTTGGAGTGTGCAATGCAGGCAGAGGTGCTGCAAATGTCTTTGCTCTAGTGGGACTATAGCAAAGTCCAATAGCCACGTTTAGGACGCCACTAGGTACACTGAGTGTTTGCTAGTATAATGGCTTAGTTATAATGAGTTGGAGTGTGCAATGCAGGCAGAGGTGCTGCAAATGTCTTTGCACTAGTGGGACTATAGCAAAGTCCAATAGCCACGTTTAGGATGCCACTAGGTACACTGAGTGTTTGCTAGTATAATGGCTTAGTTATAATGAGTTGGAGTGTGCAATGCAGGCAGAGGTGCTGCAAATGTCTTTGCACTAGTGGGACTATAGCAAAGTCCAATAGCCACGTTTAGGACGCCACTAGGTACACTGAGTGTTTGCTAGTATAATGGCTTAGTTATAATGAGTTGGAGTGTGCAATGCAGGCAGAGGTGCTGCAAATGTCTTTGCACTAGTGGGACTATAGCAAAGTCCAATAGCCACGTTTAGGATGCCACTAGGTACACTGAGTGTTTGCTAGTATAATGGCTTAGTTATAATGAGTTGGAGTGTGCAGAGGACAGGAGGGTACAGTGCCAGGATTGTGGGGCTCTGGGTAGAGGAAAGGAAGCCTGCCTTTCTATTCCCTCCTAATAGGGAAATGCAGGGAGGAAATCCCTGACCTTTGCTACACAGACGCTGTTGCTGTTTTCAGGACCTGTCACCTATGGCTCTGACCCTGCCGGTTTGAGCCCTTAAAAGGACTGATAGAAAGTGCTCTCCCTAAGCTGTCTAGTGCTGTGTATGGAGCGCATACAGCTGTATCAGCGATAGGACAAAGGACGGAGCTGCGACAGTGATGTCTGACACCAAAGACGCAGAAGAGATAATGGCGTCCTGTAGGAAAATGTCCGGTTTTATAATGCAGGGACATGTGACATGGACATCCTATCACACATGCCGTTGCTTCTCTGGCTAAAAGTCCACTTAGCTGTGTGTGTGTCTGGGATTGGCTGACATGCTGGCCCGCCCCACAAGACGCGCGCGCTTAGGGAAGGAAGACAAGGAAAAAAAAAAAATGGCGATCGCCATTATAGAAACAGCAGTGATCTGAAGGCGCTGTTCCCGCACACTATACACTGAAATGTCATAATAGTGTGAGTCACAGAGTGACTTACACTATTACAGCGGAAACCAAGCTAGGAATTAGCTGTTTTTTTGCTGCTAGAACCGTTCTCGAACGTTTCTAGAACTATCGAGCTTTTGCAAAAAGCTCGAGTTCTAGTTCGATCTAGAACAGGCCCCAAAATCACTCGAGCCTAGAACTGGAGAACCTCGAACCGCGAACCGCGCTCAACTCTAGTTGAGTCATACCTGAACAAGATGAATCAAGTTCTGACTTTGAAGATGATACAAGATGAAAATTGTTTTCCCAGGAGGAGATTAATGATTTGGTAAGAGACTTAAATCTTCTCAAAGATGCCGCTGAGTTACTCGGCTCAAGGCTCAAAAGCAAGAATTTATTGTTGCCAGGAGTGTCTTTTTCATGGTTCAGACATCGTGAAGACGAGTTCGTTCCTTACTTTGCCCAGGAAGATAAGTTGGTTTATTGCATCGATGTCGATGGATCAATTCAAAATCCAATATGATTCAGCGCAATGGTGTCTTTTTATAGATTCTTCAAAAAGAAGTCTCAAAGCAGTTTTACGCCACAACGGCGTTTTTTATAGTTCCATTCCTGTAGGTCATTCCGTACACCTCAAGGAAACCTAAGAACTTGGAATTGGTTCTTCGTAAACTTAAAGGGAACCTGTCATCAGAAATTTAGCTATAAACCTAAAAGTTTCCACCTCCTGCAGCTCCTGGGCTGCAATCTAGCAAGGTTCCTCTAGTTTTTCTGGCCACTTTTATACCAAAATAAACACTTTATAAAGTTGTACCTTTTCGTATGTAAATTTCGTAAATTATCCATGGGGGCGGGCTGCCTGGTGTCCGTTACTGTCCTCCTGCCGATTTACGCCGCCCCCGAACGCTGAATTTCAAACCTCAGGACGCCACCCCTTGGCGCCCGAGGTCCCGCGCATGCGCTGCGCGACTGTAGCGGGACTGTGCACTGCGTGCACGTGTGACCGCTGGTGACGTTTTGTGCAGGCACGAGGTTATGGGCGGTGCTGTGAGTGTCATCAGCAAGTGCCGCCCATAACCTCATGACCGCACTTTCCCCTCTTCCTCCAGCGTTCTGCACCGGCCAAATGACCAGACGTCACCTCCTTCCCATCGTACCCTGCAGCAGGAAATAGATGGGAGGAGCGGAGCAGCACAGCACAGGAGAAGCGGAGAGGATGTGACCGACGTACAGAGGGGAGAGCGCGGCCACGAGAGTATGGGCGGGCACTTGCGATGCAATCACAGCGCCGCCCATACTCTTGTGCCTGCGACCACGTCACCAGGTGTCCTGGCATGCATGGTACCTCGGGCGCAGTGGGCGGCGTCCTGAGGGATGATTCGGAGCATGGGGGGACGGCGTAAGGGACAGCAACGGACACCAGAGAGCCCGCCCCCATGGAGAATTTACAAGATTTTCATACCAAAAGCTACCACTTTATAAAGTATTTATTTTGGTTTAAAAGGGGGCACAAAAAGTACAGGAACCTTGCTAGAATGCAACCCAGGAGCTGCAGAGGGGGAAACATTTAGGTTGAAAGCCAAATTTCTGATGACAGGTTCCCTTTAAATATGAAGACCACGGTTGGCAAGTGTCCGGGGATTTGAAAGTCTTGTGCATGCTGCTCGGGCAACAAGCTGAGTATACCAAATACCCTTGTTTTCTGTGTCTATGGGACAGTCGAGACCAACAAAATCACTGGACTAAGAAGAATTGGAGGCCGAGGGTACTCATAGTTGGTGAAAAAAATGTCCTCCGAGAAACTTTGGTTCCTCCCCATAAAGTTCCTCTACCACCTCTCCACATCAAATTGGGATTGATGAAGCAATTCGTAAAATCACTTCCAGAAGATGGAGAATGCTTCAAATACTTGGTCGCCAAATTTCCAGGCCTCTCAGGGGCAAAATTGAAGGAAAGTGTGTTCGTCAGACCAGACATTAGAAGGCTTATAGCTGATCAAGAGTTTATCAATACCATGACGCATCCTCAAAAAGAAGGGTGGATTGCATTTAAAGAGGTAGTAGAGAAATTTTTAGGCAATAACAAAGACCCTGACTACAAACAAATCGTCGGACGAATGCTGAAAGCATTTCAAGGTTTAGGTTGCCTGATGAGTTTGAAAGTGAATTTCCTCCATTCCCACCTTGACAAATTGAAAATTTGGGAGCTGTGAGTGAAGAGCAAGGTGAACGATTCCACCAGGACATTAAAGAGATGGAAAGAAGATACCAGGGAAGATGGAGCATTACAATGATGGCAGACTACTGTTGGATGCTTCAGAGGGACATTACAGATGCTACTCACAAGCGTAAATGTACCAAGAGAAGCCTCACAGGGAAGAAGAATCGATTTTAGTGCGTGTTAGTGAGCTCATTGCAGTTAAAAAAATGATTCTCATGAAACATTTGCAATAAAAAATTAATTTTATGAGTCTATTTTCATTTATTTTGAGGTATTGTCTTATTTAACATAGTTACTTAAATTGTCAGAAAACGTAATGTACTATGACAAAACAGAGGTCATTTTCGGATTCAGCGCACTCAAAAACATAAAGATTACGTGGAATAACCAAAACAGCTCTCGAAAAAAATTTTTTGCAGACCTGTGATAAATAAAAATGACCTGTGATCCCTTCTATTTTTGATTACCAGCGAAGGTAAATCTGACAGCTGGTTATCAAAAATAGGCGGGACCTCCCATCACTTTTTTATTTATTGCCATCTACATTTGTTTGCAGGACAATTGCCTACATTTTTATTCCTTCTGCAGACCCCTACCCCTTCTATGGTCATTTTACACCTATTTTACAGCACAACAGTTGGGGGTCTCCATTGACTTATATGGGGTTTGGGGTCCAGGGTCAAGTTTGGGTAAAGTCCCGTCCCAAAATGAACTTTTAACTAAAGTCCAGCCGACACCGATAAACCCAAACGTCCATGGGGCCGCTCATCTCTAATAAAGGTAAAATACCGTATTTTTCGCTTTATAAGACGCTCTTTTCCTCCCAAAAATGTGGGAGGAAAATGGGGGGGGTGTCTTATAATCCGAATATAGCGGTACCTGGGGGTCCTGTCTGTGCAGCGATCGGGTGGCCGGGTGCCTGTGGCTGCGTGCAAGCGGCCGGTACCTGTGCTTGCATGCAGTGGCAGCCGGGTACCCGTTGCTGTGTGCGGGCAGCAGCCAGGTGCTGTGTGCGGGCGTCAGCCGTGTGCTGTGTGCCGGTGGCAGTCGGGTGCCCGTGCGGGCGGCAGCCGGCTGCCGCCCTCACACAGGCACCCGGCTGCTGCCCGCACGCAAGCACAGCTACCCTGCCGCTTGCACGCAGGGTGGGCGGGCAGCCTGCTGGCTGCCACTCTGTGCGTGCGGGGCGGGCGGCTGTGCAGCAAGTTACCCAGTTTGTCCGCGGTCTCTCTTTCAAACAATGGCGCCGGGAAGCGGGCGCGTGCGCAGATGGAGCTCTTGGATGAGAGCTCCATCTGCGCATGCACTGCTCCGGGAGTCAGCGCGTGCGCAGATGGAGCCCTGGGATGAGAGCTCCATCTGCGCATGCGTCGCTCCGGGTGCCATCACTTGAATCGGGATTGTGGACACACTGGGAAAACACGGCATCAGTTTGCTCCACCACTGAGCCGTCGCCACAACTGCCACCACTGAGCCATCACCGCCGCTGCCACCACTGAGCCGTCACCGCTGCTGCCACCACTGAGCCGTCACCGCCGCTGCCACCACTGAGCCATCACCGCCGCTGCCACCACTGAGCCGTCACTGCCGCTGCCACCACTGAGCCGTCACCGCCGCTGCCACCACTGAGCCGTCACCGCCGCTGCCACCACTGAGCCGTCACCGCCGCTGCCATCACTTAGCCGTCACCACCGCTGCTACTACTGAGCCACCATTTGAACCGGGACCGCGGACACTCTCACTGCACCGACCTGCTGCACGACTCAACCGCCGCTACTGCCGCCACCATGTACCCCGCGGCTCCTGCCACCACGGACACCACCGCGCCTGCCAGCACGGACGCCACGGCACCTGCCACCACTGACCCGCCGCGCCTGCCAGCATGGTCGCCACTGCGCCTGCCACCACGGATGCCACGGCACCTGCCACCACTGACCCGCCGCGCCTGCCAGCACAACCTGTGCCTCCTGTGACCCGCTTCACCACCACTGCTGCCCCCCTCCGGTAAGAGAACACCGGAGTATAAGACGGACCCCATTTTTCTTTTTTTTACCTTTTTTATGTCTAAATTTGGGGTGCGTCTTATAATCTGGTGCGTCTTATAAAGCGAAAAATACGGTAGTTCATTTTTCCAGTAAATTTCCTTACTTGCAATAAGCACTTTGAAACTGGTCAAATGAACATAAAAAATAAACTTAGCCATGCTTAATTTATATTGCATTTAATTTTAATATAATAGTATTGTCTAGAGATGATGCTAAAAGAAAATATGAGCACAATAATGAGAGATGGTGTAAAAAATGCCTGTATACTTTGAGATGTCATCTTACTTACCAGCACTGAAACATTTACCCATACATCATTGCTTAGGATAGTGTTACATATTCAGGCTGCGATTAAATTAAAGTCCATTTACCGAATAATTGTCCATCAGGATACTGTAAACTGCTCTTTGGCCTTAATTTCACCAAATGAATTTGCAGATATACCGAAATACTTTAGTAGAAAAATGAAGCAAACAATTTAACACATCATTGTTCATGTCCAAAATGATTTCTTATAAAGATACCTATAAAAGAATATTCAGCTGTGCCATTGCAAAAAATATTCTCGATATGTATAAATATGTATTACCAAGTCTTCACGTTGAACTGTTTTCTAAGTTAACTTCTATTTTGCTCATTTCACTTTCAAAAACTGCTTTTAAAGATTAACAAATTGACTTGTGGCTCATCAAATTTGCCTCACATTTCCCCCCAAAATATCGATTCATCACAATCTGAGTTTTTTACAATTAACACAGCAATATTAACACCAATGATTGGTGCTCACTTTGCCCACACAGCTTATTGTCTGGTTACTCCTGTCTACTATATATTCACACCATAGGATTCGGCACCAGTAGCGCCCTATAGGTATTGTGGGGTTATTATGTAAAAAAAAATATACATTTTATTTTTTTCAAAATTGGCGAATTGGAGCTTTCCTGCAGCCTGAGACAAAAATGGAAATGGTGCCACTCCCAGCGTAAATGTGCAGTGAATAGAGCTGAGCGGACTCGCAAAAAAACGGGAGCCGGAATCCGGTACCCATATAAGTCTATGGGAAACAGAATCCGGGGATTAAAAATCTTGGTGGAAGGAATAGGGGGATAAGAGCTTGGTGTACTCAACCATGCTCCATCACATGGAGGCAAGCTGCTTCTGGGTTGCGCACTCAGCTACGTGAGTCTAGATTGTGCACTAAAAGTAAAGGTAGATACTAGAATGTATGGGCTTCTTCCAGGTATGACGTAATTTGTTACGTGATAGGGAGGAGTGTTCAAAATGCAGCCCGCGATCTGTCCTGCTCTGTTCAGCCTGAACGACCTGCTTCATGAAGCAGGCAGCCCAGGATGAGCTGCGCCCATGATGTGTACTCCACTATTCAGACTGAGCATCCTGCTTCATGATGCAGGCTGCTCAGGATGAGCTGCACTCACGATGTGTACTCCTTGATTCAGCCTGAGCAGCTTGCTTAATGAAGCAGGCAGCCCATGATGAGCCGCGCCATCGATGTTTCCTTCTCTGCTCAGCCTGGGCCTACTGGTGAAGGAATCGTGCACTGGGAAGACAAGGATGAGCCGCACAAGCGATGTTTCCTCCTCTGGTCAGCCTGCACCTCCCGGTGCAAGAATCGTGCACAGGAGGCCCAGGATGAGCCGAACTGGCGATGACCCGCAGTCAGCATCTGTGAGCGGAAGCAGTCAGACGCTGTCACAAAGGCTGGGGGCACGTCTGACTTCACCAATCATAGACGTCAGGCCGGCCGGTGGGCGGGGAAAGCCGTGCATATGAAATGAGCAGCACAGGGAGGCAGCAGGAGCAGCGTACAGCCTGTCGGAGCTTTGGTAAGTATAAAGCACTAGCTTCATTCTTATTTTCTTTATTTTTCCTTTATTTTTTTATTTCCTTGAGTGCCGGATCTGGATCAAACACCCGGGCAACTTTGAAACAGTGCGGAACCAGACTTATACAGTCCGGGTCCGCCCAGCCCTAGTGTAGGAATATGGGAACGAAGATCTATGCAGCCTTGTGAGATTAATGGTTTGCCACTGCCCTCTGCTGGGAAAAGAGATAATAACAGCCACAAAACAAACAGCAGCTTAGGAATTGAAAACTTGAGGACCAGTTCCCGTGAGGAAGCCTTAGAGTCAGGGACCAGTTCAGGAAGAGACAAGGGAGGAGGAAGTGAAGTGAGCCGGAGGAGAGATCGGAAAAGGAGCAGGGGCATGAAGCAGAGCAGCAGCACAGGAACGTGCAGACAGAGGGGAAGAAGGAAGCCTCCCCTGTAGGAGACTGGTGCGGCGCGGGCCGATTCGGGAGCTATCTGGAGTAGGTAGTACGCAAGACCCTCCAGTCCACTGCACCATCCAGCGAGACCCTAGCTACGCTGGTCAACACCCTCCAGACCCCTGCTGCACCTGTCAAGACCCCCAAGACCCCCTACACTGTCCAGCGAGACCCCCACTATTCTGGTCAAGACTCCCGAGACCACCACTATGCCAGTCAGGACCCAGACCCCCGCTACACCGGTCAAGACCTCCAGTCCAGACTATGTGGGCAAGCTGCAGACATCGCCAGGCCAGATAGCCAGCCATGGGTGACATGTATGCGCCGGGCTACTGCCTTCTGCTCAGCCTTGGGGTACTTAGTGCGAGTATGGTGATGATAGTGGCTAGAGCTTAGCCTCCAGTGCAACTCAGTCACTGTAAGCCACAGAGACATAGGTTTATTGGCTAGGGACTACGGACATAGGCCTTGACTGGTCCAGATCCATTCCCATAGTGGTTAACATGGGCCACTTGTTAGTAGAAGGAGTCTTTCTTCCTTGAACTTGCTAGACTGAAAGTTTATTGATTGCTTTTGTTGAGAACTAAGAATACAGTAATTCTTCCCTTGTGATAAGCAACCTCTGTATTTTTTAGAAGAAAGAGAACAAGTTTTGTGTATAAATGAGGAATACAATTAGGACATCCGCAAATCAATCCATAGACCAAATTCCTTGTCTGACAATTGAAGAATCCACGTGGCTTCTGCAAAGACGGGAACATATTAGAGAAAACCATGTCCCTCGTAATCCTCACAGGCCAAATATTGCAGTTGCCACATGGGTATGATCCCGCCACGATAATACTCCCATTCGTTTTTCTAGTGGGCCTACAAAAATGGTCGGCTGTGAGATAGTCCTTAAGTCTTTTTGCTCTTCTGGCAACCATCCCCGCCACATCAGAAATATGTTGCGCCAAGGCAGGTTCGCTCTGCAAAATCCCTCACTTCTTTTGCAGGATTCGTCATTAATCCGACCATTGATTATTATAGGTGGTGATTACACTGATCTTACGGTCAAGCATGTTCCTATCATAATTTTTGCCAAGTACATCCCTCCTTTGCCTAGAGACAGAATGTTGGTATGCACAGGAGATTACCTTTTAAGGGTATCCCTTTGCAAGAAATCTCCTCGTCAAGTCTATAGATTGCACACGGAAGTCCTCATATCTGCTGCAATTTCTTCGAAGGCGAAACTTGTACAGTGCAGAAAGTTGTTCATTGAAGTTGGTTTCTGAAACAGCTCATTCACAATCCTTGAATTCATCAGAGAGAGCTTCAAATTCAAAAAGTCCACTGTAGTAAGTGACAAGTGAGGTGTGAGGAAGATATTAAGCGTGTTATTATTCAGTTCCGTAATAAATTCCTCACATTCCCCCCACGAACCTGTCCATAGCATTAAGCTATCTGAACCAACGAAAAGATATGAAGATATCTGAACCAACGAAAAACACATCTTCCATAGTTGGTCATTGTCTTCACCTTAGTCTCCTCCCACTATCCAAAATAAATGCTTGATTATGAGGGGGCACAGAGTGCCCCTATGATGGTCCCAGACACCTGATTATAAAAGACCCTATCAAAAACAAAATAGTTAAGATTAAGGATCATAAAAAGCAATTTTAATAAAAATTCATCATGTTCCTTGGATCCAGTACTTTGTGTGGACAAAAAATGAGAGACCGCCCCTATACCCAAATCATGTGAGATGTTGGTATAGAGGAATTCTACGTCCATCGTGACTAAAATAGTACCTTCAGGGATATCCAGCTCCTCCAAGCGCATGATGAGGTCAGCAGAGTCTCTAACATAGGATTCTAACCGGAGGACATTGGCCTGCAGATAGAAATCTAGATATGAGCATGGTTGTTCAAAAATACTACCAATCCAAGCCACAATCAGTCTACCCGGTGGATTAATCAGCGATTTATGCACCTTAGGGAGCATGTAGAATGTGGGTGTCACTGGATTCTTAACTGAGAGGAATTCCAGTTCTTTTTGGGCAATAATTCCCTGGGGATGTACATTAGCCAACAGATGATCCACTTTAGATTTAAAAATCAAAGTTGGATCAGAAGGGAGAGGTTGGTATACATCCCTGTTTGAAAGTTAGCGTCATGCCTCAGTCATATATAGCACAACAGGCCAAAAGACAATGTTGCTCCCTTTGTCCGCCTCCTTTATCACTAGGTCCCTATTTTCCTTTAATTTTTGTAGAGCCCTTTTTTCATCCACAGAGATGTTATTCTGCCTATTATTATCATCAATTTTTAAGGCATTGATATCTCTACAAAAAGAATCAAAGAAAATCTGAGCAACTGGAAAAAGTGATAGGCGGGGAGTGCCCTAAGAGGGCAATCTGCCCAGGAATTTTTGGTGTTTACCCTGGGGGGTGTTATGTTCATCCATCAGATCAAGTACTGTCTGGAAGGCCAATCTCTCCTCCTGTAGTAAAGTGTCAATCATCTGGGGTTTCTGATAGAGCAACTTAACGGTAATCTGTCTGCAGAATAAATATGTATCCTTAATGAACACAATTTTATCTAGATTATTCATAGATGAGAAGGAGAGGCCCCTAGAGAGAACCCTCTCCTTCATTTCTTAATCCGATAGATTAATAATTCTCAAATTACCTCCATTTTCATTGCCATCGTCTACTTCTTTTTTCGATTCCCCCCTCTCTTATAGGGTGACCAACCTGTCTTCTTCACCCCACTTCTGAGGTTTGGTCCTCCTCCTTCTGCCCCTCCTGGGTCACTTTCTAGATCACTTGGATCCGAGGATAAAAAATCCTCACTAGATGACTCCTGCCAGCAATATTGGGGATAGTAGATTCTTGCGTTTTTTTCTTAGGTTTCAACCTGCTATTTCCCCTGTGACTCCACTTGTACACTTCCCCCATCTGAAAATCTTTTGTATCCCTAAGAAGTTTATTCTTCTTCCCCTTAATGATTTCTTTCTAAAACTGATCAACTATTCCTTTTAATTTGATCTGAAAAGGTCCCACCACAGAAGTTTGATCAATTTTTTTTAATTTTATTTCTCTACTTTTTATCTCTTCCTTGATGGAAGTGAGGAGCTCCCGATCATGTGAGAGTAGCATGTCCAAGATTATAAAGGAGCATTTTGCTAGACCCAGCTCCCATGATTTCTTGAATGCTGGGTCCGCTTCCTAAGCAGGGAAGAGCTGCACTCTCAACCCCATTGGGATAATTCCCAATCTTTTATACTGCTCCAGGCTCTTTATGTTATACCATATTTTGGTCAAGTTTTTATGGTATTTGATTAATTCATCACTGATTATACCAAAACCATTATCATCTCCCACACCCCCTTCAGTCTGATCAGAATTAGAGAAATCAAAGACATGCACTGGTTGGTGACACCAAGCACTCTCCTTCTCCTCCAAATTCATACCTACTGATGAGAAAAGACCCTAATAGAAAATAATGTGTTTGAAAAAACAAATCACCAGTTATATATATCAAAAAAAGTTGTCAGATAAAGAACAATGTGATGGAAATCAATTGTTTGGCTGCACGGCAGGATTCGGAAGGGAAGAAGCGCCATTTGAATTTTTGAAAGCAAAATTAGCTGGAATCATTAGCCGATGCCATGTCGCGTTTGGAGAGCCCCTGAGGTGCCTAAACAGTGGACCTGCCCAAAAGTGACCCCATTTTGGACCACCATCAGAGGAATCACCAGCAGGACTGGGACACACCAGCACACAGACCAACACAGCAATAAACTATAGGTTTTTATCAACATATGATCCTAGAGGTATCCAGATGGCTATCAGAGGTTAACTCTGATAATTAATGAGGACACAGCTGTTCGGCCCCTGAGCCTGTCTGTTTAACTGAGAATCATTACAGAAACCATAGTTTGGAGTGTCAGAATCTGTAGTGTGAACAGTTCTTTATTTTTTTAAACAAATCTCCTAAAGTACTGTAACATAAACTGAGTAATACCATACTGATCCCTTCCTGGTCCCATGCCACATCTTACCTAGACACTTGTATCAGCTAATCACAGGTCAGTACTAGCGGCCACAAGCCTATAGAAAAACACCATCTTTGAAGGCCAGGATACACAGACAACCAAACGAACATGTAGAAGTAGCACATGAACAGAGGATAAATAGTAAGGTGGGTAGTACTTATTTTGTTATGTTACACTATTCTAAGCTTTTTGTACTCAAGACAAGATTTTAATGCCGATAACTATGATGTGAATACATCCCATTTTCAATTATCTAAAATAGTGATTGCTTCAAGAGCAGTGATAGCTTCAAGAGTAACTTTCATTATATTTATTAAATTATTTTTAATTACTACCATTATAATCCCCAGCATATAAGATTTGCTTAGATGTTCACTGTGAAGTAACATATCTATTCAGTTATTTCGTAGATGGCCTGCTTGTTAATCTCATTCTGTAACTGCCGTAGACTCCAATACAGAGGGTCAAACAGAAGAGCAGCAACCTCTTAATTGAATTCAATGGGAAAAACAAAGAATCAGCAAACATTTTTGAACCTGTATCTGCAATGCATCCTGCATATATGTCACAATTTGAGAATTGTGAATATCCTTAATATTTTACCCTAACAACGGGCACTATAATAGAGCTTTAGGTTTGACCACATGATAAAACAAACTGTTGACGTTTTACATTAAAATTTTCATTTGGATTGATAACCAAACTAACTTTAGATCACTTTGAAGTACACAGGAAACTATTGAGATAGTTTATGTTAAGTGTCTAACAATGTCACTTAAATACCTGTGCTTCATCATCATTTGATACATGAGTTTAAAGCTTAAAAAGGTTGCGCATTATCTTGGCTGTGTATCATAATATAAGGGATGCCATGTGGCTTTTTTATTTAAATTAAAAATAACATGCGGTCCCCCCCAATTTTGATACGCAGCCAAGATAAAGCCGATAACTGGGGACTGGTATTTTCAGCGTGGGGAGGCCCATGGTTATTGAGACCCCAGTCTAAAAATCAAAAATAGCAACATAAAGAGGAATAAAAATCCTTAAAAAATTAAGCAATTACTTACAGCAAAGAAAGGCAGCAGATGTAAACCGCCCAGGACAAAAACTAATATTCTAGCAGGATGCAGCTAAGCCCCCACTAAGTGGAGGCATCATAAGTACAAGAGGAGCAAATCACACACACTTCTAAAATAGGGAGGAGGTGATTGCTAAATGGTAAAACTGCACACTGATGGCTTGCATAGAGCACTATTCACACATACAGGTGCACAAACACAAGCCCGCAGCCTATTAGGTGAGTCCCATACTATTAGACTAGGTGGGCTGCCAAGCCGTAATCTATCTGTGCACCATGTAGGGATGGCACTCTTATATGCAAGGCCTAACAGAAAAGGGCCTGGCTGTATCCTGTACAAAAATATATGAGGATTTTGTTGATATTATGGCCAGAATACGGAAGCCTACAAGCCTACCTATTACTAATCCAAGGTTTTGTGGCAGCTGTGATTTTTAACAAATCACAGCTGTCATTAAGCCCTCATATTTCCCCAACTGCCACCCCACCAGGGCAATCAGGATGAGCTGGATAATGAGCCGGAATTTTCGCATCTAACGGATGCTACAATTCTGGGCAGCTGCAGGCTGATATTTGTTGGCTGAGGAGTCCTATATTGATGGACCTCCCCAGCTTGAGAATACCATCCCACAGCTGTCAGCTTTATCTTGGCGGGGTATCAAAATTATGGGGGACCGTACGTTTTTTTTTTAATTATCTATTTAAAATTGTTTTAAAAAAAACGAATGGGGTCCGTTGTATTTTCATACACAGCCATGATAACGCACACAGCTGAGGGCTGCAGCCTTTAGCCATCTGCTTTATCTGCCCTGGGTATCAATATACGGGGACCTTTAGGTCATTTTTTTATTTACTTATTTTTACACTCCATTGGGAGACCCAGGCAGCCTCTGTGAAGGCAACCAACAAGAGACTCCAGCAGTCTGACTTCAACCAATCACAGATGCTGTCACAGGGGAAGCAGTGAAAATGCATGAGATGTAATGAGCAGACCCGGAAGCAGTGTGACAGCCATGCTCATGGAGGCTGGGTGGTATGTCCTGCTTTAACCAATTTGCTTTGTTATTACTATTATTGTTATTATTATTATTATTATTATTATTATTATTATTATTATTATTATTATTTGGGTGACCAAACTCAAACAGGAAACGGATATGCAGTATGAACCCCGAACTTTGCAGTTCGGGTTTGCTCATCTCTATTAATAATTCCAGATGGCAAAGAAGCAAATATTCATATACAAGTCTTTCCTTCTTTTATTTACAGGATCTGAATACACATGATATACTAAAGATTTAAACATTTCACTGAGTAACATGTCAAGCTCTGTAAGTCACTTAAAACAGTGTATTTTCTTCAGTTCTGCCATGCTCCCATGACATCCATTTACTTGACATTGACTTTGTCTTCAGTGAGTTGCTTGTTTGGTTACCATTGCTTTGCTGGTTTGAGCATGCATCTTTCGTAGATAAATTATTTAAGTTACTTGGATGGCTGTCAAACTTCATTTCTTCTATGTATTGCATTTTTTGTTTATAGTTTACAAGGGCTAGTGATAGCTAAAATCAAAGCAAACAACCAATTTAACATACCACTGCTTTTTATTAATCTGTAAAATCTTGCTACTTAAAGGGAAGGTGCCATGATTTTACATTTGTATTAATAATATTGAATAAATAATCAATTATTTTTAATAAGAAATTAAATGTGAATTTTTAACAGATTTAATTTTTTTTTTTCTTCAGCCACTAGGGGTACAGTTTTCAGTTGCTGGTGTGTAAGTGTCTGAGCCTGTACATAGGAGATTGCGGTCAATGTCCGACCACATCTCCTTCATTGTTGCTGCCTCCATTTGTAAACTGGGCATTGTCCCTGGGCTGTACAGGTCACAGCTGTGGGAGGAAACCGGTGCCATTTTTTAAAGCAGGCAGAGGAAACGGGAGCCATTTTTTTTAAAACCGCAGCTATGCAACGGACCCACACATATCTTTTCCCACCTTTTTGTGTTATGCTCCACATAGCTAATTCTTGCCTTTGTGATAGACTCCACTGAGCCCTTTATCTAATCCTGTCAAATGTGATACACCCCGCTGAGTCCTGTATCTAATTCCATGATATTTCGGTGCTGAATAAAGCTTGTTCAAAGGCTGCAGCGCAGTTATTCAACAAGCTTTTCGGCTGTGGGCTCTTCCACAGTCATCATAGCCATACCAAGTTTTGGTATGGCTGTGATTGGTATACCACGTGACCCAGCCTGTATAAAAGGTGGAATATTGGTGGCGCCGTCATTTTGCTCTATCTAGTGTAGTGACAGGACACTCCTTGAAAAAGTGACAGTGTTAGGTTACAGTGGGGGTTCTCTTAAAACTGCTGGGTGTGTGCACTCTGCACCAGGCTCTTTGGGGGTAAAAAATGCTCTGTGTAGCTGTGGAACCCAGGGGAGGCAAGGGGTTCAGGTCCAGTCTAATACCTGTTACTCGCCACCGGGCCGAGGTGGAGGTCTGGAATGTCGCGGTGGCCTGCCTGGTTTTGTGCCCCGAGGTGTCCATAATAAATGGGGGAAGATAGGAGGTTTTTTGCCGTGACGCCGCCTGTGGTACGCGGCCAGGGATTAGCCGCCACTGCTGTCGCTGTCCTCTGGGGCAGATTGTAGTAGCACCAAAGATGGTTTCGCTCCCCACAGGTGGAGAGGGCCCCGAGGAGGATGATGAGGGCTGTAGAGGTGGCGGGGGCCGTTGGCGCCGGGGCGCAAGGTGACAGCACCGATAATAAGAGTCCATGTCGGCTGCTGCAGTTCCAGGTTGTTTTACTCACTGTTATTCCGCTTTCCCGGGTAGTACCAGTCACCCGCTGTGATGGGCACCGTCAACCTTGGATAAGTTGGAAGAAGCCACCAGTGTTTGAAAATTGTCCTTTCTAAGAGTTGCCCCTCCAGTAGTGAGGAACCCAGGCTGAGCATTCCGCTCCAAGCCACAGGCCCCGTGAAAGAAGAAAAAGAAAGAAGGTGATGGTGTCGTGTCACCAGAAGTGAAGTCCCGAGTAGACTGACTGAAGATTGTGTGAAGTTGCTCCTACTTCTACCCCAAGTGGAACCCGTCCCCCAGGTGGTTGCCCTAGTGTCCCAAGCTTCATGTTGGCCAAACTCCCTGCCTACCCTAGTCCAGCTCCCCAGTGAGAAGGCTCCTAAGCTGTATGTAAAGTGTGACTCTTGAACACCAACCAGTGATTAACCCCTCCTTATCTGAGGCGAATATCGCACCTTAAATAAGATGCAATACTTAGTGGTGACTGGAGCCACAGAGGCGCCACATTCCCCCACAGCAAAATGCAGCACTCCCAGGCTGAAAACAAACAAAGTTAGTACACCACAATTTTTGTATGCAATTAACAAAATAACATTCTTCCTTTTATGGGAGGCACCACCAATAAGCAGGTTCAAACATTTTCATCAGTTATCGGTCAGCAGTATCATCATGGAAATATCAAAATTTGCATATGAAAAACAGTTATTCTTGCTTGGCTGCTGGTGGTGCCAGAGACCTGGTCCTAGCCCCCTGGCTCAGGGCACTCAACGGACATCCATGGGAAAAATGTCCAACTTTGTCGCAGCATCGGCAGATCGGCGGCCCATGAGCATCACAATGATCAGGAATCGGAGGCAGCGGGTTCCTTCCACATCGCAGCCAGGGGAGGTCGCCAGCACTGGAAGCCAATTCCATGGTTGCAGTCCCTTGCCTGGATTGCACCGCTTTGGCAAGAATAGCCATAACTTTGATCAAATCCAGGATCTGGAGCCGCAGTCGAAACAAGCTGTACAGTCTATTTTTGAAGTTACTCAGGTATGCAATTCTCCTCAGTGGACATGTCCTTGCAGGTACAGGGTTTCTTGCTGGTTTCTGGCAGCGAGGCTCTCCTTTCGCACTCTTTGCAGGTACCGGCACGATGGCACATCCCTTCTTTTCCCATGCGGAATGACTAATGGCGACTGTCCTTTTTAAGCAATACGTTAAACACAGTCCTGTAAGGCGCACAGTACCTGTGTTTTGCCTGGGCATGTTATCCTGTTTGTGACGCCAAGTTGTGAAACCCAGGGAGGCTGGGGGTTCAAGTCTGGTCTGGTACCTGTTACTCGTCACCGGGCCGGTGTGGAAGTTGGGGATGTCGCGGTGGCCTGCCCGGTTTCGTGCCCCGAGATGTCCAAAATAAAAGGGGGACTATAAGAGGTTGCTGTCATGACGCCACCTGTGGTACACGGCCAGGGATTAGCCGCCACTGCTATTGCGGTCCTCCGGGGAAGATGGTAGTAGCAGCAAAGATGGTTTTGTTCTCCACAGGTGGAGCGGGCCACGGGTAGGATGATGAGGGCTGTAGTGGTGGTGGGGGCCGTTGGCACCGGGGTGCAGGACAACGGCACTGGTAATAAGAGTCCGAGTCGGCTGCTGCGGTTCCAGGTTGTTTTACTCACTGTTATGCCGCGCACCCGGGTAGTACCAGTCACCTGCTGTAATGGGCCCGTTGACCTCGGAAAAGTTGGAAGAAACCACTGGTGTTTGGAAATTGTCCTTTCTAATAGTTGCCCCTCCAGTAGTAAGGAGCCAAGCTGAGCATTCTGCTCCAAGCTACACACCCTGTGAAAGAAGAAAAAGAAAGATTTGTGATGGTGTCGTGTCGCCAGAACTGAAGTCCCGGGTAGACTGACTGAAGATTGTATGAAGTTGCTCCTACTTCTACCACAAGTGGAACCCGCCCCCCAGGTGGTTGTCCTAGTGACAGGGAAGTCTCAAGCTTCATGTTGGCCAACCCCCCTGCCTACCCTAGTAAAATTCCCCAGTGAGAAGGCTCCTAAGCTGTATGTAAAGTGTGAATATGGAACACCGGTGACCGGTAACCCCCTCCTTACCCAAGGCGAATACCGCACATTAAATAAGGTGCAGTACTCAGTGCGACTGGAGCCGCAGGGGCGCCACATAGCCACTCTTCCCCAGGCTCTGTGGGGGTACTTTTAAAAAAGGCTCTGTGTGGCCTATGTGCACCAGGCTCTGTAGGTGTACTTTTAAAACTTTTCTGTGAAGGGAATATTAATAAAGAGTCTGTGTGGCCATTGTACACCAGGCTCTGTGGGAGTACTTTTCATAAAGGGTCTGTTGGGGAGTTTTAAAAAAGGGTTTAAATGGCCACTCTGCACCAGGCTCTGAGGGGGTACTTAAAAATGGTCTGTGGGGGGGAATTTTAATAAAGGATCTGTGTGGCCACTCTGCACCGGGCTCTGTAGGGGTACTTAAAAAGGGTCTGTGGAGGGAACTTTAATAAAGGATCTGAGTGGCCACTCTGCATCAGGCTCTGTGGGGGTACGGTTAAATAAGTCTCTGCGTGTTCACTCTGCACCAGGCTCTGTGGGGGTACTCAAAAAAGGGTCTGTGGAGGAAATTTTAATAAAGGATTAGTGTGGCCACTCTGCAACAGACTCTTGGGGGTACGGTTAAATAAGGGTCTGTGTGGTCACTAGAAATGAGCCACCCCCCTGGCGTTCGAGTTCGGTTCGGTTCATTGAACGGAGGCCCCGTCGTCGACGAACATTCGATGAACCGTTCGACGAACCACTGGAAACCCATTGAAAACAATGGGAGGCAAACACAAACACATAACAACACATAGAAAACACCTTCAAAGGTGTCCAAAAGGTGACAAACAACTCCCGAGACACCACAAACACATGGGAAAGTGACAAGGACATATACTCATGCGAAAACAAAAGAGCTGGATGAGTAAAAAGAGGAGGAGTCTCAGATATCGGAGTATCTGCAAGTGAACATCAATGCCATTACTGTGCAACTTGAGCCTTGCTCATTTTGGGCTTCCAATCTTAATAAATTGCCTGAGCTCACCACTTACATCTTGGGGATCTTGTCAAGTCCCGCAGCCAGCATTCTCTCAGAACGTGTCTTCAGTGCTGCTGGGTGTGTGCTAACAGATAAGCGCACGCATCTGTCTAGTGACAATGTGGACAGACTAACGTTCATCAAGATGAACAAGTCATGGATCACAGAGGACTTTTTTACCCCTGTGTCATGCAGGGGAGGCGAAAGGCTGGTGTATTTTTGAGAGTGCTTCATGCAAAGCATCTTTGTAAGATTGCAACTGGGGGACAACTGATGCCAGTGAAGTGGTGTGTGTGTGGCCCAATTTTTGGAAACGAGGGAGACTGTGGTTGGAGTCCCCTTGCGTTTTTCAAAAAGAACCAAGATGAACAAGTCATGGATCACAGAGGACTTTTCTACCCCTGTGTCATCCAGGGAAAGCAAAAGTCTGGTGTATTTTTGAGAGTGCTTTATGCAAAGCATCTTTGTTAGATTGCAACTTGGGAACAACTGATGCCAGTGAAGTGGTGTGTCTTTGGCCCAATTTTTGGAAATGAGGGAGACTGTGGTTGGAGTCCCCTTGCTGTGTTTTACATGATTTTAGAAGGGCATGACATGCCAAAGAGGTTGACTTTCAGCATCTGCAAGTTGTTGGCTACAGAAATGCTACCTTTCCACCCTTTTTACACAGAGAATTTTCGAGACCTTATGCCCATCGCAGTATCCCAAGAGCCAATGCCCAGTCGCCACTCCTTCTCCAGAAAGGCGTGCCCGCGCTACACCAGCATGTCGCTCACAACATCACCACTTCCTTGAGAAACTCTGTGTGTGACAGGGTGCATTTCACCACAGATACTTGGACCAGTAAGCATGGACAGTGGCCTTACATGTCGCTGACTGGGCACTGGGTAATTATGGTGAGAGATGGAGAATGGTCTGTTGTACAAGTCTTGCCGTCCCCACGAGTTGTGTGTCAATCCTTAGTCTGTATGTAGAAGTTCCTACACTGCTTCTGCCTCCTCAACCTCGTCTAGGTCCTCAACCTCCGCTCAAAACCTGTCTAGTAAGGCTACCCGCGCTGTAACTGTGCACAAGGAATCCTGCACACCTGCTTACTATGCTGGCAGCAAAGCTCTTTGCCATCAGGCGGTCAAATCTTTACTTTGAAATGTATGGGAAATGTGAGTCACACCACTGAGGAGTTGTGGACGGTTAGCTCTGGAGACCGAGTTTCATCAATGGCTGTCTCCACTCAACCAGCAACCAGGAAAGGCCGTCTGTGACAATGATGCAAACCTGGGTCCGGCCCTTCGCCGGGACAATGTGTCAGACGTGCCTTGTATGGCTTACGTGTTGAACCTGGTTGTCCAGCAATTTTTAAACCACTATCCCGGCATACATGGCCTTCTGCAGAGGGCACGGTGAAATGCCTGCCTGGATCCACACACTCATACGGGCTGTAAAGGATAGCCTAGAGGGAAGCCACTCAACAAGCTGCACCCCTAGAACCCTGAAAACCTTTAACCCCTATACAGGGATGTGGAATTACACAGGGCCAAAGGTGATCAATACCTGTGGAAGGCTGCAGTCCGAGAGAGTAGTAGTCAGACAGGGTCAAAGCATGAATTGAGGAACAATAACAAAATCATATGGCCAGGACTTAATCAGAAAACAAGCAGAGGTCTAATGTGGATCGGGCAATGAGGTACATAAACATCAGGCAGGAGACGTAGTCAGGAAAAAAGCGGTAGTCATCACACAAAATCACAAAACAGAACTGGGCGGAACAGGAACTAGAACTTCAGAACTATGTCTGCCAGTGGTCAGCAGACAGGAGGTGCCTAAAAAAGGGTGTGGTCTTCCCATTGGTTGTCGCTGAATGATTGTACTTCAGCTGTGAGACAACAACCACCTACAGTCAGCCATTGATACTGCATATCTCAAGGTAACCCTTCCCAGTGGCTGTGCAAAACCAGCGGCCACCGGCGCCGCTGTCATCGACTCCTCTCCCATCAATAGCACAATCTACGAAAGGAACACGGTGTCACCTGGCGATCAGAGTACAAGTTGCTGGTTGCTGGAGCGGACTCCGGTGGTGACGTAACAGCCATGTGCGACAATGATGCAAACCTGGGTGCGGCCCTTCGCCAGGGCAATGTGAGACACATGCCTTGTATGGCTCACGTGTTCAACCTGGTTGTCCATCAATTTTTAAACCACTATCCCGGCCTACATGGCCTTCTGCAGAGGGTGCGCTCACTTACTGCTCACTTCCACCGTTCCCAACCTGCAGCTGAACAACTTCCATCGCTCCAGAAGTCTTTCGGTCTGCCTGTTCACCGCCCGCAATACTATTTGCAGACACACAGGAATTTGAATCTGCACATGTTGCAGCGCCTGTGGCAGCAACGGCAAACCCTGCTGCAATACATTATGACTATGCAATACGTTAGCCTGGGCTAACGAGATCCAGAGGTGGGGAAGATCACGCTGCTGACGTGGTCTCAGATCAAGTACCTATGCACCCTTCTTCACAGTTTACAAATGGCGACGAAGATGTTAAGCGCTGACGATGCCATTATCATTATGACAATTACGGTCATCTGCATACTGGAGCACACTCTAAACATTATTCAGAGTCAGGTGGTGGGACAAGAGGAAGGGGAGGAAGTACAGGAGGAGTCATATGCAGAAGGGATAACAAGATCTACAAGGTCCACACATTCAGCAGCACCAAGGCGGCAGGCATGAAACGGTGGGGGAGAGGGATTAACAAGGGCGCATAGTATCAGCCAAACTGTTGAGGAAGGTGCAGGAGCCCAGGAAAAAATGGAGGACAAACTGGCGATGGGCATGGAAGACTCAGTAGATGAGGGAGAGCTTGATCATATTTCTGTTGTGCGAGGTTGGGGGGAGAGGGCAGAGGAAGGAAGCATGATTCTCACCTCTCCGCCACCAGCACAGCAAGGACTTGGTCCTCCTGGATGCGCAAGACACATGGGTGCCTTCTTGCTGCACTACCTACAACATGACCCTCGGATTGTCCGAATTCGAAGGAATGCTGACTACTGGGTGGCCACACTCTTAGATCCCCGGTACAAGACAAAATTTGGCAAAATAAGTCCTGCCATAGAAAAGGACGCATGGAGGCAAGAGTATCAGCAGAAGCTGGTACGCAATCTTTGATCGGCTTTTCCACTAAACACCACTGCTGCACAGAGTAAATCTCAATGCTTTGTCATGGCTATGAGGAAATGGTCTTTCACTTGTCCAAATCTGAGGGACCGAGGGGTTGGATGCTGTGCTGAGTAGAGTTGAGCGCGGTTCGCGGTTCGAGGTTCTCCAGTTCTAGGCTCGAGTGATTTTGGGGCCTGTTCTAGATCGAACTAGAACTCGAGCTTTTTGCAAAAGCTCGATAGTTCTAGAAACGTTCGAGAACGGTTCTAGCAGCAAAAAACCAGCTAAATCCTAGCTTGGTTTCTGCTGTAATAGTGTAAGTCACTCTGTGAATCACACTATTATGACATTTCAGTGTATAGTGTGCGTGAACAGCGCCTTCAGATCACTGCTGTTTCTATAATGGCGATCGCCATTTTTTTTTTTTTTTTCTTGTCTTCCTTCCCTAAGCGCGCGCGTGTAGTGGGGCGGGCCAGCATGTCAGCCAATCCCAGACACACACACAGCTAAGTGGACTTTGAGCCAGAGAAGCAACGGCATGTGTGATAGGATGTCCATGTCACATGTCCCTGCATTATAAAACCAGACATTTTCTTCCAGGACGCCATTATCTGCCTTCTGCGTCTTTGGTGTCAGACATCACTGACGCAGCTCCGTCCTCCTGAGTCCTATCGCCGATACAGCTGTATGCGCTGCATACACAGCGTTAGACAGCTTAGGGAGAGCACTTTATAGCAGTCCTTTTAAGGGCTCAACTGAATAGGATAACTGAAGTGAGCACTAATATATATATTATGAGTGCAAGCCAAAAAATACATACTATACAAAGGATAAGGCTGCACATCAAACTTAGATAATGGTATAATGCCTCAAGCATATGGAAAAATATTGGAATATACAATGAAAAATGCTACTTGCTAATTTGAACATGTGAATAATGAATTGCATACCTGCCATGAATATTAGGAAAAAGGAGATATTTAGCAATCGCATTGATCAATGTAACTGAGCCCCAAGGCCTCGTCAAGGCATATCTCTATATTGGGGTCCCTAGCTCTGTGACCCTAACTGTGTGTCATCTCATTGCAATTAAAAACTGCTATGGGTGGAGAGGGGTAACTAAGGACTTTCTTATATAGGAGATGGAAAAAACATGGCCGAAAGGGGCGGAGCTGTGTTCACATTCAGAAAAAAACTACATATAACTGAATAGGATAACTGAAGTGAGCACTAATATATATATTATGAGTGCAAGCCAAAAAATACATACTATACAAAGGATAAGGCTGCACATCAAACTTAGATAATGGTATAATGCCTCAAGCATATGGAAAAATATTGGAATATACAATGAAAAATGCTACTTGCTAATTTGAACATGTGAATAATGAATTGCATACCTGCCATGAATATTAAGAAAAAGGAGATATTTAGCAATCGCATTGATCAATGTAACTGAGCCCCAAGGCCTCGTCAAGGCATATCTCTATATTGGGGTCCCTAGCTCTGTGACCCTAACTGTGTGTCATCTCATTGCAATTAAAAACTGCTATGGGTGGAGAGGGGTAACTAAGGACTTTCTTATATAGGAGATGGAAAAAACATGGCCGAAAGGGGCGGAGCTGTGTTCACATTCAGAAAAAAACTACATATAACTGAATAGGATAACTGAAGTGAGCACTAATATATATATTATGAGTGCAAGCCAAAAAATACATACTATACAAAGGATAAGGCTGCACATCAAACTTAGATAATGGTATAATGCCTCAAGCATATGGAAAAATATTGGAATATACAATGAAAAATGCTACTTGCTAATTTGAACATGTGAATAATGAATTGCATACCTGCCATGAATATTAGGAAAAAGGAGATATTTAGCAATCGCATTGATCAATGTAACTGAGCCCCAAGGCCTCGTCAAGGCATATCTCTATATTGGGGTCCCTAGCTCTGTGACCCTAACTGTGTGTCATCTCATTGCAATTAAAAACTGCTATGGGTGGAGAGGGGTAACTAAGGACTTTCTTATATAGGAGATGGAAAAAACATGGCCGAAAGGGGCGGAGCTGTGTTCACATTCAGAAAAAAACTACATATAACTGAATAGGATAACTGAAGTGAGCACTAATATATATATTATGAGTGCAAGCCAAAAAATACATACTATACAAAGGATAAGGCTGCACATCAAACTTAGATAATGGTATAATGCCTCAAGCATATGGAAAAATATTGGAATATACAATGAAAAATGCTACTTGCTAATTTGAACATGTGAATAATGAATTGCATACCTGCCATGAATATTAGGAAAAAGGAGATATTTAGCAATCGCATTGATCAATGTAACTGAGCCCCAAGGCCTCGTCAAGGCATATCTCTATATTGGGGTCCCTAGCTCTGTGACCCTAACTGTGTGTCATCTCATTGCAATTAAAAACTGCTATGGGTGGAGAGGGGTAACTAAGGACTTTCTTATATAGGAGATGGAAAAAACATGGCCGAAAGGGGCGGAGCTGTGTTCACATTCAGAAAAAAAAAACTACATATAACTGAATAGGATAACTGAAGTGAGCACTAATATATATATTATGAGTGCAAGCCAAAAAATACATACTATACAAAGGATAAGGCTGCACATCAAACTTAGATAATGGTATAATGCCTCAAGCATATGGAAAAATATTGGAATATACAATGAAAAATGCTACTTGCTAATTTGAACATGTGAATAATGAATTGCATACCTGCCATGAATATTAGGAAAAAGGAGATATTTAGCAATCGCATTGATCAATGTAACTGAGCCCCAAGGCCTCGTCAAGGCATATCTCTATATTGGGGTCCCTAGCTCTGTGACCCTAACTGTGTGTCATCTCATTGCAATTAAAAACTGCTATGGGTGGAGAGGGGTAACTAAGGACTTTCTTATATAGGAGATGGAAAAAACATGGCCGAAAGGGGCGGAGCTGTGTTCACATTCAGAAAAAAACTACATATAACTGAATAGGATAACTGAAGTGAGCACTAATATATATATTATGAGTGCAAGCCAAAAAATACATACTATACAAAGGATAAGGCTGCACATCAAACTTAGATAATGGTATAATGCCTCAAGCATATGGAAAAATATTGGAATATACAATGAAAAATGCTACTTGCTAATTTGAACATGTGAATAATGAATTGCATACCTGCCATGAATATTAGGAAAAAGGAGATATTTAGCAATCGCATTGATCAATGTAACTGAGCCCCAAGGCCTCGTCAAGGCATATCTCTATATTGGGGTCCCTAGCTCTGTGACCCTAACTGTGTGTCATCTCATTGCAATTAAAAACTGCTATGGGTGGAGAGGGGTAACTAAGGACTTTCTTATATAGGAGATGGAAAAAACATGGCCGAAAGGGGCGGAGCTGTGTTCACATTCAGAAAAAAACTACATATAACTGAATAGGATAACTGAAGTGAGCACTAATATATATATTATGAGTGCAAGCCAAAAAATACATACTATACAAAGGATAAGGCTGCACATCAAACTTAGATAATGGTATAATGCCTCAAGCATATGGAAAAATATTGGAATATACAATGAAAAATGCTACTTGCTAATTTGAACATGTGAATAATGAATTGCATACCTGCCATGAATATTAGGAAAAAGGAGATATTTAGCAATCGCATTGATCAATGTAACTGAGCCCCAAGGCCTCGTCAAGGCATATCTCTATATTGGGGTCCCTAGCTCTGTGACCCTAACTGTGTGTCATCTCATTGCAATTAAAAACTGCTATGGGTGGAGAGGGGTAACTAAGGACTTTCTTATATAGGAGATGGAAAAAACATGGCCGAAAGGGGCGGAGCTGTGTTCACATTCAGAAAAAAACTACATATAACTGAATAGGATAACTGAAGTGAGCACTAATATATATATTATGAGTGCAAGCCAAAAAATACATACTATACAAAGGATAAGGCTGCACATCAAACTTAGATAATGGTATAATGCCTCAAGCATATGGAAAAATATTGGAATATACAATGAAAAATACTACTTGCTAATTTGAACATGTGAATAATGAATTGCATACCTGCCATGAATATTAGGAAAAAGGAGATATTTAGCAATCGCATTGATCAATGTAACTGAGCCCCAAGGCCTCGTCAAGGCATATCTCTATATTGGGGTCCCTAGCTCTGTGACCCTAACTGTGTGTCATCTCATTGCAATTAAAAACTGCTATGGGTGGAGAGGGGTAACTAAGGACTTTCTTATATAGGAGATGGAAAAAACATGACCGAAAGGGGCGGAGCTGTGTTCACATTAAGAAAAAAACTACATATAACTGAATAGGATAACTGAAGTGAGCACTAATATATATATTATGAGTGCAAGCCAAAAAATACATACTATACAAAGGATAAGGCTGCACATCAAACTTAGATAATGGTATAATGCCTCAAGCATATGGAAAAATATTGGAATATACAATGAAAAATGCTACTTGCTAATTTGAACATGTGAATAATGAATTGCATACCTGCCATGAATATTAGGAAAAAGGAGATATTTAGCAATCGCATTGATCAATGTAACTGAGCCCCAAGGCCTCGTCAAGGCATATCTCTATATTGGGGTCCCTAGCTCTGTGACCCTAACTGTGTGTCATCTCATTGCAATTAAAAACTGCTATGGGTGGAGAGGGGTAACTAAGGACTTTCTTATATAGGAGATGGAAAAAACATGGCCGAAAGGGGCGGAGCTGTGTTCACATTCAGAAAAAAAAAACTACATATAACTGAATAGGATAACTGAAGTGAGCACTAATATATATATTATGAGTGCAAGCCAAAAAATACATACTATACAAAGGATAAGGCTGCACATCAAACTTAGATAATGGTATAATGCCTCAAGCATATGGAAAAATATTGGAATATACAATGAAAAATGCTACTTGCTAATTTGAACATGTGAATAATGAATTGCATACCTGCCATGAATATTAGGAAAAAGGAGATATTTAGCAATCGCATTGATCAATGTAACTGAGCCCCAAGGCCTCGTCAAGGCATATCTCTATATTGGGGTCCCTAGCTCTGTGACCCTAACTGTGTGTCATCTCATTGCAATTAAAAACTGCTATGGGTGGAGAGGGGTAACTAATGACTTTCTTATATAGGAGATGGAAAAAACATGGCCGAAAGGGGCGGAGCTGTGTTCACATTCAGAAAAAAAACTACATATAACTGAATAGGATAACTGAAGTGAGCACTAATATATATATTATGAGTGCAAGCCAAAAAATACATACTATACAAAGGATAAGGCTGCACATCAAACTTAGATAATGGTATAATGCCTCAAGCATATGGAAAAATATTGGAATATACAATGAAAAATGCTACTTGCTAATTTGAACATGTGAATAATGAATTGCATACCTGCCATGAATATTAGGAAAAAGGAGATATTTAGCAATCGCATTGATCAATGTAACTGAGCCCCAAGGCCTCGTCAAGGCATATCTCTATATTGGGGTCCCTAGCTCTGTGACCCTAACTGTGTGTCATCTCATTGCAATTAAAAACTGCTATGGGTGGAGAGGGGTAACTAAGGACTTTCTTATATAGGAGATGGAAAAAACATGGCCGAAAGGGGCGGAGCTGTGTTCACATTCAGAAAAAAACTACATATAACTGAATAGGATAACTGAAGTGAGCACTAATATATATATTATGAGTGCAAGCCAAAAAATACATACTATACAAAGGATAAGGCTGCACATCAAACTTAGATAATGGTATAATGCCTCAAGCATATGGAAAAATATTGGAATATACAATGAAAAATGCTACTTGCTAATTTGAACATGTGAATAATGAATTGCATACCTGCCATGAATATTAGGAAAAAGGAGATATTTAGCAATCGCATTGATCAATGTAACTGAGCCCCAAGGCCTCGTCAAGGCATATCTCTATATTGGGGTCCCTAGCTCTGTGACCCTAACTGTGTGTCATCTCATTGCAATTAAAAACTGCTATGGGTGGAGAGGGGTAACTAAGGACTTTCTTATATAGGAGATGGAAAAAACATGGCCGAAAGGGGCGGACCTGTGTTCACATTCAGAAAAAAACTACATATAACTGAATAGGATAACTGAAGTGAGCACTAATATATATATTATGAGTGCAAGCCAAAAAATACATACTATACAAAGGATAAGGCTGCACATCAAACTTAGATAATGGTATAATGCCTCAAGCATATGGAAAAATATTGGAATATACAATGAAAAATGCTACTTGCTAATTTGAACATGTGAATAATGAATTGCATACCTGCCATGAATATTAGGAAAAAGGAGATATTTAGCAATCGCATTGATCAATGTAACTGAGCCCCAAGGCCTCGTCAAGGCATATCTCTATATTGGGGTCCCTAGCTCTGTGACCCTAACTGTGTGTCATCTCATTGCAATTAAAAACTGCTATGGGTGGAGAGGGGTAACTAAGGACTTTCTTATATAGGAGATGGAAAAAACATGGCCGAAAGGGGCGGAGCTGTGTTCACATTCAGAAAAAAACTACATATAACTGAATAGGATAACTGAAGTGAGCACTAATATATATATTATGAGTGCAAGCCAAAAAATACATACTATACAAAGGATAAGGCTGCACATCAAACTTAAATAATGGTATAATGCCTCAAGCATATGGAAAAATATTGGAATATACAATGAAAAATGCTACTTGCTAATTTGAACATGTGAATAATGAATTGCATACCTGCCATGAATATTAGGAAAAAGGAGATATTTAGCAATCGCATTGATCAATGTAACTGAGCCCCAAGGCCTCGTCAAGGCATATCTCTATATTGGGGTCCCTAGCTCTGTGACCCTAACTGTGTGTCATCTCATTGCAATTAAAAACTGCTATGGGTGGAGAGGGGTAACTAAGGACTTTCTTATATAGGAGATGGAAAAAACATGGCCGAAAGGGGCGGAGCTGTGTTCACATTCAGAAAAAAACTACATATAACTGAATAGGATAACTGAAGTGAGCACTAATATATATATTATGAGTGCAAGCCAAAAAATACATACTATACAAAGGATAAGGCTGCACATCAAACTTAGATAATGGTATAATGCCTCAAGCATATGGAAAAATATTGGAATATACAATGAAAAATGCTACTTGCTAATTTGAACATGTGAATAATGAATTGCATACCTGCCATGAATATTAGGAAAAAGGAGATATTTAGCAATCGCATTGATCAATGTAACTGAGCCCCAAGGCCTCGTCAAGGCATATCTCTATATTGGGGTCCCTAGCTCTGTGACCCTAACTGTGTGTCATCTCATTGCAATTAAAAACTGCTATGGGTGGAGAGGGGTAACTAAGGACTTTCTTATATAGGAGATGGAAAAAACATGGCCGAAAGGGGCGGAGCTGTGTTCACATTCAGAAAAAAACTACATATAACTGAATAGGATAACTGAAGTGAGCACTAATATATATATTATGAGTGCAAGCCAAAAAATACATACTATACAAAGGATAAGGCTGCACATCAAACTTAGATAATGGTATAATGCCTCAAGCATATGGAAAAATATTGGAATATACAATGAAAAATGCTACTTGCTAATTTGAACATGTGAATAATGAATTGCATACCTGCCATGAATATTAGGAAAAAGGAGATATTTAGCAATCGCATTGATCAATGTAACTGAGCCCCAAGGCCTCGTCAAGGCATATCTCTATATTGGGGTCCCTAGCTCTGTGACCCTAACTGTGTGTCATCTCATTGCAATTAAAAACTGCTATGGGTGGAGAGGGGTAACTAAGGACTTTCTTATATAGGAGATGGAAAAAACATGGCCGAAAGGGGCGGAGCTGTGTTCACATTCAGAAAAAAACTACATATATCTGAATAGGATAACTGAAGTGAGCACTAATATATATATTATGAGTGCAAGCCAAAAAATACATACTATACAAAGGATAAGGCTGCACATCAAACTTAGATAATGGTATAATGCCTCAAGCATATGGAAAAATATTGGAATATACAATGAAAAATGCTACTTGCTAATTTGAACATGTGAATAATGAATTGCATACCTGCCATGAATATTAGGAAAAAGGAGATATTTAGCAATCGCATTGATCAATGTAACTGAGCCCCAAGGCCTCGTCAAGGCATATCTCTATATTGGGGTCCCTAGCTCTGTGACCCTAACTGTGTGTCATCTCATTGCAATTAAAAACTGCTATGGGTGGAGAGGGGTAACTAAGGACTTTCTTATATAGGAGATGGAAAAAACATGGCCGAAAGGGGCGGAGCTGTGTTCACATTCAGAAAAAAACTACATATAACTGAATAGGATAACTGAAGTGAGCACTAATATATATATTATGAGTGCAAGCCAAAAAATACATACTATACAAAGGATAAGGCTGCACATCAAACTTAGATAATGGTATAATGCCTCAAGCATATGGAAAAATATTGGAATATACAATGAAAAATGCTACTTGCTAATTTGAACATGTGAATAATGAATTGCATACCTGCCATGAATATTAGGAAAAAGGAGATATTTAGCAATCACATTGATCAATGTAACTGAGCCCCAAGGCCTCGTCAAGGCATATCTCTATATTGGGGTCCCTAGCTCTGTGACCCTAACTGTGTGTCATCTCATTGCAATTAAAAACTGCTATGGGTGGAGAGGGGTAACTAAGGACTTTCTTATATAGGAGATGGAAAAAACATGGCCGAAAGGGGCGGAGCTGTGTTCACATTCAGAAAAAAACTACATATAACTGAATAGGATAACTGAAGTGAGCACTAATATATATATTATGAGTGCAAGCCAAAAAATACATACTATACAAAGGATAAGGCTGCACATCAAACTTAGATAATGGTATAATGCCTCAAGCATATGGAAAAATATTGGAATATACAATGAAAAATGCTACTTGCTAATTTGAACATGTGAATAATGAATTGCATACCTGCCATGAATATTAGGAAAAAGGAGATATTTAGCAATCGCATTGATCAATGTAACTGAGCCCCAAGGCCTCGTCAAGGCATATCTCTATATTGGGGTCCCTAGCTCTGTGACCCTAACTGTGTGTCATCTCATTGCAATTAAAAACTGCTATGGGTGGAGAGGGGTAACTAAGGACTTTCTTATATAGGAGATGGAAAAAACATGGCCGAAAGGGGCGGACCTGTGTTCACATTCAGAAAAAAACTACATATAACTGAATAGGATAACTGAAGTGAGCACTAATATATATATTATGAGTGCAAGCCAAAAAATACATACTATACAAAGGATAAGGCTGCACATCAAACTTAGATAATGGTATAATGCCTCAAGCATATGGAAAAATATTGGAATATACAATGAAAAATGCTACTTGCTAATTTGAACATGTGAATAATGAATTGCATACCTGCCATGAATATTAGGAAAAAGGAGATATTTAGCAATCGCATTGATCAATGTAACTGAGCCCCAAGGCCTCGTCAAGGCATATCTCTATATTGGGGTCCCTAGCTCTGTGACCCTAACTGTGTGTCATCTCATTGCAATTAAAAACTGCTATGGGTGGAGAGGGGTAACTAAGGACTTTCTTATATAGGAGATGGAAAAAACATGGCGAAAAGGGGCAGAGCTGTGTTCACATTCAGAAAAAAACTACATATAACTGAATATAGTTATATGTAGTTTTTTTCTGAATGTGAACACAGCTCCGCCCCTTTCGGCCATGTTTTTTCCATCTCCTATATAAGAAAGTCCTTAGTTACCCCTCTCCACCCATAGCAGTTTTTAATTGCAATGAGATGACACACAGTTAGGGTCACAGAGCTAGGGACCCCAATATAGAGATATGCCTTGACGAGGCCTTGGGGCTCAGTTACATTGATCAATGTGATTGCTAAATATCTCCTCTTTCCTAATATTCATGGCAGGTATGCAATTCATTATTCACATGTTCAAATTAGCAAGTAGCATTTTTCATTGTATATTCCAATATTTTTCCATATGCTTGAGGCATTATACCATTATCTAAGTTTGATGTGCAGCCTTATCCTTTGTATAGTATGTATTTTTTGGCTTGCACTCATAATATATATATTAGTGCTCACTTCAGTTATCCTATTCAGTTATATGTAGTTTTTTTCTGAATGTGAACACAGCTCCGCCCCTTTCGGCCATGTTTTTTCCATCTCCTATATAAGAAAGTCCTTAGTTACCCCTCTCCACCCATAGCAGTTTTTAATTGCAATGAGATGACACACAGTTAGGGTCACAGAGCTAGGGACCCCAATATAGAGATATGCCTTGACGAGGCCTTGGGGCTCAGTTACATTGATCAATGCGATTGCTAAATATCTCCCTTTTCCTAATATTCATGGCAGGTATGCAATTCATTATTCACATGTTCAAATTAGCAAGTAGCATTTTTCATTGTATATTCCAATATTTTTCCATATGCTTGAGGCATTATACCATTATCTAAGTTTGATGTGCAGCCTTATCCTTTGTATAGTATGTATTTTTTGGCTTGCACTCATAATATATATATTAGTGCTCACTTCAGTTATCCTATTCAGTTATATGTAGTTTTTTTCTGAATGTGAACACAGCTCCGCCCCTTTCGGCCATGTTTTTTCCATCTCCTATATAAGAAAGTCCTTAGTTACCCCTCTCCACCCATAGCAGTTTTTAATTGCAATGAGATGACACACAGTTAGAGTCACAGAGCTAGGGACCCCAATATAGAGATATGCCTTGACGAGGCCTTGGGGCTCAGTTATATTGATCAATGTGATTGCTAAATATCTCCTTTTTCCTAATATTCATGGCAGGTATGCAATTCATTATTCACATGTTCAAATTAGCAAGTAGCATTTTTCATTGTATATTCCAATATTTTTCCATATGCTTGAGGCATTATACCATTATCTAAGTTTGATGTGCAGCCTTATCCTTTGTATAGTATGTATTTTTTGGCTTGCACTCATAATATATATATTAGTGCTCACTTCAGTTATCCTATTCAGTTATATGTAGTTTTTTTCTGAATGTGAACACAGCTCCGCCCCTTTCGGCCATGTTTTTTCCATCTCCTATATAAGAAAGTCCTTAGTTACCCCTCTCCACCCATAGCAGTTTTTAATTGCAATGAGATGAGACACAGTTAGGGTCACAGAGCTAGGGACCCCAATATAGAGATATGCCTTGACGAGGCCATGGGGCTCAGTTACATTGATCAATGCGATTGCTAAATATCTCCTTTTTCCTAATATTCATGGCAGGTATGCAATTCATTATTCACATGTTCAAATTAGCAAGTAGCATTTTTCATTGTATATTCCAATATTTTTCCATATGCTTGAGGCATTATACCATTATCTAAGTTTGATGTGCAGCCTTATCCTTTGTATAGTATGTATTTTTTGGCTTGCACTCATAATATATATATTAGTGCTCACTTCAGTTATCCTATTCAGTTATATGTAGTTTTTTTCTGAATGTGAACACAGCTCCGCCCCTTTCGGCCATGTTTTTTCCATCTCCTATATAAGAAAGTCCTTAGTTACCCCTCTCCACCCATAGCAGTTTTTAATTGCAATGAGATGACACACAGTTAGGGTCACAGAGCTAGGGACCCCAATATAGAGATATGCCTTGACGAGGCCTTGGGGCTCAGTTACATTGATCAATGCGATTGCTAAATATCTCCTTTTTCCTAATATTCATGGCAGGTATGCAATTCATTATTCACATGTTCAAATTAGCAAGTAGCATTTTTCATTGTATATTCCAATATTTTTCCATATGCTTGAGGCATTATACCATTATCTAAGTTTGATGTGCAGCCTTATCCTTTGTATAGTATGTATTTTTTGGCTTGCACTCATAATATATATATTAGTGCTCACTTCAGTTATCCTATTCAGTTATATGTAGTTTTTTTCTGAATGTGAACACAGCTCCGCCCCTTTCGGCCATGTTTTTTCCATCTCCTATATAAGAAAGTCCTTAGTTACCCCTCTCCACCCATAGCAGTTTTTAATTGCAATGAGATGACACACAGTTAGGGTCACAGAGCTAGGGACCCCAATATAGAGATATGCCTTGACGAGGCCTTGGGGCTCAGTTACATTGATCAATGCGATTGCTAAATATCTCCTTTTTCCTAATATTCATGGCAGGTATGCAATTCATTATTCACATGTTCAAATTAGCAAGTAGCATTTTTCATTGTATATTCCAATATTTTTCCATATGCTTGAGGCATTATACCATTATCTAAGTTTGATGTGCAGCCTTATCCTTTGTATAGTATGTATTTTTTGGCTTGCACTCATAATATATATATTAGTGCTCACTTCAGTTATCCTATTCAGTTATATGTAGTTTTTTTCTGAATGTGAACACAGCTCCGCCCCTTTCGGCCATGTTTTTTCCATCTCCTATATAAGAAAGTCCTTAGTTACCCCTCTCCACCCATAGCAGTTTTTAATTGCAATGAGATGACACACAGTTAGGGTCACAGAGCTAGGGACCCCAATATAGAGATATGCCTTGACGAGGCCTTGGGGCTCAGTTACATTGATCAATGCGATTGCTAAATATCTCCTTTTTCCTAATATTCATGGCAGGTATGCAATTCATTATTCACATGTTCAAATTAGCAAGTAGCATTTTTCATTGTATATTCCAATATTTTTCCATATGCTTGAGGCATTATACCATTATCTTTTAAGGGCTCAAACCGGCAGGGTCAGAGAGCCATAGGTGACAGGTCCTGAAAACAGCAACAGTGTCTGTGTAGCCAAGGTCAGGGATTTCCTCCCTGCATTTCACCATTAGGAGGGAATAGAAAGGCAGGCTTCCATTCCTCTACCCAGAGCACCACAATCCTGCCACTGTACCCTCTTGTCCTCTGCACACTCCAACTCATTATAACTAAGCCATTATACTAGCAAACACTCAGTGTACCTAGTGGCATCCTATACGTGGCTATTGGACTTTGCTATAGTCCCACTAGTGAAAAGACATTTGCAGAGCGCGTCTGCCTGCATTGCACACTCTAACTCATGATAACTAAGCCATTATACTAGCAAACACTCAGTGTACCTAGTGGCATCCTATACGTGGCTATTGGACTTTGCTATAGTCCCACTAGTGCAAAGACATTTGCAGAGCGCGTCTGCCTGCATTGCACACTCCAACTCATTATAACTAAGCCATTATACTAGCAAACAGTCAGTGTACCTAGTGGCATCCTATACGTGGCTATTGGACTTTGCTATAGTCCCACTAGTGCAAAGACATTTGCAGAGTGCGTCTGCCTGCATTGCACACTCCAACTCATTATAACTAAGCCATTATACTAGCAAACACTCAGTGTACCTAGTGGCATCCTATACGTGGCTGCGGGGGATGAAAACTGCCGTAGTGTAATAGTGTAATAAAAATTACCCCCGTCGCAAGTGTTTTTGCCAACCTATTTTTGGCGGCTATAGAAACTGAATTAGTTTATGGTATGCAAAATCCTTTCTTGAGACATATCAAAACATATCTCAGATATGTCGATGATATTTTCATCATTTGGGACGGGTCACAGGAGGAATTTGAAAATTTTGTAGCATACTTGAATAGGGTCAACGTTTACAACATGAGATTCACCCACGTGTTTGGGGATAAAAAATTGGAATTTTTGGATGTAAAATTATCCTTGAATCACGGTTCCCTCACCCGTGAGGTCTTCAGAAAATCCACGGCTAAAAACACACTATTACACTACGGCAGTTTTCATCCCCCGCATGTAAAAAAATCGCTACCCTTTGGTCAATTTTTGCGAACCAACAGAATTAATAATGACAGAAAAATTCGAGACGAACAGTTCCTGGAGCTTACTGGTCGCCTCAAGGAGAGAGGATATCCGTCCTCTGTCATTGAGGCTGCAAAGATTCGCACGCTACTGAGAACAGAGGAAGGAGATAGTAATAATGAAAGAACCAGTTGGGAGGTCATAGGTACGGGCAGAGGTGGAAGGAACGTATATGACAAAAAATTCCCATTCACTTTCAAATTTGGCCCTATGGACCATCAGATAAAGGCAAGCATTAGGAAACACTGGCACGTGTTAGAAAACGATCCTGTATTGAAAAATAGAGTAGCACTTTGTCCTCTGATCACGTATAAGAGGAGTAGGAATTTAGGAGACGTCCTCGTGCACAATAGGTGGAGGGACAGAAGTAGTACATGGCTTGAAAAAACCCCCATGAAGGGAAATTTCAAGTGTGGAAATTGTAGGTTCTGTCCTTTCCATCTTATAGAAAAAACACTACGTATGGGTGATGTCACCTTTAATGTAACAGATTTTATCTCGTGTAAAACAAAGAATGTGGTATATGTCATCTACTGCCCATGTTTACGATATTACATCGGTAAAACCATCCGATGCTTATATGTGCGTTTTCGGGAGCATTTTAATTCTATTACCTCTGGTAAAGGGTCACCAAGACTCATCCAACATATAAGGGAATGCCATGCGGGAAATCCTGAGTCCCTGAGATTTGCCGGTGTCTTGAGGGTGTCTCCGTCCGATTCTGGGGGGGACACCCACAAGACACTATTGCAGAAAGAATCGCGATTGATTATAAGAACAAGGGCGATGGGCCCTTTGGGTCTCAACGATCGCAACGATATGGCTGTATTCCTTTGATGAGATGACCTGAGGTTATGTTAACAAGTAGTGGAACTTAAAATTATAATTAAAAAAAATAAAATTAGTAAACTATTTAAAAATTAGGAGTCAGACAACGTTACATATAAGGTAGCGCCAAAGTGCATATTCCAAAACAGGGTATCTTTCATTTTCTTATTACTAGTGGTTACGTGGCAATGAACATAAGTGGGCCCTTACCGGTATTTCGGGTCTCTCTATTTTCCTATTTCTCCTACTTTTCCATTTTTTTTTTTTTTTTTTTTTCTTTCTCCCTTTTTTTCGTCTTTTGTCAGCCCTTTTTGTCTTTTATGACTTCTGTGGCCCCTGATCGTCCATGGAAGCAATGAGGGTTAAACCTTTTTCCCCAATTGTTATTAGAAGGAAAAAATATTTTCCTTTTTTTAAAAAATAAATAGGTCTAGGAGTTCATGATCTGCGCTCGTTATTCTCCTTTGCCAGTCCAGGACATAAAGCAAGAGCTACTTGGTATATAATAGATGGTACAAAAAAACCTTAGGGGATAAATTAAAAATTAAAAATTAAAAATCAAAAAATAAAGATGCTTCCCCTATATTCCCGCTGTAAAATTAGGAGGCTCTTTCTTTCCTCTGGGTATTGCCGGTTGCATACAAACCCGGGTGCACATGGATAGAAAATAAACATGAATAACTGTAAAATATTTTAGCTCCACTCTAGCCACCGGTATGCTCAGACATTTATGAAAAAATATGCATAACTTACAAAAAATTAAATTTTGACCGTTTTGAAAATGTGTAATAATGGGTTAATATTAACAATGGTGGATATCATGCATATATAGTGGTCTGTTATACTGTTCCAATGTCATTGTAGTTTGTTGATGTTGTGTGTATATGTCAGCGGCTGATGCTGCTTTTTAATTAGCACTCACATCAGCTGGGAAGACTCTTAAAGACGACCAGCTGGTTGTTTTCTCTAGGACTCGACAAAGCGCGTGTCAGCGCGAAACAGGCTGTCGTCCGTTCACCGTCCCCTGCACCCCCTCTCTCCCCATGCTCCTGTATTTTGTCTGCAATAACGCAGAATAAAGGATATTTTTTGCACGCGATGGAGTGAGTTGCCGCATTCTGTTCTAGGATTTGTGGTCATTATAACTAAGCCATTATACTAGCAAACACTCAGTGTACCTAGTGGCATCCTATACGTGGCTATTGGACTTTGCTATAGTCCCACTAGTGCAAAGACATTTGCAGAGCGCGTCTGCCTGCATTGCACACTCCAACTCATTATAACTAAGCCATTATACTAGCAAACACTCAGTGTACCTAGTGGCATCCTATACGTGGCTATTGGACTTTGCTATAGTCCCACTAGTGAAAAGACATTTGCAGAGCGCGTCTGCCTGCATTGCACACTCTAACTCATGATAACTAAGCCATTATACTAGCAAACACTCAGTGTACCTAGTGGCATCCTATACGTGGCTATTGGACTTTGCTATAGTCCCACTAGTGCAAAGACATTTGCAGAGCGCGTCTGCCTGCATTGCACACTCCAACTCATTATAACTAAGCCATTATACTAGCAAACAGTCAGTGTACCTAGTGGCATCCTATACGTGGCTATTGGACTTTGCTATAGTCCCACTAGTGCAAAGACATTTGCAGAGCGCGTCTGCCTGCATTGCACACTTCAACTCATGATAACTAAGCCATTATACTAGCAAACACTCAGTGTACCTAGTGGCATCCTATACGTGGCTATTGGACTTTTGCTATAGTCCCACTAGTGCAAAGACATTTGCAGAGCGCGTCTGCCTGCATTGCACACTCCAACTCATTATAACTAAGCCATTAGACTAGCAAACACTCAGTGTACCTAGTGGCATCCTATACGTGGCTATTGGACTTTGCTATAGTCCCACTAGTGCAAAGACATTTGCAGAGCGCGTCTGCCTGCATTGCACACTCCAACTCATTATAACTAAGCCATTATACTAGCAAACACTCAGTGTACCTAGTGGCATCCTATACGTGGCTATTGGACTTTGCTATAGTCCCACTAGTGCAAAGACATTTGCAGAGCGCGTCTGCCTGCATTGCACACTCCAACTCATTATAACTAAGCCATTATACTAGCAAACACTCAGTGTACCTAGTGGCATCCTATACGTGGCTATTGGACTTTGCTATAGTCCCACTAGTGATAAGACATTTGCAGAGCGCGTCTGCCTGCATTGCACACTCCAACTCATGATAACTAAGCCATTATACTAGCAAACACTCAGTGTACCTAGTGGCATCCTATACGTGGCTATTGGACTTTGCTATAGTCCCACTAGTGCAAAGACATTTGCAGAGCGCGTCTGCCTGCATTGCACACTCCAACTCATTATAACTAAGCCATTAGACTAGCAAACACTCAGTGTACCTAGTGGCATCCTATACGTGGCTATTGGACTTTTCTATAGTCCCACTAGTGCAAAGACATTTGCAGAGCGCGTCTGCCTGCATTGCACACTCCAACTCATTATAACTAAGCCATTATACTAGCAAACACTCAGTGTACCTAGTGGCATCCTATCTGTGGCTATTGGACTTTGCTATAGTCCCACTAGTGCAAAGACATTTGCAGAGCGCGTCTGCCTGCATTGCACACTCCAACTCATTATAACTAAGCCATTATACTAGCAAACACTCAGTGTACCTAGTGGCATCCTATACGTGGCTATTGGACTTTGCTATAGTCCCACTAGTGCAAAGACATTTGCAGAGCGCGTCTGCCTGCATTGCACACTCCAACTCATTATAACTAAGCCATTATACTAGCAAACACTCAGTGTACCTAGTGGCATCCTATACGTGGCTATTGGACTTTGCTATAGTCCCACTAGTGCAAAGACATTTGCAGAGCACCTCTACCTGCATTGCACACTCCAACTCATGATAACTAAGTCATTATACTAGCAAACACTCAGTGTACCTAGTGGCATCCTATACGTGGCTATTGGATTTTGCTATAGTCCCACTAGTGAAAAGACATTTGCAGAGCGCGTCTGCCTGCATTGCACACTCCAACTCATTATAACTAAGCCATTATACTAGCAAACACTCAGTGTACCTAGTGGCATCCTATCTGTGGCTATTGGACTTTGCTATAGTCCCACTAGTGCAAAGACATTTGCAGAGCGCGTCTGCCTGCATTGCACACTCCAACTCATTATAACTAAGCCATTATACTAGCAAACACTCAGTGTACCTAGTGGCATCCTATACGTGGCTATTGGACTTTGCTATAGTCCCACTAGTGCAAAGACATTTGCAGAGCGCGTCTGCCTGCATTGCACACTCCAACTCATTATAACTAAGCCATTAGACTAGCAAACACTCAGTGTACCTAGTGGCATCCTATACGTGGCTATTGGACTTTTCTATAGTCCCACTAGTGCAAAGACATTTGCAGAGCGCGTCTGCCTGCATTGCACACTCCAACTCATTATAACTAAGCCATTATACTAGCAAACACTCAGTGTACCTAGTGGCATCCTATCTGTGGCTATTGGACTTTGCTATAGTCCCACTAGTGCAAAGACATTTGCAGAGCGCGTCTGCCTGCATTGCACACTCCAACTCATTATAACTAAGCCATTATACTAGCAAACACTCAGTGTACCTAGTGGCCTCCTATACGTGGCTATTGGACTTTGCTATAGTCCCACTAGTGCAAAGACATTTGCAGAGCGCGTCTGCCTGCATTGCACACTCCAACTCATTATAACTAAGCCATTATACTAGCAAACACTCAGTGTACCTAGTGGCATCCTATACGTGGCTATTGGACTTTGCTATAGTCCCACTAGTGCAAAGACATTTGCAGAGCACCTCTACCTGCATTGCACACTCCAACTCATGATAACTAAGTCATTATACTAGCAAACACTCAGTGTACCTAGTGGCATCCTATACGTGGCTATTGGATTTTGCTATAGTCCCACTAGTGAAAAGACATTTGCAGAGCGCGTCTGCCTGCATTGCACACTCCAACTCATTATAACTAAGCCATTATACTAGCAAACACTCAGTGTACCTAGTGGCATCCTATCTGTGGCTATTGGACTTTGCTATAGTCCCACTAGTGCAAAGACATTTGCAGAGCGCGTCTGCCTGCATTGCACACTCCAACTCATTATAACTAAGCCATTATACTAGCAAACACTCAGTGTACCTAGTGGCATCCTATACGTGGCTATTGGACTTTGCTATAGTCCCACTAGTGCAAAGACATTTGCAGAGCGCGTCTGCCTGCATTGCACACTCCAACTCATTATAACTAAGCCATTATACTAGCAAACACTCAGTGTACCTAGTGGCATCCTATACGTGGCTATTGGACTTTGCTATAGTCACACTAGTGAAAAGACATTTGCAGAGCGCGTCTGCCTGCATTGCACACTCTAACTCATGATAACTAAGCCATTATACTAGCAAACACTCAGTGTACCTAGTGGCATCCTATACGTGGCTATTGGACTTTGCTATAGTCCCACTAGTGCAAAGACATTTGCAGAGCGCGTCTGCCTGCATTGCACACTCCAACTCATTATAACTAAGCCATTATACTAGCAAACAGTCAGTGTACCTAGTGGCATCCTATACGTGGCTATTGGACTTTGCTATAGTCCCACTAGTGCAAAGACATTTGCAGAGCGCGTCTGCCTGCATTGCACACTCCAACTCATTATAACTAAGCCATTATACTAGCAAACACTCAGTGTACCTAGTGGCATCCTATACGTGGCTATTGGACTTTGCTATAGTCCCACTAGTGAAAAGACATTTGCAGAGCGCGTCTGCCTGCATTGCACACTCCAACTCATGATAACTAAGCCATTATACTAGCAAACACTCAGTGTACCTAGTGGCATCCTATACGTGGCTATTGGACTTTTGCTATAGTCCCACTAGTGCAAAGACATTTGCAGAGCGCGTCTGCCTGCATTGCACACTCCAACTCATTATAACTAAGCCATTAGACTAGCAAACACTCAGTGTACCTAGTGGCATCCTATACGTGGCTATTGGACTTTGCTATAGTCCCACTAGTGCAAAGACATTTGCAGAGCGGGTCTGCCTGCATTGCACACTCCAACTCATTATAACTAAGCCATTATACTAGCAAACACTCAGTGTACCTAGTGGCATCCTATACGTGGCTATTGGACTTTGCTATAGTCCCACTAGTGCAAAGACATTTGCAGAGCGCGTCTGCCTGCATTGCACACTCCAACTCATTATAACTAAGCCATTATACTAGCAAACACTCAGTGTACCTAGTGGCATCCTATACGTGGCTATTGGACTTTGCTATAGTCCCACTAGTGAAAAGACATTTGCAGGGCGCGTCTGCCTGCATTGCACACTCCAACTCATGATAACTAAGCCATTATACTAGCAAACACTCAGTGTACCTAGTGGCATCCTATACGTGGCTATTGGACTTTGCTATAGTCCCACTAGTGCAAAGACATTTGCAGAGCGCGTCTGCCTGCATTGCACACTCCAACTCATTATAACTAAGCCATTAGACTAGCAAACACTCAGTATACCTAGTGGCATCCTATACGTGGCTATTGGACTTTGCTTTAGTCCCACTAGTGCAAAGACATTTGCAGAGCGCGTCTGCCTGCATTGCACACTCCAACTCATTATAACTAAGCCATTATACTAGCAAACACTCAGTGTACCTAGTGGCATCCTATCTGTGGCTATTGGACTTTGCTATAGTCCCACTAGTGCAAAGACATTTGCAGAGCGCGTCTGCCTGCATTGCACTCTCCAACTCATTATAACTAAGCCATTATACTAGCAAACACTCAGTGTACCTAGTGGCATCCTATACGTGGCTATTGGACTTTGCTATAGTCCCACTAGTGAAAAGACATTTGCAGAGCGCGTCTGCCTGCATTGCACACTCCAACTCATTATAACTAAGCCATTATACTAGCAAACACTCAGTGTACCTAGTGGCATCCTATACGTGGCTATTGGACTTTGCTATAGTCCCACTAGTGCAAAGACATTTGCAGAGCGCGTCTGCCTGCATTGCACACTCCAACTCATTATAACTAAGCCATTATACTAGCAAACAGTCAGTGTACCTAGTGGCATCCTATACGTGGCTATTGGACTTTGCAATAGTCCCACTAGTGCAAAGACATTTGCAGAGCGCGTCTGCCTGCATTGCACACTCCAACTCATTATAACTAAGCCATTATACTAGCAAACAGTCAGTGTACCTAGTGGCATCCTATACGTGGCTATTGGACTTTGCTATAGTCCCACTAGTGCAAAGACATTTGCAGAGCGCGTCTACCTGCATTGCACACTCCAACTCATTATAACTAAGCCATTATACTAGCAAACACTCAGTGTACCTAGTGGCATCCTATACGTGGCTATTGGACTTTGCTATAGTCCCACTAGTGCAAAGACATTTGCAGAGCGCGTCTGCCTGCATTGCACACTCCAACTCATTATAACTAAGCCATTATACTAGCAAACACTCAGTGTACCTAGTGGCATCCTATACGTGGCTATTGGACTTTGCTATAGTCCCACTAGTGAAAAGACATTTGCGTCTGCCTGCATTGCACACTCCAACTCATGATAACTAAGCCATTAGACTAGCAATTTTTGCTGCCAGTTTAAGGCCTGTAGTTGCATTGTCAGGGATATTTATTCTTTATTATTCTGCTGTTAATAAAGCTAGACCACCACTGCAATCTACACCACCTCTCAATTTTTACTACCACATTTTCAGTCCACAATCTTGTCGCAATCAACATGAGTGGCAAAATGACAGATGCTGGTGGAAAGGGGAAGAGGCGTGGTGGAAAAGGCAAAAAAGGTTTTGTCCGTGGGGAAGGTGGCAAAGCTCCATTATCATCTGCTGAAGATAGACCCTCTACCAGCAAATGTAAGATGTCTACTACTTACCATGGACAATCCGATGTGCTCCCTTTTTTACGGACACGAACAACAGGAAGAAAGGTAGATGATGGGCAAAAAAGGAAAATGCTTGAATGGATCTCAAGTGGTCCAACAAGTGCCCTCTCAGCCACTTCAAGTACCGCATCCAAAAAACACCAGTCCTCTGAGTTGTCATCCCAATCACACTTGATTTCTCCCAGCTCTGAAGTCTCCATCAGCCCTGCACAGTATGGTGGAACTGAGATGGCTGAGTCTGCAGAGCTGTTCAGTCACACTATAGCCTGGGAATCAGAGGTCTGCTCCCAAGCTACAGTGAGTACAGAACAGGAAATGGTCTGCAGTGATGCCCAGAACCTTTGTGACTCGGATTCAGGCCGTGAGGAACAAGTTTCTGAGCATAATGTTGACCCTTTGTCACAAACTGTAACACCTGTGGTTATAGACAATGAGGAACATTCTGATGAAGATGAGACGCAGATACCCGATTGGGATGACAACTTAAATATTCGGTCAGGGCAAGAAGAGGCTCGGTCAGAGGGGGAGGGGAGTGCAAACACAACAATTGATGATGAAGTTCTAGATCCCACCTACTGTCAACACCCAGTCAGGCACTCGAGGAGGTCAACAGAGGCGGTGGAGGAGGATGCAACCAACGACGAAGTTACCTTGCGCCTTCCTGGACAGAGTCGGAGCACTGGTAGCATGTCTACAACTGCATCCTCAGCCACCACTCTGCCTCTGAGCATTATTCGGGGTGGATCAACAGGTCGCATGGCCTCTAAGCCTTGCCTAGCCTGGTCCTTTTTTGACATAGAAAAAGATCGCCCAAATTATGTGATATGTAAAATTTGTCATGGTTCTCTTAGTAGAGGTCAAAACCTCAGCAGTTTGACAACTTCTTCCATGAATCGTCACATGAATAAATATCATATGGCCCGGTGGGAAGCTCACCGTGCTGCAATGCGGCCTAGCGGAGCAAACCATCCACCGCCTGCCCCTTCCAGTGCATCCGCACGCTCGTCATCTTCTAGGACTGTTGGGACAGCTGTCACACCTGTTTTTCCACCCACAACTTCCACCACTGTAACCGCAACAGGCAGTTTGCTTGGTAGGTCGTCAGTTGTTTTGGAAGGGGAAACAAGTGAGTGTGTACAGCTCTCTCAGACATCGATAGCACCAACTTTGGATGAAGGCAACATCATGTCTCCGCCTGCACTTTCCTCACAAAGCTGCATTTTTCCAGGGACACCCTACTCAACACCGTCTACACACAGCAGCCAGATCTCTGTCCCTCAGATGTGGTCAAATAAAAGGCCACTTCCTGCGACCCATGACAAAGCGAAGAGGTTGACTCTATCCCTCTGTAAGCTGTTGGCTACCGAAATGCTGCCTTTCCGCCTAGTGGACACACAGGATTTTAGAGACCTTATGTCTGTTGCTGTGCCCCAGTACCAGATGCCTAGTCGCCACTACTTCTCTAAGAAAGGTGTGCCCGCGCTACACCAGCATGTCGCACACAACATCACCGCTTCCTTGAGAAACTCTGTGTGTGAACGGGTGCATTTCACCACCGATACTTGGACCAGTAAGCATGGACAGGGACGTTACATGTCGCTGACTGGCCACTGGGTAACTATGGTGATAGACGGTGAAGGGTCTGCTGCACAAGTCTTGCCGTCCCCACGACTTATGTGTCAATCCTCTGTCTGTCCAAGTTCCGCCACTGCTTCTGCATCCTCCACCTCATCTGGGTCCTCCACCTCCGCCCCAAGCCTGCCTGGTCAGGCCACCAGCGTTCTCACTGCGCAGAAGGAATCACGCACCCCTCATTACTATGCTGGCAGCAGAGCGCAACGGCATCAGGCAGTCTTTAGCTTGACATGTCTTGGGAATAAGAGTCACACAGCTGAGGAGTTGTGGTCAGCTCTGCGGTCCGAGTTTAATAAATGGTTGTCTCCACTCAACCTGCAGCCTGGTAAGGCCGTGTGCGACAATGCTGCAAACCTGGGTGCGGCCCTTCGCCTGGGCAAGGTGACACACGTACCTTGTATGGCTCACGTGTTGAACCTTGTCGTGCAGCAATTTTTAACACAGTATCCCGGGCTAGATGGCCTTCTGAACAGGGCACGAAAACTGTCTGCTCACTTCCGCCGTTCAAGCGCCGCAGCTGAGCGACTTGCATCGCTCCAGAAGTCTTTCGGCCTGCCGGTTCATCGCCTGAAATGCGATGTGCCGACACGCTGGAATTCAACTCTCCACATGTTACAGCGACTGTGGCAGCACCGCCGAGCCCTGGTGCAATACGTCATGACGTATAGCCTGGGCCAACGAGATGCAGAGGTGGGGCAGATCACCCTGATGGAGTGGTCTCAGATCAAGGACCTATGCACCCTTCTGCACAGTTTCGACATGGCGACGAATATGTTTAGCGCTGACAATGCCATTATCAGCATGACGATTCCAGTCATTTACATGCTGGAACACACGCTAAACACTATTCGGAGTCAGGGGGTGGGACAACAGGAAGGGGATGAACTACAGGAGGATTCATATGCGCAAGGGACAACAACATCACCAAGGTCCAGACGTTCATCATCACCAAGGCGCCAGGCATGGGAGCATGGGGGACATGGATCAACAAGGGCGCATGGTAGCAGGCGAGATGTTGAGGAAGGTGCAGGAGGACATGAAGAAATGGAGGACGAACTGTCCATGGACATGGAAGACTCAGCAGATGAGGGAGACCTTGGTCAAATTTCAGTTGAAAGAGGTTGGGGGGAGATGTCAGAGGACGAAAGAACGGTTAGCACCTCTATGCCACAAACACAGCGTGGACTTGGTCCGCATGGCTGCGCAAGACACATGAGTGCCTTCTTGTTGCACTACGTCCAACATGACCCTCGTATTGTCAAAATTAGAAGTGATGATGACTACTGGCTTGCCACACTATTAGATGCCCGGTACAAGTCCAAATTTTGTGACATAATTCCAGCCATAGAAAGGGACGCACGTATGCAGGAGTATCAGCAGAAGCTGTTACTCGATCTTAGATCCGCTTTTCCACCAAACAACCGTGCAGGTGCAGGGAGTGAATCTCCCAGTTGTAACTTGACAAACATGGGACGGTCTCGTCATCTTCAACAGTCTACACGTACCAGTAGGACCGTATCTGGTGCTGGTAACAGCAATTTTATGTAATCTTTTCATAATTTTTTTAGACCCTCCTTTGCAAGGCCACCAGAGACAACAAGTCTGACACATAGTCAACGGCTGGAGAGGATGATACAGGAGTATCTACAAATGAACATCGATGCCATGACTGTGCAACTGGAGCCTTGCTCCTTTTGGGCTTCAAACCTAGAAAAATGGCCAGAGCTATCAACTTACGCCTTGGAGATTTTGTCGTGTCCAGCTGCCAGCGTTGTCTCTGAACGTGTCTTCAGTGCTGCTGGGTGTGTGCTGACAGATAAGCGCACGCGTCTGTCCAGTGACAATGTGGACAGACTGACGTTCATCAAAATGAACAAGTCATGGATCCAGAAGGAATTTACAACCCCTGTGTCATCCTGGGGAGAGTAAATGCTTGTGGATTTGGAATGTGCTTGATGCAAATCTAGCTGTGAAGTGTACAACTAGGGCACAAGTGCTGCCACTGAATGGGTGGGTGTGTGTGGGGCACAATTTTTGGAAAAAAGGGAGACTCCGCTTGGAGTAACCCTTGCTTACATTGTTTTTAAAAGAAGCCAAGATGAACAGAGCTGGGGTCAGGAAAGACTTTGCTACCTACCCCGGTATCATCCTGGGGACGGATAAGAATGGCGTATTTTTGAATGTGCTTGATGCAAATCTAGCTGTGAATTGTACAACTGGGGCACAACTGCTGCCACTGAAGGGGTGGGTGTGTGTGGGTCCCAATTTTTGGAAAAAAGGGAGACTCCGCTTGGAGTAACCCTTGCTTGCTGTGTTTTTAAAAGAAGCCAAGATGAACAGAGCTGGGATCAGGAAAGACTTTGCTACCTACCCCGGTGTCATCCTGGGGACGGATGAGAATGGCGTATTTTTGAATGTGCTTGATGCAAATCTAGCTGTGAAGTGTACAACTGGGGCACAACTGCTGCCACTGAAGGGGTGGGTGTGTGTGGGTCCCAATTTTTGGAAAAAAGGGAGACTCCGCTTGGAGTAACCCTTGCTTGCTGTGTTTTTAAAAGAAGCCAAGATGAACAGAGCTGGGGTCAGGAAAGACTTTGCTACCTACCCCGGTGTCATCCTGGGGACGGATAAGAATGGCGTATTTTTGAATGTGCTTGATGCAAATCTAGCTGTGAATTGTACAACTGGGGCACAACTGCTGCCACTGAAGGGGTGGGTGTGTGTGGGTCCCAATTTTTGGAAAAAAGGGAGACTCCGCTTGGAGTAACCCTTGCTTGCTGTGTTTTTAAAAGAAGGCAAGATGAACAGAGCTGGGATCAGGAAAGACTTTGCTACCTACCCTGGTGTCATCCTGGGGACGGTTAATTAGGCCGTATTTTTGAATGTGCTTGATGCAAATCTAGCTGTGAATTGTACAACTGGGGCACAACTGCTGCCACTGAAGGGGTGGGTGTGTGTGGGGCCCAATTTTTGGAAAAAAGGGAGACTCCGCTTGGAGTAACCCTTGCTTGCTGTGTTTTTAAAAGAAGCCAAGATGAACAGAGCTGGGATCAGGAAAGACTTTGCTACCTACCCTGGTGTCATCCTGGGGACGAATAATTAGGCCGTATTTTTGAATGTGCTTGATGCAAATCTAGCTGTGAATTGTACAACTGGGGCACAACTGCTGCCACTGAAGGGGTGGGTGTGTGTGGGGCCCAATTTTTGGAAAAAAGGGAGACTCCGCTTGGAGTAACCCTTGCTTGCTGTGTTTTTAAAAGAAGCCAAGATGAACAGAGCTGGGATCAGGAAAGACTTTGCTACCTACCCTGGTGTCATCCTGGGGACGGTTAATTAGGCCGTATTTTTGAATGTGCTTAATGGAAATCTAGCTGTGAATTGTACAACTGGGGCACAACTGCTGCCACTGAAGGGGTGGGTGTGTGTGGGGCCCAATTTTTGGAAAAAAGGGAGACTCCGCTTGGAGTAACCCTTGCTTGCTGTGTTTTTAAAAGAAGCCAAGATGAACAGAGCTGGGATCAGGAAAGACTTTGCTACCTACCCCGGTGTCATCCTGGGGACGGATGAGAATGGCGTATTTTTTAATGTGCTTGATGCAAATCTAGCTGTGAAGTGTACAACTGGGGCACAACTGCTGCCACTGAAGGGGTGGGTGTGTGTGGGGCCCAATTTTTGGAAAAAAGGGAGACTCCGCTTGGAGTAACCCTTGCTTGCTGTGTTTTTAAAAGAAGCCAAGATGAACAGAGCTGGGGTCAGGAAAGACTTTGCTACCTACCCCTGTGTCATCCTGGGGACGGATAAGAATGGCGTATTTTTGAATGTGCTTGATGCAAATCTAGCTGTGAATTGTACAATTGGGGCACAACTGCTGCCACTGAAGGGGTGGGTGTGTGTGGGGCCCAATTTTTGGAAAAAAGGGAGACTCCGCTTGGAGTAACCCTTGCTTGCTGTGTTTTTAAAAGAAGCCAAGATGAACAGAGCTGGGATCAGGAAAGACTTTGCTACCTACCCTGGTGTCATCCTGGGGACGGTTAATTAGGCCGTATTTTTGAATGTGCTTGATGCAAATCTAGCTGTGAATTGTACAACTGGGGCACAACTGCTGCCACTGAAGGGGTGGGTGTGTGTGGGTCCCAATTTTTGGAAAAAAGGGAGACTCCGCTTGGAGTAACCCTTGCTTGCTGTGTTTTTAAAAGAAGCCAAGATGAACAGAGCTGGGATCAGGAAAGACTTTGCTACCTACCCTGGTGTCATCCTGGGGACGGTTAATTAGGCCGTATTTTTGAATGTGCTTGATGCAAATCTAGCTGTGAATTGTACAACTGGGGCACAACTGCTGCCACTGAAGGGGTGGGTGTGTGTGGGTCCCAATTTTTGGAAAAAAGGGAGACTCCGCTTGGAGTAACCCTTGCTTGCTGTGTTTTTAAAAGAAGCCAAGATGAACAGAGCTGGGATCAGGAAAGACTTTGCTACCTACCCCGGTGTCATCCTGGGGACGGATGAGAATGGCGTATTTTTGAATGTGCTTGATGCAAATCTAGCTGTGAAGTGTACAACTGGGGCACAACTGCTGCCACTGAAGGGGTGGGTGTGTGTGGGGCCCAATTTTTGGAAAAAAGGGAGACTCCGCTTGGAGTAACCCTTGCTTGCTGTGTTTTTAAAAGAAGCCAAGATGAACAGAGCTGGGATCAGGAAAGACTTTGCTACCTACCCCGGTGTTATCCTGGGGACGGATGAGAATGGCGTATTTTTGAATGTGCTTGATGCAAATCTAGCTGTGAAGTGTACAACTGGGGCAAAACTGCTGCCACTGAAGGGGTGGGTGTGTGTGGGTCCCAATTTTTGGAAAAAAGGGAGACTCCGCTTGGAGTAACCCTTGCTTGCTGTGTTTTTAAAAGAAGCCAAGATGAACAGAGCTGGGATCAGGAAAGACTTTGCTACCTACCCTGGTGTCATCCTGGGGACGGTTAATTAGGCCGTATTTTTGAATGTGCTTGATGCAAATCTAGCTGTGAATTGTACAACTGGGGCACAACTGCTGCCACTGAAGGGGTGGATGTGTGTGGGTCCCAATTTTTGGAAAAAAGGGAGACTCCGCTTGGAGTAACCCTTGCTTGCTGTGTTTTTAAAAGAAGCCAAGATGAACAGAGCTGGGATCAGGAAAGACTTTGCTACCTACCCTGGTGTCATCCTGGGGACGGTTAATTAGGCCGTATTTTTGAATGTGCTTGATGCAAATCTAGCTGTGAATTGTACAACTGGGGCACAACTGCTGCCACTGAAGGGGTGGGTGTGTGTGGGTCCCAATTTTTGGAAAAAAGGGAGACTCCGCTTGGAGTAACCCTTGCTTGCTGTGTTTTTAAAAGAAGCCAAGATGAACAGAGCTGGGATCAGGAAAGACTTTGCTACCTACCCCGGTGTCATCCTGGGGACGGATGAGAATGGCGTATTTTTGAATGTGCTTGATGCAAATCTAGCTGTGAAGTGTACAACTGGGGCACAACTGCTGCCACTGAAGGGGTGGGTGTGTGTGGGGCCCAATTTTTGGAAAAAAGGGAGACTCCGCTTGGAGTAACCCTTGCTTGCTGTGTTTTTAAAAGAAACCAAGATGAACAGAGCTGGGATCAGGAAAGACTTTGCTACCTACCCCGGTGTCATCCTGGGGACGGATGAGAATGGCGTATTTTTTAATGTGCTTGATGCAAATCTAGCTGTGAAGTGTACAACTGGGGCACAACTGCTGCCACTGAAGGGGTGGGTGTGTGTGGGGCCCAATTTTTGGAAAAAAGGGAGACTCCGCTTGGAGTCACCTTGCGGTGTTTTACATGACTTTAGAAGGGCGTGCCATGCCTATATCTGTGTGTCCTCCTCTTTTTCCTTGTCCAGCTGTTTTGTTTTCGCATGAGTATATGTCCTTGTCACTTTCCCATGTGTTTGTGTTGTGTTGTGAGTTGTTTGTCACCTTTTGGACACCTTTGAGGGTGTTTTCTAGGTGTTTTTCTGTGTTTGTGATTGCCTGCCATTGTTTCCTATGCAGTTCGAGTTCGGTTCGTCGAACGTTCGATGAACCGAACTCGATCGGGACCTCCGTTCGGCGAACCGACCTCGAGCCGAACCGGGACCGGTTCGCTCATCTCTAGTGCTGAGATGGCGCTGAGTAGGGTGTCCCTGCAGAGTTGCAAATTTGGTCACATACAAAATGAGTGGACAAAGGCCATATGCTGGTGGAAAGGGGAACAGGCGTGTTGGAAAGGGGAAAAAAGTTTGTGTCCGTGGGTTTGGTGCTTAAGGCACAGTAACATCTGCTGAAGAAACACCATCTGTTACGGGGGGACTGGCAGATTTGGATAAGGTGATGTATATCCCAATCACCAGTCGGGGTCCACCGTCCTCCTAGATGGAAAAGGAGATGCTGGCAACCCGAAGGTTAGGCAGAGGATACTGAGCTGGGTGCCTCTGAAACAAATAGTAGCCTGAACCGAGTTAGACGACAATCGGAACTGGAGACTGGGAATCCTGTTTGCGTCACAGGGTCCACACACCCACCCAGCCCAGGAACTCCCTGTTAACCACACAGGGGCCATTGGGTACGCTGTCCATGTGCATAGGCGGCACACCTGTTGACAGCAGGCACAGCAGCAGCAGTAGTCCAGTTAATGCCACTGTGCTGCAGTAGCAGGACTGGTAGGACTGGAGCTGATCGTAACCGTTCTGCGTTACCAAGTGTGGTGGCATCCTGCACAGACGCCCAATCCCTGCCTACCTCTGGCCTAAAGCCACAATGGGTTCAACACATGGAGGTGTGCTCTGTCTGAGCATAATAGAAGACTACGCACCTCCTTGTTGTCTCCAGCCCCTTTTCTAACCTGGGTCCGCCCCAACCCTGGGTGGACCACAATGCATCTCCATGAGCCAAAAGCAGACTGCCACGTCATCAGTGACATAACCAGCGACCTATCCGGAACCGCCACTTCAATGATGACCTCATGGCAGCCACGCCCCAAACACCTCACCAGTCATCGTCTGACGAACAATGATGAAGTGCAAAATCATTGGGGCGGGCCTCTGCGAGCCAGTCCGGAGTGGCCACATCATCAAGACACCTGATGCCCTCTGGACTATCATGGAATGACACCTCACGGACATGGCCATTGAGTTCCTTTATGGACCTAGCCTCTGATGCAGTAAGTGCATGAGCATGCTCATTTGCCTGAAAACAGTCTCAGAAAACAGACTATCAGCTTCTGCATGCTCTGTAGGCCCAACACAGGACATAGGGGTACTTTGCACACTACGACATCGCAAGCCGATTGTAGCGATGCCAAGCGCGATAGTCCCCACCCCCGTCACCCATGCGATATCTTGTGATAGCTGCCGTAGAGAACATTATCGCTACGGCAGCTTCACATGCACTTACCTGCCCTGCGACGTCGCTCTGGCCGGCGAACCGCCTCCTTCCTAAGGGGGTGGGTCATGCGGCGTCACAGCGATGTCACATGGCAGGCGGCCAATAAAAGCAGAGGGCGGAGATGGGCGGGACGTAAACATCCCGCCCACTTCCTTCCTTCCTCATTGCAGCCGGACGCAGGTAAGGAGATGTTCCTCGCTCCTGTGGCTTCATACACAGCGATGTGTGCTGCCGCAGGAACAAGGAACAACATCGTACCTGTCGCTGCAGCGACATTTAATGAAATGCCCGACACTACACCGATCATACAATTTTGACACTTTTGCACTCATTAATCGTAGTAAAAACGATTCGCATACTCCGATGTCGACAATGACGCCGGATGTGCGTCACTTTCGATTTGACCCCACCGACATCGCAGCTGCGATATCGAAGTGTGCAAAGTACCCCTTAGACATGGCATGGAGTCCAAGTACCTGTGCAAAGAGGCTTTTTGCACTAAGTGTGGGAGAATGCACAGTAGCACAAACTGAGGACTTAGCCTCAGGAATGGCACAGTCATGCTGAGCATGCTCACTAGGCGAAACACTGTACTTAGGCTGTCTGAGGTAAATCGGCACACGCATGCACACTAGCCGTCTCTCCACACTTAGACGTGGATAAGGAAGCAGCCAGCTGGACGACCCGAGGGACGGACAAAAATGGCAGCTGACGCCTGGGCGCAACTGGAACCGCAGCTGGCTGCTTGCGTCTACAGCGGCACCGATTCGTAACACAAACTACCAGCCAAACTAAGAGGTCTACTTCTTCCCTTGGATAATCTGATATGATTCCTTTTTTCAGGGACACGACCATCGCTACAAAATGTAGATTAGGCAACAAAAAAGCAGATGCTTCAATGGAACTCCAGTGCTCCATCAAGTGGCCTCACCTCCACCTCCGCTTCAATATCCCAAATACTCCATTCCTCTGTGGCGTCAACTCAATCGCACTTGCTTCCAAACAGCTCACAAGTTTCCACCAGCCCTGCTGAGTTTGGGGTAACAGAGATGGTTGAGTCGGAAGAGCTGTTCAGTCACACAATAGCCTGGGAATCAGAGGTCTGCTACAAAGCTGCAGTGAGTACAGACAAGGAAATGATCTGCACTGATGCCCAGAAACTTTGTAAGTCTGATCCAGGACCCGATGAAGAAGGTGCTGATCATAATGTACACCCTCATTCCCAAACTGTAAATCATCCTGGTGGAGACAATGGGTTACATGCTGAGGAGACTCAGATACTTGATTGGAATGACAAGTTTACTAATCAGTCAGGGCAGGAAGAGTTTGGCTCTAAGGAGTCAGGACAAGCGGAGTGAAAACACACAGGGTGATGATGAGGTTGGAGACCCCACTTACTTTCAAACCAAAGTCAGCCAGTTGATGAGGTCAGCAGAGGAGGTGGAGGAGGATGCTACTGACAATGAGGTTACGTTGCGTCTTCATGGACAGAGACAAAGTACTGGAAGCACGTCAACAACTGAATCCTCAGACACAACTCTGCCTCTGAGCAGAAGTCGTGGTGACTCTGCAGGTTGCATGGGCAGTAAGCCGTGCCTAGCCTGGGGCTTTTTATACATCGCAAAAGATCACCCAAGTCATGTCATCTGTAAGATTTGTCACCAATCTCTAAGTAGAGTCCAAAAAAATCACTAATTAGAGTACTTTGTCCATGAACTGTCACATGGATATAAAGTGATAGTGTGAGGGTGTATTGATGAGCTTTATCCACTGTGAATGCAACATGCTTATTTGCCGTTCATTGCATGCATTGTTGCAGACTACCCACAAGGGGCTGCTGTTTTTTTGCATCTGCCTTTGACTGTTTGGTCACTATAGCAATAGCAAAACGGTCTTCGGCTGAGGACTTGTAGAGCAAAGGAGGAGGTGCTGTCAGTGAAGTGAAGGAAAAGCTAAAGGTGTTTGTTACAGCAAGGAGCAACCACAGAAACACTTTGGTAAATTGTGAGGGGACTCGTGTTGGAGTTTGGTGAGGAGGACCGTAACGCATGTGAGCAGCATCCTGTGCCATGGACCAACATTCTTCCGGTGCTGTCTATACTGTTTACCGTGAGAGGATCATAAACTCTGTATTGATGGCAACTGGACACCACAGTACCTGGGTACGGTAGGCTGGGGCCATACAGTAATGTGTGCACGCAACACTTTGTTTTCTTAGCAAAACACATATCTGTCCTGTTTAGGCTGACTATATAGACAAGATAGGGTTTTGTCTATGTTTAGGTAGATAAGTTGTAAACTCTTGTGATGCGACACTGGTAAGTCATTTTCGCACACACACACATACACACACACACACACACACAGTACTCCTGCTACGCAGAGGGATTACCAGGTAGTGGGCAACTGTTTAGACACTCCCTTGGTTAGGCAAAAGTTGGTGAGCAGGGGGTGTAAATCGCCATTATGAGTGTCGCAGCATAGGGGTGTAGGCTTTTGGAATTGTGAATAGATTCTTCTATTCTTTCAGTTTTCTGCATGGTTCTTATTGTTTGTTTTTGGAAAGTTAAGAAATCATTTATCAACCCAACTGCCTAGAGTCCCTTTCCTATTGTGTGGTATTGATGTATACTGGGGAGCCCACCCTGTAAACTACTTTAAATTATTCATAAGTCGCAATGGGAAGTTCACTGTGCTACAATGCGGCCTAGCAGGGCTGTGCAAGCACCATCTGCCCCATCAAGTGCATCTGCGTGTTCTTCATCCTCTGTGACTGTGTGGACCGCAGTTACCCATGTTTTTTGACACAGACCTTTCACCCCTTTCTTTACCCGCTACAGGCAGTGTGATTGGCCGGTCGTCAGTTGTTTTTGACGTTGAAACAGCTGCTGGTGTTGAGCTCTCTCAGACATCAAGAAAACCACCTTTGGATGAAGGCAACATTATAACCACGCCTGCACCATCATCACAGATTGCCTGGACTACCTGCAGTTAAAAATTGTGTAGCAGAAATGTAGAGGAGTGTAGAATGCACATGTGGTGTACCTTGCTTGACAGGACAGGAACCTAAAGGTAGTATCACTGACAATTTTACTATGCCCCTAAAAGTGTCAGCACTGTTTAAAATTAAAATTGCGTTGCAGAAATGGGCAGGTGTGTAGAATGTAGAGGTGGTGTACTTTGCTTGGCACCAGTGGGACACTAAGTTAGTATAGCAGACACTTTTTGGATGCCACTAAGTGTCAGCACTGTTTGCTATAAAAATAGCGTAGCAAAAATGGGCAGGAGGGTAGAATGCAGAGGTGGTGGACCTTGCTTGGCAACAGTGGGACACTAAGTTAGTATAGCAGACACTTTTTGGATGCCACTAAGTGTCAGCACTGTTTGCTATAAAAATAGTGTAGCAAAAATGGGCAGAAGGGTAGAATGCCCAGGTGCTGTAGGTAGCAGGACAGCAAAGGAATACTCAGTTTCTATCCCTGCCAATGAAAAAATGCAGCAAGGACTTGCCAAAGCTGATGTAGCCAGACACTGTTATCTAAAGCCCTGCACAGCGTTTGCACGGACCAGCCTAGCAACAATGCCTATGAACGGCTGTAATGCAGCCCTGAAAAGGGCTTAAATTACAAGGAGTCCCTAATCCCTAAAGCGCTGTGTAGATTGCACTCTATGGCTATAGCACACACAGCAGCAGCAGCGGGAGCGGGAGCAGTGACTGTCACCCACCCACAGCAGAGAGATAATGGCGGCGGCTGGGAAAATGGCCAGATCTTATAGAGCAAAGACATGTGACATGCACAGCCTATGACACAAGCCCTTGATTGTCTGGCAAAAATCCACTTTGCAGTGTGTGTCTCTATGATTTGCTGACAGTCTGGCCCCACTGTACGCGCGGTTAGGGAAAAAAAAATGGTGATCGGCATTCTTTAAGCACTCAGCAGCAGCACTGATCTAAACCCCATCCCCCCCGCACACTATACACTGAATTTTGATAATAGCGTGATTCACAGTGACTCACTCTATTACAGTGAAAAGCCAGCTAGTAACTAGCAAGGCTTTTTGTTGATCGAACCGTTCTCGAACGTAACTCTAACTACCGAACTTTTACCAAATCGTTCGAGTTCGTCGAACGACTCGAACACCCCCCAGAATCACTCGAACATGAAATTGGCGAACCTCGAACAACAGGGTCTGTGAGGGGAGTTTTAATAAAGGATCTGTGTGGCCACTCTGCACCAGGCTCTTGGGGTATGCTTAAATAAGGGTCTGTGTGGTTACTGCACCAGGCTCTGTGGGGGTACTTAAAAAATGGTCTGAGGGAATTTTAATAAAGGATATGTGTGGCCATTTTGCACCAGGCTCGTGGGGGTACTGGTAAATAAAGGTCTGTGGGGAAAAAATTTATAAAGGCTCTGTGGGGGTGCTCTTACAAAAGAGTCTCGGGGGGAATTCTAATAAAGGGTTTGTGTGGCCACTCTGCAGCAGGCTCTCTGGGGATAATCTTAAAAAAGAGTCTGTGAGAGGAATTTCAATAAAGGCTCTGTGAGGGTACTCTTAATAAAGGATCCGTGGGGGGAATTATAATAGAGGGTCTATGTGGTCTATGTGGCCACTCTTCACCAGGCTCTGTGGGGGTACTAAAAAAAAAGTATGTGAGGTGAATTTTAATAAAGACTTTGTGTGACCACTCTGCACCAGGCTTTGTGAGTGTACTCTTTAGAAAAATGTCTGTGAGGGGAATTTTATTAAGGGGTCTGTGTGGTCACTCTGCACCAAGGTTTGTGGGTTTAATCTTAAAAAAGGGTTTGTGGGGAAATTTTCTTGAATGCTCTGTGGGGGTACTCTTAAAAAATGGTCTGTGGGGGGAAAGTTTAATAAAGGATCTATGTAGCTACTCTGCACTAGGGTCTGTGAAGGTATTATCACGCACGGACCAGGGAATGTCCGGCACAACGTGAAAAAGACGCACATGACCCGACTACTGTCCAGCACACGATGAAACTCACAGGGTAAACCGGGGACACTTTAACAGTGGTGGGCCCTGCAGCTAAGCAGAGGGAAAGATGGATACCTCCTGCACTCACATGCAGCTGACCCTGATTTCCCTAACCAGCCCCATACAGGTTTTTTCACCCTATCTCCAAGCAGGATACCTAATGCACTTGCAAAGCCCTAGTGATGGTCAGCAAGGAACACTAGTTCCAACACTGCACTAAAACCAGAAGAAGAGAAGGAAAACAAACAGGGGAATAAACAAAGGATAAACTCCAAATTTAGCCTTTAGCCTACACTGCTTCTGAAAGCAAGGGTCTCAGCAGCCCCTTCCACCTCAAGGCAAAGTCGCAGACTGAGGATTCAGTATAATCTGCGACCTGTACAGGGAGATGTGACCATACATAGGGGATGGGAGTGGTCACAAACCGGATGCACCTGAGGAAAGAAATCAGAAGCTGCTGGCAAAGAAAACTGACATTAACCCTTGCCACACCCAACAGAAAGAAAACATTTAATCTCCAGAGTCTCACAAGTCAAAGTAAGAATCAGGGTCCAAACCGGAGAAACCGCCAGTAATACGAGGCCTGGCTGCGGTTACCCGCATTTAACTCTCACCTGAGCTCCGGAGTGTAGCCTGGACTGAACTCAGGGTTTGCAGGACTGAACCATGAGCGTCGACTGATTTCCCGGCGATTGCGGTTTAGTTCATGACTGCTGCATACAGGCTGGGCTGAACTCCGAAGCTCTCACCTGAGCTCTGGACTTCAGCCCAGCCTGTCCGCAGTTGTAATGAACTGAACCGCAATCGCTGGGGAATCAGTCGGCGCTCATGATTCAGTCCTGCAAACCCTGAGTTCAGTCCAGGCTACACTCCGGAGCTCAGGTGAGAGTTAAATGCGGGTAACCGCATCCAGGCCTCGTATTACTGGTGGTTTCTCCGGTAGCCAGTCTGACACTGGCCACACAGACCTTTTTTTTAAGAGTACCCTCACAGAGTTTTTTTTAATTTCCCCACAGACCCTTTTTTAAGAATACCTGTCACAAACGTCTTACGTTGTTTGGAGACTTGTGACAGGTTTGGACCCTGATTCTTACTTTGACTTGTGAGACTCTTGAGATTAAATGTTTTCTTTCTGTTGGGTGTGGCAAGGGTTAATGTCAGGGGTTTTTTTGCCAGCAGCTTCTGATTTCTTTCCTCAGGCTGAGAGCTTCGGAGTTCAATGCAGGTAACCACAGCCAGGCCTGGTATTACTGGCGGTTTCTCCGGTAGCCAGTCCGACACAATGTGTGGCCACTCCGCATACTGACAGTGTAATAATATGGAAGGCAATATTTCTCTGTATACAGGCCGTATATTATCTGCCCTTTTAGGGGGACAAATAATGAGAAGACCATCAAATAAAGGACATAAACATGGTGCTTCTGCTAGTGGTGGTGGTGGTGGTGATGGCGCTGCTAAAGAGAGAGGACATGGTCAATCTGTGCCTGCTACATGCCCATACGAGTCACCTCCCTCTGGTGCATGCACGCAATAGGACGTTTTGCCTGAGTACCACTGCAAGATTGCTGAAGCCAGAACAAGTAGAGGCAGTTTCACATTTAATAGCAAGGCAAATCTTGTTATTTCTTTTTGCTTACAGGATTAGTGGTGGGGGTATCTCATTGACCCCTACCCATCAATAATCTAGGGTTTAGTGACAGCTCACAGCTGTCCTTAACCCCTTATTACTCCTGTTTCCACTACACCGGGGCAATCGGGAGGAGTTGGGTAAAGTTCCGGGATTGTCACATCTAATGGATGTGATAATCCTGGGCGGCTGCAGGCTGCTATATTTAGGCTGGAGGGGGTCCATAAGTATGGGCTTCCCCAGCCTAAGAATACCAACCCACAGCTGTTGGTTTTTATCTTGGCTGAGTATCAAAATTGGGGAGGGGAACACACGTCAGTTTTTTAAATTATTTATTTATTTAAATATTTTTTTTTTAAAAAATGCATGCAGTTCCTCTTATTTTGATACACAGCCAAGATAAAAGCTTGCCTGGGGCTGCAGCCTGGCTTTATCTGTGCTGTAACAATACAGGGGGGACCCTACAAAAATGTTTTTATTTATTTAATTATTTATCACCAGTACGAGGACAAAAACAGCATTTGAGATTCCAAACAATCACAGCTGCTGTCTCAGAGGGTGGTGGCATGGTCCAACAGCAGCCAATTAGAGACGCTGGTGGAAGGGGAAAGCAGTGAATATGTATGAGGGATAATTAGTGGACCCAGAAGTAGCGCTGCAGCCGCAAGGAGACTCAATAAGTATGTACTGCTTTAACCCTTGTTTATTTTCTTTCTTTTACAGCCCCCTACAATATTTTACAACACATCTCTTTTGCCTCGCATTGAATCTAATGGGTTCGGCTAGGATCGACTATTGTATCGGCTAGGATCGCTTATCCGATCGGTGATCTCAGGCGGGTTCGGCAATCCTGAACCAATCCGATCCATGGCAGGATCGCTCATCTGTACAACCGCACCAAAAGACTGAGCCCACCAAAGCCAGCTCAAAGGATCTCCCTGGGGTGACATTTCTTCAAACAATGTGCTGACCACAAGACATGGGTGGTTTGTACACTGTGCCATCAGAGACTGAAGTGACTCATAAATGTTCTTAACCTGAGCACCACCTGTATGACAAGGCATTTGAATGCAAAGCATGAGATGCAGTTAAGTACCCACCTGAAAAGCCAGGAATGATCTGAGGCTCCACCTGCTACCTCTTCAGCTGTTTTCTCAGCTTCTTCCTCCCCTCCCAAGTAACAGGGCCACCTGGCGCCCCACAGAGTATGTGACAACACCAGCAGTCCCACCCAGCATCTCCACATTTTCCCATGGAAGTGTTCAGCGATCCATCCCCCAAACAGAGGAGAGAGAGAAAGTATCACGCTACCCACCCATGAACCCTGGTCCTGAATGGCAGCATTTTCAAATTTCTGGCCCTTGAAGTTCTGCCATTCTATCTGATGGAGATGGGCACTTTTAAAAAACTTATGGCGGTGGGTGTCCCACAGTATGTGGTCTGCAGCCACCACTACTTTTCCAAGAAGGCCATCCCTGCTCTGCATGAATAAACTTCAGACAAATCAAGTGTGCACTGAGCAACGTCATCAGTAGCAAGATGCTTATAATGACTGATAGGGCAGTAAGACCCCCTTTTCAGGAGTTAATACAAAATACTGCTTAATAAAGATTCAATATGCTTAACACAGTTTAATTGGTCACGATGACCCGTAGACTCTCAGTGAATATTACACAAAATACCAGATTGTACCAGGCACACCTATGATTATATTACTGTAATAAAGATAATTACGTGCGAAGCATAATTTTCTGCTGAAATAAACATATTGATCAGATATTACTTATCTATACCGAAACTGCAGATGTCAGGAATAATATTAAGACATGATCATGCTATGCATTAGCTCATTATGAATCTAAATGGTCTGACTTAGACCACCTTAACATGACCAATACCTGGACCAGTACGCACCACCAGGGATGTTATATCTCCTTAACTGCCCACTGCGTAAATGTAGTGGTAGCTGGGCCTGAGGCAGAAAACATTTTGATGCATTTCCTACAACCACCAAGCATTGCTGGATGTTTCTGTGTCCTGTCTGTTGTGTTGTCTCCTCCTCCTACTCTTCTTCCTCCTCAACAGCATACATCTGCATAACCAACTACAGCCAGAGGGAAACGACTGTAGGCTGTTCTGACACTGATTGTTTGGGGGGAAAACTCCACACTGCACAGGAGCTGGGGATGGAGATCGAACAACAGACCAATGAGTGGTTCGTGCTGCTGAACTTCAAGCCTGTCCTAGTGGTGTGCGTTGATGGGTGACATTTTGTTGAAGCTCTGGGCCTAGCCAGTTTCATGCACATTTCTAGCTTGGCACATGTGCTGAATTTGGTGGTCCTGAAAAATTACCCGGAGATGTCAGAGCTGCTGCAGAAAGTACTGCCATCTGTGTGTGATTTAGGCATTCTCCCCTGATACTTCTTGCCAGTCTGCACTGCAACATCACAAATGCCTTGTTGCTCATCACCTCTTATGCAACATACCCACAAAGTGAAACTCCATCTTGCATATCCTAGAGAGGCTGTGCGAGCAGCAGCAAGTGCAGCAGCATTTCAGCTGCAGCACATATGTGTCGCCCCAGCAGCGGATCGAACCGCTCGGATCCGGGATAGTGTCAGTTCCTGGCTCGAGGGTCTCCGGACCTGGGGGCTTAGGGGCCACACTCTAAAGTAAAATGAGGATATTTACAGGGGAGTTGTAGTTCGTGACGCCACCCGTGATGTGCAGTAAATGGGAGTACCGCCGCTGCCATTGGGAGTACCCGGGGTGATGGAGTGGGGCAGCAAGGTGTTGTTACCCTTCATGTGCAGGGGTAGGCTCCAGGACTATGGATGGTGCTACTGGGTGCCGTGAAGGGAAAATCACTCAGGTACTCACTCAGCCAATAAGCAGATTCTGACAACCAAGTCTCTGGGTGCCGCTGCATCTCAAAGGGGAGCTCGTCCGAGTCCCGTCCCCTGCAGTGCTGCCTGGTGATCCGTGACCTGCCTCCTGGCACAAAGTTTAAATTCACCGTAGTGGCCCAGTAATCTGGAACTTGCTGAGCCCTGCTCCCCAATGTGGCTAAATGTGGGAGCCTGCTCTCAGGGCTCATGCTTAAGATTTTAGTGGGCTGCTTGTATGGAAGGCCCTATCCCCCTCATTGCTCTAGTGCCCCAATTCTGGAGCTAGTGGGAACAGTCCATAAAGGCTCCGCTCTCTGCAGGTTAATTGCCGGGTTGCCTGAAACTTCTCCCTGACCTACGGTCCGTGTACCCTGCCATGCCTTCGGTCCCGGACTGGTGGTGGGACCAGGCTGCTGACCGTCCTCTTTGATAGGTCCAGGCACCTAGTCTCAATCCCCTGCGACCGTGGGTCTGACTCCACTAGGTCCAGACCACCGTCTACAACCTAGTCAGCTTCTCCTGGGAGTCACTACTCCCAGCCTCCTCTGAGCTCCTCTCAGCTAGACACCTCCTCACTAGAGTTGAGCGAGGTTTGAGGTTCGACAATTTCATGTTCGAGTGATTTTTGGGGGTGTTCTAGATCGAACTAGAACTCGAGCTTTTTGCTAAAAATTCGTCAGCTCGAGTTACGTTCGAGAATGGTTCTATCAGCAAAAAGCCTAGCTAATTACTAGCTGGCTTTTCACTGTAATAATGTGAGTCACTCTGTGATTCACACTATTATCTAATTTCAGCGTATAGTGTGCGGGGGGACGGGGTTTAGATCTGTGTTGCTGAGAGAATGCCAATCGCCATTTTTTTTTCTTCCCTAAGCGCGCGTGTAGTGGGGCGGGCTAGCATGTCAGCCAATCCCAGACACACACACAGGTAAGTGGACTTTTTGCCAGACAAGCAAGGGCATGTGTCATAGGTTGTGAATGTCACATGTCCTTGCATTATAAATACGGCCATTTTCCCTCATGGCGCCATTATCTGCCTTCTGCATCTGGGTGACAGTCATTAGTGTTGAGCGAGTATGCTTGTCACTACTCGGTACTCGCACGAGTATCACTGTACTCGGGCTACTCGGCGGGGACCGAATAATCTCGCGATACTCGTGCTGTACTCGTGGTCTTCATCCCTGCATGTTGGCGCTCTTTTGAGAGCCAGCCTTCATGCAGGGATTGGCTGGCTGACCACTGCAATGCCACAGCCCTGTTAGTTGTGGAATTGCAGTGATTGGCCGGCCAACACAGCGTGACCGAGCCTTTTTACCGGTGGGCGCGCTGTGCTCTGCACACAGCCATCCAGACAGTCAGTGCAGGGAGAGGGTTGCTGCTTCAGGGAAAGGTTTGCGGCCCTTTATAGTTATTTCCATAGCAGGGCTGCAAACAGTGTGACCAGAAGTCCTTCTCAGGACTATTGTAGTTGTATACAGGAAGGCAGGGTATAGCCAGGTCGGAGAACAGAAGCAGAGTCCTTCTCAGGACTATTGTAGTTGTATACAGGCAGGGTATAGCCAGGTCGGAGTACAGGAGCAGAGTCCTTCTCAGGACTATTGTTGCTGTATACAGGCAGGGCAGGCAGGGTATAGCCAGGTCGGAATACAGGCTAATGACCAAAAGAGTCCTTCTCAGGACTATTGTAGCTGTATATGTATACAGGCAGGCAGGCAGGGTATATAGCCATTCCTAGTGGTGACCGTATACCAGCCTTCATCATATCAGGGGCTGGTGTACACAGTCTAAAACAGTCCTGATAGTGTCAGACTTCTCAGTAATTGTCGCTCCTAAAAAGCTGTTAGGTTCTTAGTGCGTCCGTTTGTGCATTTAAAAACCGCACGTGTGTGACAGTCGGTAGCAGCGTACAGGTGCACTTGTGTGCGTTTTGCACAAACTAGTATATAACGCACAAGTCTAGTGAATAATACACGTCAGTCAGCAGTGTCTGATAGTGTCAAACTTCTCAGTAATTGTCGCTCCTAAAAACCTGTTAGGTTCGTATTGCGTCCATGCTTGCATTTAAAAAACGCACGTGTGTGGCAGTCGGTGGCAGCGTACAGGTGCACTTGTGTGCGTTTTGCACAAACTAGTATATAACGCACAAGTCTAGTGAATAATACATGTCTGTCAGCAGTGTCTGATAGTGTCAAACTTGTCAGTAATTGTCGCTCCTAAAAACCTGTTAAGTTCTTAGTGCGTCCGTGCTTGCATTTTTAAAAGCCGCGTGAGTGTGCCTGTCGGTGGCAGCGTACAGGTACACGTTTTGCACAAACTTGTATATAACGCACAAGTCTAGTGAATAATACACGTCAGTCAGCAGTGTCTGATAGTGTCAAACTTCTCAGTAATTGTCGCTCCTAAAAACCTGTTAGGTTCTTAGTGCGTCCGTGCTTGCATTTAAAAACCGCACGTGTGTGCCTGTCGGTGGCAGCGTACAGGTACACGTTTTGCACAAACTAGTATATAACGCACAAGTCTAGTGAATAATACACGTCAGTCAGCAGTGTCTGGTAGTGTCAAACTTCTCAGTAATTGTCGCTCCTAAAAACCTGTTAGGTTCTTAGTGCATCCGTGCTTGCATTTAAAAACCGCACGTGTGTGCCTGTCGGTGGCAGCGTACAGGTGCACTTTTGTGCGTTTTGCACAAACTAGTATATAACGCACAAGTCTAGTGAATAATACACGTCAGTCAGCAGTGTCTGATAGTGTCAAACTTCTCAGTAATTGTCGCTCCTAAAAACCTGTTAGGTTCTTATTGCGTCCGTGGTTGCATTTAAAAAACGCACGTGTGTGGCAGTCGGTGGCAGCGTACAGGTGAACTTGTGTGCGTTTTTCACAAACTAGTATATAACGCACAAGTCTAGTGAATAATACACGTCAGCAGTGTCTGATAGTGTCAAACTTCTCAGTAATTGTCGCTCCTAAAAACCTGTTAGGTTCTTATTGCGTCCGTGCTTGCATTTAAAAAACGCACGTGTGTGGCAGTCGGTGGCAGCGTCAGGCTCCACATTGTCCCTGGATAGAGACGTGCATGATGGCCTGTAAACCTGAAGTGTCCATTGTAAGGAAGTGGGTCTATTGTAGTATAGCCCTTTGGCAGGCCAGCCAAAAATTTGGAAGCTCCACATTGTCCCTGGATAGAGATGTGCATGAGGGCCTCAAAACATTGTTCCCATTGCAAAGGAGCGGGTCTCCTGTCGTTGTAATGCCCATTCTGAAAGAATGGGCGAAAAAATTTACCACTGTGGGTATACCTGAAACAACGGCCTAACTATTGTAACGGTCATCATGGTGGCGCATGAGGAGAAGGAGGAGCAGTCCAGCGATTATCCAAAGTCCAGAAGTGTGTACCCATGGGTGAGTGGAGGTACATGGCAAATTCCCGTTACAAACTTTAAATTCCACTCTCATTTGCTGGTGGTGTGGTGAAGTCTGGCCCAATCCAACCCTTGTTCATCTTGATCAGAGTCAGCCTGTCAGCATTTTCAGTTAACAGGCGGGTGCGTTTATCTGTAATGATTCCACCTGCGGCACTAAAAACACGCTCTGACAAAATGCTAGCGGCAGGGCAGGCCAGGACTTCCAAGGCGTAGAGAGCCAATTCATGCCACGTGTCCACCTTGGATACCCAATAATTGTAAGGCACAGAGGAATGTCGGAGTACAGTTGTTCGATCTGTAAGGTACTCCCTGAGCATCTGGGCAGACTTAGGATTTCTTGTGACACTACCCCGCACCTCAGGGGCTGTGGTACGTGAGGGGCTGAGAAAACTGTCCCACATCTTAAAGACTGTTCCCCTACCTCTGGCGGATTGGACTTGTGCCCCTCTCGGCTGTACGCCTTGGTTGTCCACTGATTCCTGACCTATGCTGCTAGCGTTTTGTGAGGGGAATGCTTTGCCTACTTCCGTGACTATGGCCTTCCGGAATTGCTGCATTTTGCCTGACCTCTCCGCCTCGGGAATAAGAGACATAAAGTTCTCCTTTTAGCATGGGTCTAACAGTGTTACCAACCAGTAATGATTGTCGGCCAAGATGTTCTTAACACGAGGGTCACGAGACAGGCATCTTACCATAAAGTCAGCCATGTGCGCCAGACTCTTAACAGCCATCACTTCAGTATCCTGACCAACACGATGACTGAACATGCTGTCCTCCTCCTCCTCCTCCTCATCATCATCTACCCTGTCCTCCGGTCAGCCACGCTGAACCGAGGATATGACTGGTGTGCATGTCATATCCTCAATTTGGCCGGAGAGTTGCTATATGTCTTCATCCTCCTCCTCATCATAGTCCTCCACTGCATGTTGTGATGAGACGAGGCTGGGCTGTGTGTTATCACCCACACCCACTACTGTTCCTTGCTCCAACTCATCGCGCTCCGCCTGCAATGCATCATGTTTGTTTTTGAGCAGAGACCATTTTAGAAGGCAGAGAAGCGGTATGGTGATGCTAATAATGTCGTCATCGCCGCTCACCATCTTGGTGGAGTCCTCAAAGTTTTGGCGGATGGTACATAGGTCGGACATCCATCTCCACTCCTCAGGTGTTATGTGTGGAGTTTGACCCATTTCCCGACGGCTTACGTGATGCAGGTACTCAACAACTGCCCTCTTCTGCTCACATATCCTGACCAACATGTGCAGAGTTAAATTCCAACACGTGGGGACATCACACACCAGTCTGTGAGCCGGAAGATGCAAACGGCGCTGAAAGCCGGCAAGGCCGGCTGAAGCAGCAGGTGACTTTCGAAAATGTGCAGACAGGTTGCGAACTTTTACCAGCAGATCAGACAGTTCTGGGTATGACTGTAGAAACCGCTGAACCACGAGGTTGAGCACATGGGCCACGCATGGAACATGTGTCAGCTGGCCTCGCCTCAAAGCCGCCACCAGGTTCCGGCCATTGTCACACACGACCTTTCCTGGCTTTAGGTTCAGAGGTGTGAGCCAGTGATCTGCCTGCTGTTTCAGAGCTGTCCACACCTCTTCTGCATTGTGGGGTTTGTCACCTATGCAGATTAGCTTCAGCACAGCCTGTTGCCGCTTCGCCGAGGCAGTGCTGCAGTGCTTCTGTTTCGCCCTGGACAAGCCAGGGGCCACAGAGCACAACACTTACACACCCCCCACTCCCTGCAGGCACATCATAGTCAAAACACAAAATCCTTGTTGCCTTCCCCAGGGGCTGTTGTCCACACCAGGGGGTGGAGCCAGGCGGTTGGTCTCCACCCACCAAGGAGTTCCCAGTCCTGTAGGAGGAAAAACACAGGCAGTGAGAGTTAAGCTAAGGAAGTGGAAGGAGGAAAGTAGTAGAGAGGAGAAAAGTGACAGCAAAGAGCCTGAAGTTGGTCCGGGTGTGTGGCCCGGACAGGACAGCAAGGTTGGCAGGCGGTGGTGACCGTCTGCAGTGGAGGCCGATTGGAGTCTGCCGTAAGGACCGTGGACGGGTGGTGACCCGGCGGTACCGGACCGGTATACAAAGAGAAGCCAGCACCATTGGCAGGGGCCTTTCGTATCCCGGCAAGGCTTGGAGTCGCCGTGAATTTGCCAAATCCGTTAGTGAAGGGGACCTCCGGGTTTACAAACAGCCAAGTCCCGATAGAAGACAACCGTCCAAACGTGAAGGGGAGAAACCGCCACCGCCAAGGGCAACCGTCTCCGAGGGCCAACGCCTGCGGGCAAAAGGGGCTCCTCCGGCCCATATCCAGGTCGGGGAGCGGGTTACCAGTGGGAACCCATTGCTACCAACACTGAACTTAGGTGCAGGGAGAGACAGTCATCACTAACCTGCAGGGAGGAACAACCGCAGCCGTCCGAAGGACCCGTCCATCCAGCCGCTTGTTTTACCGTGAACTGTGTCATCATCATTGGGCTGAGTGAGTACCTCCGTGCCGTGCGGCACAGCGCTGCCCCTGCGACCCTGCACCTCATCAGGCCCCGCAACCCGCCTGTCATCCATCCCTACCCCATCACCGGGCCCCGGGACAACCAACCCCCCTACCCACGGAGGGGAGAAAAAACAACAAAGCTGCTCCCTGTCACCGCTCCCGGGATCCCCATCCAGAGCAGCGGTGGTGTCCACACAATCACCACAACCGTGGGTGGCATCACGGACAATATCCCCAAAACCCAAACCACCCCTTTTCACTCACAGGCGAGGAGCGCCGCTCGAGTTCCCGGGATCCGGCCATCGCTCGAGCCACCGAGCAGCAGCAGCCGTAGAGCAGCGGCAGCCGGAAGCGAACAGTGGGAGAGTGCAGCGTCCCATCCTCCGCCCGCGACACTTCCAGCTTGGGACTGAAGTGGAGGGTAAAGTGGATGAGGATGCGCAGGAGGAGGAGGAGGCTGAGGAGCATGACATTCCAGAGCTGTAGAGTGTGGGTGAAACCCTGACTGAGGTAGGGCCTGCAAAACTTGGTGTGGGAAGGACGTGTTCCGTCCCTCGCTCAGACTGGGTCCCAGCTTCCACAATATTAACCCAGTGTGACGTCAACGAGATGTAGCGGCCTTGCCCACAAGCACTTGTCCACGTGTCTGTGGTTAGGTGGACTTTGGCTGAAACAGCGTTGTTCAGGGCACGTGTGATGTTTTGTGACACGTGGTTATGCAATGCGGGGACGGCACACCGGGAGAAATAGTGGCGGCTGGGGACCGAGTAACGTGGGACAGCTGCCGCCATCAGGTCGCGGAATGCTTCTGTCTCCACCAGCCTAAAAGGCAACATTTCCAGCGCAAGCAGTCGCGAAATGTTAGCATTTAGAAGTGTGGCATGTGGGGCGAATGGCAGTGTATTTGCGCCTGCGTTCAAAGGTTTGCTGAATGGATAACTGAACGCTGCGCTGGGACAAGGACGTGCTTGATGATGGTGTTATTTCTGCATGGGCAACTGCAGGTGCAGGGCCGGAGGAGGCTTGTTCACGGGCAGCATGGACAGGGGATTGGCTCGCATGCACAACAAGCGAAGACGTAGCAGTGACATCAGCAAGCACTGCTCCTCGACTCTGTTGTACATCTCACAAAGTCGGGTGCTTGGCTGACATGTGCCTGATCATGCTGGTGGTGGTCAGGCTGCTAGTTTTGGTACCCCTGCTGATGCTGGCATGGCAGGTGTTGCAAATGGCCTTTTTAGAATCATCTGGAGCCAACTTAAAAAACTGCCAGACTCGGGAAGACCTAACATTTGTACAGGCACCTTGTGTCGTGTTGTTGTTCCGGGGAACGGTTGCCTGACATCTGCCTGGGGCCACCACCCTGCTTCTTACTGCCTGTTGGGATGCTACGCCTCCCTCCCCCTGTGCACTGCTGTCCTCGCTCTGCATATCCTCCTGCCAGGTTGGGTCAGTTACTGGATCATCCACCACGTCGTCTTCCTCTTCCGCACCTTGCTCATCCTCCTGACTTCCTGACAATTGTGTCTCATCATCGTCCACCCCTTGTTGAGACACGTTGCCAACTTCGTGAGAACGTGGCTGCTCAAATATTTGGGCATCTGTACATACAATCTCGTCATGGCCCACTTCAACAGGAGCTGGCGAGAGGCCAGAATGTGTGAATGGAAACTCTTCCGAGTGTCCAAGTGTGGGATCAGTAATGTCCGTGGACGTGTACTCGGCCTGGTGGTAGGAAGGAGGATCAGGTTCTGAAATGTGCGGTGCAGTATCACGGCTACTGACACTTGACCGTGTGGAAGACAGAGTGTTTGTGGTGGTGCCAATCTGACTGGAAGCATTATCCGCTATCCAACTAACAACCTGTTGACACTGGTCTTGGTTCAAGAGCGGTGTACTGCTGCGGTCCCCAAGAATTTGGGACAGGACGTGCGAGCGAGTAGATGTGGCCCTTTGTTGTGGCGAAATTAGAGCTTACACACGACCTCGGTCTCTGCCTGCACCACCATCACGTCCACTTCCTTGTTCGTTGCCAACGCCCTTGCGCATTTTGCAATGCTGTGCTGATGTGTATTCACTAGACTTGTGCGTTATATCCAAGTTTGTGCAAAACGCACACAAGTGCACCTGAACGCTGCCACCAACAGGCACACACGTGCGGTTTTTAAATGCAAGCACGGACACACTAAGAACCTAACAGGTCTCTATCCAGGGACAATGTGGAGCCTCCCAATTTTTGGCTGCCCTGCCAAAGGGCTATACTACAATAGACCCACTTCCTTACAATGGGCACTTCAGTTTTACAGGCCATCATGCACGTCTCTATCCAGGGACAACATGGAGCCTCCCAATTTTTGGCTGCCCTGCCTAAGGGCTATACTACAATAGACCCACTTCCTTACAATGGGCACTTCAGGTTTACAGGCCCTCATGCACGTCTCTATCCAGGGACAATGTGGAGCCTCCCAATTTTTGGCTGTCCTGCCAAAGGGCTATACTACAATAGACCCACTTCCTTACAATGGGCACTTCTGGTTTACAGGCCATCATGCACGTCTCTATCCAGGGACAATGTGGAGCCTCCCAATTTTTGGCTGTCCTGCCAAAGGGCTATACTACAATAGACCCACTTCCTTACAATGGGCACTTCAGGTATACAGGCCCTCATGCACGTCTGTATGCAGGGGCATTGGTGAACCTCACAATTTTGGACTGCCCTGGCAAAGGAAAATACTACAAAGACTCACTTCCTCAAAATGGGCACATTAGACTCAAGAGGCCTTCATGTACGTCTCTTCTCAGGGACATCAGAGTGCCACACAATGTTTTCACGTAAAATCTTTCATGTTATCTCCTAAAGTAACATACACCAGCTCTATCTCACTATTGGGTATGTGCCCTTAACATTTCCGCCATGAAAATTCATTTTGGTGTCATTTTTGAAGGTTTTCTGGTGAGTCCGTAAAAATGGCGTAAAACGCGGACAAAATTGTTCACAGCTGTGACTTTTGAGTGATAAATGCTTCAAGGGGTCTTCCCGATGCTGTTGCCATGTCATTTGAGCACTCTTCTGAGACTTTTGTGACATTTTTAGGTTTTCTACATGCTGCCGGGGGTCATTTCATAAAAATACTCGGGTCTCCCATAGGATAACATTGAGCTCGGTGCTCGGGCCGAGTACACGAGTATCTTGGGATGCTCGGCCCAAGCCTCGAGCACCCGAGCTTTTTAGTACTCGCTCATCACTAACAGTCACCATTCACGCAGCTCCTGTCGCCGCTCCTGCTGTGTACGCTATACACACAGCACTTTACAGAATAGGGACAGAAGTTTATTTCAGCCCTTTTCAGGGCTAATTTTCTAGGGCTCAGAGCCATAGGGGACAGTCAGGTCCGTGGAAACGCTGTATACAGCTTCAGATAACAGCGGCTGTGTACCTAAGCTCAGGGAATTCCTTGCTGCATTTCACCATTAGGAGGGATAGAAAGTCAGGCTTCCTTTCCTCTACACTGATCCACAACCCGGCCACTGTACCCTCCTGCCCATTTTTGCAAAGCTATTTTAATAGCAAAGAGTGCTGCCAGTTAGTGCCATCCAAAAAGTGGCTGCTGTACTCCATTAGTGTCCCATTTGTGCCAAGCAAGTCCCACCACCTCTGCATTGTACCCTGCTGCCCTTTTTTGCAAAGCTATTTTAATAGCAAACAGTGCTGCCAGTTAGTGCCATCCAAAAAGAGGCTGCTGTACTCAATTAATGTCCCACTTGTGCCAAGTAAGTCCCACCACCTCTGCATTGTGCCCTGCTGCCTTTTTTTGGAAAACTATTTTAATAGCAAAGAGTGCTGCCAGTTAGTGCCATCCAAAAAGTGGCTGCTGTACTCCATTAGTGTCCCACTTGTGCCAAGCAAGTCCCACCACCTCTGCATTGTACCCTGCTGAACTTTTTTGCAAAACTATTTTAATAGGAGAGTGCTGCCAGTTAGTGCCATCCAAAAAGTGGCTGCTGTACTCCATTAGTGTCCCACTTGTGCCAAGCAAGTCCCACCACCTCTGCATTGTACCCTGCTGCCCTTTTTTGGAAAGCTATTTTAATAGCAAAGAGTGCTGCCAGTTAGTGCCATCCAAAAAGTGGCTGCTGTACTCCATTAGTGTCCCACTTGTGCTAAGCAAGTCCCAGCACCTCTGCATTGTACCCTGCTGAACTTTTTTGCAAAGCTATTTTAATAGCAAAGAGTGTTGCCAGTTAGTGCCATCCAAAAAGTGGCTGCTGTACTCCATTAGTGTCCTACTGGTGCCAAGCATTTTCCATCACCTCTGCATTGTACCCTGCTGCCCTTTTTTGCAAATCTATTTTAATAGCAAAGAGTGCTGCCAGTTGTAGGGCCATAGTTGCATTGTCAGGGATAGTCAGTGTTGTTTCTTCAGCTGTCAATAAAGCTAGACCACGTCTGCAATCTACACCACCTCTCAATTTTTGCTACCACATTTTAAGTGGCAATATCGCTAACAAAATGAGTGGCAAAAGGACAGATGCTGGTGGAAAGGGGAACAGACGTGTTGTAAAAGGAAAACAAGTTTGTGTCCGTGGGGAAGGTGGGAAAGCTACATTAACATCTGCTGAAGATAGGCCATCTTCCAGCAAAAGTAAGATGTCTACTACTTTCCGTGGACAATCCGATGTGCTCCCTTTTTTACGGAACAAAACAACTGGAACAAAGGTAGATGATACACAAATAAAGCACATGCTTGAATGGATCTCAAGTGCTCCAACAAGTGGCCTCTCCTCCACCTCAACTTCTAAATCCAAAAAACAACAGTCCTCTGAGTTGTCATCACAATCGCACTTGCTATCTCCCAGCTCTCAAGTCTCCACCCGCCCTGCAGAGTATGGTGTAAAAAAGATGGCTGAGTCTGCAGAGCTGTTCAGTCACACTATAGGCTGGGAATCAGAGGTCTGCTCCCAAGCTACAGTGAGTACAGACCAGGAAATGGTCTACAGTGACGCCCAGAAGCTTTGTGACTCAGATTCAGGCCCTGATGACCAAGTTTCTGAGCATAATGTAGACCCTCATTCACAAACTGTAACACCTGTTGGTGGAGACAATGAGGAGCATACTAATGACGATGACACACAGATACCAGATTGTGATGACAACTTAAATATTCGGTCAGGGCAGGAAGAGGCTAGGTCTGAGGGCGAGGGGAGTGCAAACACAACGCTTGATGATGAAGCTCTAGATCCCACCTACTGTCAACCCACATTCAGGCACTCGAGGAGATCAACAGAGGCGGTGGAGGAGGATGCAACTGACGACGAAGTTACCTTGCGCCTTCCTGGACAGAGTCGGAGTACTGGTAGCACGCCTACAATTGCATCCTCAGTTAACACTCTGCCTCTGAGCACCAGTCGGGGGGGCTCAGCAGGTCGCATGTCCTCTGAGTCTTGCCTAGCCTGGTCCTTTTTTGACCGTGCAAAGGATCGCCCAAATCATGTGATCTGTAAAATTTGTCGGGAATCTGTAAGTAGAGGCAAAAACCTCAGCAGTTTGACAACTTCTTCCATGAATCGTCACATGAATAGCTATCATAAGTCCCTGTGGGAAGCTCACTGTGCTGCAATGCGGCCTAGCGTAGCGGGCGAACCACCGCCTGCCCCTTCCAGTGCATTCGCGCACTCTTCATCATCTATGACTGTGGGGACAACTGGCACATCTGTTCTTCCACACAGACCTTCCACCTCTTTAACCACAACAGGCAGTTTGCTTGGCAGGTCGTCAGTTGGTTTGGAAAGGGAAACAAGTGCGGGTGTACAGCTCTCTCAGACATCGATAGCACCAATTTGGATGAAGGCAACTTCATGTCTACGCCTGCACTTTCCTCACAAACCTGCATTTTTCCAGGGACACCCTACTCACCACTGTCTACACACAGCAGCCAGATCTCTGTCTCTCAAATGTGGACAAATCAAAGGCCATTTCCTGTGACCCATGACAAAGCTAAAGGCTGCTTTACACCAGAAGATCTTCGGGGGTCACGGTTTTTGTGACGCACATCTTCTATTGGCAGGCGGCCGTGTGACGTCGCTGTGACGCCGAACGTCCCTTCCACTTCAGGAAGTGGACGTTCGCCGCCCACAGCGAGGTCGGACGGGAGGTAAGTACGTGTGATGGGGGTTACCGACTTTGTGCGCCACGGGTAGCGATTTGCCCGTGACGCAAAAAGGACGGGGGTGGGTACGATCGATTGTGAAATTGCACAATCGGTCGTACCGTGTAAAGCAGCCTTAAGAGGTTGACTTTATCCCTCTGTATGCTCTTGGCTACCGAAATGCTGCCTTTCCGCCTGGTGGACACAGCGGATTTTCGAGACCTTATGTCTGTCGCTGTGCCCCAGTACCAGATGCCCAGTCACCACTACTTTTCTAAGAAAGGTGTGCCTGCGCTACGCCTGCATGTCGCACACAACATCACTGCTTCCTTGAGAAACTCTGTGTGTGAATGGGTGCATTTCACCACCGATACTTGGACCAGTAAGCATGGACAGGGACGTTACATGTCGCTGACTGGGCACTGGGTAACTATGGTGATAGAGCGAGAAGGGTCTGCTGGACAAGTCTTGCCATCCCCACGACTTGTGCATCAATCCTCTTTCTGTCTTAGTTCCTCCAACGCTTCTGCCTCCTCAACCTCGTCTGGGTCCTCCACCGCCGCCCCAAGCCTTCCTGGTCAGGCCACCAGCATTGTAACTGCGCACAAGGAATCACGCACAGCTCATTACTATGCTGGAAGCAGAGCGCAACGGCATCAGGCGGTCATTAGCTTGAAATGTCTTGGAAATAGGAGTCACACAGCGGCTGAGTTGTGGGCAGCTCTGGAGACCGAGTTTGGTAAATGGTTGTCTCCACTCAACCTGCAGCCAGGTAAAGCCGTGTGCGACAATGCTGCAAACCTGGATGCGGCCCTTCGCCTGGGCAAGGTGACACACGTGCCTTGTATGGCTCATGTGTTGAACCTTGTCGTCCAGCAATTTTTAACACACTATTCCGGCCTAGATGGCCTTCTGCACAGGGCATGAAAACTGTCTGCTCACTTCCGCCGTTCAAGCGCCGCAGCTGAGCGACTTGCATTGCTCCAGAAGTCTTTCGGCCTGCCAGTTCATCGCCTGAAATGCAATGTGCTGACATGCTGGAATTCGACTCTCCACATGTTACAGCGACTGTGGCAGCACCGCCGAGCACTGGTGCAATACGTCATGACGTATAGCCTGGGCCAACGAGATGCAGAGGTGGGGAAGATAACCGTGATGGAGTGGTCTCAGATCAATGACCTATGCACCCTTCTGCAAAGTTTCGACATGGCGACGAATATGTTTAGCGCTGACAATGCCATTATCAGCATGACAATTCCAGCCATTTACATGCTGGAGCACACACTAAACACTATTCGTAGTCAGGGGGTGGGACAACAGGAAGGGGAGGAAGTACAGGAGGATTCATATGCACGAGGGATACCAACATCTACAAGGTCCAGACATACATCATCACCATGACAGCAGGTATGGGACGGTGGGGGAGAGGGATCAACAAGGGCGCATGGTAGCAGGCAAAATGTTGAGGAAGGTGCAGGAGAACGTGAAGAAATGGAGGATGAACTGTCCATGGACATGGAAGACTCAGCAGATGAGGGAGACCTTGGTGAAATTTCAGTTAAAAGAGGTTGGGAGGAGATGTCAGAGGAAGAAAGCACGGTTAGCACATCTATGCCACAAACACAGCGTGGACTTGGTCCGCATGGCTGCGCCAGACACATGAGCGCCTTCTTGCTGCACTACCTCCAACATGACCCTCGTATTGTCAAAATTAGAAGTGATGATGAGTACTGGCTTGCCACACTATTAGATCCCCGGTACAAGTCCAAATTTTGTGAAATAATTCCAGCCATAGAAAGGGACGCACGTATGCAGGAGTATCAGCAGAAGCTGTTACTTGATCTTACCGTGTTTTTCCAAAAATAAGACCTCCCCCAAAAATAAGCCCTAGCAGGGATTTTCAGCATTTTCGGAGAAAGGCTTAAATATAAGCCCTCCCCGGAAAATAAGCCCTAGTTGCAGATCAATAATGAAGTGTCCGTGCAGCTAAAAAAGTTACAGATACTACAGGACACTTCATTATACACAGCGGCACCCGGCAATTACACTCACCCCACACTGAGCAGCAGTACCTGCAGTGATCACACACCCGCACACATCAGCTCTCACACACACACACACACACAATCAGATCTCACACACACACGAGATCTCACACACAAACATCGGATGGAAACACAGTCAGATCACACATATAATCAGATCGCACACACAAACATCGGATCACACACAAACATCAAATCACACACACACAAGCATCGGATCGCACACACATCGGATCGCATACACACTCACCTCATCCAGCGACACCGATCTCTTCTCGCCGGGAGAATCCTGAGAGGCAGTGCAGTGGAGCGCAACGAACAGGACCTGCGGCCGGACACTTGACTTGCTCTCATTCCCTGCTGCCGTAAGTGCTGGATGTGATGTGATGTGTGTGTGTGTGTGTGTGTGTGTGTGTGTGTGTGTGATCTGCTGTGTGTGTCTGCGATCGGCTGTGTTTTTCTGCGATCGGCTGTGTGTGTCTGCGTTCGGCTGTGTGTATCTGTGATCGGCTGTGTGTGCCTGCGATCGGATGTGTGTATCTGTGATCGTCTGTGTGTGCCTGCGATCGGCTGTGTGTATCTGTGATCGGCTGTGTGTGCCTGCGATCGGATGTGTGTATCTGTGATGGCTGTGTGTGCCTGCGATCTGCTGTGTGTGATCTGCTGTGTATATCTGCGATCTGCTGTGTGTGTGTGCCTGCGATCGGATGTGTGTATCTGTGATCGGCTGTGTGTATCTGTGATCGACTGTGGGTGCCTGCGATCTGCTGTGTGTGCCTGCGATCTGCTGTGTGTGATCTGCTGTGTATATCTGCGATCTGCTGTGTGTGTGTGTGTGTGTGTGTGTGTGATCTGCTGTGTGTGTGTGTGTGTGTGAGTGATCTGCTGTGTGTGTGATCTGCTGTGTGTGCCTGCGATCTGCTGTCTGTGTCAGCGTGTCAGCAGGGTAGGACGGCATGCAGCACCTACCGGAGATCACAGAAGGACCTTGGAACCACGCAGACATCCTGGTCTTGTGAGTATGAGTCTCCTGGGAAGTGGGGGGGGAGTCTGCTTTTTTGGGGGGTAAACTTGCCCCAACCGTGTTTCACCAAGAATAAGACCTCCTCCAAAAATAAGCCCCAGTGCTTTTTTGGGGGGGCAAAAAAAATATAAGACGGTGTCTTATTTTTGGAAAAACACGGTAGCTCGGCTTTTCCACCAAACCCCCGTGGTGCACGGAGTGAATCTCCCAGTTGTAACTTGACAAACATGGGACTGTCTCGTCATTAACAGTCTAACCGTACCAGCAGCACCGTATCTGGTGCTAGTAACAGCAATTTTATGGAATCGTTTCATAATTTTTTTAGACCATCCTTTGCAAGGCCACAAGAGACAAGAAGTCTGACACATAGTCAACGGCTGGAAAGGATGATACAGGAGTATCTCCAAATGAACATCGATGCCATGACTTTGCAACTGGAGTCTTGCTTATTTTGGGCTTCAAATCTTGAAAAATGGCCTGAGCTCTACACTTACGCCTTGGAGATCTTGTCGTGTCTCAGAACGTGTCTTCAGTACTGCTGGGTGTGTGCTGACAGATAAGCGCACGCGTCTGTCCAGTGACAATGTGGACAGACTAACGTTCATCAAGATGAACAAGTCATGGATCCGCAAGGACTTTACTACCCCTGTGTCATCCTGTGGAGAGTAAAGGCTTGTGGATTTGGAATGTGCTTGATGCAAATGTACCTGTCAAGTTTACAACTGGGGCACAAGTGCTGCTACTGAAGTGTGGCCCAATTTTTTAAAAAAAGGGAAACTCCGCTTGGAGTAACCCTTGCTTGCAGTGTTTCTAAAAATGATCCAAGATGAACAGATCTGGGATCAGCAAAGACTTTGCTACCTACCCCGGTGCCATCCTGGGGACAGTTAAGGATGGCGTATTTTTGAATGTGCTTGATGCAAATCTACCTGTGAAGTGTACAACTGGGGCACAAGTGCTGCCACTGAAGGGGTGTCTGTGTGGCCCAATTTTTGGAAAAACAGGGAGACTCCGCTTGGAGTAAAGCGGGCATTACACACTGCGATATTGGTCCCGATATCGCTAGTGTGGGTACCCGCCCCCATCTGTTGCGCGACACGGGCAAATCGCTGCCCGTGCCGCACAACATCGCCCAGACACGTCACACATACTTACCCACCTGGCGACGTCGCTGTGACCGGCGAACCGCCTTCTTTCTAAGGGGGCGGTCCGTGGGGGCGTCACAGCGACGTCACTGAGCGGCTGCCCAATAGCAGCGGAGGGGCGGAGCTGAGTGGGACGTAACATCCCGCCCACCTCCTTCCTTCTGCATAGCGGCCGGGAGGCAGGTAAGGAGAGCTTCCTCGTTCCTGCGGTGTCACACGGAGCGATGTGTGCTGCCGCAGGAACGAGGAACAACCTCGTTACTGCTGCAGTAACGATTTTTGAGAATGGACCCCCATGTCACCGATGAGCGATTTTGCACGTTTTTGCAATGATGCAAAATCGCTCATCGGTGTCACACGCAACGGCATCGCTAATGTGGCCGGATGTGCGTCACCAATTCCGTGACCCCAACGAGTTCGCATTAGCGATGTCCTAGCGTGTAAAGCCCCCTTAACCCTTGCTTGCAGTGTTTCTAAAAATGATCCAAGATGAACAGATCTGGGATCAGCAAAGACTTTGCTACCTACCCCGGTGCCATCCTGGGGACAGTTAAGGATGGTGTATTTTTGAATGTGCTTGATGCAAATCTACCTGTGAAGTGCACAACTGGGGCACAAGTGAAGCCACTGAAGGGGTGTCTGTGTGGCCCAATTTTTGGAAAAAAGGAAGACTCCGCTTGGAGTAACCCTTGCTTGCAGTGTTTCTAAAAAATGATCCAAGATGAATAGATCTGGGATCAGCAAAGACTTTGCTACCTACCCCGGTGCCATCCTGGGAACATTTAAGGATGGCGTATTTTTGAATGTGCTTGATGCAAAGCTGCCTGTGAAGTGTACAACTGGGGCACAAGTGCTGCCACTGAAGGGGTGTCTGTGTGGCCCAATTTTTTGAAAAAAGGGAGACTCCTCTTGGAGTCCCCTTGCAGTGTTTTGCATGATTTTAGAAGGGCATGCCATGCCTATATGTGTGTCTCGCCCTCTTTTTCCTCGTCAAGCTGTTTTGTTTTCGCATGAGAATTTGTTCTTGTCCCTTTCCCATGAGTTTGTGTTGTCTTGTGAGTTGTTTGTCACCTTTTGGACACCTTTGAAGGTGTTTTCTAGGTGTTTTTATGTGTTTGTGATTGCCTCCCATTGTTTCCTATGGGGTTCGAGTGGTTCGCCGAACGGTTCGCCGAACCGAACTCGAACGCGGCCTCCAGTCAGCAAACCAAGCTCGAACTGAACCGCGACCGGTTCGCTCATCTCTACTCCTCACTACACCTCCTCCACTTTACTACTCCACTTTGCTACTCCTCCTCTTTACTCCTCACCTCCCTTTCCTGACCACTAGGTGGGCGACACTATTCCGCTCAAGCCACCCACTGGTGTGTCTGGTGCAGGGTGTATCTAGGATTTGATTTGCTGTTGGAGGCGGCACTGTAAGATGGGGACCCAGAACCATGAGGGATTTGAATACCGCACTTAAGAGAAAGAGCGTGCAGTGCCCTGTGACGACCTGATAGTCCCGGGGCGCCACACATACAGGTGAGTCACTCTGCAGAATAACACCACTTCACGACCAAAGAGTGGGGCTCCATGTGGGACATGTGTGCTATGTTGCACTGCTTTGAGTACTTCATGAACATGACCAAAGCTGGTAACACCATCATCAGCATTGCTAAAATGCTTCAAGTGTGGTAGCACAGGAGCAAGAAGAGAAGGAACAGCCACCATTCACATGACTATCAGAGCAGTCATCCACACATGGCTTGGAGGGTGGTTCATGTACCAACAGAAGGCAGGTATACAACTATCCTGCCAGAGGACAGTTATGGAGGATGAGGAGGAACCATGTTCATAGCAGAGTGGCATGTGAGCCAGACCCCAACAGGCAAGGCTTACTTTCCCCACCAGGAGGACAACTCTCCATGTCCTCTTCCTCCTCAACCCCCTCCTTTTCCTCATTACCATTCGATCCACACTGAGAAGATGAGATGAGGCTGGGCTGGGTAGTATCACATTGTGTACTTTCTTCCTCTATGTCAAACTGTTCCACATGCAAGTGTGACGCCCTGGCAAAACCAGGTAGTCACAAATAGGCCCCTGCAATACACCTTCCCTCACTAGGAGACACACAGCCAACCATTAAACCCTAGTCACCCCCCTTAGGGAAAGATAGACACACCAGTCGGCGTGACCAGGTGGTTGGAACATGCCCACCCAGGGGTTCAGACAGCCCGGGGCGGAAAGGTAGTCAGATAAGTTTTAGAGTTCAGTGGGAGTGGAGGTCAGGCGTGTGTGTCAGGCCTGAAGCAGACTGAACGGTGTCAGGGTAGGAGCCCTGGTGCCACTGGCTTGAAGGCAGATGGTGGTCTCCATCAGCAGGAGACAGGAAGATGGCTCAATGGAACCGAGGTGGACCGGGACAGGGTTGTAGCCCGCCAATACCGACATGGGGAACCGACCCGGAAACCGTAGCACAAAGGGGGGTACTCGGACCCTGAAGCCAGGAACCAGAACCTACTGGAACTGGTTAATTAACTGATTGAGGCCAGGACTAGAGGTCCTGTCACACCCAAAGTCACTCATAGAAGACAACAGCCCACCGATTATGGATAAGAGGTCACCGCCAAGGCCCATAGATCCCACGGGCCAGCGTCTGCGGGCGCGGCTCCTTAGGCCACATCCAGCCGGGAGTGGACTCCTACGTTTCATACAAGGAAGTCCTTTCTACTAAAAAGGTGCAGGACAAGGATAGAGACCACCAGTCGGGTGGGGGATCCCGAATGCAACCGGCCGCGGCACCGGCCACCACCATCTTGGTTTACCAGAGACTAGTGTGTTTCCTTCAGAGTGAGTACACCAACACCCCCTGCGGTCGTCATTCCCCCTGCACCAAAGCCATCGGGTACCGAGACCACCATCCTTGCCCACGGAGGGGTTAACATCTTGCTGCACAACATCTCTCCCGTAACAGCAGCGGTGGTGTCTCACCTCACCACACACCATGGGTGGCGTCACGAACCTATTACAGCCTAGCCCGTACATCTACATCACCCATTTTATTCGCCGTGTCCGCGAGACCCTCGAGCCACCACCCCTGAAGGTCCGGATCCGAGCAGTGGCGGCTGCTGGCACGGGGGCGGCACACCCTGAAACTTGGCGTCATGAACAGGATACTTACCCTTCCACTTACCTTGTGGAAGTGCGCTTTGTATTGGACAGTCAGCGGTGATCCATTGCCGAAATTTCAGATGTCGCCATTTTGGCGCGAAAAACTACTGCCCAGCCTCTTCTTCCCCGCGAAAAGGGTGCTAAAGCCGAAGCCCCGCCCTCTGGGAATGCGGACGGAAAGCGAGGCCAGAAGTCGGAAAATTAAACTTACAGGCCTGAAAGAGGAGTGCCAGCAAAAGACCAAGGGGGGCGGGTGTAGATTCTGCAGCATGTGACCAAGCAGATAAAGGGCGGAGACTCCAGGACCCTGCCACATTCCCCGTTCTTGGATACCAGCTGAGCAGTATGGCCGCACCATCTGGCAAGCCTGCGGTGGAGGAGCCCGCGACCGGAACAGCGGCATAATTCTAAAATGCTGTATATAAGAGCCCAAGCCGCTGTGAAGAACGTAAAAAACACTTAATGATACTCACCTAAACGGTCGGTATGGTGCAGATGGGTCAGATGGGTGTCTCCGTTCTCCGGGTATGGTGCCTCCTCTTTTGGCCATCTTTGTCCTCCTTCTTCTGAAGCTTGGGTGCATGACACATTCTACGTCATGCACACAGACCTTCGTTGAGGTCCTGCGCAGGTGCACTGTAATCTGTCCTGAGCAGGGCAGATCAAAGTTTTGTAGTGTGTTTTTTTGCACTGTTGTTAATGAGTTTTATGCCTATTGAAAGCTGATTACAGTACTAGCAAAAGCTATGAGAGTTCATAACATACACTAGGTGTCCAGGGCTCAGACTTGAATATGGACTTTTAAAAAAAATGTCTGTATCCGATTTTTGTGTTTGGGTACTGTTCGGTGTAGAGATGATTGGACCAGTGAATGTTCGGGTCCCCCGGGTTTGGCTGGACTTTAGCTAAAAGTTATTTTTGAGACCTAGACTTGATCAATTGCAACTCGAACTAACAGGCTCAACTCTAATATCAAGTATAAAGGACGTCAATGATAAAAGTGCATTTCCAGGGGAGGTAGTGTAGGATTGTCCTTTTTTTTTTACACACAGCATCCAAAAATTGAGTGTAATTTTCATTTTATAAGTTGCATTGGTTTATAAGATGCACCCCAAATTAAGAACAAAAAAGTAAAAAAAGATGGTCTGTCTTATAACCCGGTGGTGTCTTACAGGGGTGTAGCAGCGGTTGTGGAGTGGGGTCACAGGAGGCAGGGGTGGTGATAGAGTAAGGCGATGATGTGGGTGGTGCAGCGGGTGTCCCAGACGCTCACTGTGGGCACTGTGAGGTAGAGAACATCCAGACATGTCAGCGGTGCAGGCTTCAAAGAAATGGCGCTCAAAGTCGGTGCATGCCTAGATTAATAAACCAAGATCTCATCTGCGCATGCGCCACCTCTGGGTGTCATTTTCCGTAAGCCCGCTGCTAGGTGATCAATAGGCTGGAGACGGCACGTGCACAGATGAGATCTTGAGCCGAGAGCTCCATCTGCGCATGTGACACACCCGCAGGGTCTTGGGTGATTCACTCGTCACCGGGCCAGTGTGGGGGTTTGGCTTGTCACAGTGGCCTGGCCCGGCTCCGTGATCACGTGGTGTCAACCAAAATGATTGGGATGGTGGTGAGAGTAGTTGTCTCATGACGTCACCTGTGGTATGCGGCTATAAGGGGAGCAGCCACTGCGCAAGGTCTCTCTGTGCTGGTGCGGATGGTAATGCAGCTCAGATGTTGCAGCTCTCCACAGGCAGAGCTAGGCCCCAGGGAGGATGTCGAAAGTAGTAGTCCACCCCAGTGTGGGAAGCATGGGGCGCGGGAAGGATCAGACGACACAGCAGTTGCAGTTTAAGGTGTTTACTCACTGAGCTGCTCCTGCCGTTGTACTGCCAGACTCCACTATGATGGACTACAGACGATCCCGGATAGTTCAGGGGCAGGTAGCCGAGAGATACTCTGTGAGTTCTTCCTCCCTGCACTCTGTTGTGTGAGTCCCTGCGACTTAAAGCTACACAGGGACCTCTGTCCTCTGTCCTTTGGGGTGGTTATGTACCCCGTCCTATCTAGCAGGCAGCACGAGTCCATTGATAGGCCGCCCTATGGTCACGGCACCTGGCTCTATATGCTGTTTTGCCTCGGGCGCTTTTGTGGGCCAGAAGACTTGAAATCCTCTGCCCGGCGGATTCTGCTGGCAGGCCTTGAAGTACCAAGCAGCCTAGGGCTCCGCACCCTGAGATTGGCGCCGGTCCTGAGGGAGCTATCAGCTCTCCCCTCAGCGACTGTGTTCTCCTCCATCTCACTTGGTTTCTGGTGGTGACTAGACTGAAGATAAGTGTGTGTGGCTCCAACTCCACAGATCAGTTGCCCCGCCCACTCGAGCCACAGAGTTAGTGGGTGGGAGGCCCCAGACGTTATGGTGACCATCCTAAATGACCCTAGCCTAATCCCGTCCCGGTGAGTGGGCAACTAGCTTATGTGTGGTGATGGATATTGTGAACTGGCACCGACCTCCTCCTTACCCAGGAAGAGCATCGCACCTCTGGTGAGATGTAGTACCCTGTGATGACTGAAGCCTCAGGAGTGCCACACATGCGCTGACTCCAGGCACAATTATTTGAAGCCCGTACTGCGAACATTTTCAGGATGGCCTATGCCATCCAGCAGCTTCTAGTAGTCCTTGTAGAACTATATAAACCAGCCAGAGCAAGCGAGGTGCTGAGAGTGCGAGGTACTGAAGTAAAGGGAGGCGACTGAAGATAAGTGTGGCATAGTTTTAACACAATCTCATAGTGGTGATAACTGTAGCTGTTTAAGAAGAGAAGAGTCGCCGTAAGCTGATCGATTGCTGGGACTTGCCGGGTCTCGCTGTTTGAGGACATCGCAAAACCGCGCGCCGTTCATACGCTACATCAGCATTATGGAAGAGAAGAAAATCCACATGGTCACCTGCAACACATGCTACATGTTTACGGATCTGCCGCACAAAAAATCCAACTTCACCTGTCAAAAGTGCAAACTTGTTGCCCTCTTAGAGGAAAAGGTGCAGGGACTGGAAGAAAGAATAGCAACTTTGAAGCTAATTAAAGAACATGAGGACTTCTTGGACGAGGCAGAAGCAACAATTCAGGATATGGAAAGTGAGAAAAGCTTCAGAACACATACAGAGGCTGAAAAGTGGACACATGTGACCAAAAGAAGCCAGCGGATCAAGTGGTCGGCACCACCCACACAGCTTAGCAACCAATATGAAGCCCTCATGCTGGAGAACGAAAATGGCACAGCTCAGGATGATACCGTCTCTACAGGAGAAGACACAGTATCATCAAAAGAAGTTACTTTGTCAACAAAAGCAGAAACAAAAGACACTCAAAAACACTCAGGAGCAAAATGCAGTGCATCCAGAAAGAAAAGAAGAGTGGTAGTTATGGGCGACTCACTACTAAGAGGCACGGAGGCAACTATCTGCAGGCCGGACATAACCGCACGAGAAGTATGCTGCCTACCGGGAGCAAAAATCAAGGATGTGGCCAACAGGATACCAACTATCCTCGGATCCAAGGACGAATACCCGTTCCTATTGATACATGTAGGAACAAACGACACGGCAAGAAATGATCTACCAACTATTTGTGAAAATTTTGAAATTCTGGGGAAGAAAATTAAGGAATGGAACGTACAGGTTGTTTTCTCATCAATCCTCCCAGTCGATGGCCATGGTGTCAGAAGATGGAATAGGATACTAGATTTGAACAACTGGCTACGACGGTGGTGCAGGCAGCAAGGATTTGGATTCTTGGACCACGGAGTGAATTACCTCTACGATGGACTTCTCGCAAGAGACGGGATACACCTCACAAAACCTGGGAAACACACGTTCGCCAGAAGGCTTGCCACACTCATCAGGAGGGCTTTAAACTAGAAGAAGAGGGGATGGGAGAAAAAACAGCAGACAAGAACATGCAACAGAAGGACAAACTAATCAAGGATACTAGATGCCGTAAAGAGGACCCAAGACATGGTAATCAGAAGGAAGCTAAGAAAAGGGGAGCAAAACTTCTTTCCTGCATGCTGACCAATGCAAGAAGCCTGACCAATAAGATGGAGGAACTGGAGCTGGTAATGTATGAGTAGAAATACGACATAGTAGGAATAACTGAGACATGGTTAGATGATAGTTATGACTGGGCGGCTAACCTGCAAGGATATGAATTGTTTAGGAGGGATCGTAAAAAAAGGAAAGGGGGTGGAGTCTGTCTATATATAAAGTCCAGTTTAAAGCCCAGACTAAGAGAAGATATTCAAGAGGGAAATGAAGAGGTGGAGTCTCTATGGGTGGAGATACAAGGAGGGAAAACTAATAAAATCCTCATAGGGGTTTGTTATAAGCCACCAAATATAACAGAAACCACTGAAAATGTATTATTGAAACAAATAGACAAAGCAGCAAATCACAATGAGGTGATTATTATGGGGGACTTCAATTACCCCGATATAGACTGGGAAACTGAAACCTGCGTATCTCAGAAAGGAAACCGGTTTCTGTCAGTAACTAAGGATAATTATCTGTCCCAACTTGTGCCGGGCCCAACTAGAGGGGCAGCCCTTCTGGACTTAATTTTAAGCAACAGGCCAGATAGAATAACAGACGTACGAGTGGATGGGCACCTAGGGAATAGTGACCACAATATAATACAATTCCACTTGTCCTTTAGTAAGGTGCCTTGGAGGGGGGTTACAAAAACGCTGAATTTCAGGAAAGCAAAGTTTGATCAGCTTAGAGAAGACCTTCGCCAAATTGATTGGGACAATGTCCTCAAAAATGGGAGCACAGAAAATAAGTGGGAAATTTTTAAATCGGTATTAAACACCCACTGCGAGCTAGCCATACCATACAGAAATAAAAGGGCTAGGAACAGGAGAAAACCAATGTGGCTAAATAAGGATGTAAAAGGGGCAATGAATAATAAGAAAAAGGCATTTAAAAAGCTAAAACAAGAAGGCAGCGAGGAAGCATTAAAAATATATAGAGAAAAAAATAAAATGTGTAAAAAACAAATATATTTAGCAAAAGTAGAAACTGAGAGACACATTGCTAAGGAAAGCAAAGCAAATCCCAAACTATTCTTTAATTATATAAACAGAAAAAAGATTAAAATTGATGGTGTTGGCCCTTTAAAGAATAATGAGGGTAAAATCATAGAAAGCTATGTGGGAAAAGCAAATGTTTTAAATACTTTTTTCTCAACTGTGTTCACACAGGAAAAGCATATGCCAGGGGAAATGCAGAGTGATCATGTAAATGCCCCATTAAGTATGACCTGCCTAACCCAGGAAGGGGTGCAGAACCGACTTAGTAACATTAAAATTGACAAATCACCAGGCCCTGATGGCATTCACCCTCGGGTATTAAGGGAGTTAAGTAATGTGATAGACAGGCCTCTATTCCTTTTATTTAAAGACTCTATAGAAACTGAGTCTGTTCCACTGGATTGGCGGCTAGCAAATGTGGTACCAATATTCAAAAAAGGGTGCAAAAGGGAACCTGGAAACTATAGGCCGGTAAGCTTAACATCTGTTGTGGGTAAAATGTTTGAAGGGTTTTTAAGGGATACTATTATGGAATGTCTCAATGTTAATAACTGTTTAACTCCATATCAACATGGATTTATGAAGGATCGCTCCTGTCAAACTAACCTGATCAGCTTCTATGAGGATGTAAGCTCTCACATGGACCGAGGAGAATCATTGGATGTCATTTATCTCGACTTCGGTAAAGCATTTGACACTGTCCCACATAAAAGACTGCTAAGTAAAATGAGAAAGCTTGGGCTCGGGGAAAATGTGTGTAGATGGGTAGGTAGCTGGCTTAGTGGTAGAAAACAAAGAGTGGTTATTAATGGTGCATACTCAGATTGGGCCAGGGTTACTAGTGGGGTGCCACAGGGGTCTGTATTGGGCCCCCTACTATTTAATATATTTATTAATGATCTGGTGGATGGTTTACAGAGTAAAATATCAGTATTTGCAGATGATACAAAACTATGTAAGGTAGTTAACACAAAGGAGGACAGTTTGCAACTACAGATGGATTTGAGTAAATTGGAGAATTGGGCTGAAAAATGGCAAATGAGGTTTAACACAGATAAGTGTAAGGTTATGCACATGGGAAGGAGAAACAGATGCTACGATTACTTACTAAATGGGAAACTGCTGGGGAAATCAGACATGGAAAAAGACTTAGGCATCTTAGTGAATAAGAATTTAAATTGGAGTGCCCAGTGTCAGGCAGCAGCCACCAAAGCAAATAGGGTGATGGGATGCATTAGAAGAGGTCTGGGGGCACGAGATGAAAACATCATTCTCCCTCTGTACAAATCACTAGTCAGACCACACTTGGAGTATTGTGTGCAATTTTGGGCGCCGGTGCTGAAGAAAGACATTACTGAACTTGAAAGGGTTCAGAGGCGGGCTACTAAAATAATAAATGGAATGGGTGCATTACAATACACGGAAAGGTTATCAAAATTAGGTCTATTTACTCTAGAAAAGAGAAGACTTAGGGGAGACCTAATAAATATGTACAAATATATCAGAGGGCCATATAGAGATCTCTCCCATGATCTGTTTGTACCAAGGACTATGACAAGAACAAGGGGGCATTCTTTTCGATTGGAGGAAAGAAAATTCCTACATCAGCATAGAAGAGGGTTCTTCACGGTAAGAGCAGTGAGGCTCTGGAACTCTCTTCCTGAGGAAGTGGTGATGGCCAACTCACTGAATGAATTTAAGAGAGGAATGGATGCATTTCTTGTTAGCAAAAGTATAGAAGGTTATAAATAGCATAATCTTACAGGTAGATAGAAGAGCGACCTAGATTATTAGAGGAATGGGGGGGGGGGGCTGCAATACCTAGACAGGTTATTAAACTTGGGGTTAGTTAGTTAGGAAAAACAAAGGCTTAGGGGGATCTAATCACAATGTATAAATATATGAGGGGACAGTACAGAGACCTTTCCAAAGATCTCTTTACACCTAGGCCTGCGACTGGAACACGGGGGCATCCGCTACGTCTTGAGGAAAGAATGTTTATTCATAATCACAGATGAGGATTCTTTACTGTACGAGCAGTGAGACTATGGAGCTCTCTGCCGTATGATGTTGTAATGAGGGATTCACTAGTAAAATTTAAGCAGAGCCTGAACGCATTTCATGAAAAATATAATATTACCAGTTATGTATATTAGATTTTATGACAGGGTGTTGATCCAGGGAACTAGTCTGATTGCCATATGTGGAGTCAGGAAGGAATTTTTTTTCCCCATTGGAGCTTATTTGACACATTGGGTTTTTTTTGCCTTCCTCTGGATCAACATGTTAGGCTACGGGTTGAACTAGATAGACTTAGAGTCTCCCTTCAACCTTAAAGACTATGAAACTATGAAACTATGCCTTACTGCCCGTAGCGCGCACCAGCACATGTCCGCAGCACAGTGCCCACAGCACAGCACCCACAGCCCGTAGCATTGCCCCTGCCTCTGTGACCATTCTCCACCACCTACTGGTAAGCTAAATTCAAATTATAAGACACACCCCTCATTTTCCTCCCAAAATTATGGTAATTTCCCCCCCCAGTGAGAGTCATTCAGACACTGCAAACGATTCTTACTGGACCGAGCACTGAGTGTATCCGAGCACCTCTATGCACCATCAAGTGATTAGCAGCAAATAAACAGAACCCAAAGTCAAGCATGGGCTTTATTAAAAAGAACATGTTCTGGTTTGAGCCTGCACACTCAGTCTTCAGCACGAACCCTGACCTTTACTGTTCGGTTCTCTCATTTTTATTCGTATGTTAATAAAATTTGTTGAAAGGTTGTAGCCAATCAACACGTTTTACTACATATGGAAGATGGCTGTATGTTGCTGTGAACAATAAAGAAAATTAAATGCACTTGGGCCTATTTTTGATAATCAGCTCAGTTAAAACAGACAGTTACGAGCTGCAACCCTTTACCTTGGCTGGTTATCAAAACTAAAGGGGATCCAATACCTTTTTTCATTGTATAGTCTGGCCAGTTTGATTATCTCTCATGTGGAGTTCATCTGCTACATGCAGCTCCAACCAATTTAGGGTATTCTTATACTGTTGTGGGTGTAATTCTCTTATTACCCAGTTTTTTACAGCACACTGTTTCCTATTTCTATCTGAGAGCTTGTGTATTTTGTATTGTAGTTATTGTGTCATATGCACATTTGCAGGCAATTGCCCTCATTTTGCTTTCTTCTGTAGAGCCTTATCCATTACTAAGAACATTTTACAGAACAGAAGCTTGAGTCTCCATTGACCTACAGTATATGGGGTTTGGGCCCAAGGTTAAGTTCAGCGAACCTGAACTTCCACAGTGCACTCATCTTTAATCTCAAAAACTGTTGGGTATATGGGACACACAGAGAAAAAAAAAACAAAGTTGGGGGGCTGCATTTTTTGCACAACATTGAGACATTTTTAGTGATACCTTCTTTTTCAATACACCTTTTAACCCTTTTATAATATTTTTGTTTCTTTTATTTTCCTAAATGGCATTCATTGTATGGGTTATGGTATGGTGCTATACCTTATAAAGATAGCGGCATTTTAAATTAGGGACCTGATATAAGAGATCACCTTGTTGTGGTTATCAGCCTCACATGCATTGACCAATACATAAGGTAAGTATCTATTTTTTTCAAATATACCTATAGCAGTAATGCAATATCAGAGTTCCCTTATTCAATGTTTGCATTCTAGAGTGGAGCTGTATGTATTTTTGTAGGTATATTGTGTTTTCAGCTAGCACCTGTTAACACCAATTGGATGTGCGGGTTAGTCTTTTTTATATATATTTGTAGTTCATTTCTTTCTGACTGAACCCTCCACCCTATAACCAGGGTGTGTCCGTCCTCCTTTATTGCTAGATCCTTTCTGTCCCGATATATAAGAAATCATCTTGTTGTGACGACCGGTCTCACATGCTTTGGCCAATACATAAGCTAAGTATCTATTTTTTCAAATATTTCTATAACAGTAATGCAATACCTAAGTTTTCGTATTCATTGTTAGCATTATAGAGTGCAGCTGTATGTATTTTTGTAGTTATATTGTGCTTTCAGCCGACACCTGTTCATGTCTATTGGATGCGTGGGTCAGTCTTTTTTACTATATTGGTAGTTAATTTCTTTCTGACTGAGCACTCAGCCCTATAACCAGACTGTGTCCATCATCCTTTGTAGCTGGATCCTTTCTGCCCAGACATGTAGGATTATAACCAAGAAAGTTGCATTTCAAGTTAGGGTCTCAATATATAATAAATCAACTTGTCGTGGTTTTCGTGCTTCCATGCTTTGGCCAATACATAAGCTAAGTATCTCTTTTTTCAAATATTCCTATAGCAGTAAATGCAATACCAGAGTGCTCTTATCCATTGTTAGCATTCAAGAGTGCAGCTGTATCTATTTCTGTAGTTTTACATTAGGTCGTTATGGATGTGGTGCTAGCAAAGGTGCACTTTTTGGTTTACTTTACACATTGGAACCATAGGAAGTATGGCACTACAGCTATACAGGTGACTGTCTTATAGCCTAACGCAACTACCTATCGCTATTGAAGATCCTTTCAGTTATTTGAGAAATTGGTGGAGGACATTTTCTCTGAGAATAAGGTCCCACAGCAGCACCCAAACAGTTTGAGCAGCTGTAATTAGAGTCCGCCATGGCTCTTGCTAAAAGGGTAGGAAGACCATTACAGTAGAGAGAGGGGAGATGGGCCTCCACCTGACACTAACCTTAGTCTACACCCTGTGCTCCCTAATGTCCCTAAGCGGGTCATTCACCCATCACCATCACGTGCCTAGTTACTATTTGTTCCTCCACTTACCATGACTAGTGCAAAAGATGGTGAGTGCACTAGACTACACCACTGCAGTAAAAAGATACAGGGGAGGAAGACAGATAATGGAACAAAGACAAAAAAGTTATATTCCAACTTCCACATTTGCAGCAAAGCTCCAGGGCTACAAGCAACAGGACTCCAGCAACTACAAGAAGCTTCCTGACTCCAAAGTGGTCAGTTCAGAATGAATCTATAACCGTCATCAGGGGATGGAACATGTGACTATTTAAAGGAAAGGGGAGTGGCCACAAATCGGTTGCACCTAGAACTGAAGTAGCAAGCAACTACCAGAAATGAAATGGGCCTTAACCCTTGCTGCACCAAGAGATTATAATTTGTTTAAAACCCAGACTCACAAGGCAATGGGAGACTCAGTTGCCAAACCTGTCCCAAATCTCCTAAGGCCAGGAGACTCTCGTGACAGTAAGACTCTGACAACAGTGTTAGAGTGGTTTCATGAAAAAAAACCTGTAAAAATAATCATGACAAACATCATATACCATTGTCAGCATGTAGGACATAAGTCACAAGATGTGTGATACTACACATACAAGGACACTTCTAATGGGTGCTTTACAAGCTGCGATACACATCTGGTGCCGTTAGCGACATCGCTGCGTTTGACACCAAGGAGCGATGATCAATTAGCGCAAAAACGTGAAAAATCATTGCTCGTTGACACACCGCTCCTTTTCAAAATATTGTTGCTGCTGCAGGTACAATGTTGTTCATTGTTCCTACGGCATCACACATCGCTATGTGTGACACCGCAAGAACGACAAACATCTCCTTACCTTACCTGCGTCCACCGGCAACGAGGAAGGAAGGAGGTGGGCGGCATGTTCCGGCCGCTCATCTCCGCCCCTCCTCTGCTATTGGACGGCTGCCGTGTGACGTTGCTATGACGCCGCACGAACCGCCCCCTTAGAAAGGAGGCGGATCGCCGGCCAGAGCGACGTTGCAGGGAAGGTAAGTCCGTGTGACGGGTGTTAGCGATGTTGTGCGCCACGGGCAGCGATTTGCCCATGACGCACAACCGACAGGGGCGGGTACGCTCGCTAGCGATATCGGTACCGATATCGCAGCGTGTAAGGTGCCCTTTAGAGTATTAAGGACACAAGCTGTTTTGCAGTAAATATTATAAGTTTTGCTTTAACAGGATCTCACATTCATACCTTTACATTTACCAAATTTTGTATTAGAAGCTGCATGCTTTTTCTCTGAAGAAATTGTAGTTTTAGCTGGAATATATTAAGATCATGTACAAATGTAGCATTTCTATATAGCCAAGTTTTCGACCTAGTTCTAACCCCACACATGCTACCATTGCAGTTGGCCACGCTATCTGTTTTTACTGCTGGGATGAAAATTATTTCTGGCCATTGCTTCATAATGGCACCTATTACTTGCATCTGGCTCTTAGAGCTGATAATGTGGATACAGTCCCTGAACATATGTCATGACATTTACATTATAGTGCAGAAAGTAATTTTTGCATGTGTCACTAATGTACAGCACTGTGCCATTTATTCAGAATATGTAGGAAAATAGGTTTTTATCATAGCGATTCAAAGCTGATGTCTTTAATTTGGCAATACAGTCTGGGTAATAATGAGATGATGGCGTTTAAAGAGACCCTGTAAGCATGATTTTGTAATGTAAAGTAACTACATAGCTGTAATTGTGTTGTAATACTGATTACATTGATACCTTTAGTGAAGAAATCCGCATTGTGGTTCTTCTTAAATCAGCATTTAACGTTTTCGGCCAAATAGATTTTGATGCACATGGGTCAGACTGTAAACTGGGTCTTCTCTTCCCTATCTGTGATATCCGTGCCCCTCTGCCAGCCTCCAGTCTGTGAATGATCTGTCCACGCTGTGAGAAATCTCAGCAGTGATTTTTCATTCACAGACCAGAAGCAGGTAGAGGTGATGCACTGTACACTGGGTCTTCTCCGACCTATATGTGATTCCCTGCCCCTCTGTCAGCCTCCAGTCTGTGAATGATCTTCCCCCTCTGTGTGAAATCTCAGCAGTGATTTTTCATTCACAGACCAGAAGCAGGTAGAAAGGCTGCACTATACACTGGGTCTCTCTGTGCCCTATATGTGATTCCCTGCCCCACTGACAGCTTCCAGTCTGTGAATGATCTGTCCACTCTGTGTGAAATCTCAGCAGTGATCTGTCATTCACAGACCAGAAGCAGTTAGACACTGTGTCTTCTCCTCCCTATCGGTGATTCCCTGCCCCTCTGCCTGCCTCCAGTTTGTGAATGATCTTCCCACTGTGTGTGAAATTTTAGCAGTGATCTATCATTCACAGGCAGGAAGCAGGTAGAGGGGCTGCACTGTACACTGTGTCTTCTCCTCCCTATCTGTGATTCCCTGCCCCTCTGCTTGCCTCCAGTTTGTGAATGATCTTCCCACTGTGTGTGAAATTTCAGCAGTGATCTATCATTCACAGGCAGGAAGCAGGTAGAGGGGCTGGGGAATCACAGACGGGGGAGAAGACCAAGTGTGCAGAACAGCCCAAGTGCACCAAAATCTAATTGTCAGAAAACTTCCAATACTGATTAAAGAAGAACCACTAAACAGATTTCATCAGTATTACAGCACCATCACAGCCATGTATTTGCTTTACATTACAAAATTATGATGACAGGTGTCTTTCATTTCTTTTCATATATGTAGTTCTTATAGTGCTTATGTTTAAATCTACTGGGAGCAAATTAGAGGCTTCTTCAGAGCTCCAAAGTAACTAGCTTTGTGAGTATCATCATCAAATTAATCAATGGCTTCAACCTCAAAATATTGTTTAGGTATTTCTATTTTTGTAGATAAACATTTAGAAAACTATTTTGCATTGCCAACATTAGCCATCTGTGCTTGTATGCACACTGCCAGGATTTTGATTCTTTATTTTTGTTGCTGACTGATGCGGGTCTAATTCTTTCCCAATTTGAGGGAGAACGCTGGGATAGAGACAGTTTTATTTTATGCAGTGCCCCACTTGGCTCAACCACATTGCTATAGAGACATCTAATTTAACTTTCCTCATAGACCTGCTAGGAGTTTGCTGGCATTGCTGTGCTAGGTTAATAAGGTTGTTACATTTAGGGAAGAATGACTTTTGCAAACTCTAAAATATCAGTTTATGAATTCAGTGATAATTCCCAAATGGCACATTTTTCTTAGTATTTATATCTTTTGAAAATAATAAGCTCACTGTGTTCTAAAGTCTCAGAAATGAAGCAGCAAGGGATGTAAAGAACATTTCTTGCACATGATTGATATAGGATTTAACAGGATCCCGGTATAATGACATGTTATTTAACAGCTTCAAACATGACAGGGGGTCCCATTAATTTTAAACACGATGAAATGTGCTAGATAATAAAAGCTATACCAGTCATCGTATTTCTTACTTTTTCAAAAAATAAGTGATACATCTCAGATTGGCATGGGTCTGACTGCTGGGACCCCTAAATTCACTAGAACACATACAAGAGGGAACAATCTAATATATAAAGCTGAGTGTGTGTGTGTGTGTGTGTGTGTGTGTGTGTGTGTGTGTGTGTGTGTGTGTGTGTGTGTGTGTATCCATTAAAGGAATCCACACCGTCGCATTTACAATCACGATATTTTGTACAGACACCCCATTTGACTCAGGGAACGTCATATACTATATTTTGACAGGAAAATTTAACCCCGCACTTTACAGTTACTCTTCAAAAAACCTGCCTCCATTAAAGTCCATAGAGCTGCGAGCTACAGGTTATTAACAGCAGCTCTGATTGGTTGCTATAGGAACGAAAGACATTCATAGTATAAGAAGCTGATGTGTGAGGAAATATGATGTTGGTGGGGAGACAGATAGAGAGAGATAAGGAAAGAGACAGACAGACAGAGACAAACAGACAGTCAAAGAAACAGAGGCAGACAAACAGAGGCAGACAGACAGAGACAGACAGGGAAAGAGAGAGAGACAGACAGTCACAGAGACAGACGCAGACAGACACAGACAGGGAAAGAGCTAGACAAGGAAATGGACAGGGAAAGAGACAGAGACAGGGAAAGAGACAGACACGGAAAGAGACAGGGAAAGAGACAAGGAAAGAGACAGGAACAGAGACAAGGAAAGAGACAGGAAAAGAGACAGACACAAGGAAAGAGACAGGAAAAGAGACAGAGAAAAGGAAAGAGACGGAGACAGACGGGGAAAGAGACAGATGGGGAAAGAGACAGCCGAGGAAAGAGACAGACGAGGAAAGAGACATACCTGGAAAGAGCCAGATGGGGAAAGAGCCAGATGGGGAAAGAGATAGATGAGGAAAGAGACAGATGAGGAAAGAGACAGATGGGGAAAGAGACAGATGGGGAAAGAGACAGAGAGGGAAAGAGACAGAGAGGGAAAGAAACAGACAGGGAAAGAAACAGATGGGGAAATAGACAGACCTGGAAAGAGATAGAAAGGTAAAGAGACAGACAGGGAAAGAGACAGATGGAGAAAAAGACAGTCAGGGAAAGAGACAGATGGGAAAACAGACAGACGGAGAATGAGACAGACCTGGAACAAGACAAACGGGGAAAGAGACACACATGGATAGAGACAGAGAGGGAAAGAGACAGACAGAGAGAAAGACACAGAGAGACAGACACAAAGAGACAGACAGACAGAGACAGACACACAGAAAGACAGACAGACACAGACAGAGAGGGAGACAGACAGAGACAGGGAGAGAGTTACTATCCTAGGCAACGCTCAGGTACTACAGCTAGTAGATGAATATAGCCGATGATGTACCTGGGCATGGCTAATGAGAACTCACCCAGGCGTGTGCCCCAAGTCCTACATCATTAAGTAGGTAGGAGAAGTAACCAAGTAACCATCCATTTTTTTTAGCTACATAGGACAAATAAAGTCATGAGCTCCTCATACTAGTTCTGGGCAGGAACAATGTGCAGTAGTGATCAATTCGGCACTAGACCATGCAGCTGCTATTATGCCTGAGAGTCAGAGCAATGATGCTGGCACTAAGCTCCTTTACCCAGCATCATACTTTCAACTGTATCTGCATCCTGGATGTCTCCCTCTTCCAACATTCTGCCTGTACGGCTGAGCACTGTCATCTCATCTCAGTGGGCATAATGATATCACATAATGCCTCCTGTGCAGAGCTTCAGAACACATGCTATAGAGACCGGAGCAACGGGGAAACAGAGTAATAGAATGAGGTCAGTAGTTTTCTTTATTTTTTTAAGCAATATTCATACTGTGTGGTGGGCTGTGAGAGAAAGGGGAAATTTTACTGTTCGGAGAGCTATGTGGGGACTAATATAGTATTTGGAAGGCTATATGGGGGCCACTATAGTGTTAGGGGGACAATGTGGGGGCCATTATACTACATGGAGAGCTATATGGGGGCTGTTATACTGTTTGGAGGGCTATGTGGGAGTCATTATAGTGTGTCTGAACCATCACACTGTGTGGAGGTCTGTGGGAGGATTATACAAAATTAAAACCATTATATAGAAGGGGGCCATTATACAATATTGAGGCCATTTCACTGTATGGAAGGCTGTGTGGGGGTCAACTGTGTGTAGGGTTGTGTTTGGGGCTATCAAAATGTGTGTAAGTAATAATACTGTATGAAGAACACTATACTGTATGGAGAGCCATTAGACTGTGTGGAGGGTGTGGAGACAGTTAGTGTTCTTGTCTGCTGGACTGGCAGTCTTTGGAATGACTGCATGGACCAGGCCTCATCCCAATTAACTCTTTCCTCATAGGCAGAACACAGACAGCAGAGGGTGAAGGTACCACACTCCGATATTAGTTTATGGAGTCACCTACAGTCAACAGCATATAGTACATTGCCTGCAAGAACACAAGATGGTACAACCGACAGAGTCTCACCCTTCTGCTGGCTCACCATGTATTAGAATCTTTGTGAGTTCAGGACACCTAGAACCAACTATCCCAGCCAGCAGCACCCCACTTTTGAAGGACACCCAATGAAATGAGATAACGTTAAGCTTAGGAAGCTGACCTAGCAGTGCAAGATATGTAGCCAGGTGATTGGAGTGTTCCAAGCTGCATTTTGCAAGCTAATTTGTGGGCTCAGGGTTGGGCAGCGGAGCAGTTCTGTAAATCTCCAGCTGAAGTCCTGTACCATGAAACCAGTAACAGGAGCAAGGCTTTATTTATATCCCTCAGTTCCCTTTTCAACTCATTGTGTCTTAAAGGTTTGGGGGAGATAATCATGGCTGTTTTGTCATTGTTCTATGATTCAATTAAACTGTGTAATTTTCCTGCAAATGCAGACTAATATACCGCAGGGTGCTGATGCAATCTGTAATCAGTAGATATCCCATAAATTAACATACAGAAGGAGGCACTGAATAGTCTGACATGAAACTATGGCTAATGTCTCTTGATTTACAAAACATAGAAACAATACATCTGACATAATTACGAATATTTCACATCCGCACAAGTGACAAAATTTACTTTATTAATCCTGAGTCAACACAGAGGACTTTTTGGGGGACCTCATATTGTGTGAGAGGACTGTGTTGGGGCAATCATACTGTATGTGGGAGCCATCTTACTGTATTAGGGTCTTTCTGGGGGCATCATACTGTGAGGGGGAACTGTTAGGATATCACACTGTGTGTGGAGGGTAATTTTGTTGGTATCATACTTTAAGGGGACATGAAAGGGGTATCTTAGTGCGTGGGAATACTATGGGCTTCAATAGGAGTAATATTACTTTGTAAGGCTGAAAAGTTGTGAGATATGCTCTTCTGTGACAAATATACATTTTTTGGGGTGGGTGCTTAATTAGAACTTCTACTATAGGGCCCCATGATTTCTATGTATGTCCATGGTAGTGATGACCCTTAGGGAACATGAACTGCCAATCTGTGAGTCTCCTACAGCAAGATCACTGCCAACAAGCTTAAATTGTGTACCACTGTGTGTACCTTAAGTACTCCAAAATTAAATAGGATTTAGGGGTATCTTTCGCCTGTCAATAGGCTTTGGCCGTCGTCCTCTGTGAGGGGCCGGTATCCAGGTCTCCTCCCGCCGCGATTTTTACCCTGCACAAAGATTGAATAAAGAACATCCGGTATAGCAGCTGTTTTGCGGTCATTTTTCATCTCACCCTGTTGATTGGATCGTACCTTCTTACTTGACCAGCACGCTGTGTCCGGAGTAATTCTTATACTGGTGCTGCAAGCTCCTGCAAGTGAAAGTTTATCATCTGGGTAACGGAGATGCACGAGTGGTGCAGGACTCAGCTTCTTATTGCACGTATGTACAGGACTTGTTCTATTTTGGGTCTTTATATGCACACTCAGCTCCTGGCAAGTTACCATTGATTGTCCCTGCGGATTATATCGTCTGCGGTTTTCACGCTATGGAGTTACTGGACAGCACCTGCGCACCAGGCTTAACAGCTTCAGGAGAACAGGCGGGGAGAGCGGATGCCGATTCCTTTTTTGTGGAATGTAATCAGAGGAAAGATAAAAAAAAGGGACCTGTAGAAGCCTATTGACAGGCGAAACGGCCGTCGTCCTCTGTGAGGGGCCGGTATCCAAGTCTCCTCCCGCCGCGATTTTTACCCTGCACAAAGATTGAATAAAGAACATCCGGTATAGCAGCTGTTTTGCGGTCATTTTTCATCTCACCCTGTTAATTGTTATTCTTTCTCGCTGTGCACACACGACAATATAATTTGGAACAGCAGTCAGATCCCGAGGGACCACTTGTGTCTAATCATCATTTTAACAGTTGGCGCGCCAAACGTGGAGCCACCAAAAAGAGTGAGTCAGATCTTCCACTTTCCGGACGTCTGGGGCTACTCCACAAGTATCCAAGTGTCGCTCGCTATCGAGGATTGATCGCCCTCACCGATCCGCGGTAAGCATCATATACATTGTTTGTGCTGTTCTATCTGTGGTTCGAGAGACATTTGGGGAAAGGGGGTGGTCACTAGTCCGGAGAATGGTAGTGCACCAGAGACCTAACGGTGTGACTGTCACTCGCCGGTGCCCTAGAGAAGAACTCAGACTAATTGAGAACTTGAGTTTAGGTCTTTTGTATGGGATTTGAATATAACAAATGGCACTTCCTTGAAATGGAGAATATTGTTTATTTTTCCCCCTTTTCTTCTTTCTCCGCTTCTTGTCCTCCTATTCTCGCCGCACAATTGTGCAATAAATCAAATTAATTTTTTCTATATATTTATGTCATTTTATGTATATATATATATTGTATTCTGCACTGTCCATTTTCCTCTTTATTGTATACATCTTTGTATTATTGACATCATGTATTTTGAAATTTTTATTTAAAATTTTTTTATTTATTAATCTTTTGTATATAGTGCAACTGATGAAGGTCTTCTGTGACCGAAAACGTTATTTATGCACATCCACTGTTAAATAAAATCACAGCATCAAGAATTTTGGGAGTGCCTTGTGTCTATACTTAGTTTTTTGTATGGGATTTGACTGGCTGTCTGTATTATTGAGTTGCTGTAAGTGAGGCAAAAATCGGGGGCTTTTTTTGAGTAGCAGTTGCCCACAGATTTGTATGTAGCGGACTGACATTTGTGATTAATTAGGAGTAGGGAGAGGCCTTGTAATTTTTTTCGCTCTGACTTAGTTCTCAAAGAGTTAATTGCCTGCAGTTGTTGGAATCAGTAGCAGCAATAAGGGGGGTCATTCACCCACCGGCTGTTAAGACAGGGACAGAGCGGGGGTCAAGACAGCACAGCAAGATGGCTGCTTGAAGCAAGGAGGAGAAGGGGGGGGTCAATCACCCTCTGCCATAGTCTTTACATTGACAGCAAGAAGGAGGGGCTAGTGTGTGGGTGACAGGAAGGAATTTATAGCAGCAGAGGGGGAGAGAAGGAGCCCAGCTAGCCTACCAGAGTGATATTTTGTTTGGAATTTGGAAAAGAAAATAGTTGGCTTATACGTTTTCGGTATTTTGCAATTGAGTTTGTTTTTGAACAGAAGTATGGGAACCAGCGATTCCCCTGTGTATTTAGACACATCCCCTGCTTATTAAATATAAGCAAGGAGGGAAAGGGTTTAAGTAAAAGTGTTAGTATCAGCGTATCCCCCCTGTGTTTTAGTAATAAACATGCGCCACTGCTTGTGTAGGAAGCCTCCCATACGCAAACGAGGTAGGGGAAGCGTTCAGGTAACTTAAAATGTTGGAATTAGCGTATTCCCCTGTGTATTAGACACGTGCCACTGTTGTGATTGGGTAAGTTGACCTCCCATAAGGGTATACTTGAAGACAATAATCTGTTAGACACAACAAAAGCTTGGTTTCAGACAGATGCAGTTTTGCAGAAAGAAGGCTGGCAGGAGATTGAAGTGGATCAAGGAAATGTTATGTTAGTTATGTTATGTTAGTATGTTATGTATGTATGTTATGTATGTTATGTTAGTATGTTATGTTAGTATTATGTATGTTATCTTAGTTATGTTTTAAGTGAAAAATCAAAGGTTCAAGTGACAGATTCACAAACCTTATTGCCGCCGTCTTACAATAATACCGTGGTCGGTCCAGGCGAGTGGATTTGTCTTGTTTGTGATTGCCAAAATCCTGATTATTGTGATGTTTGTTATAATTGTGGAGGACAAAAACCTCATTCGCACCTGTCACATCCCACAGCCCCTCTCATTACCCCCCTCTGCCTGTTGCTGTTTCTGAAATCACTAAATGTCTTTCTCCAGTTGTGCCTCATTGTTCTCTTTTAGGAATCATTACATCTGGTACTAATCAAACCCCTCCTTTGTATGCTGGAATGCAAACTGGTTTACAGCTACTAAAGGTAACATCCCTTGATCAGTCCGTAGCTTCTGCCCCTCCCATTACACCCATAGTGTCCCAACATGGACGTACTCCCAGAAGTCAGGTGCCTGGAACTTCCTGTGGCGGCCATCTTGCTACACCCACTGATGGCAATACACCTCATAAGGCACACCCCTCTCAATGGTTCTTTGTCCAAAGCTCTCAACCCATCCCCTTTAACCTTTTTTTTTTCTTTTTATGGGGGGAGGGGTGTTCTCTGGTATATATAACTAATACATTTGAATAAGTATAAAATAGTATATTTGTTTACTCAGCTACCCAAGAAATGCAAGTCAGAAATAAATAAGTGAAATTTTTAAAGAATTGGTAAATAGAAAGAGGTAACTGTCCACATAAAATAATTGGTATTCTAAAAGTCCAGTAACATTATATCGTAAAATAGAATAGTGGTAGGTAAATACATATTTTTGTACTGTATTAGCTAATCTAAAAAATCTTAAAATACTTACCCCAATGATGTGAGAAGGTATTATATCCATTTGTAAGAGCATTAAGCAATGCATCCGAAGAGCAGCAGAGCGGGAAGTTAAAAAGGCTGTCCAGAGTTTAACAAAAGAGAGAATGGAATGTGGCCTCTAACAGCTACAGAAGAGTTCAATTAACCCTTTAAGTTCAGGATTTCACATTTTAGTTTAGTGCTCATACTCGAATGATTAAATTAACTTTGCAGGGAAAATTAGATTTCTTAAGATATGCGAATTAGTTTTTGTGTTGGTTTGGTTTTTTATGGTGATTTATTCGAACAATATATTTTTATTTTGTGACTTTGTATACAGACTCTACCCCCTTTTCTGTTTTTATGTTTCTTTGTAAACAATTTATATTTTTGAAGGTTAGCCGTTCAGTTAAAGCTGTCATCTAACCATGTTTCAGTTATTTTTACTATCAAAGGTTTTCTTTTCTTTATGGATACAGTATATATGAACTGTGTTGTCTATTGTAAGGTTTTAAAATTCCCCAGCAATGTATATTGTTGTAAGATATACATTATTTTCAGTGTTTGTCCAATTTTAGTTTCTAGTATGTAGCTAATTTATTACCTGCTGTTTTATTTTTTCTTTTAGGGAATACCAGCATAAAAACTCTGAATTTTGCCATATTGGTAAACAAAAACAAAAACAAAAAAAAAAACGGGGGGGAAGAAGTTATTTATTATATTCTCCAACAGTAGAGGGCGCAGCAGGCATATTAGATAGGCTTTGAAGCTGGCCTTTCCCTTGCAATAGTTATGTTTACTAGACTACTCTGAAGCATGACTGTTATAGGAATAATCGAATGTATTTTTGTTTTCGTTTTTTTGTTTTCATAGACAGAACAAGATGCTGGTCATTTCTACACTGGATATGCTGCGGTTTACACAACATGAGGTAATCAAAATTTGAACCACTCTCTCCCCTCCTATCGGTGCAGGAGGCAGTGACGTATTTATGCCCTCTCTAGATGGGTACGGCAGGAGTGGGTAAGATGGTTAGAGGTGTTTGTAGGTTGTAGATTTTTTTCCTGTTGTCAAATGAGCTATGTAAGCTAAAGAGAAAGTCTAGATCTGAGCTGATGGAATCAGATGGAGATTCTCGCACAGGTGCAGCTGACCAAGAAGCGGTGAACGGGCCTAGAGTTGAGAGTCTTTCACCAATATGGACTCGGTGATACCTGTCACATCAGTGACTTCTGTCACTCCTTGTGTTCTTAAATCCCTACAGGAACAAGTAATTCAACAAGGAATGGAGTGTGACATGCAGGGAGCCAGCTGACTGAGGAAGGTCTGTGGATAAAGGGTGGTAAGCTTTCTCTGCCATGAGATCTCTTCTTAATGATGGCCCAGGTAACCTATGGACTAAAATCTGTGTAAGACAGATATCAGTGTGTGCTTTGGTGACACCAGGGTTCAGTATTCAGGTGGACAGACTCACCTAGTCTGGTAAGACATGTGCCTAAAACGAAGTGAGAAAAAACTGTAAAGAATCCGCAGAAACACCCTGCACCTGCTCTACCAATTTTTAGAGACTGCAAACTGATTATAGATGTATATTATGAGCACATTGTATGCAAGTTTGTGCGTGTTGTGTAAATTTCTCTCCAGGTTTGGTCAGAGGCACTCCAGTGCAGAAAACGACATTATTGCTTAGAAGCACATGATGGTGGTATGTGAAAAAATGGGTTTACAAAAAAGGTATATACTTTATAGAAAAGTGGAAACTGGCAAATCGTGAACAAAATGTATGTTTTGTTTTCTTTTTGTAATAAACAGGTCTTTATGTAAGATATTTTTTGGTTTAGTACAGGCATGAACAATTTTTATATGATTGACTAGATAGTGTGATAAACAGGTGTATTTTCCAATTCCAGATTTTAAACCAGAGCTAGTAGTATATGGTCTTCAGTCAGGAAACAGATTGATCCTAAAGGACAAGTGAGGAAGAGTCATGTGTCAACACTAGATGAGCTGATCCAACCACAGAAACATCAATAGATCCACGCCTCGCATTGCAGAAGGGTCGACCCACCAGAGCTGCACTGAGCGTCCTGCTCATATTTATCCTTTTCAAAAGACCTGTACAGTCTCAGACCGCCATTGCCAAAACAGTTAGAAGAGAGGACTTAGAGAACCTTGAGACATGGGAAAGTCCAACTACAAAGGATGAGGACTCGCCTAGGAGTCCTTGGTCTCAAACCGGTGAAAAAAAACCCTTTCCCTTTCCGCCCATGCCTCAACTTTCAGTTAGGCAGGTTTTCCCAACAGATCTTTCTACCCCTCTTCCTAAGGGAACACAGTACCCTTAGAATTCAGAAATGGCAGAAATAAGTCTTTAGGGGGGACTGTTGAGGATAAGAATTGAGTAACCAAAAATACTTAATTCAGCCATTTCATAGACTCAGGTATATAGTTTAGAAGATGTAAACTAATACACATATTTATGAATGTTTTTGTTTCTTACTAACACGTATATATATATATATATATATTGCATATTTAGTGATTTTCCTTAAGACAGTTTATACCAGCACATGTAATTTGAAGATGGCTGCCACATTCTGTCTACACCAAAGATGATGAGCAAAGGAGAATTCCTAAAGTTTGGACTGAACATTTCAGGGAGGATATGTAGATTCCTATACGTTGTGAGCCCCGACCTGCGATACTTGATTGGACTGTACTTTTGTTTACACCCATTACTTCCTGGTCTTATAAAGGCTTTGTCTAAGATTAAAGTTTCAACAGTTGGTTCGCCAGTCGTGAGAAAGAGAGTCTTAATTGAATCAACTAATTGTTATTCTTTCTCGCTGTACACACACGACAATATCGTTTGGAACAGCAGTCAGATCCCAAGAGACCACTTGTCTCTCCCTTTCCCCATCTGTCTCTTTCCCCGTCTGTCTCTTTCCCCCTGTCTGTCTCTTTTTCCGTCTGTCTCTTTCCAAGTCTGTCTCTTTCCAAGTCTGTCTCCTTCCCCATCTGTCTCTTTCCAAGTCTGTCTCTTTCCAAGTCTGTGTGCCTCGCCATCTTGAAAAAGCAGCCTCACCGTGCGAAACGCGCATCGATGAAGTCCAGGTTCCTCTCTGGGGGGTTTCCAGACTTAGGGTTAAACTCTTTATTCTCTCTGCACCCATCCTCTCCAGGTAATGACTTGTCCTCTTACTGGGAGCTCTACAGTTCACTTACTATAATATGACCTATGTGTGTATTTTGCTCTTGTAATGGACCTTTTCAGTCTATCACTGACTCTGATGTCTTAATCTAACCAATTGCCCTGGTTTGGTGTGTGCAGAGTTCGATCTCACTCCCTCATTTGGAATAAAATTCTAGATATATGGCTGGGATTCTCAGATCTACTTTTAAGTACTTATTCTGATACCCTTACAATTTCCATCATCAGGATTTTATTTTATCCTGGGTATTTGGTATGTTATGATAATATTTCTGAGGATTGTCCTGTCATTATTGTGCAACTGTACATCCCCCAGATTATTCATTGTGGTGATGTTTTATCTGTCTTTTAATAATTGTCTATTGTGGTTTTTCATAATAAAATTTTCCATTTTTGCACATATACTCCTTGTTCTCCTGTTTGTCTAAATGTCTATTGAGTAGTGCCGCTAGAGTGATTGTCCCATTGTGGTCACCTCTCAGCAAACCCAATTGGTTTCAATGTTGAGAATTTTGTTTATCTTTCCAAGTCTGTCCCTTTCCCCATCTGTCTCTCTCTGTCTCTTTCCCCATCTGTCTCTTTGCCCGTCTGTCTCTTTGCCAGTCTGTCTCTTTGCCCGTCCGTCTCTTTCCAGGGCTGTCTCTTTCCAGGGCTGTTTCTTTGCCCTTCTGTCTATTTGCCCGTCTGTCTCTTTACCCGTCTGTCTCTTTCCAGGGCTGTTGCTTTCCAGGGCTGTCTCTTTGCCTATCTGTCTCTGTCTGTGTCTCTGTCTGTCTGTCTCTTTCTGTCTCTCTTTATCCGTCTCCCCACCGACATCTTATTACCTCACACATAAGCTTCTTATACTAACAGTTTATTTTGTTCCTATACCAACCACTGACAGTTGCTATTAATAGCCCGTAGCTCCCACCTCCATTCAGTTTAATGGAGGCAGGAGTTTGGAGAGTAACTGTAAAGCGCGGGATTACATTTTCCCATCAAAACATATGTCACGGCCAGGTGGACGGGCAGACCCAGGAGGTGGATCCACTGGGCCGAACTCCTAGATGGTAGTAGAGAGTCCGGTAGCTGGAACACTATAAACAGCCGAACAGTCCGTGCACACGAGTATAGCGGAGAAGTCCCTGGGACCACGGAGTCATGGGTGGTAGTCCGGGTGACGCAGCTCAGGTTCGGAAGCCGAGATGATGTCAGGCGGGGTCCGGAACCTTTGGAGCGAGATGACGGGTCACCGCAGGGATCCGAGATGGTGCGGACTGTCAGGATGGCAGATGGACAGCGTTCGGGGTTCAGGATACGGCAGGACTGGATGGCGAGGCAGGCACGGCTCTACAAGAGAGATAGGTGAGTATATACACATATACACCAGGAGACCTGACTCCTAGCTCAGGAAACACGAAGATCAGGCCCCGCCCCCTTGGACAATAACCCCCTTTATACCCTGTACCTGTTTAGCCTCATTTCCTGTTAATGGACGCTGGCCCTTTAAGAAAGGGTCAGTGACCGCGCGCGCGCCCTAATGCGCATGCGCGCCGCCCGGGTGCCAGAAGCCAGGGAAGGAAGCTGAGAGGAGGACGCAGGGGAGCCGGCCAGGGCCTGGGAAGCCGTCGGGCGCCGGGATCGGGGACCAGGGGGCCTGGAAAGGACGGGCACCGGAGGCTGGAGAGCGGGGAGCGTGGCAGGTGAGCCAGGGAGCGGGGGTGAGGACCCGGGGAGCGGAACCGAGGACCCGGGGAGCGTGACAGTACCCCCCCCCCCACGCCCCCCTCCCCGCAACCGGGACATGAAGGCACGGATCAGAGGAGTGCCCACGTTCTCCCTGGGCTCCCAGGACCTATCCTCAGGACCATACCCTTCCCAGTCCACCAGGAAGAACTGTCGACCTCGTACGGTCTTCATGGCCACGATATCCCTTACCGCATAGATGTCGTCATCGGCAATAGGTGGAGGAGCCGGACTGGCAGCAGCGGAGAAGGGACCAAGGACAACCGGCATGAGCAGGGAGACGTGGAATGAGTTGGGTATCCTCATCGTGGCCGGGAGCTGTAGCTTGTAGGAGACCTCATTGATCTTGTTGAGGACTTTAAACGGCCCAATGTAGCGAGGACCCAGCTTGTATGATGGTATCTTCAGGCGGACGTACTGGGAAGCAAGCCAGACGAGATCTCCAGGAGAGAAACACGGAGGGTCCAGACGTTTCTTGTCTGCGTGTCTTTTCATCCGCAGGGAAGCACGCCCAAGGGACGCTTTGACAGAGTCCCAAATGGTTGCAAAATCACGGGCTACTGTATCTGCAGCAGGGACATCCGAAGAAGGGGATACAGGCAATGGGATGGAAGGCTGAAGTCCGTAAACGACATGGAAGGGAGAGCTGGAGGACGACTCACTGATGTGGTGGTTATGGGAGAATTCAGCCCAAGGAAGAAGAGCGGACCAGTCGTCGTGATGGGCGTTAACATAGTGACGTAAGAAAGAGGTCAAGATTTGATTGACCCTCTCTACCTGGCCATTAGACTGAGGATGGTATGCAGATGAAAAGTCCAGAGTCACTCCCAGATGTTTACAGAGAGCCCTCCAGAAGCGGGAGGTGAACTGAGTTCCTCTGTCGGATACGATGTGTAATGGAAAGCCATGCAAGCGGAAGATGTGTTGTATATAGGCGTCCGCGAGTTCCTGAGCAGAGGGCAGTCCAGCCATAGGGACGAAATGAGCCATTTTAGAGAACCGGTCCACCACGACCCATATGACTGTGTGTCCGGAGGACAATGGCAAGTCCGTAATAAAGTCCATTGCTATGTGTTGCCACGGAACTGAGGGTATCGGCAGAGGCAGAAGACGGCCATATGGGAGGTGTTTGGGCGTCTTGTTCCTGGCACAAGAGGAACAGGCGGATACAAAAGCAGCGACGTCCGTGCGAAGGGATGGCCACCAATAATGACGTACAATCGCACCCCATGTCTTTTTCTGACCAGCATGACCGGCTGTTTTCGAGGCATGAGCCCAGTGTAACACTTTTTCCCTGTCTACCTCGGAGACATAGGTCTTCCCGGGCGGTATCTGGGCCAGGGTGACAGGGGCCACCGGAATGATTTTACTAGGACAAATGATGGGTTGGGTAGTCTCTTCCTCCTGCTCCATGGGCATGAAAGACCTGGACAAGGCATCAGCGCGTACATTCTTGTCCGCGGGTCGGAAGTGAAGCTGGAAATCAAACCTGGCAAAGAATAGGGACCACCTGGCTTGCCGTGGGTTCAGACGCTGAGCGGACCGTAGGTATTCCAAGTTCTTGTGGTCCGTGTAAATGATCACGGGGTACACTGCACCTTCCAGGAGGTAGCGCCATTCCTCCAAAGCCAGTTTGACTGCCAAGAGCTCTCGGTCACCGATGGTGTAGTTGCGTTCAGGCGCTGAGAAGCCCTTGGAGAAGAATCCGCAAGTCACCATCTTCCCGGAGGAGGACTTTTGCATGAGCACTGCTCCGGCTCCTGAGGAGGAGGCATCCACCTCCAAGGTGAACTGGCGGTTTAACTCCGGACGGTGGAGTACAGGAGAGGAAGCAAAAGCCCGCTTCAGAGAGCCAAACGCGGCGTCAGCCGCAGGTGACCAGTCCTTTGGATTAGCCTCCTTCTTAGTCAAAGCGGAGAGAGGAGCAGTCAAGGCAGAGAAGTGAGGGATAAACTGGCGGTAGTAGTTGGCGAATCCCAGGAAGCGTTGGATTGCCTTCAGTCCAGAAGGAGGAGGCCAGTTGAGAATGGCGGAGACCTTCTTGGGATCCATCTGCAGTCCAGTATCAGAGATGATGTACCCCAGAAAGGGGAGAGAAGACTGCTCAAAGACACACTTCTCATACTTTGCGTACGGACGATTCTCTCTCAGTCTTTGTAGAACAAGCTGTACGTTTTCTCTGTGGGTTTGGAGGTCCGAAGAGAAGACAAGGATGTCATCTAGATACACTACCACACAGATGTAGAGAAGGTCCCGGAACACGTCGTTCACCAGTTCTTGAAAGACGGCAGGAGCGTTACACAGGCCGAAGGGCATCACGCAGTATTCATAATGTCCATCGCGCGTATTGAACGCGGTTTTCCATTCGTCACCAGAGCGGATGCGTACCAGATTGTAAGCACCCCGAAGATCCAGCTTGGTGAACACACGAGCTCCTCTAAGCCGGTCAAACAATTCGGGAATGAGCGGCAGAGGGTACTTGTTTTTTACGGTGATTTGATTCAGACCCCGGTAGTCTATGCATGGGCGTAAGTCGCCCTCTTTCTTCTTGACAAAGAAGAAACCTGCTCCAGCAGGAGAGGAGGATCTCCGAATGAACCCCCTTGCCAGGCTCTCTGAGATGTAAGCAGACATGGCCCTTGTTTCGGCTGGAGATAAAGGATATATGCGTCCTCGTGGTGGTGTTGTTCCTGGGAGCAGGTCGATGGCACAATCGTATGGACGATGTGGCGGCAGTACCTCGGATTCCTTTTTATCAAAGACATCTGCAAAGGACCAATAGGCCGAGGGCAGCCCCGGTAGGTTCTCTGGAACCGGAGGTCGTCGGATGGGTTGTATGGACTTTAGGCACCTCTCATGACACGAAGAGCCCCATCGGGTGATTTCGCCAGTGCCCCAGCTAACTGATGGTTCGTGTGTCCGCAACCATGGCAGTCCCAGCAGGATCTGGTGGGACATGTGTGGGAGAACGTAGAAAGCGATGTTCTCGGTGTGAAGGGCACCGATACGCAGTTCGACCGGCCTGGTGATCCAGGAGATGGTGTCAGAGAGGGTTCTCCCATCCACCGAGGCAATCACTAGGGGCTTGTCGAGTGGAATAACAGGCACCCGGTACTTGTCCACCGTGGCCTGCTGGATGAAATTGCCTGCTGCCCCGGAATCGAGGTAGGCATCAGCCGTGAACCGCGTCTCTCCCGTTGTCACTTGCACTGTCCATGTAACCGGGTCAGAGAGAGTCCCAGCACCTAGGGTGGCCTCTCCTACCAACCCTAGGCTTTGGAGTTTCCCGGCCTCTCTGGACAGGAGCGTAGCAGGTGTGTGCCCTCACCGCAGTAAAAGCAGAGACCCTTGGCGAGCCGCTCTGCTCGACGTTGTTCAGACTGACGCACTCGGTCGATCTGCATGGGCTCGTGGACGGGAGCCCCAGCTGTCGATGACTGAAGTACGGAGGGTTTCTGCGGAGGAGAGGAATGCCGTACTGGACGTCTCTCACGGGACACTTCCTTGGATCGCTCCTGAAAGCGAATGTCCACTCGAGTCGCTAGGGCAATCAGGGCATCCAGGGTGGTCGGTACGTCACGACCCGCCAGCTCGTCTTTAATTCGCCCTGAGAGTCCTTCCCAGAAGGCGGCGGTTAGAGCCTCGTTGTTCCACCCGAGTTCTGAGGCCAGGGTGCGAAACCGGATCGCGTATTGACCCACCGTCAGAGTCCCCTGACGTAACCGGAGAAGAGACGAAGCAGACGCGGAGGCGCGTCCGGGCTCATCAAAAGTACCACGGAATGCCTGCAGGAAGTCCTGGATGTTCGTGGTCACAGGATCCCCCTTCTCCCACAAGGGGTTCATCCACGCCAGTGCCTCACCCTCTAGATGGGACATGATGAAGGCGACCTTGGCTTGGTCGGAGGCAAACAAATGCGGCAGCTGCGTGAAATGGAGGGAGCATTGGTTTAAGAATCCCCTGCAGGTCTTGGGGTCTCCGGCGTACCGGGGTGGTGAAGCCAACCGAAGTCTGGTGGTATCTGAAGAAGTCGCCACAGGAGCTGGATCCGTGGATTGACTAGTGGAAGCCCGGGATGTTGAAGTCGTCACTGCCGTTTGTAGCGTGTTCAGGCGGGCGTCCACGGAAGACATGAATTGCAGCATGCGGGTCTGGACTTCACGCTGGCGTTGGAGTTCCTCCTGTACGGCTGCTAGTGCTGCAGCGGGATCCATGGCCTGATCTTACTGTCACGGCCAGGTGGACGGGCAGACCCAGGAGGTGGATCCACTGGGCCGAACTCCTAGATGGTAGTAGAGAGTCCGGTAGCTGGAACACTATAAACAGCCGAACAGTCCGTGCACACGAGTATAGCGGAGAAGTCCCTGGGACCACGGAGTCACGGGTGGTAGTCCGGGTGACGCAGCTCAGGTTCGGAAGCCGAGATGATGTCAGGCGGGGTCCGGAACCTTTGGAGCGAGATGACGGGTCACCGCAGGGATCCGAGATGGTGCGGACTGTCAGGATGGCAGATGGACAGCGTTCGGGGTTCAGGATACGGCAGGACTGGATGGCGAGGCAGGCACGGCTCTACAAGAGAGATAGGTGAGTATATACACATATACACCAGGAGACCTGACTCCTAGCTCAGGAAACACGAAGATCAGGCCCCGCCCCCTTGGACAATAACCCCCTTTATACCCTGTACCTGTTTAGCCTCATTTCCTGTTAATGGACGCTGGCCCTTTAAGAAAGGGTCAGTGACCGCGCGCGCGCCCTAATGCGCATGCGCGCCGCCCGGGTGCCAGAAGCCAGGGAAGGAAGCTGAGAGGAGGACGCAGGGGAGCCGGCCAGGGCCTGGGAAGCCGTCGGGCGCCGGGATCGGGGACCAGGGGGCCTGGAAAGGACGGGCACCGGAGGCTGGAGAGCGGGGAGCGTGGCAGGTGAGCCGGGGAGCGGGGGTGAGGACCCGGGGAGCGGAACCGAGGACCCGGGGAGCGTGACAACATAGTCTATGACGTTCCCTGAGTCACATGAGGTGTTTGTGCAAAATTTTGTTATTGTAAATGCGACGGTGCAAATTCCTTTAGCGGACATACATACACACATACATACACTGAGCTTTATATATTAGATAATGAAGGATAGGCCACAAATATATGAACTGGGGGTTTCAGAGTGGTTTAGATGTATTTGGGACTTTACCTCAATGCAATTTAATCTCATCCTTCAGAATGGCACAGAGCTACAGTATCAGGTACAGTCACGAGGGTTTATATGGTGCTGTGGCTTTGTAAGCATGGAAGGGAATATGATGCTTCTATACGAACACATTTACTCTGCAGGACTTGACTAGCACAACAAAAAGTACAGTTTTCCCTTTTGCAAGTTACAGAGTTCTTTACAAAGGTAAATATAAGACTTATGCTTGGTAATATTTCACATTCTTTAAAGCCGTGATATCATTATACCATTTGGTGTAACTAAAAGGTACACATTATAGTGAATGACATCCGGCATGACATGTATGTACCATAAGTCTACTCCAGCATCTGATTTATTAACAGCATTGGCGGTTAATGTTATTCCATGATAAAAGCTCAAAATACATCATTCAGCCACTTTAATGCTTTTTACAAGGGAAAAGCTTTAGGGAAATGAAACAAAATGAAAGACCTGTAAGGAATTGCTTAAATTGAAACATGCTGGCTATTGAGCACGCTTTTTCCTTCAGTCAGACAACACATATTTATAGGCAGTTCGATCATTTTTTATAATCCTTTTTCCTCTTTTTGTGCATCCCTATGTGACCTGACTTTAGTACCTGCTTATTATTATACCCATGGTGCAGTGCTTGGAGCCTTTATGATGTTTAATTTTAGTGAGTTAGGCCACTAGCATCAGTAAACGCTGACAAGAACAACTATGAAATGGCTTCTCTTTTGATTGAAATGGAAGAATCATGTAATAACTCTGTCTGGAAAAGTATTAGTATGGGATTTAGGTATAATAATCCTGTTTATCTTCCTTTTTGCGAGCAGTAGATCTTTCTGCTGATAATTGGGAAGACAGTTGAGGATATATTTGCACTGTGAATGTCGGACTTTCTTTATAATCTTTTCCAACTCAAAAAAATCCTAATACATTTCTTGCTTTTAATGTCAGATTGGTTCGGGGATGGAATGAATAAAGTTGTTTGTTAATAGTTGCAAGATAGTGCTGTGAGCGCTGACCTATTGTGCAAAGCAGAGAGTTCAAGTCTAATTATACTTTACATTAGGCTGTGTTTTTAACCAGGAAGATAACTCGCTTCTTTTTGCCTTGTCACGATGATATCTTTATATATAATTATGACCGATTTTCTTTGAACAAAATGTATTTTTACTAATTATGTTGCATATGCATGGAAAGGCTTGCTTCTCCAATGTTTGACATTTCTGTGTCATTTTGCACTCTTCCAACTGCTTCATCATTCTGTTTCACTTTTCTGTACAAAGTAAAATAGTCTAAAATCTGTAACACTTAAAGGGTGGTTCACCCATATTTTTTATTTTCTAGATCAATATTATGTTGAGAAACAAAGTTTCTCTCAAATACCTTATTAGGTTGGCAATAGTGCCTGTGAGAGGTGCTATTGCAGACCGCTGTTCCCCGCTCCCTGACCCCCGGGCTCCGTTACTTCAGGGATCCGGTGACGTCACTCAGCCATAGGGTGGTTTTAATTAGGAGAGGTATGATACTAGGATAGGGTTGCATCAAAGAAAAGTCACCTTGCCATGGTTGATGGGCACACAAGAATTGGCCGATTTTTGCTCAAAGAACCTTAATTTTACTAAGTATATTTGATATATCAAGTTTGAATTTCATATATATTTCATATATTCTATGTTTGCATATGTCTTGATGCTTACAAAGTACTGAAATATCCATTTGATTGTCTTTGATGTCCATATCAGACACAAGCTGGAAGAACTGCATCGTGGCCTCACTGCAGCGAGATCAAGCTCTGCTGAAACTCATAATTTTAGGTGACAAAGTGCCTGCTGCCACAAAGTTGTTGCAAGGTCTAACAGAGAAGACAGATCTGTGCCTCTTGCCGCTGAACCTCTAGCCTTGCATGGTCATATATAATAATGGCCATAACCTGGTGGCGGCTCTGAAGCTTAGCAAGCTGCCAAAGGTACCTTGCCTTGCCCATATGATTAACTTAGTGGTTCCACGCTTTCTGAAAACCTACCCAGATGTGCCTTAGCTACTTGCCAAGGTGCACTGATGAATCAACCAAGCTGATGATTCTACTGAAACACTCACTGCTCACAATAAAGGGGAACCTTTGCATGTGGATTAGGTGGAGTTGGAAGTAGAAAGTACCCAGGGTGGTACTACCCAGCCAAGCCTCACCCCATCTTCTCAGCTTGAATTGGGTGATAATGAGGGGGAGGCTGAAAAGGAACAAGAGATGGTTGCCTGCACTACAGCAGGTACTACCAACACCATGTTCTCATCTGTTCAGCTTGGATTGGCTGAAGAGGAGGAGGAGAGGGAGCTGAAGGAGGAGATGAAGCATCATCCTCCTGGATGGACAGGGAAGTCTTGCCCGTTTGGAATATGGAACACATGGTAGACTTTATGTCCAACTGCCTTTCCTGTGACCCTTGCATTATATACATTTTGGCCAACAATGATTACTGACTGTTTACCCGTCTCAACCTACATTACAAGCAGAACTTTCCATTTTTTCTTCTCGAGGCGTGGAGGGCTACTAAAATGGTGCAATACTAGAAGGCCATAGTTAAAGAATTGGTCAAAAAAATCCCAACTGGAAATGCTGGCAGCAGAAATCATAGTTTTTTAGACAACTAAGAGGTAGATAGGAGAGAGACACACACCAAGTCCATACCAGGCAGGGGAATACCATCAAAGGTCTGAAACACTTTCATTAGACCCTTCCAATGCCTAGGCCATGATACAATGTGTACTCTGACAAAGAGGGAAAGGTTTATGAAGATGGTGAAGGAGTAACTAGCTAACCATATCAACATCCTCTGTGATTCCTCTGTGCTGTACAATTATTGGGTATTCAACCTCATCATGAGGCATAAACTGTACATCTATACCTTGGAGGTGCTGGATTGCCCTGCTGCTAGCTTTTTGTCAGAGCAGGTGGTTATATCTGACAGGCGCATCTGCCTGTCAACTGAAAATATTGACAGGCTGACTCTTATCAAACTGAACAAGGCATGAATTGGCTCAGACTTATCAACCCCACCGGATGACAGAAGCGGAATATAATGCCAATTCTAATGTTTTTTTTCCTGGTTATTCCTCTGCACCCCCTTCCCACCCAAACAAGGGTATATGGTTCATGATTTCCTCTTTTTCGTTCCATAATATATATATGTATATATATATATATATATATATATATATATATATATATATATATATATATATATATATATATACCATCAGGTTTAAATGTTTTTAGCCCCTGCACTTAGCATATAGGCTTTACCAGTCTAGGAGTCCCACTTCTTTCAAATGGTCAAAAAATATTTTCTGTGGCCCTCTTCTATGTGTTTTACAAGGTGCATCATAGTGCCTCATTCAGAATTTCAAAATTGTTTCATCCCTTACAAATAGTGCATAATAAAAATTTTCTGAGGCCTTCTTGTGTGTGTCTTCAAGGTAGTATTGGAGAACCTCCTTTAAATTTTTAGTAGACCTTGCATAGACTGCATAGGCTTTACTGGTGTACTAATCCCACTATTAATAAAGGGAATACAACAATTCTGAAGCCTTTCTCTATGTGCATTCAAGGATGTGTTGCTTTTCATCCCTTACATTTTTGCTACAGTTTTTAATAGAAGGCACCAGTCATAGAATTTTCTGGTGGTATGTCTTTAGACTGTTTTGCATAATTATCATGTGAACAATGGGAATAAAATAAGAGCAAAAACTGGCCACTTTTGACTTGGTGATAGGCCTTCTTTGAAGGGAACCTATCACCATCTTTTTGCCATATAAACTGTGGCCACAACAAGTATGCCGATATATGCCGCATTCTAGAATGCTATATATGCTGCAAATCTCAAGGCCAATCTGTAGAGTACAAAAACTACCTTTTATTCTACTCACCTGCAGGGCAGTCCAGTCCGATGGGCATCACTGGTCTTGATCCGGTGCCTCCTCTCTCCCTGCAATCTCTGTCCTCTTTCCTTACTTCGTGTGTATGAACGTGTCTTATGTCATCCACAGTGTCCTCCATTGTGCTTCTGCTCATGCGCACTTCTCTATTCCCTGCTTAGGGCAGAACAAAGTATTGTAATGCGCAAGCTTGGAGAAAGGTCAAAGAACATCTGCAAATATGCTCTACAACAATTTTTTCGGCAGAGAAGTGTATGTACGCTGGGGCTCAATGGAGGACACTGTGAAGATGACGTAGCATACGTCATCCACACGAAGCAGGGTCAAGGAGGATGGTAAACGCAAGAAGAGAAGAGGCGTCAGATCAGCGACGCCCTTCGGATCGGACAATAAGTGGGTATAATAAAAGGTCTTTTTCATGTTTTACAAATCAACTTGGGGACTTATATACAGCATTCTAGAATACTGTATATAAAGGCTTACTGGTGTTGGCCGTAGTTTACATGGGAAATACCTAATTAAAGGTTCTCTTTAAATAGTCATGCCAAATGTAAAAAGTACATGAGTTATGAACATAACCTTTCAGACATAACAATAGATTTTAGAAATTAGAGTTTATGATGGCATTGGAGCCTAAAACTGAGAAGGAAGACTGTTGTTATTGTTGATACACAGAAATAAATCAAGGTGTTCTAAGGTCAAGGAAGGTGACAAGAAGTTAATCGATCTCTTTAAAGATAAGAAAGACACAAGTTCTTCCTTATTTAAGCCAAGTTCAAAACCAGCGAGTGAAACATAATATCCCATAACTGACAGCAAATTCTCATCAACAAAATTTTGGCAGAGTAAACTCTACCAGGTGTATGAAGTGTTTTCAGTAAAGATACAATAAAGTTGCTATGTTACAATGAAAGCAGCTATAAAACTTTTCACATACTGTATATAATAATATTAGGTTAAATCATAGAAAACTATATATCAGTAAGCTTTTTGCCTCCTTTTCTGTCCTATTGTGCCATGAGATACTGACTTGACAGATCTTATTTAAATAACTATATCTCCAAATTCTCCATATTGCACCATGTTGGATTTGTAGTACAGACAGTCCCTGGTATACTAGCTATATAGATTCTCTAGGTCTGGTCTTAACCCAAATTTCTATGTAAGTTGGAACAGGGCAGGGAGAAAAAAAATAATTCTCAACTTTTCACAGTCTTCTTTGGCTGTTCCATTCCCAGCCTTCTGGCATCAAAGTTCTCGGCTTTCTGCAATAGCATAGCATGCCAAATGTTGGCACTATTCACAATAGGCCTGCACCTCTGACTGTCTGGGCTTCTTTGTTTACTGCGTGTCATAAGGTAATGATGGCAACGTTGCAACCTTATGACTGGCAGTGACCTACGGGACCTGGAAGCAGCCATAAATGCTGGATTCAATTTGAAGAATCCAGAGATGCAGCATGCAATTATAGAAAGGAGAAGATAAGATGGGAGACAGCAGAGCTGTCAGAGAGGTAATATGAGTTTATGGGTACTTTTTTATCAATACTCACCTCATCGCTCACTACTCTGGCTGCCTTGCTTCCCACTTTGTATCCCTTCTCTATCCACTGTTGCATCTATCTCTGGCCACTTCACTGTAGGCCAGGACATTTGGCCGGTAAAGGTCCCAGGGATTACTGCATGCCATAATGTCACAACATTGATTTTGCAACCTCATGACTTGCAGTGAGGTCTGGCCTGGATGTGTCTGGAAGTCCTGACCTATGGTGAGAGAAGAGGGCCAGATAAGCTGGCAATGAGCAGTGGAGGAGTTGGAGAAAAGAGCAGAGAAGTGAGTATTTCTTTTTGGTTCTTCAACAACTGATGCTTATAATTATGGGTTATACGCAAGTCGGGGGACTGTCTGTACTACAAAATCAACAATTGTGGGTTTTTCAACATTTTTGGGGTTTTTTTTCCCAAAAAATATCACACCAATTACTATATGAGGACTGCACCTTCTGAATTTCATTGCTGAACAAGGTATCTTTATTGCTGCTTCTAGATTTTAGGGAAACAGTGTTACAAATATATTAATAAAGTAAAATCTCATACCAGGAATATGTAAATACTTAAAATACACTTACATGTCTTATAGATGAATAGTTGAATGTTTTTAGAGAAATATTATTTTGATGTTGCTGATTGAAGCTACTATTTTTCGATGAATTTGGGCATTTTTCATTGCTATACATTATTTAGTTATACAGAAATTAATATAATCTGATGATTTTGAGAAAATGTCAGCATCCCTGCTCTAAACAACTTTTGACCTTGTGATATCACAACAAGCACATAGATTAGTCTACCCAAGAAAGAGTAAGAAACCACATACACCCATCAAGGTCTGTCTTAAAGGTTACAAGCGTTCCAGTATAATCAATCTCAATGAAATGTCAGCGTAGGACTGGACAGAAAATTGTATGCATGCTAAAATATTAAATAATAACTAAATGATTTAAAAAAAAAAAAAAAAAAGGTTGAAACATTTATGTTAAAAGATGAGCATGGCATGTATGTACACATGTGTGTAATGTGGCCTGAAGCGTAATGGTGGGCGAGGTCCAGTTCTCTTACACCCCGGCATGCTGCATGAAAAATGGGGTCCTGGCTAGGTGTGTGGACGTGTGTCATGAGAGCACTACGCCCGTGCAGACTGCATGGTGCCGATGACTTTGGCTGGCCAGCACCAGATGTCTACTCATTCAACAAGTGAGACCACCAGTTCTTTAAAAGCCATGTAAATTTACTTGATAGTCCTTTGATTACAACTATGTACATGAGACATTGGGTACACACCTTCTCCACACTTGTAGAGGAGTCAGTTTGCCACTTTCGCCAGACTCATCTCGAAGCTCTTTGACACTGAGGGAACTCACACCCAGGACACTCACTTCGGCCCCAGACTATATGGTCTTGGCACGTTACCTTTGAGTAGCTGTCAACTGCTCAGGGCGTTCTCTCTACAGAAGCTGCTTATTGAGTCTGTCCATTCTCTGGTCAGTTCTTAAACATTACTGTTCACTGTGGGTCCATGTACGTTTCTTAGGCTTACACTATCTCTGTCCTGGTCTCCTTTCTCTTGTTACAGGTCACCAACTGCATGTGACCTTGACAACTTTTCACACCACGACAATCAGTCTACCTCATTACACAATGACATGCTTGCAAGCCTGTGATTTACAAGAAGAAGGTATGTCTAAAGCTTAATTTTATAAATAGATGTGGGATAAAAACCAAATGTGGACATCATGAGTGTGGGTGCATATTATAGAAACATATACAGATATTGCTGATTTTAATTATAATCTGGATTGTATCCATTTTATGTCAGTTTCCTTAAATGTACTGTATAGCTGCATTAAGACTAGAAAAAAAAAAAAAAAAAAACAAGGAGAAAATTGTAGAAAAAATACCCTGACTATAAATAAATAAATTGCAAGTGCTTAATAAACAGGGTACTTAGTATATACATTTTTGCAAAAAGGTAAGAAGCTGTCTCACCTCGTCACGGTGTACCCATCTGAGACAGTCCCTAACCTACTAAAGTTAAAAACATATTCTGTACCTGACTAGTGTCATGTCAAAACTTCAATATGGATGGTAAAGTGGTTAGCTGGGTCCCAGATTAAATACACAGCAAAAAGTGAGAAGCAGGTAATTGTTCAGCCTCAGTATCAGGAGGGCTGCACCCCCAACTTGCATTAAAGCAAGATAACAGACAAAAAAAAACAAAAAACTGAGCTGTGACAAATGTTTAATAAACATGCAACATTACAAGCATGTGAATTGCAGCCTCAAGACTAGAAAAAAAAAAAAAAAAACAAGGAGAAAATTGTAGAAAAAATACCCTGACTATAAATAAATAAATTGCAAGTGCTTAATAAACAGGGTACTTAGTATATTCATTTTTGCAAAAAGGTAAGAAGCTGTCTCACCTCGTCACGGTGTACCCATCTGAGACAGTCCCTAACCTACTAAAGTTAAAAACATATTCTGTACCTGACTAGTGTCATGTCAAAACTTCAATATGGATGGTAAAGTGGTTAGCTGGGTCCCAGATTAAATACACAGCAAAAAGTGAGAAGCAGGTAATTGTTCAGCCTCAGTATCAGGAGGGCTGCACCCCCAACTTGCATTAAAGCAAGATAACAGACAAAACAAAAAACTGAGCTGTGACAAATGTTCAATAAACATGCAACATTACAAGCATGTGAATTGCAGCCTCAAGACTAGAAAAAAAAAAAAGCCCTCCTGATACTGAGGCTGAACAATTACCTGCTTCTCACTTTTTGCTGTGTATTTAATCTGGGACCCAGCTAACCACTTTACCATCCATATTGAAGTTTTGACATGACACTAGTCTGGTACAGAATGTAGGTTAGGGACTGTCTCAGATGGGTACACCGTGACGAGGTGAGACAGCTTCTTACCTTTTTGCAAAAATGTATATACTAAGTACCCTGTTTATTAAGCACTTGCAATTTATTTATTTATAGTCAGGGTATTTTTTCTACAATTTTCTCCTTGGTTTTTTTTTTTTTTTTTTTCTGTATAGCTGCATTGTTGCTATTCCATATTCTCAGTATACATTGCTGGGGTAAAGTATTTCTATGTCCTAGTAATTACCCAGCCACTAAAATTAGGCTCCAGCAGTAACCTGCAGGAGATGAATGGTCTTTGACCATGTTCCACATCAATGCCCAGAATAAAATCAATTTATATATTACTGTGGTATCTTACTTTCTTCTTTAAGTACATTTTTGTAATCTAATTTGGTGTACAAATGTAAAATTCTGCCAGTTCTGAGCAAAAAATAAATGTCCTGTAATATGCCAGAAAATAAAGATTATCAGGCTAGATGTGGAGTAATTCAAGAGGCCCCATCCAAATATTTTAGAATCACATCAATACCTTAAGTCAATTAAGCCTTTTTCTGTGGCTCAATTAATTTTACCAAGAAATATTCTACCAATTATGAGAATAGGTAAACATGACATCAATAAACAGTAATGCTAACATCCTAAAAGAGGCTGTACTCCATAATCCAAACACCCTACTTCCGTATCCAAGACTTCTCTCAAGCTGCACCAGATTTCTGGAATGCACTAAACCCAGACAATCAGATTACCAAATTTTCCGGCGCGTATAAGACGATTTTTTAACCCCTGAAAATCTTCTCAAAAGTCAGGGGTCGTCTTATACGCCGGGTATCATCACTTTACACACAATAAAAGATATTCTCACCTCTCCTCCATGCCCATGCTGCCTCCAGCTGCTTCCTGCACAACGCAGGCACACAGACTCCTCTGTGATAGTGTCCGTGCATGGAGCGGCCACTGCATGATGTCGTCATGGCTTTACTACAGTTGAATGCTTTAACCCCTTCAGCCCCAGGGCACTTTCCGTTTTTGCGTTTTTGTTTTTTGCTCCCCTTTTTCCGAGAGCCGTAACTTTTTTATTTTTCTGTCAATCTTGCCATATGAGGGCTTGATTTTTGTTGTACTTTTAAATGAAACCATACGTTTTATCATATGGTGTACTGGAAAACAGCAAACAAATTCCAAATGCGGAAAAATTGCAAAAAAAGAGTGATGGCACAATAGTTTTTGGGATGTTTTATTCACGGTGTTCACTATATGGTAAAACCGATGTGTGGGTATGATGCCTGAGGTCAGTGCAAGTTTGTAGACACCAAACACCAAATATGTATAGGTTTACTTGTATCTAAGGGGTTAAAAAAAATTCACACGTTTGTCCAATAAAAGTGGCGCACATTTTGCGCCATTTTCCAAAACACGTAGCGTTCTTATTTTTTGGGATCTATGGCTCAGTGATGGCTTATTTTTTGTGTCTCGAGCTGACGTTTATAATGGTACCATTTTTGCACAGATGCTACATTTTGATCGCCTTTTATTGCATTTTGCGTAAAACTTGCGGCGACCAAAAAACATAATTTTGGCGTTTGGAATTTTTTTGCCACTACGCCGTTTACCAATCAGATTAATTGATTTTATATTTTGATAGATCGGGCATTTCTGAACACGGCAATACCAAATATGTGTATATTTATTTATTTTTTAACCCTTTAATTTTCAATCTGGGGAAAGTGGGGTGATTTGAACTTTTAGGTTTTTTGTTTTTTTGGGGGTTTTTTTAAAACTTTTTTTTACTTTTTTTTTATTTTACTAGTCCCCCTAGGGGGCTATAACGATCAGCAATCCGATCGCTCTTATCTATCTGCTGATCACAGCTATACAGCTGTAAACAGCAGATACAGTCACTTTCTGTTTCCCTCTGCTCCATGCCGAGGGAAAACGAAAGTGAAACATCATAGCTGCAGGCGTCATCACATGACCCTGTGTACGATGGCAACCACCGATAGTCACGTGATCACACACGTGACTTCTGGTGGAGGCGGCGGTAAGTAAAAAACATGGCCACGACATATAGATCTTGCTGCCAGACTTTGGCAGCAAGATTTAAGGGGTTAATGGCCATGGGTGGAAGCGATTCCACCCGCGGCTAGCAGGCACACATGTCAGCTGTTGAAAACAGCTGATATGTGTGCCGACCGCCGCCTGCCCGCGGCAGGGGGCGGGGCTTAACGAGACACGCTCCATGACGGATATATCAGTACTTGGTCGTGAAGGGGTTAAGGCGCCACAAAGCATTCAACTGCAGTAAAATGCTGACAGTAGCGGTGGCCCTGTGTATTGGATGCGCTTTACTGCAGTTGAATGCTTTGTGGCGCCGTAAAGCATTCAACTGTAGTAAAGCCATGACATCTTGCAGCAGCCACTCTGTTCATGCTATCACGGAGGGGTCTGTGTGGGGACTGCAAGAAACAGCTGGACGCACTGCGAGCACAAAGGAGAGGTGAGAATATCTTTTATTGTGCGTAAACAACTGCATGATAGGGGACAGAAGGAACCATCAGGAGGGCATTATTAAACAATGGAGACATTACTGCATGGGACCTTAAGGGAAGGGCACATTACTATACAATGGGGAGATTACAGCAGGTAGCCATTATTAAACAATGGACTCATTACTGCACTGGACATTACAGCAGGCTACATTACTATACAATAGGGACATTACAGCAGGAGGGCATTATTAAAGAATGGGTTCATTACTGCATGGGACACTACAGCAGGGGATTTCACTAAACAATGGAGACATTACCCGGGTCAGCTTACACTCGAGTATATAAGATCAAGATGTATCCCAAACTCTATATTTTAACTGTTAAAGTTGTGCCATTCCCTGATGAAGCTTTGCTGAAATGCGCATTGGAGGCATAAGAGGTCACACTCAGAAGCTGCTCAAGTAAAAATGGGTAATTTAAAATGATTAACTTTCATTGATTTTATGGGCTCTCACCACCAGGGGTGGTGTTTGTATATTAAATATAACAGGTTATATACAATTCACCTTATCATGAGAAAAATGCATTTGTGTGTGCCTGAGTGAGGAAAAGAAAAAAAAAAAAAAAAAAAATTTGCATAGATGCATAACTTCTTACTTGGTATATGTACCTGACTGACAGCTATTTAGCTGTGGTTTTTTTTCTTGATCCAGAGATTCAATCTAGTGAAGATTTCAATGGCCGTCAGGTTCAATGGCACACACAAGTGCGCACCCACCCTTTGATGTTCCTCTGCTCTATTCGGAAGAGGCTAAATAAAATGGAGGATTAACCCCTACATATCCTCTTGAGGAAAAGTAAATATAACAGTCATCTTTCAATATATAGAGCAGATCTTAATTAATTTTGACATAATATGACTGGAAGAATGGATCCAGTCAATAAGTGCTAAAAATAATGAGACCAGAATTTGTGTAGGTTATCCCAAAAAATATACATAAAAATAATTTGAGCATATCTCTGTGTGAACCTGTTTATCCTGGACTATGAGTTATTGCCTGTGACCTTGTATGTGTTTTTTATGAGATCAATTTTTGTACTATGTTTCTTTAATTATAATAAAATGAATATTGCCAATTTTTTGCAAAAAAATATACTATTGCATCAGAGACTCCCTTTTTTTTTTTTTTCTTGGTTGTGGTGTTTTCAGGTGGTTGAGTCTGCAAGATAAGTCTAATGATAATGAAAAGCTGGAGGTGGTTGTTTGTAGTATAAAGTTGGGGGGGTCATCTTATACGCCCAGTCGACTTATACACCGGAAAATACGGTAATAACTAGCCCCCACATTTTTAGGTGTTACTGTAAAAACACATCTATTTAGGCGGGCTTATCACCTCACTTCAGTCATTTAAATCTTCCCTGTTCTCACGTTCTAATATTTCTTAGAATTCTTAGAATCTGATCTCTCTAATTAATTTGCCTACACATCCTCCACGCACCCAATAGCACTTGGTAACTGTACTTACCCAGAACTGCTCGTGGTTCTAGGTACATACTGCACCTGACAGGTTTCCTTTAAGGCTTTGTTTTAAATTTGAAGAGCTAATTTGGTTTGTTGGGAGCAGTCTTTTGGTATTTTCACACATGAGATTTTCATAGCAAATTTTAAGTGACTTTCCTTTTAAAAATATGAAAACTTGCAGTAATAACATAGTGTGTATTGACAGCCATATACACCACCATTTCAGTAGGCGATTCACCATTTACACGTTTGTTTCCTTTGCATTTCCTGTTGATTACTTTGGAAACATTTTAACTCCAAAGATAAGAGATTGTGTTCCATGTATATTATTTCTACATAAAACGCTCTAACTGCTAAAAGCTATAACTATACCAACCCTTCTCAATAAATGCTATGCATATGATAAAAAGTCCTTCTATACAAGAAAAATGATGGAAAGGAAAAAAGTTCTGCTATCAAGGCTGGGAAACATAGTCACTGATTACATACTACTATATACACAATGGCAGATTGTTTCCTATACTGAACATCCAGCCAAGTACACGATGTCTAATTTGATGTGATATATCTGTGTCATGCCTTTCTTTCAGTGAGATAGTAAAAGCATGCATATTATATCGTCTAGGACTCTCATTTATTTTCTACTTATTAGTGTCAATAAAATCAGCCATATCCGACTTAACGTAATCTCATATGACTAGTTATCTAGATCACATGTAAGCCATATGACTGATATCCTTTTTTTTGCCCCTGGCTATACTACAGTTGATGTTATGTTGGTTTACACTGATCCTTTTGAAATGGGCTTTACAGCTGAGAGCTGGAGCCTTCCACTTCACACTTACTTAGTCCCATTGCTGCCTCAGAAGTAGGCAGAGATTGGCAGATTCAGTACATGATGTGGCACAAGGACATCAGCTTGATTCTTTAAGGAAGACAGCGAATAAAGCATTCAGTCTACATTTTGCATGTCAGACACTTTCAGTAACAGAAAAAGGTTTACGACGCTATAACAGATGCACGAAACCCATTAGCTAGATGATGAGATCTTTTATCAAGAGCAGAACAACAGCGTTCACAGATGGAAACATACCCTGCTCGGTGTCACAATCATATTCAAGGAGCATACATCTAATGTATTTGATTATTACATTCCAAGTGAATCTTAACAAAAAAAACATACTGCTCTAAAATCCATTATCAGTGCACAAAAAGTTGTTGATTATTCTCTTATTACAACTTAGTCCCATTATTGTGTCTTGAGTTAAATTATTAAAGAGACAAGAGAATGGAATAGCTTTTAAATGTAGACCATGTAATACAAACAAAAGAGAGGAATGCAATTTCAATTACCAATAGATTAAAAAAAGTAAAAACAAAAAACTCTTTTATTTGTGGGCAGTGCAGAGTAATGAAATATCTTTGCAACATTCCACTCAAATCTTTTTAAAAAGTTTATATTGTTCTTTGTGTGTTTTAATTTCTCAATTATTTTGAAATCTTAAGTGTATGCTGTTAGTGAATGGAACCATTTAACCTTAAAACCTATCAATGAACCAGTGTAGGCAATGCCCTTGGTATGAGGGCCCACCATCAGGATTACTAGCGTTTTGGATGCTGCATATTTTCGCCTGTGATGGCAACCCATTAAGAGATTGAGCACCCAAACTGCAACCCAAAACTCACTAATTTATCACAAAGGCATATTGATATTTTAGTTTAGAAAAAGATAGTTCATACAGTACATTCACATCTTTTGTCTTAAAAGAAAAGCACAATGACATAGGTTTCAATAATACACACAACTTTTTATTGAAAGGTAAAAGTTTGCATTTGGCATGCTTCTCTGGAAGGCACTATGTCGTAGGTAGTCTTCAGAAGGTGTTATGATGTGGTACTCTCAAGAAGACACTGAATACTGTCTCCTTGGTTCCAGCACATGATCATGTTGCTACTTGCAACTGTTTTTCCAGATTTGCGTCAATCTGGAGCATAGTCACTCTTTGTGATGAGGAGTTTTGTAAAGAACTCACAACAGTAAGGTGTTCCAAACACATGTATATTACACTGCATGTCTCCTCACAGTGGGGAATACACCACTGCTCACGTTGGACTGGTGCATATACATCACATAGGAGACACTGGGGCTGGAGCATATACATCACATAGGATCTGGAGTATATACATCACATAGGAGCTGGAGTATATCATCACATAGGAGACATTGAGACTGAAGCATGTACATCACAGGAGACAAAGGAGATGGAGTAGAGTATATTGAATAGGAGACACTGGGGCTTGAGTATATATATCACAGGGGACACTGGGGCTATAGAACATACATCACAGGAGATATTTGGGGCTTGTGCACACATCACAGGAGACATTGGGGCTGGCATATATACTTCAAAGTTCTTTTTACTCACTGTCAGGTCGTCACGCTTGGGTGTGATACCATGGATTTACATCAGCGACGTGACTGTCACTACTTCAGATCCTGCGCATGCGGACTTACCATTCTCGCAGCCTTGTTTCTCAGCTGGTGCTTGCTTATCGTCTTCAGACGCGCTCTACGCATGACTGGAACTGCAGGAGTCTCCGGGGCATGCGCAGAGAGCGTCTGAAGACGAGATGCAAGCAAGGCTGCGGGAATGGTAAGTGCGCATGCGCGGGATCTGAAGTAGAGACGGTAAAGTCGCTTATGTAAATCCATGGTATCACGCCCACAGGGGCGTGATACCATGGAAAATATGCAAACGCCCACAAGGTGATGCGACGCCCATGGGGCTAGAGCCCCTGCTCATTTACATACCGAATACATAAGTAATAAAACACATGTTTATACATTCACATTACACATTATTACAACACAGGGATGGGCAGGAAGGGGTTACTAGCACACACATCACACTGCTACTAGGTTAGAACACATAAATTACATGACAGGTTCCCTTTGAGAACCATTACTGTTATAGAGGCACTCAGAATATTGTGACTGTCACAGGCACACAGGGGGCATTGTTACTTTCTAGGAGCAAAATGTGGGCACTTTTCTAGGGCACTTATACAGGGCATTAATATTTTCTAGGGGCAATTCTACCATCTAGAGGGCACAAAGGAGGCGTTTTACTATTTAAAGGGCACAGTGGTGGCATTAATATGTGGGGGGCATAGTGGTGGTATTAGTATGTGGGAGGCACAGTGGTGGCATTATTACCCTGTGGGGACACAGTGGTGGCATTACTATGTGGGGCAGTAAGAGGAGAACGTTTTTTTGTGCCACACAGCAGGTGCCATTGTAACAGGGACACATACAACAGCAGCGGCTCAGTATTGTTGTGGTGGCAGGATGAGGAGTTTAGGCAGGTTGGGATTAGATGGGACGGTGCCAGAAATGTGAGATGTCAAATGTGTCTTTTTGTAATCTTTGTAGATGAGCTGTGGCTGGAAGAAGTTATTGTGTCGGTCTAGGCCAGATGGAAAAAATGAACAATTCCATCCGAAAGAACGTCAGCTGTAAGTCACCATCTATAACTGTACTGTAGTCTCTTGTATGTGCTGCAGGACTGATATCTATAACTATATAGTCATCATATAGCGGTAATATCAGTGTCATCTGCTGAGGTTCCACTATATCCACGATTAGGCTGTGCCACCGTAGTTATCATGGATACCTGGTTCACTAAGATGTTTCGCCCCCCCCCCTTGAGCTGAACCCTTAGCTACGCCACTGGTCAGAATGTAATCCTTCATTGCATGTGCCGCAGTGTTCACTAATGAACGCTATGAACTCGCAGTTCTAGAAGAAATTAAAGGGCCAACGGAACAGATTAGTCTGCCCATGCTCTGCAGTCCCTGAGAATTTGCCCGATTGACAGATGAAAGGTCATATTGCTGGAGCGAAGGCACATGTGCCTACAGAGAGGACTCTGAGTGCCACCTCTGGCAGATGTGCCATAGGTTTTTCACCACTGTCCTAGACTCTAACTTCAGCTAAAACTTTAGAAAAAAATTCTCAGGTGTGAGGATTTTTGTTTAGTCTTCTCATCTTATTTATGAAAACAAGAATTATAGACAACCTTCACATGTGGAGAATTTATTGTTATTTTTTGGTGGCTTTTCAGCTCTAAGTTTCTACAGCAATGTACAGCACATGAGAGTTAAGTTTCCAAAGCAATTTCATATGTAGCAGATTTTGGACATGGTATGCCTACTCTGTGACAAAGGGCCAGTGTCCACTCGTGATTTTCATGTGCGAGTGCAATCCGATAAAATTCTATGCCAAGAAAAAGAGAGAAAGAAGGTGTGCAACAGATGGGATCACCAAATGTTTTTCAAAAATAAAAAATATTTTTATTGTTGACAAAAAACGTGTTAAAATCATTTAAAACACTAAAAATTGAACAAACATACTGGGGTTTACATCTAATAAAGCACAATAATCCCCAAGATTCCTCCTCAATCAAAATATACTACACATGGGAAATGTACTTATAGCCATGCACAAAGCAGCAATTTAGCAAATATATAACAGCCAATAACACTTCATATGATGTGACATCTATATAAAGCAGCAGATGTAATTGCATATAGTGTAGGAGCACTCATAAAAGTATCAAGCAGCAAATAAAACTGTATATAGCACGTCAAATACAGAAAATTGTATGCACAAGACAGATGAAAATCAATAGATACCAAATCTGCAGATCAGATAAAGGAATATCGATCAGGAGCAAGTCCCAGGCGTAAGGTAAAATGACCATCCTGGAGGAGGAAACCAGAACAACCCCCAACGCGTATCGCCACCCTAATTTGCAGCTTCCTCAGAGAAAAATTGGGCATGAACACATACATAAAAATGGTGCTTTTTATATCAAACAGATAATTGTTAAATAACTTAAGTATAACACCTGTTGTGGCGGCAGCAGTGACACGCACACCAGAAGTGTGCACCTGGCATATAAGTAAAGGGAAGCCCAGAATTCCCTGCGATTGGGAAGTGTGCAACTTCCCTGATGAACGATATATAACGTTCCAACGTATCAAATTTTGCGCATGCGCAGGAGGGTTCTCCTGGTGCACACTCCCTGCATGAAGTGGTTAAGCCAGAATTGTGTCACGGCGGCATTATGCGCATGTGCAAAAACTTAGAAAGATTCCGCCAAGAACCTGGAGTGATATATAGGCGCATGTAAGAAGTGAAAAATCACAAAATAAATATATAGCATGGTCGACTGAGCGTTATTTTTACTTACATAGGGCTACAACAAATCATATGCTAACAAGGGAAAATAAGTACCACATCAAACAAGTATCCAATATGTAGGCGCATACACAGAATGGAAAAAACACACAAAATACATATGTAGCTAATGATACTCAATGTAACAATATAGAGAGCCAAAAAGACGATCAATTGTCTAAATACAGGCAATAAATAGTTAATATTCAGCTGTATGTCTGACGTATATAACCATAGAATTATGGAGCCCCAAATGTGTGAATAGGGTCCCTATCTTTCCACAGTGCTGCCAAATGTACCAACAGTCAGTATAGCCTGGATAGTGTTAAAAGAGTTTTATAATAATCAAAATATATATATATAGTACATAGACCTGACTCTAATAAGCTGTTTACCCTCGAAGTGGATGTTTCTTTTCCTGGTGCCGGTGGTGTATTCACACAGAAGTCTGCTACGGATAAGACTGTAACCTGTAGTTTCTTTTCCAGGGCCTCCTCTCCAGCTGAGCGCAACTACTCGATTAGCGATTGGGAGCTGTTGGCCATCAAGATGTCTCTGGAGGAATGGGATTATCTGCTGGAAGGAGCATACAAACAAGTAAAAAAGAAATGTGCCAGGACAAGAGAATCACCGAAAACAGATAAATTTTTATTACAGATACAAAAATTGCAAAAAATAATGAGCACACTAACAAAGCTATTCCATTAAAAAAAATTAAAAAGCCAAGTTATTAGGCTAGTAGCATGCCTCCCTCAAACTGCCCCTTTGATATGATGCCATTTAACCCCTATACACAGCAACTACACTTTCAGATATAAAAGGTGACAGTTCATATAACCATGTGGATGAAATCTGCTGGAAGGAGCGATGCACCCTGTCATCATTTACACCAACCACAAGAACTTGGCCTACCTACAGTCAGCTCAGAGGTTAAATTCACGCCAAACCTGGTGGTCACTTTTCTTCGCTCACTTCGACTTCCAGCTGCACTTCCGCCTTGCTGAAAAGAATGTCAAAGCGCATGCGCTGTCGTGGTCATTTCTGTTGGCCTATCAGGAGGAGGAGCCTTAACACATAATTGAGCCATCCAGGATGGTGACTGTGGCTCCGATAGACGTGTTCCCGGTTCCTCCCAGTAAGACGTTTGTTGCTGAAGTAGACAGGAAGCAAGTTCTTCAGTGGGGTCATTCCTCTCGGCTGGCCGGTCACACTGGACAGAAAAAGTAATTGCAGCTAATCTCGCAGTACTATTGGTGGCCTACACTGCAACAAAATGTCCTCGAATTTGTGTTGGCTTATCACTCGTGTGCCTGTAACAAGACAATGAAGAAGCTTCCTGCTAGTATTCTGCTCCCTTAGTTGGTGCGATCTGCCCCCCTGGCAGCACATCGGGATGGATTTTATCACAGATCTGCTGAAGTCCTCTCGTTGGTAGTGGACAAATTCTCTAAGATGGTCCACTTTTATGCCGCTGACCAGTTTTCCCTCTCTTGCTGAGCACTTGATTTAGCACATCTTCCGCCTGCATGGTCTACCACGCCACATCATGTCCGACAGGGGTGTCCAGTTCACATCTTGATTCTGGAGAGCCACCTGGAAGCTGCTGGATGTCACGTTGGACCTCTCGTCAGCCTATCAGCCACAGTCCAATGGCCAAGTGGAATGGGTAAATCAGATTCTGATGAACTTTCTGTGACACTCTGTCAATGAGCATCATAGTGACTGCATCAAGCTCCTTCCTTGGGTGGAATTCTTGTATAACAACCACGTAAGTGAGTCCTCTGCCACGTCTCCTTTTCAGACTATGTACGGACAGCAACCCAGAATCTCACTCCCAGTGGCACTCACCTCCAGCAATCCTGCAGGGGATTCTCTCGTTAAGACAATCTCCGACATCTGGGCGGAGACCAAGTCTTACTTGGAGCAGTCCTCAGTTCATATGAAGAGGCATGCAAACAAGAGACGCCTAGACCCTCCTTCATTCCGGCACGGAGACAAAGAATGGCTCTCTTCTAGATATGTCCACCTCAAGTTACCATCCTACAAGTTGGGTCCCCGCTTTATTGGTCCCTTTGATGTGCTCCAGTGGATGAACGAGGTGTCCTACAAACAGACGCTCTTGGCCTCTCTATGCAACCCCAACTCTTTCCATGTGTCCCTCCTCAAACCTGTTGTCTTGAGCAGTTATCACAGGGATCCAGGTTCCTCTCCACCTACGGTCAGTGATGACAAAATCTATGAGGTAAAAGCCATCCTTGCGGCAAAAGAGGTCAGAGTTAAAACCTACTACCTGGTGGACTGGAAAGGGGTTTGGTCCTGAGGAGAGGATATGGGAGCCAAGGGAGAATATTAATGCCCATCTTGTCCTTAATAGGTTCCTGAAGAAGGGGTAACAGAAGAAGGGTACTGTAATGCCCATGCCGGTGTCCTCGCAATCTGCTGTACCCCTCCCCCAGCGAGCACATAAATTCCCTCACCTGTGCAGACATTTTGCGGCTGTAGTACCATCCTCATCCTATGCTGCAGCCTCACGGAGCATCTGTACTCCTGACAAGCTCTAGGCCTCTGCTGTAGGGCACGCCCATGGCCACACCTCCTTTCTTAAAGGGCCAGCATCCTTCTAACCCGGATGTGCATCCCAGGTCAGCTGGGAGGCTGCAAGTATTTAAGGCAACTCTGCCTGGGTAATGAGTTAGGTTAAGAGGGCTTTACATGCTGCGACATTGCAAATGCTATATCATCAGGGTCACGGTGTTTGTGATGCACATCCAGCATCGTTAGCGACATCGCAGCATGTAACACCTCTGAGCGACCTAAAATGATCGCAAAAGAGGTAAAAATCGTTGGTATTGGAGAGGTCGTTCCAAAACCAAAAATCGTTGACAGGTGAGTAGCGAGGTTGTTTGTCGTTCCTGCAGCAGCACACATCGGTACGTGTGACACCGCAGGAATGAGGAAACTCACCGTACCTGCGTCCCGCTGGCAATGAGGAAGGAAGGAGGTGGAGGGATCTTCCACCCGCTCATCTCCGCCTCTCCTCTGCTATTGGGCGGCTGTTTAGTGACGCAGCAGTGACAACGCTATGACGCTGAACGCACCTCCCCCTTAAAGGAGGGATTGTTCGGCGGTCACAGCGACGTCAATGAACAGGTATGTGCGTGTGACGCTGCCGTAGCGATAATGTTCACTACGGCAGCAATCACCACATATCGCACACACGACAGGGGCGGGTGATATCGCGCACGACATCGCTAGCAAACGCTAGCGATGTCGCAGTGTGTAAAGCACCCTTTAGACTCATTGCTGTAGTCAGGTTCCCTAGCACTATGCTGCTGCTGCTTCCATTGTCTCTTTGTGCTAGTCTTGTTACTTACTCCTGTTTGTAAAACAGAGTATGGCCACAATTACCTAACCTGCCATTGATCGGTTATCCCGGGGCCCGGTGAGGGAGGAATGGCAGGCGGGCTACGGGGCCTGGTGAGGTGCAGGGTTGCGGGGGCAGCGCGGTGCTGCACGGCACAGTGGTATTCACTCAGCCAATGATGAATGCAAAGTCTCCGGTAAAACAAACGGCTGGATGGACGGGTCCCACAGACGGCTGCGGTTGTTCTTCTCCCGGTAGGTTGGTGGTGACTGCCTTTGCCTGCACCTATGTTATGTTCTAGGTTCTGATGGCTTCCCACCGGTAATCCGCTCCCCAGCTTGGATGGAGGCTGAGGGAACCCCTTTTGCCCGCAGGCTCCGGCCCTGGGAACTATAGCCTTGGCGGTGACTGTATTTTCCTTCACGGTTTAAGCTGTTGCCTTCAATCGGGTCTTGACTGCTGGGAAACCCCGGAGGTTCCCTTCGCTAACGGATTTGACCGGTTTTACGGCGACTCCTAGCCTGGTCGGGGTCCGTAAGCCCTGCGGAATGGTGCTGGCTTCTCTTCACTCGCGATCCGGTACCGGCGGGCCACCGCCCGTCCCCAGTCCGTACGGTTCACGTCAATCAGCCTCTTTTGCAGACGGTCACCACCATCTGCCAACCTTGCTGTATGTGCCCGGGCCACGCACCCGGACACGGTCAGTCTCCTCCACTACCACTTCACTCCTCCAACTCCAAACTGAAACTGAACTCTTCCTTTTCCCGCCTCCAGGACTGTGAACTCCTCAGTGGGTGGGGCCAAACACCTGGCTCCACCCCCTGGTGTGGACATCAGCCCCTGGAGGGAGGCAACAAGGATTTTTGTTTGACCTCGATGTGCCTAGTGTCCCTGTGGGATGTGTTATTGCAGTACCTGTGACGTCCTGGCTTGTCCAGGGCGCCACATATATATTTGTGTCATATAAATGTGATCATTGTATTTCTTGTATCCAAGTCTACCACCTGTTTGCTGTCTGTAATGATGTGATACTACTTTGTAAGGAACTAAAAATGTTGTTATTCAGCCATAAGAGGCCACTGTTTCCCAGCACAGATGAAAGACTGCAATACATAACTCAAGATGGAGGCAGAGTTACAAGCTGATATAATATGTACATCACAGGAAGTAAAAGTGGCGGCCATCTTGGGAGCAGTTGTCAGTTGGCAGTTACTGAATGAAGAGAGAGAGAGTCAATAATATAGGGACATAGATGTTTCTCACCTTGACCATAGCGTGACATAGTGGAGCATACCTTGTCCATAACCAAATCCTTACCAGATGAGAGAAAATTCAATCCACAGTTACAAGCAGTATCACTCTTCTGTTAAGCTGGGTTTACACACTGAGACTTTCTAGCGATCCAACCTGCGATCTCAACCTAGCCGGGATCGCTACAAAGTCTCTGGTGAGCTGTCAAACAGGCAGACCTGGCCAACGACCTAACAGCGATCCGGACCTGCAGAGCGACTAGCTGGTCGTTGGGGACGTGTCAAAAAAGCAGGTGAACTTCACCCAACTTAATTTAATGCCGCGCGGCTCTGTGTGCCGTGTAAATAAAAAAATAATTAAAAAATCCGGCGTGCAGTCCCCCCCTATTTTAATACCAGCCAGATAAAGCCATACGGCTGCAGGCTGGTATTCTCAGGATGGGGAGCGCACCAGGGCAAATCGGGAAGAGCCGGGTACAGTCCCAGAACTGTCGCATCTAATGTATGCGGCAATTCTGGGCGGCTGCTGGCTGATATTGTTAGGCTGGGGGGCTCCCCATAACGTGGAGCTCCCCATCCTGAGAATACCAGCCTTTAGCCGTATGGCTTTATCTGGCTGGTATTAAAATTGGGGGGGACCTCACGCCGGATTTTTTAATTATTTATTTATTTATTTTACTGCACAGTATAGACACGCCCACCGGCTGCTGTGATTGGGTGCAGTGACACAGCTGTCACTCAGCGTGTGGGCGTGTCTCACTGCAACCAATCATATTTGCCGGTGGGTGGGGAAAAGCAGGGAATATGAGATTGTTTAATGAGCGGCCGGCTTTTTCAAAAAAGGAAAAGCCGCTGGAGCAGAGTGAACGCCGTGCAGCGCCGGTGATCGGGGATCGGTGAGTATGAGAGAGGGGGGGACACTTCAATCACTCGGGGGATTAGCGGTCACCGGTGAATCCTTCACCGGTGACCGCTAATCAGGACGCTACACAGACAGAGCCGCGGAGTCGCTGTAAAGTCCCCTTTACACACTGAAACTTGCTAGCGATGCATGCTGCACAGCGGGAAACAAAGGACCTAGGAATGGTCCTGAACGATTTGTAGCGATCACAACTTCACAGCAGGGGCCAGGTCGCTGATAGGTTTCACACACTGCAATGTCGCTGGGGAGGTCGCTGTAACGTCACAAAACCGGTGACGTTACAGCGATGTCGTTTGCGATGTTGCAGTGTGTAAACCCAGCTTAAGTGAAGCCTCTCATCTGTCTGCGTAATTCAGTCATATTGTCTAGAACAGACCAGGGTAAGATAACTAAGGCCCATTGTGCCATCGCAGTGGGTAACCGTGCACGCATTTCACAACAGTTTGGCGCCAGAACATCTGAGACTGAGTCAGGGCCTGTAGTTAGTTTAGGTTGGCATAGTTACTGTGTCAGGCCGCAGTTACTGCAGATCACCATTTGGAATCACCATGACTATGTCATTTAAGTCTGTGTGCGCACTTTGCATTTTTTCCCGCGTTTCCGCAGCGTTTTCAACTGCAGCGTTTAATGCTAAAATGCATGCGTTTTGATTTTCAAGCAAAGTCTATGGGAAATGGGGCTTTCTTGTGCGCACAATGCTTTTAAAAACGCAGCGTTTTACTTGCAGAATATTTGTCAAAATCTCTGTGTTTAAAGAAGCAGCATGTCAATTGTTTTTGCCATTTTGGCAGCGTTTTGCTAACATTGGAGCCTATGAGATCTTTCAAAACGCACACACAATCAAAATCCTAGCATTTTACATGCTTTTTTGGTGCAGAATGCATGCCTTTTTGACCAAATAAACGCATGCGTTTTTGTCATTAACTTGAAGTAATGATGTGTCCCTTTACACACACATATAGTCCGACAATTAAATTAATGAAAAAGAATATTTTAACGTTATTTTAGCCATAATTATTAGATTAAAGTTATCATTTTAATAAAATTAGTTATTTTGTTTATGATTTTAATCATGATATTTTTTTTCATTTTTTTACATTTTTTTCTTAGTGTTTGAAAAAACTTTATTTAGTCGTGTATTTGTAATGAAAACGCATCTGACTTTAAGCAATGAAAAAGCATGAAAAACGCAGTAAAACCGCGGTCAAAACGCGGTAAAACCGCATGCGTATTTTTAGCGTTTCTGTGGTCCAAACCAAATTTGACAAAGACAATTTCTGCCAGAGGATGCGTTTACAAGTAACTCGACGCAAAGTGTGCACACAGCCTAATTCTTCCCCATTGAGGCTTCTGTGTGGACCACAATGATCTCTCTTATACCTTGGGATTGCTGAGGCCTATTACGGACTTTAGGCCATATTTGAGCTCATCCAGGAGGGAGCTTGTGTTGAACGATATAAGTACGTGTTGTTTGTTTAAGTTTTTATTCTCTATTTCCGGCTAAGCAGCAATTACATATAGTAAGTTGGTTGGTCATAAGAAGTGAATCTTGGGAAGAATCCTCCATTAAATGCACTGTGCTTATATTGCAGCAGGGGAATAGTCGTTTGGGTATTAGAATGAATTTATCTTAAGTTTGTAAGCTGCTGTGCTGTACTGCAGGCAGCTTGTATTACACACGCATGCATTTGTTTCGTGTTCAAGGGTGTTAATAAGTAATTGGCAGTTGGATTATCCAGGCATGCCTGTAGGTCACGCATAGTGTATATACTGTAGTTGATCCATATTGTAGGGTGCCACGCTGTACAGCACAAGGGTCTCGGCCTCTTGGCTGAATGTCTGTGGATTTTCTCTTAGTATTTTCCTTTATTTTAGTTTTGTTCTTTTACATATTGAAGTAAACTACTTTAGTTGGGTGATCTAGTGTTGAAGCTGTTTATTTCCCATTTGTGACTTCGCTGTATCCTAAAAACCCTGGTACACTGGTTACAAGCCAACGCAACACCAGTTTTCCTGAGTAGCACCCGGACCAATACCTGCAGCATAACACGTCCACCATCAAGGGCTCTGGAGAAGACCTGGCTCAGGTGAGCTTTATCCCCTAACTAAAGATCATAAAAATTAGCACTAAATAAAAAAAGTCCATATTTTTGGAACCATACATCATATTTTATAAAAGACAAAGTGGAGTACTTAATGGAGCAACAGGAGTAAAATAAGAGAAAGACTGCCCACCTTTGTCCTGTTGATAAGTCCTCTTTAAATACAATCTAATAGACATTAGGAAGCTGACTTAAGGGAGAAAATTACAATGTAAAATATTCACCACAAATAAATCAAAACAGTAAAGTAATAGTTGCATTTATTGTTACACTCTAAACACATCTTATCACTTTGTTAACCATTGTCAGAGTTGAACCTGAACTTGCTCTACTTCTTTTGTCTGTAGTTTTATTTGCCAGACATTGTTTTTGTCTGACCTGTCAGGTTGCACAGCTTACAGTATAGACCTTTATTTAAGGGCACATGTAGAGCAAGACATAGTATAAATAACTCCAAAATCAGTTCTGTGACCCACTGGACTTGTGTTCTAAACAGCCTGTGTAAACAAGGATGACCTTCTGTCACAAAAACACTGCTGGAAGGCAGCTCAGAGGAAGAGGAAGTAAAGACTCCAAGTTTTTCCTTTAATGAGTTATAGCAAGCTTGACTATAGCTAAGACAATCCAACACACAGACACATAGGGACACATTTTAGTCTACACATTCCCTTTTCCAGAAAAATTGAATGGGGTACAAGGGCAGACATGCTATCTGTGCAACAGGGTCCCACAGGGAAGAGGGGCCCAGACATGAAGACCATTGAATCAATCAGAAAAGCATTTTTTCTCTTTACACAACATTGAAGTTTTCTTTACCCTAAGGTTGTCGCATATAATTCACAACACCTGCTCAGCAACGCCAAAAGCAAGAGCTCGCAGGTGCAGTTGTAATATGCTATCATGAAAGCTAAGTTGTCAGGACCAGGAGTGTAGTAGAAAATAAGAGACCTTGTACACACCTTATTCTTTCTGCTCTTATTTTCTTTCAGGAGGTAGTGTATGTGTTGTGTTGTGCCAAACACATCATGGAGGGTAGTTATGTGTCACAGAGGTGGTTGTCCTTTGTGTTGTACTCCTGGAAGCTAGCTCCAGTATGTATAGTACTGAGAGGGTTAATAGGGCTGACAAAGGCCAGGTTTATGAGCAGTCAGAGACATGGGTGGGACTGACTTCTCACATATTCCCACTCTAGTTCATGGTACAACAGATAAATTGGAGACCAGTTGTCTCATTCAGAGTCTGTGTATGGAGGTGTGTAGACCTATAGTGTTGTTTTTCCAGGCATAAGAGCTGAACATTAACTTAAGCAGGTGAACCCTCACCATTGTATGGAATTTTTGCTTCCATATTTTCACTTTGTGCTGGTAAAAGCTGTTTTTGGTTTTGTTATCCTAAATGGTTTATGAAGTTTTAGTAAACTACACCGGACGTTTTATTTAAAGCCACCAGTGCCTCCCTCATTGCCGTTGAGTGACCCACATTACAGTATAGACAGTTAAAGGGGTGGGTCACCTATATTTTTTACTTTCTAGATTGATATTATATTGAGAAAAAATGTTTCTCCCAAATACATTATGTTGGCAATATTGCCTGTGAGAGGCGCAATTGCAGACTGCTGTACCCCATGCCTGGCCCCGGGCTCCGTGACCTCGGGGATCCGGTGATGTCACGTCAAGTTCCTGATACCGCGGCTGGCCGCAGTGTCCGTGAATGATGGGCTGTGGGCGATGTTTCACCGCTCGTCACAGCCCATCTGCTCCCTCCTCCCTCACAGCAGAGCGCTGCAAGCAGGAGACACGCACGGCTGTGACAAGCGGGGAAACACCGCCCACAGCCAAGTGACTCAGGAAGACTGGGGCCGGCGCATTATTCGTGAGTAATGGGCTATGGGCGATGTTTCACCGCTCATCACAGCTCATATGCTCCTGTCGCGGGCGGAGGAGGGGACGCCGCGCTCTCCCACTGCTCGGGTCCGGCTGCCGCTGCGGCTGCTGCGGCCTGCTGCTGCTGCTTGGTGGCTCGAGTGATGGGCCGGATCCCGGGGACTCGAGCAGCGCTCCTCGCCCGTGAGTGAAAGGGGATTGGTTTTTGGGATAGTTTATTGTCCGTGACGCCACCCACAGTTGTGGTGATTATGTGGACACCACCGCTGCTCTGTATGGGGATCCCGGGAGCGATGACAGGGAGCAGCAAAGTTGTTGGTTCTCCCCTCCGTGGGTAGGGGGTAGTTGTCCCGGGGCCCAGTGATGAGGGGGGGTGTTGAGGGATGGCGGGGCTGGTGCAGGGCTTGGTGGGGTGCAGGGACGCGTCCCCTTCACTGACGGATTTGGCAAATTCACGGCGACTCCTAGCCTTGCCGGGATCCGGAAGGCCCCTGCCAATGGTGCTGACTGCTCTTCGTATACCGCTCCGGTACCGCCGGGCCACCACCCGTCCACGGTCCTTTCGGCAACCTCCAAGCAGCCTCTCCTGCAGACAGTCACCGCCGTCTGCTGACTTTGCTGTCTCAGTCCGGGGAACACACCCGGACCAACTTCAGGCTTTCTCAACTGTCACCTTTACTGTCACTACTCTCACTTGCTCCTCTACCACTTCACTTCACTTCAGCTCCACTCACTGTTCTCTCCTTTACTTCCCTAACTGTTCTGCATGGTTTTCCCGCCTCCAGGGCTGTGAACTCCTCGGTGGGCGGAGCCAACCGCCTGGCCCACCCCCTGGTGTGGACAACAGCCCCTGGAGGAAGGCAACAAGGATTTTAGGTTAGCCTTGGTGTTCCTAGCTGGGGTGTAGGGTGTGGTGGTGTTATGACCTGTGACCCCTGGCTTGCCCAGGGCGTCACATTCCCCCTTAGCAAAATGCAGACCGTCCGCAGGCTGCCCGTCCAACACCGGTTTTATTTTCTGAAAAGATATAAAAAGAATAACACACATACAAATAGAAAAACATCATCCCACATCGGGAGGTTCGGTACTTAAACGTTGCAAACATTTTTAAATGGTTGCTACTGCCGCTCTCTCCCACCCAAGTAACCTGGCCCTGATGCTGCCCCTAAAACCCAGGCAGCACCCCTTGACCCCAGTCCTGCACCAAGTTACCCGAGCGGGATCTGTCCTTCCCCTCCAGAGGGTAGCCACCGGTTCCTGTGGTGGCTGGGCCCCAGCCTGCTCCACTGCGGGCCCTCCCTCCAACCTGCCTCTCCGGAGGCGGTTACGGTAGCTGCAACAACAGATTTTTATTTACAACCCACTTAACGTTTGTGGTTGCCCTGCGAGTTCTCGGGCCTGTTCATAGGAGTTCCTATGCATATCAACTTTTCAAGCGGTCCCCACAGGGACAACGGTGCCGGCAACGGCCGGTTTCCAATCACGGTAGACAATCAGGTTACTGTTCGGTAATCAATTTTTCATTTTTGCAAAACTTTTTAAAACTTGTAAACATACTGACTGGTGGTCCCAACGGGGACGGTGCAACGGTGCTCCGCTGCCATCACTCTGAGTCCTCGACATCACCTGAGGGAGGGGGCGCGGTGCTCACATGGGACTCCTGGCTGCCCCTTAACTTAGCATCCAGCGCGAACCACCCCCTCTCCCCACAGTGCCGGGTGTACTGCACTATGTCGCCCGGCATCAGGTTACGACCGGGATGCTCCTCTGGCAGATGAGCATTCACATCCCGCCGGGCTATAAACACTTCAGCCTCCAGGCCCGGTTCATATATAAATCCATAGCCCCGGCGGACATCAAACCGCCTCACCTGCCCTTCGTACAGCGGGCCCCGGACACGGAAAGTTGCCTGACGAATGTTCTCTTTTTCCCGGATTGCACGGGCCACCAACTCCGCCTTCTTTCTTTCCCTCTCTTCTATCTCCAGGCCCAACGGTACCGGCTCCCTGTCCCAGTACGGCGCTGCTGCGAGCTCCGGCGCATGGGTTGGGCCCCGTGAGACCTGTTGGACATTGCCCACTGCTGGTACTCTGGGCGTCAGGTCCCGCGGTGACTTGGCCTTAGACGCTGCTTTGCATCGGCAACCCGCCGCAACCTCAGCCGAGGTGTGGGGGACGGGCACAGGGGCTTTCCGCGGTTGGGCCTTTGGCACGGAGCGGGTCATCGGCTTCGGCTCGGGGACTTTCTCGGGGGACGCCTCCGGTTCGATTTTCGGGGCTTTCCAGGGCAGCACCTCCGGTCGACTACGGGCTCCGGCTACAGGTCGGCCCGCCTGGGCGAGCATGTGGGTATCGCTACCGGTTGCGGTGGTAGCGGGCCTAGTGGCGGGGTCACGGCTTCCGAGACGGGTGGCGAGGGAGGCAGCAGGGGGAGAGGGTTTGGATCGGGTCCCGCAGCCGCGATGACCGGCCCTTCAAGGGCATCGGGGCATGGGTCACTCACCCTCCCTTCCTCCGCTTTCTCCTCGCGGCTCCACACGGTCGCGATGACGTCCGCCATGTCGGTCTCCCACTCCTCCATGAGGAGCTGCATCTTGACCTGCAGCCTTTGGTAGAGCTGTGCGGTCCGGATCTCCACCCACGCCGCGGTTCCAGGCGCGGGGGCTACGGTGCTGCGGGACGGCATGAACATGTTGCTGGCGGCCTCTCCCAGGAACAAAATGGCTGCAGGGTCCTGGCGTCCCTGCTTTTATAGCCGCGCTCACATGCAGCTAGCCGCCATTCCGTCTCCCTTAGCCTCTTTCCGGCCCCTCCTCTATCGGGGCGGGGTCTTGGGCTTCGCGCCTCCACTACTCGAGAAGACGCTCGAGCGGGAAGATGGCGACATCTGACATTTTCTGGCCGGACACCTTTGGCGGTCACAAGGCACACCTCTACCCAACGGCAGAGCGGTAAGATCCTGTTCGTGACACCAAGTTGTCGCGGGCGGAGGAGGGGACGCCGCGCTCTCCCACTGCTCGGGTCTGGCTGCCACTGCAGCTGCTGCGGCCTGCTGCTGCTGCTCGGTGGCTCGAGTGATGGGCCGGATCCCGGGGACTCGAGCGGCGCTCCTCGCCCGTGAGTGAAAGGGGATTGGTTTTTGGGATAGTTTATTGTCCGTGACGCCACCCACGGTTGTGGTGATTGTGTTGACACCACCGCTGCTCTGTATGGGGATCCCGGTAGCGGTGACAGGGAGCAGCAAAGTTGTTGGTTCTCCCCTCCGTGGGTAGGGGGTAGTTGTCCCGAGGCCCAGTGATGAGGTGGGTGATGAGGGATGGCGGGGCCGGTGCAGGGCTTGGTGGGGTGCAGGGACGCGGGGGCAGCGCTGTAAGCACTGTGGTACTCACTCAGCCTGAGACGATGACACAGTTCTCGGTAAAACACACGGCTGAAAAGACGGTTCCCACGGACGGCTGCACTTGCTTTTCCCCAGTAGTTGACGGTCACGGTCCCTTTTCCTGCACCTAAGATGATGATGGTAGCGATGGGTTCACACCGGTAACCCGCTCCCCGGCTTTGATATGTGCCGGAGGAGCTCCTCTTTGCCCGCAGGCGCTGGCCCTGAGAAACTGGTGCCTTGGCGGTGGCGGTGTCTCTCTCTAACGGTTGGACTGTTGCCTTCAATCGGGACTTGGTTGTTGGGAGACCCAGAGGTCCCCTTCACTGACGGATTTGGCAAATTCATGGCGACTCCTAGCCTTGCCGGGATCCGAAAGGCCCCTGCCAATGGTGCTGACTGCTCTTCGTATACCGATCCGGTACCGCCGGGCCACCACCCGTCCACGGTCCTTTCGGCAACCTCCAAGCAGCCTCTCCTGCAGACAGTCACCGCCGTCTGCTGATCTTGCTGTCTCAGTCCGGGGTACACACCCGGACCAACTTCAGGCTTTCTCAACTGTCACCTTTACTGTCACTACTCTCACTTGCTCCTCTACCACTTCACTTCACTTGAGCTCCACTCACTGTTCTCTCCTTTACTTCCCTAACTGTTCTGCCTGGTTTTCCCGCCTCCAGGGCTGTGAACTCCTTGGTGGGCGGAGCCAACCGCCTGGCCCACCCCCTGGTGTGGACAACAGCCCCTGGAGGAAGGCAACAAGGATTTTAGGTTAGCCTTGGTGTTCCTAGCTGGGGTGTAGGGTGTGGTGGTGTTATGACCTGTGACCCCTGGCTTGCCCAGGGCGTCACACTCCCTCCACCCTCACAGCAGAGCACAGCAAGTAGGAGACACACTGGGCTGTGACAAGCGGAGAAACACCGCCCACAGCCCAGTGACTCAGGAAGACTGGGGCCGGCCGCAATGATGAGACGTGAGCAGGAACTTGATGTGATGTGACCGGATCCCCGAGGTCACGAAGCCTGCGGTCAGGCGATGGGGAACAGCCGTCTGCAATAGCGCCTCTCACAGGCACTATTGCCAACATAAAGTATTTGAGAGAAACATTGTTTCTCAATATAATAGTGATCTAGAAAATAAAAAAATATGATTGAACCACCCTTTTAATAAATGTCATTACGGTGTATACATTTGTAAGTTTATCATGTATATTTAAAGTGTATACAGCAGTGTTCATATTGTGTGTGCTGTATATCTGCCTAATGCTTGTGTGTGTGTATATACATAATCACAAGCTCCATGTGTATCATCTCATACTCCAGCTCACTTTTTTGTTTTTATGTAGTTTTTTTGTATTCAGTACAAATAGGGTGTGGCCCCCTTCTCAGTGAGCTGGGTATTTCATTCTGTGCATCCCCTGACTGTGTGTCCTGTTGGGACCCGGTAACTCTCAGCCCTTAGCCATATTGAGGCCTATTTTAGACCCATGGTAAGGTTTTAATATTAGAGAGTGCAGGTACTATCCCAACTGGGTACACCTTGGCGTTGGTGGGATAGCTTTATGCTTTTTTTGATCAAAAAACAGTGTTTACTAAGTACCCTATGTTTATATGTACTATGCTTTTATTTAGTTACAGCAGGGTATGTTTTCACCATTTTTTTCCTTGGTTTCTCTTTGTCTTATGGCCAGTGTGAACATGAGCTCACAAGCTCCATGTGTATCATCTCATACTCCAGCTCACTTTTTTGTTTTTATGTAGTTTTTTTGTATTCAGTACAAATAGGGTGTGGCCCCCTTCTCAGTGAGCTGGGCATTTCATTCTGTGCATCCCCTGACTGTGTGTCCTGTTGGGACCCGGTCACTCTCAGCCCTTAGCCATATTGAGGCCTATTTTAGACCCATGGTAAGGTTTTAATATTAGAGAGTGCAGGTACTATCCCAACTGGGTACACCTTGGCGTTGGTGGGATAGCTTTATGCTTTTTTTGATCAAAAAACAGTGTTTACTAAGTACCCTATGTTTATATGCACTATGCTTTTATTTAGTTACAGCAGGGTATGTTTTCACCATTTTTTTCCTTGGTTTCTCTTTGTCTTATGGCCAGTGTGAACATGAGCTCACAAGCTCCATGTGTATCATCTCATACTCCAGCTCACTTTTTTGTTTTTATGTAGTTTTTTTGTATTCAGTACAAATAGGGTGTGGCCCCCTTCTCAGTGAGCTGGGCATTTCATTCTGTGCATCCCCTGACTGTGTGTCCTGTTGGGACCCGGTCACTCTCAGCCCTTAGCCATATTGAGGCCTATTTTAGACCCATGGTAAGGTTTTAATATTAGAGAGTGCAGGTACTATCCCAACTGGGTACACCTTGGCGTTGGTGGGATAGCTTTATGCTTTTTTTGATCAAAAACAGTGTTTACTAAGTACCCTATGTTTATATGCACTATGCTTTTATTTAGTTACAGCAGGGTATGTTTTCACCATTTTTCTTTTCCTTGGTTTCTCTTTGTCTTATGGCCAGTGTGAACATGAGCTCACAAGCTCCATGTGTATCATCTCATACTCCAGCTCACTTTTTTGTTTTTATGTAGATTTTTTGTATTCAGTACAAATAGGGTGTGGCCCCCTTCTCAGTGAGCTGGGCATTTCATTCTGTGCATCCCCTGACTGTGTGTCCTGTTGGGACCCGGTCACTCTCAGCCCTTAGCCATATTGAGGCCTATTTTAGACCCATGGTAAGGTTTTAATATTAGAGAGTGTAGGTACTATCCCAACTGGGTACACCTTGGCGTTGGTGGGATAGCTTTATGCTTTTTTTGATCAAAAAACAGTGTTTACTAAGTACCCTATGTTTATATGCACTATGCTTTTATTTAGTTACAGCAGGGTATGTTTTCACCATTTTTTTTCCTTGGTTTCTCTTTGTCTTATGGCCAGTGTGAACATGAGCTCACAAGCTCCATGTGTATCATCTCATACTCCAGCTCACTTTTTTGTTTTTATGTAGTTTTTTTATATTCAGTACAAATAGGGTGTGGCCCCCTTCTCAGTGAGCTGGGCATGTCATTCTGTGCATCCCCTGACTGTGTGTCCTGTTGGGACCCGGTCACTCTCAGCCCTTAGCCATATTGAGGCCTATTTTAGACCCATGGTAAGGTTTTAATATTAGAGAGTGCAGGTACTATCCCAACTCGGTACACCTTGGCGTTGGTGGGATAGCTTTATGCTTTTTTGATCAAAAAACAGTGTTTACTAAGTACCCTATGTTTATATGCACTATGCTTTTATTTAGTTACAGCAGGGTATGTTTTCATCATTTTTTTTCCTTGGTTTCTCTTTGTCTTATGGCCAGTGTGAACATGAGCTCACAAGCTCCATGTGTATCATCTCATACTCCAGCTCACTATTTTGTTTTTTTTGTTTTTTTCTTTTTTTCTTTTTTTCTTTTTTTGGTTTTTTTTTTTGTTTTTGTTTTTTATGTTTTTTTGTTTTTGTTTTTTTTTTGTTTTTTTTGTTTTTATAATGTGTACAATGTGCAACATGTAAAGTTGTAATTGTGTGTCTGATCTGTCTGGATAATGTGCACATTTTTAAATATGCAATGTATATGTGTATATGTGTAGTGTGAGTATATCCATGTATAATGTTAATAAGTGGCCATAATAAGAATATGCATGTGTAATGTGAATATCTGTATAAAAACTCATTTGTAATTTGTATTTTATATTTTCATGTGTAATGTTTATATGAATGTGAAATGTGGAAATGTATATACAGTTAGGTCCTGAAATATTTGGACAGTGACACAAGTTTTGTTATTTTAGCTGTTTAACCCCTTCACCCCCGGCCACTAAAACACCCTAATGACCGGGCCATTTTTTGCAATTCTGACCAGTGTCACTTTGACAGGTTATAACTCTGGGACGCTTCAACGGATCCTGGCGATTCTGAGATTGTTTTTTCGTGACATATTGTACTTCATGTCAGTGGTAAATTTAGGCCGATATTTTTTGCGTTTATTTGTGAAAATTTAGGAAATTTGGCGAAAATTTTGAAAATTTCGCAATTTTCAAACTTTGAAAATTTATGCCCATAAATCTGAGAAATATGTCACACAAAATAGTTACTAAATAACATTTCCCACTTGTCTACTTTACATCAGCGCAATTTTCGAAACAAATTTTTTTTTCGTTAGGAAGTTAGAAGGGTTCAAAGTTCATCAGCAATTTCTCATTTTTCCAACAAAATTTAGAAAATATTTTTTTTTAGGGACCACATCACATTTGAGGTGACTTTGAGAGACCGAGGTGACAGAAAATACCCAAAAGTGACCCCATTCTAAAAACTGCACCCCTCACTCTGCTCAAAACCACATCCAAAAAGTTTATTAACCCTTTAGGTGCTTCACAGGAACCAAAGCAATGTGGAAGGAAAAAATGAAAATTTTACTTTTTAACACAAAAATGTTACTTTAGCCATAAAATTTTCATTTTCACAAGGGAGAAAAGAGAAAGTGCACCCTACAATTTATTGTGCATTTTCTCCTGAGTACGCCGATACCCCATATGTGGTAAAAATCAATTGTTTGGGTGCACAGCGGAGCTCGGAAGGGAAGGAGCGCCATTTGAATTTTTGAACGCAAAATTAGCTGCACTCATTAGCGGACGCCATGTCGGGTTTGAAGACCCCCTGAGGTGCCTAAACAATGGAGCTCCCCCACAAGTGACCCCATTTTGGAAACTAGAGCCCTCAAATATTTTTTCTAGATGTTTGATGAGCACTTTGAACACCTGGGGGCTTCACAGAAGTTTATAACGTTGAGCCGTGAAAAGAAAAAAATTTTTTTTTACCACAAAACTGTTGCTTCAACTAGGTAGCTTTTTTTTTCACAAGGGTATCGGGAAAAAATGCAACATAAAATGTATTGTCCATTTTCTCCTGAGTACGCAGATACCTCATATGTGGTGGAAATCAAATGTTTGGACACACGGCAGTGCTTGGAATGCAAGGAGCGCCATTTGAATTTTTGAACGCAAAATTAGCTGCACTAATTAGCGGACGCCATGTTGGGTTTGAAGACCCCCTGAGGTGCCTAAACAATGGAGCTCCCCCACAAGTGACCCCATTTTGGAAACTAGAGCCCTCAAATATTTTTTCTAGATGTTTGATGAGCACTTTGAACACCTGGGGGCTTCACAGAAGTTTATAACGTTGAGCCGTGAAAAGAAAAAAATTTTTTTTACCACAAAACTGTTGCTTCAACTAGGTAGCTTTTTTTTTCACAAGGGTATTGGGAAAAAATGCAACATAAAATATATTGTCCATTTTCTCCTGAGTACGCAGATACCTCATATGTGGTGGAAATCAAATGTTTGGACACACGGCAGTGCTCGGAATGCAAGGAGCGCCATTTGAATTTTTGAACGCAAAATTAGCTGCACTAATTAGCGGACGCCATGTCGGGTTTGAAGACCCCCTGAGGTGCCTAAACAATGGAGCTCCCCCACAAGTGACCCCATTTTGGAAACTAGAGCCCTCAAATATTTTTACTAGATGTTTGATGAGCACTTTGAACACCTGGGGGCTTCACAGAAGTTTATAACGTTGAGCCGTGAAAAGAAAAAAATTTTTTTTTACCACAAAACTGTTGCTTCAACTAGGTAGCTTTTTTTTTCACAAGGGTATTGGGAAAAAATGCAACATAAAATATATTGTCCATTTTCTCCTGAGTACGCAGATACCTCATATGTGGTGGAAATCAAATGTTTGGACACACGGCAGTGCTCGGAATGCAAGGAGCGCCATTTGAATTTTTGAACGCAAAATTAGCTGCACTAATTAGCGGACGCCATGTCGGGTTTGAAGACCCCCTGAGGTGCCTAAACAATGGAGCTCCCCCACAAGTGACCCCATTTTGGAAACTAGAGCCCTCAAATATTTTTTCTAGATGTTTGATGAGCACTTTGAACACCTGGGGGCTTCACAGAAGTTTATAACGTTGAGCCGCGAAAAGAAAAAAATTTTTTTTTTACCACAAAACTGTTGCTTCAACTAGGTAGCTTTTTTTTTCACAAGGGTATCGGGAAAAAATGCAACATAAAATGTATTGTCCATTTTCTCCTGAGTACGCAGATACCTCATATGTGGTGGAAATCAAATGTTTGGACACACGGCAGTGCTCGGAAGGCAAGGAGCGCCATTTAAATGCAAAATTAGCTGCACTCATTAACGGACGCCATGTCAGGTTTGAAGACCCCCTGAGGTGCCTAAACAATGGAGCTCCCCCACAAGTGACCCCATTTTGGAAACTAGAGCCCTCAAATAATTTTTCTAGATGTTTGGTGAGCACTTTGAACACCTGGGGGCTTCACAGAAGTTTATAGCGTTGAGCCGTGAAAAGAAAAAAAAAAATTTTACCACAAAACGGTTGCTTCAATTAGGTAGCTTTTTTTTTCACAAGGGTAACAGGAAAAAATGCACCATAAAATGTATTGTGCATTTTCTCCTGAGTACGCAGATACATCATATGTGGTGGAAAGTAATTGTTTGGGCGCATGGCGGGGCTCACAAGAGAAGGAGTGCCATTTGACAGCAAAATTGGTTGGAATCATTAGCGGACGCCATGTCACGTTTGGAGACCCCCTATGGTGCCTAAACAGTGGAGCTCCCCCACAAGTGACACCATTTTGGAAACTAGAGCCCTCAAATAATTTTTCTAGATGTTTGGTGAGCACTTTGAACACCTGGGGGCTTCACAGAAGTTTATAGCGTTGAGCCGTGAAAAGAAAAAAATTTTTTTTACCACAAAACGGTTGCTTCAACTAGGTAGCTTTTTTTTTCACAAGGCTATCAGGAAAAAATGCACCATAAAACGTATTGTGCATTTTCTCCTGAGTACGCAGATACCTCATATGTGGTGGAAAGTAATTGTTTGGGCGCATGGCGGGGCTCAGAAGAGAAGGAGCGCCATTTGACTTTTCAAACGCACAGACGCAGTGCACTGATCGGCCGCTGCAGGACGCACGGTCGGATGCGATAAAAAAAGCGTCTGGGATACGTAAAAAAAAAAGTCACGCCAAAAATTGACCATGGATGCAGATATGTTATGTGCATCCCTGATCAGCGCTCGGCGGGACGCACAGACGGATGCCATACAAAAATTGTCGCGAATACGGAAAAAAGTCACGCCAAAAATTGAGCAGGGATGCCGATCCGTTATCTGCATTCCTGATCAGCGCTCGGCGGGACGCACGGACGGATGCGATACAAAAAGCGTCGCGAATACGGAAAAAAGTCACGCCAAAAATTGAGCAGGGATGCCGATCCGTTATCTGCATCCCTGATCAGCGCTCGGCGGGACGCACGGTCGGACGCGATACAAAAAGCGTCGCGAATACGGAAAAAAGTCACGCCAAAAATTGAGCAGGGATGCCGATCCGTTATCTGCATCCCTGATCAGCGCTCGGCGGGACGCACGGACGGACGCGATACAAAAAGCGTCGCGAATACGGAAAAAAGTCATGCCAAAAACTGACCACGGATGCAGATCCGTTATCTGCATCCCTGATCAGCGCTTGGCGGGACGCACGGACAGATGAAGTGTAAAAATGGACAGGATACAAGAAAAAAAAAAAAAAAAAGTTATACTCACAGTACCAAGAGGATCACTGACCAGAAGAGTTGCAGAGGAACAAGAAGGCAGTGAGATAGACAGCTTTACACCAGCAGCAGGCAGGACGTTGGACAGATCAGCAGAAGGACCCAGCGATGGAGGCAGATGTGATCGGGCCAGTGAAGACCTCGGACGACCCGTGAAGGCAGGTAAGAGGACGTCGGGGGGGGCAGGGGGGGATGGGGAGAGGGGGGGGCAGATGGGGGGGGGTTAGAGGGAGAGCAGAGGGGGCAGAGAAGCAAAGGCAGAAGGAAGGAACCTTGGAAGCAGAATAGAGATGACAGAGGAGGCAGGCAGATCGCGTGGGGAGCAGATCGGGATGCCGGGGGGCAGATCGGGGCGTAGGGGGGCAGATCGGGGCGTAGGGGGGCAGATCTGGGGGGGCACGGGCAGGGGCCTTCACGGGAGCGCGCAGGGGCCTTCACGGGAGCGCGCAGGGGCCATCGCCGGAGCGCAATACTTACCTTTGGAGCTGGCGCGGTGACAGCAGAGGCGGCGTCTGCGGCGGCAGCAGCGGTGGCGTGGTACCAAAAGTACCAGCCACTCCACGCTGCAGCCATGTTGGGGGAGGGTCCCCAGAGCAGTACAGGCCTGGGGAGGGCGGCCACCGGCAGATCAGACCGCCCCACTGCACACTGATTGGAGCGATTGCGCGTCATAGCACGATCGCTCCAATCAGTGCTGCAGGGGCTGGGGGCGGCATGTTTGAGGACCACCTATGATATGCTGCAGCAGCTGCGGCATCTCATAGCTGGATCTCACAGGATCGCACTAATTCGGGCATTATTTTTGCCGAAATTAGTGCGATCGATGTGGTTGGCGGTTCAGATTTGAACAGCCAATCACATCGATCGTCGATAGGGGGTGGCGATGCCACCCCCCCTGGGGTCAAGCAAAGGTCCCCTGCTGTAAGAAACAGCAGGGGACATCATTTGAAAGCCGTTGCTATGGCCACGGCAATCAAATGAAGTTTAGGCAGTAAAATTACGTCCCTGGTCGTTAAGTCACGTTAAAATAGGACGTAATTTTACTGCCCGCGGTCGTGAAGGGGTTAAAAAAACATGTTCAGAAATACAATTATATATATATAATATGGGCTGAAAGTGCACACTCCCAGCTGCAATATGAGAGTTTTCACATCCAAATCGGAGAAAGGGTTTAGGAATCATAGCTCTGTAATGCATAGCCTCCTCTTTTTCAAGGGACCAAAAGTAATTGGACAAGGGACTCTAAGGGCTGCAATTAACTCTGAAGGCATCTCCCTCGTTAACCTGTAATCAATTAAGTACTTAAAAGGTCTGGGGTTGATTACAGGTGTGTGGTTTTGCATTTGGAAGCTGTTGCTGTGACCAGACAACATGCGGTCTAAGGAACTCTCAATTGAGGTGAAGCAGAACATCCTGAGGCTGAAAAAAAAGAAAAAATCCATCAGAGAGATAGCAGACATGCTTGGAGTAGCAAAATCAACAGTCGGGTACATTCTGAGAAAAAAGGAATTGACTGGTGAGCTTGGGAACTCAAAAAGGCCTGGGCATCCACGGATGACAACAGTGGTGGATGATCGCCGCATACTTTCTTTGGTGAAGAAGAACCCGTTCACAACATCAACTGAAGTCCAGAACACTCTCAGTGAAGTAGGTGTATCTGTCTCTAAGTCAACAGTAAAGAGAAGACTCCATGAAAGTAAATACAAAGGGTTCACATCTAGATGCAAACCATTCATCAATTCCAAAAATAGACAGGCCAGAGTTAAATTTGCTGAAAAACACCTCATGAAGCCAGCTCAGTTCTGGAAAAGTATTCTATGGACAGATGAGACAAAGATCAACCTGTACCAGAATGATGGGAAGAAAAAAGTTTGGAGAAGAAAGGGAACGGCACATGATCCAAGGCACACCACATCCTCTGTAAAACATGGTGGAGGCAACGTGATGGCATGGGCATGCATGGCTTTCAATGGCACTGGGTCACTTGTGTTTATTGATGACATAACAGCAGACAAGAGTAGCCGGATGAATTCTGAAGTGTACCGGGATATACTTTCAGCCCAGATTCAGCCAAATGCCGCAAAGTTGATCGGACGGCGCTTCATAGTACAGATGCACAATGACCCCAAGCATACAGCCAAAGCTACCCAGGAGTTCATGAGTGCAAAAAAGTGGAACATTCTGCAATGGCCAAGTCAATCACCAGATCTTAACCCAATTGAGCATGCATTTCACTTGCTCAAATCCAGACTTAAGACGGAAAGACCCACAAACAAGCAAGACCTGAAGGCTGCGGCTGTAAAGGCCTGGCAAAGCATTAAGAAGGAGTAAACCCAGCGTTTGGTGATGTCCATGGGTTCCAGACTTAAGGCAGTGATTGCCTCCAAAGGATTCGCAACAAAATATTGAAAATAAAAATATTTTGTTTGGGTTTGGTTTATTTGTCCAATTACTTTTGACCTCCTAAAATGTGGAGTGTTTGTAAAGAAATGTGTACAATTCCTACAATTTCTATCAGATATTTTTGTTCAAACCTTCAAATTAAACATTACAATCTGCACTTGAATTCTGTTGTAGAGATTTCATTTCAAATCCAATGTGGTTGCATGCAGAGCCCAACACGCGAAAATTGTGTCACTGTCCAAATATTTCTGGACCTAACTGTATGTGAGTTTTATATATGCACATGTATAATATGGCATATTAGGGCATATTATTTTCTCTCAGCAAGGTTCAGAATTTTAGCTATTGGATGTACAATAGTTATTTTAATGGTGCAAACTGCAAGCACTCATCAGACTCTGAAGCTTACAGCATTAGCAGCTGCTTTGACACAGTGTCCAATTGCTTGTGTAAACCACCCATACCTCAAAAAACAACCTAGGTGCCCACCTGCAGCCAGGGCTGACCTTAAGCAAAATGTGGCCCTGGAAAAAATTAAAGGTGGGGCCTGAAATGCTAAGATATTGCACTGATAAGCAATTCTAACGAAGATAAAAGTGTTCCATTGGAGATAAGACTCCCATTCTGCCAATCGGTTGCTTGGACCTCCTCTCATCTTAAAGGAAAGAACTATTCTCCACACAGTTTTTCTTCACTTCTTCATCTTCACTTCTTCATCTTCACTGGTAAAAACTTTTACAACCTCACTATATAAGCAGGGAAGCATTCTTTTAGCCATTTAAGAGATTTTTCCCTCTCCCACCTTTGTAGTTGATGTCATGATTGCAGACAAGACACAGAGACCAGAGCTACAGCAGAGAGTCGACAATAGACCTAGGAAAACTGGGTACCAGTTGATTTTATTATTGTTAAACAGATGTTGGCCACTACTGTAGACAATGCTAAAAATACAGAACCCCTTTAACAGAGAATTGGTGCAAAATCTAGACTCTAGAATAGTCTGTACTGCTATAGCAAACCAAGACAAGATATCCTGTTGCTATTCTAAAGGGCATATTGACGCCTCCTCTACCTCGAAGACATTTTTGTCAAGCCCTGATTTTGCTCGGCTTGCTGATTACATTGGTCAACATTTGTCAGCAAGTATGCTATTGAATAGTTGGAGCCATATGCTGATTACAGATCTAGCTGATGCTTCCAAAAGAATACAATGAGAGATACAGCTGAACCTCTAGTTGGCAAGTGGCCATAATTATGTAAATCATATAGGGTCTGCTGATAAATCTTTGGCTTTACCCATAAAGAAATGCGATAGGATGATGAAACCTTACATTTATTTCACATACTATCCACTGATGTCAACACACTTCTTACATTGGATTTACAAATTCTGTAAGCCTAGCAAAAAGAAGGATTTTGGTTGTGCCTCAAACCAGGCATCCATAGCAGCCATTGCATCAAAATTGGAGTAAAATTTGGTACCCCTGAGGTGTTTCTTCAGGTTTGGAAACAGATGATAGTCAGAGGGAGCTAGATCTGGTGAATAAAGTGGGTGGTTAACCAGCTGGAAGTCCAGTTTTGCCATGGTCGCTCGTGCAGTGCGAGCGGAGGCGTTGTCTTGAAGGAACAAGATTCCTTTGGACAGCTTGCCGCGCCTTTTGGCCTTTAGAACTGCCTTCAATTGGTCCAAAAGTTCAATGTAATGCCTTGCATTGATGGTGGAACCCTTTTGAAGGTAGTCCACTATCAGCACACCCTCCTTATCCCAGAACACAGACACCATCACCTTAGTGGCTGATTTTTGCACCCTGAACTTCTTTGGACAAAAAGAACCACTGTGCCTCTACTGTTTTGACTGCTGCTTATTTTCAGGGTCATACAAATAAATCCAGGTCTCAGCCATAGTGGCCATTCAATCTAGAAACACTGACAAATGGACTGGAAAGTTTTCACTCACATGCTTCTGTGGCACCCCAGAGGTCCGGTTGCCACAGTAACATTGCCCTCCTCACAGGGGGTGACGTTATTCCTGGAAGCAAGAATGGGGTTCCCCCATGCTAGGTGCACCAACACTCAACACTCAACACTTCCTAACTCCAGATCAGAAAGGGGAGCTCAAGAATCCAGTTTAAGGGGAGCTTCTCTATGCATTCTGGCCTGGAGGAGGGGTTAGTAACACACACACGAAAGTGAAACTTAGCAAAACAGAACATGTAAGGAGGTAAGAGAAGACGGTCACTGAGAATGGATCTGGGACATAGCGTCCTCAGGGCCGAGTGCACAGAACTGGACACCGGAGTCCAAGGCTGCTTCGGAACTGAAGTCCCCACAGCTAAATCCAGAGAGGAAGAGACTGCAAGTCTTCTGGCCCACAGAGTGCCCAGGGCACAGCAGCATAGTAGAGCCTGGAGCCGTGATCAGCGAAGTGGCAACGTAAAGTGGCAACATAAATGGCGAAGTAAAAGGCTCGCGCTGCCTGCCATATGGGTGAGAACCAGAACCGATACAAGGAAGAGGATTACAGAATAGCTTAAAGCCGCAGGGACCCACACATCAGCGCAAGAAGGAAGGCCTCAACCCACCCAGCTAGGTAAATCCTCTCTATTGCTTCTAGGCTGACCGGACCTCTGTTACTAGCTGGACCAGTCAGGTGGTGTCATAACATATCCTCTGTAAATAATCCCACCACCATAAATAATGACACCACCGGGGTCATGGATTGGGGCCCTGTCGCCGTGACATCCTCCAAGCAGAACAGAGCTGGCCCAGTAACGAGTAACCCACAGGCCCCGATACGAGCTTGTCACTAATCTGATCTGTTGTCAAACATTTGGGGACCCACTTTGCAGATATCTTCCTCATGTCCAAATGTTCATGGATAATTAATGACACAAAACACGTTCACGGGAAATCCCCATGATGTCTGATATTGCTTTAGCTGAAACTCGTCGATTCTCCAGTATGAGGTTGTGCACAGCATCAACGATCTTTGGAACAACAACCACTCTAAGACGTCCAGGTCTTTCCTCATCATTGGTGCTGAAGTGACCTGTTTTAAATTTGGCAACCCAGTTCTTAACTGTGGAATGTGAAGGGCATTAATCCCCCAATGTCTGCGATATGCTTTACGGACTGTCCTTGGAGAAACAAGAATTTTATCACTCCTCTGCTCTCAGTTGCTGTGAATATTGCATTAGACTCCGCCATTTTTGTTTTCCCAAAAAGTGCATACTAATTAAAGAATATACAGTCATATGAAAAAGTTTGGGCACCCCTATTAATGTTCACCTTTTTTCTTTATCACAATTTGGGTTTTTGCAACAGCTATTTCAGTTTCATATATCTAATAACTGATGGACTGAGTAATATTTCTGGATTGAAATGAGGTTTGTTGTACTAACAGAAAATGTGCAATCCGCATTTAAACAAAATTTGACCGTTGCAAAAGTATGGCCACCTCAACATAAAAGTGACATTAATATTTTGTAGATCCTCCTTTTGCAAAAATAACAGCCTCTAGTCGCTTCCTGTAGCTTTTAATGAGTTCCTGGATCCTGGATGAAGGTATATTTGACCATTCCTGTTTACAAAACAATTCCAGGTCAGTTAAGTTTGATGGTCGACGAGCATGGACAGCCCGCTTCAAATCATCCCACAGATGTTCAATGATATTCAGGTCTGGGGACTGGGATGGCCATTCCAGAACATTGTAATTGTTCCCCTGCATGAATGCCTGAGTAGATTTGGAGCCGTGTTTTGGCTCATTGTCTTGCTGAAATATCCATCCCCTGCGTAACTTCAACTTCGTCACTGATTCTTGCACATTATTGTGAAGAATCTGCTGATACTGAGTTGAATTCATGCCACCCTCAACTTTAACAAGATTTCCGATGCCGGCATTGGCCACACAGCCCCAAAGCATGATGGAACCTCCACCAAATTTTACTGTGGGTAGCAAGCATAACCATGCATAACACCTTTTTGTATGACCAAACAACTCAATCTTTGTTTGATCAGTCCACAGGACCTTCTTCCAAAATGTAACTGGCTTGTCCAAATGTGCTTTTGCATACCTCAATCGACTCTGTTTGTGGCGTGCTTGCAGAAACGGCTTCTTTCGCATCACTCTCCCATACAGCTTCTCCTGGTGCAAAGTGCGCTGTATTGTTGACCGATGCACATTAACACCATCTGCAGCAAGATGATGCTGCAGGTCTTTGGAGGTGATCTGTAGATTGTCCTTGACTGTTCTCACCATTCTTCTTGTCTGCCTTTCTGATATTTTTCTTGGTCTGCCACCTGGGCTGAAAAAGAACTGTACCTGTGTTCTTCCATTTCCTTACTATGTACCTCACATAGTAAGGAAATGGAAGAACACAGGTACAGTTTAAATGACAGTTTAAATCTCTGAGACAATTTTTTGTATCCTTCCCCTGAACAACTATGTTGAATAATCTTTGTTTTCAGATCATTTGAGAGTTGTTTTGAGGAGCCCATGATGCCACTCTTCATAGGAGATTCAAATAGGAGAACAACTTGCAAGTGGCCACCTTAAATACCTATTCTCATGATTGGATACACCTGCCTATGAAGTTCAAAGCTCAATGAGGTTACAAAACCAATATAGTGCTTTAGAAAGTCAGTAAAAAGTAGTTAGGAGTGTTCAAATCAAGAAATTGATAAGGGCGCCCATACTTTTGCACAGGTCAAATTTTGTTTAAATGTGGATTGCACATTTTCTGTTAGTACAATAAACCTCATTTCAATCCAGAAATATTACTCAGTCCATCAGTTATTAGATACTAGAAGGTGGCCCGATTCTACGCATCGGGTATTCTAGAATTTACGTATTGTGTAGTTCATGTATGATTTTTGTTATATATATATAGATGTTGTTGTGTGTAGTTACCAAGTGTTTGTGTAGGTGCTGTACATGTTCTGGGTGTTGTCTGGGTGTGACGGGGGGTGAGAGCGGTGTTGTATGTGTGTTGCGTGTGTTGCGTTGTTTGTGGAGCGCTGTGTGTCTGTAGCGTTGTGTGTGTGTTGCGCGGTTTGTGTGTGTGTGGTGTGTTTTGGGGGAGGTATGTTTTGTGCAATGTGTGTGTTGTGCGGTATGTGCGTATATTTGTGTGTGCCGCGGTGTTTGTGTGTTGGGTGTTGTGTGTGTCCAGCGTTGTCTGTGTGTGTGGGTGTCTGTGTAGGGCAGTTGTTTGTGGTTCCCAGTGTGTGTGTGTGTGTGTGTGTGGTGTGTTGTGCAGTGCGCGTGTGTGTGTGTGCATCAGCCTCTCTTCTCTCAGCCTACCTCTCCCAGCCTCCCTCCTCCCAGCCTCCCTCAGCATCAGCCTCCCTCTCCCAGCCTCCCCAAGCATCAGCCTCCACCAGCATCAGCCTCTCTCCTTCCAGCCTCCCCCAGCATCAGCCTCCGCCAGCATCAGCCTCTCTCCTTCCAGCCTCCTCCAGCATCAGCCTCCCTCTCCCAGCCTTCCCCAGGATCAGCCTCTCTCCTCCCAGCCTCCGTCCTCCCAGCCTTCCCCAGCATCAGCTTTCCCCTCCCAGCCTCCCTCAGCATCAGCCTTCCCCAGCATCAGCCTCTCTCCTCCCAGCCTCAGCCTCTCTCCTTCCAGCCTCCCCCAGCATCAGCCTCTCTCCTTCCAGCTTCCCTCAGCATCAGCCTCCCCTTCCCAGCCTTCCCCAGGATCAGCTTCTCTCCTCCCAGCCTCCTTCCTCCCAGCCTCCCCCTCCCAGCCTCCCTCAGCATCAGCCTTCCGCTCCCAGTCTCCCCCAGCATCAGCCTCCCCATGCATCAGCCTCTCTCCTTCCAGCCTCCCCCAGCATCAGCCTCCCCTTCCCAGCCTTCCCCAGGATCAGCCTCTCTCCTCCCAGCCTCCTTCCTCCCAGCCTCCCCCTCCCAGCCTCCCTCAGCATCAGCCTTCCGCTCCCAGTCTCCCCCAGCATCAGCCTCCCCAAGCATCAGCCTCCACCAGCATCAGCCTCTCTCCTTCCAGCCTCCCCCAGCATCAGCCTCTCTCCTTCCAGCCTCCCTCAGCATCAGCCTCCCGTTCCCAGCCTTCCCCAGGATCATCCTCTCTCCTCCCAGCCTCCTTCCTCCCAGCCTCCCTCAGCATCAGCCTTCCCCTCCCAGTCTCCCCCAGCATCAGCCTCCCCAAGCATCAGCCTCCACCAGCATTAGCCTCCACCAGCATTAGCCTCTCTCCTTCCAGCCTCCCCCAGCATCAGCCTCCCCAAGCATCAGCCTCCCTCGTCCCAGCCTCCCCCTCCCAGCCTCCCCCAGCATCAGCCTCTCTCCTCCCAGCCTTCCCCATGATCAGCCTCTCTGCTCCCAGCCTCCTCCAGCACGCCGTGCTCCTTTGCCGACACTCACATACCCGATCGCATCCACTCACACACACTCGATCGCATCCACTCACACACACCCGATCGCATCCACTCACACACACCCGATCGCATCCACTCACACACACCCGATCGCATCCACTCACACACACCCGATCGCATCCACTCACACACACCCGATCGCATCCACTCACACACACCCGATCGCATCCACTCACACACACCCGATCGCATCCACTCACACACACCCGATCGCATCCACTCACACACACCCGATCGCATCCACTCACACACACCCGATCGCATCCACTCACACACACCCGATCGCATCCACTCACACACACAGACACTGACGATATCGCACATACGCGCTTATACTCACAACATCCGGAGGTATCACATGCTTCTGGCCATGTGATCCTCCCGCAGGTCCTGGAAGCTAACAGCACAGTACCGCCGCCGAGAAGCAAGCGATATCCCAGGATGTTGTGAGTATGTGGATGCGATGTGATGTGTGAGGTGTGTGTGAGTGTGATCTGATTTGTGTGTGTGTGTATGTGTGTGTGTGTGTGTGCTGTTATGTGTCTGTATTTTCCGCCGCTGCAGGACCTTGATGTGTGGATGCGATGTGATGTGTGTGTGATGTGTGTGTGAGTGTGAGCCGGTGTACACTGGTAACTATGATACACATCGGGTAACTAAGGGACCTTAGTTACCCGATGTTTATAATGGTTACCAGCTTTCACGGCCTCCGTCAAGATCCCAGCATCGCAAGGTTATGTGTGGCGCTGCCGGGATCCTGACGGAGCCGGTGTAGAAGCAAGTGATATCCCAGCATGTTGTGATGTGTGAGGTGTGTGTGAGAGTGAGTGTGAGAGTGAGTGTGATCTGATGCGTGTGTGTGTACTCACCTGGGAGTCGCGGCTCCGTGTCAGTTGAACCAGAGCGAGCGTGCATTGCGTGAGGGGGGCGGGGCCTGCAGAGAGCCGGGGAGAGAGGCCAATCCGTGGGGGGGGCGGGGCCATGGCGAGCCCAGCGGCCAATCAGTTTTGTGTCACCGTAAGGACACAATTTCGGAGCATGACAGACAGACAGACAGACAGACAGACAGACAGAATAAGGCAATTATATATATAGATATGAAACTGAAATAGCTGTTGCAAAAACCCAAATTGTTATAAAGAAAAAAGGTTAACATTAATAGGGGTGCCCAAACGTTTTCATATCACTGTACGTCTGAACTCCAATAGTGTGAACAAGGTGCAAAACTCAAAAACATATAACTATACAATAAGCTAAAGAGTTGCACACTAGTCACAATGTATGGGGAAATAATGAAAAGCAAAACTGCTATGGGAATACTAGAATGAAAAATAAAACTTTTTACCTTATTGTATAGTTATATAGTATGCACTTTCTGTCTGCGAACCCTGCCCCACCCATAGCCATATGTTTCATTTCATATATATATATAGCTTGGTCCTTTGCTTCTCATACAGAGCAGGTGAGGTTACACATAAGTCAGGGACCCCAAAAACAGAGATTACCTTGGCGTGGCTTGGGGGCTCTTTTGCATTGATCAATATAATGGCTAAACATCTCTTCTATTCCTATTATTCATAGCAGTTATGCATATTCCATTTTCAAGTTTTTTCAAGTTTTCAGATTGTTCATTGTATTTTTCATTCTAGTATTCCCATAGCAGTTTTGCTTTTCATTATTTCCCTATACATTGTGAGTAGTGTGCAACTCTTTACCTTATTGTATAGTTATATGTTTTTGAGTTTTGCACCTTGTTCACACCATTGGAGTTCCAGATGTACATTCTTTAATTAATATTTAACTCGGATGACCTCCTGACGAAAACTCTGTGACACCTGCTAGTGCTGGTGTCATGGTGGTGTTGTTAGGAGTTCATCTGAGTTCAGTAGATACTCTGATGACCTCCTGATGTCACTGCACACACACACTGCTGGATACTCATCAGCGATGCTGTCCCTAGCAATTCTGTGGCTTCCGGGTCCCTGATGGTAACGTTTAAATCCCCAGTGACTAGAGGGACCTTTGCTGATGTCATGCCCATGTGACCAGAAGGGTGCGACCTCTGCCAACATAGCTGATACGAAGAAGCAACATTATTTTTGTAAGTCCACCTGGACATGGAGTTGATTATAATGGAAGCGGGGTCTGGGGGTAAGACCCACAGGTGGGGGGGTACAAAGCCCCCCTGGCATGATTTTAGAGGATGGGACAAAACATCACCACCCCCACCAATGAAGTCGGTCACACCCAAGGTCCTTCTAGCCACTGGGATTTCTACATCTGTTGTGCAGCCCTTCTCTCACCTACTGTCACCATCCCTCCATCCCTGTATAACAGCTGTCACCGTCCTTCTATCCCTATAACACCTCCTGTCACTGTCCCTCCGTCCCTGTATAACACCTCCTGTCACCATCATTCCATCCCTGTATAACACCTCCTGTCACTGTCCCTCTATCCCTGTATAACACCTTCTGTCACCGTCCCTCCATCCATGTACAACACCTCATGTCACTTTTCCTCCACCCCTGTATAACACCTCCTGTCCCCGTCCCTCCATCCCTGTATAAAACCTCCTGTAACCTTGTATCCCTCCATCCCTATACAACACCTACAGTCATCGTGTATCCCTCTATTGCTCCTCCTGTCACCATGTATCCCTTCATCCCTGTACAATACCTCCTGTCATTGTGTATCCCTCATCCCTATACAACACCTCCTGTCATTGTGTATCTCTTCATCCCTGTACAACACCGCCTGTCACCATGTATCTCTTCATCCCTGTACAACACCTCCTGTCATGGTGTAGCCCTCCATCCCTGTACAACACCTCGTGTCAATGTGTATCCTTCCTTTTCTCCTTCTGTCATCGTGTATCCCTCCATTTCTGTACACCTCCTGTCATCATGTATCCCTCCGTCGCTCCTGCTGTCACCATGTATCCCTTCATCCCTGTACAACAGCTCCTGTCATTGTGTATCCCTCCATCCCTATACAGCACCTCCTGTCATCGCGTATCCCTTCATCCCTGTACAACACTTAATGTCACCGTGTCTCCCTCCATCCTGGTACAATACTTCCTGTCACCATGTATCCTTCCATCCCCGTACAACACTTCCTGTCACCGTGTATCCCTCCATCCCTGTACAACACCTCCTGTCACCATGTATCCCTCTGTCTCTCCTCCTCATCATCATCCCGCCCATCATCTCTCAGCGCTGAAGCCGGCGCTGACAGGTGGGCAGGGTGATGGGCGGGTGATGCGCGCATACTAAACAGCCGGCCCGCATGATCACCCCTGGCAAATACAGCCTGGAGTGATCATGTGTGGCTATATTCACTGCCCCCTGCGCAATATTAGCGCGGGGTGCAGTGAATCAGTATACTTACCGGCCACCGATCTCTGCAGCATTGCTCGTCCTCCTGTCTGCCGGCCGCGCCTGTTTGTGGAGACTAGTGGTGCACACAGCGATGACGTCATCCCTGTGCACGCGTGTCCACACACAGCCGTGACCGGCACAGACAGGAGGACGTGCGATGCTGCAGGGATCGTGGCCGGCTCCACACAGGTCAGTGGCGCTGCTGCTGGCACAGATGGGAGTAGGGGTGATACTGCGTGGAGCAAGGAAAGGTGAGTATAAACGTTTATTTTTTGTGTACCGCAGGATGGGGCCATACACCAGGATGGGGTATATAGCAGGATGCGTCCATATGCCAGGATGGGGTATATAGCAGGATGGGGGTATATGAGCAGGATGGGGTATATAGCAGGATGCGGCCATACACCAGGATGGGGTAAATAGCAGGATGCGGCCATATGCCAGGATGGGGTATATAGCAGGATGGGGGTATATGAGCAGGATGGGGTATATAGCAGGATGCGGCCATATACCAGGATGGGGTAAATAGCAGGATGCGGCCATATGCCAGGATGGGGTATATAGCAGGATGGGGTATATGAGCAGGATGGGGTATATAGCAGGATGCGGCCATACACCAGGATAGGGTATATAGCAGGATGCGGCCATATGCCAGGATGGGGTATATAGCAGGATGGGGGTATATGAGCAGGATGGGGTATATAGCAGGATGCGGCCATACACCAGGATGGGGTATATAGCAGGATGCGGCAATATGCCATGATGGAGTATATAGCAGGATGCGGCCATATGCCAGAATGGGATATATGGGATGGGCCATATGCCAGAATGGGAGCACATACCAGGATGGCAGTATATTGCAGGATGGGGGCTATACCAGGAGGAGAAACACATATATATATATATATAAACATATATATATATATATATATATATATATATATATATATATATACAGTGCCTACAAGTAGTCTTCAACCCCCTGCAGATTTAGCAGGTTTGATAAGATGCAAATAAGTTAGAGCCTGCAAACTTCAAACATGAGCAGGATTTATTAACAGATGCATAAATCTTACAAACCAACAAGTTATGTTGCTCAGTTAAATTTTAATAAATTTTCAACATAAAAGTGTGGGTCAATTATTATTCAACCCCTAGGTTTAATATTTTGTGGAATAACCCTTGTTTGCAATTACAGCTAATAATCGTCTTTTATAAGACCTGATCAGGCCGGCACAGGTCTCTGGAGTTATCTTGGCCCACTCCTCCATGCAGATCTTCTCCAAGTTATCTAGGTTCTTTGGGTGTCTGATGTGGACTTTAATCTTGAGCTCCTTCCACAAGTTTTCAATTGGGTTAAGGTCAGGAAACTGACTAGGCCACTGCAACACCTTGATTTTTTCCCTCTTGAACCAGGCCTTGGTTTTCTTGGCTGTGTGCTTTGGGTCGTTGTCTTGTTGGAAGATGAAATGACGACCCATCTTAAGATCCTTGATGGAGGAGCGGAGATTCTTGGCCAAAATCTCCAGGTAGGCCGTGCTATCCATCTTCCCATGGATGCGGACCAGATGGCCAGGCCCCTTGGCTGTGAAACAGCCCCACAGCATGATGCTGCCACCACCATGCTTGACTGTAGGGATGGTATTCTTGGGGTCGTATGCAGTGCCATCCAGTCTCCAAACGTCCCATGTGTGGTTGGCACCAAAGATCTCGATCTTGGTCTCATCAGAACAGAGAACCTTAAACCAGTCTGTCTCAGAGTCCTCCAAGTGATCATGAGCAAACTGTAGACGAGCCTTGACATGACGCTTTGAAAGTAAAGGTACCTTACAGGCTCGTCTGGAACGGAGACCATTGCGGTGGAGTACGTTACTTATGGTATTGACTGAAACCAATGTCCCCACTGCCATGAGATCTTCCCGGAGCTCCTTTCTTGTTGTCCTTGGGTTAGCCTTGACTCTTTGGACAAGCTTGGCCTCGGCACGGGTGGAAACTTTCAAAGGCTGTCCAGGCCGTGGAAGGCTAACAGTAGTTCCATAAGCCTTCCACTTCCGGATGATGCTCCCAACAGTGGAGACAGGTAGGCCCAACTCCTTGGAAAGGGTTTTGTACCCCTTGCCAGCCTTGTGACCCTCCACGATCTTGTCTCTGATGGCCTTGGAATGCTCCTTTGTCTTTCCCATGTTGACCAAGTATGAGTGCTGTTCACAAGTTTGGAGAGGGTCTTAATTAGTCAGAAAAGGAGATAATTAATCCAAACATGTGAAGCTCATTGTTCTTTGTGCCTGAAATACTTCTTAATACTTTAGGGGAACCAAACAGAATTCTGGTGGTTTGAGGGGTTGAATAATAAATGACCCTCTGAATAAACTTTTCACAATTTAAAAAAAAAAGGAATAACATTCTTTTTTGCTGCAGTGCATTTCACACTTCCAGGCTGATCTACAGTCCAAATGTCACAATGCCAAGTTAATTCCGAATGTGTAAACCTGCTAAATCTGCAGGGGGTTGAATACTACTTGTAGGCACTGTATATATATATATATATATATATATATATATATATATATACAAGGCAGGAGGATCATATACAAGGCAGGAGGATCATTACCAGGATGGGGTACCTTAGTAAAGAATTTGGGGACATTACCCCATAACAGTGTCAGCAGCAGATCCTCGCCCCATAACAGTGTGTCATGACCACATTTTTTGCTTAAAATTTATTTTCCTCCTCTAAAACCAGGGTGTGTCTTATGGTCCGGTGCGTCTTATAGTCCGAAAAATACGGTATATTATACTGCTTGTCTCCTCACAGTGAAAAATTAATGACTCCTCTTGTAACATTTAGAACTCGAGCAGTTGGAGGTCTGAAGTATACAGCAAAAAGAGACACCAAGACTGCTGTATATATATCACAAAAGGGAAAATGAGACTGCCATATACATCATATAGGAGACATTGAAACTGCTCGATATAACAGAAAGAAGAGAAGATAACTGTCTGAGGACTTGAAAACCAAAATTGTTGAAAAATATCAACAACTCAAGTCCATTTCCAGAGATCTTGATGTTCCTTTGTCCACGGTGCACAACATAATCAAGATGTTTACAACCCAAGGCACTGTAGCTAATCTTCCTGGACTTGGATAGCAGAGAGACATTGATTAAATATTGCAACACAGGATAGTCTGGATGCTGGATAAGGATCCCTAATCAAGTTCCAATGAAATTCAAGCTGTCCTGAAGGCCTAGGGTGCATCAGTGTCAGAGTGAACTAACTGTAAATATTTGAATGAAACACAGAGACATAAAAAAGGTAGATTGCAGTTTGCTGAAAAAGTATGTAAGCCAAAATCTTTCTAGGAAAGTGTTTTGTGGACAGATAAGACCAAGATAGAGCTTTTCAGAACAACACATCATTCTACTGTTTACTAAAAATGGAATTAATCCTTCAAAGAAAAGTACACAGTACCTATAGTCAAATATGGTGCAGATTCAAAGATGTTTTGAGGTTGTGTTGCTGCCTCTGACACTCTGTGCCCTTACTGTGTGCATAGCATCATGAAATCTTAAGATTATCAAAGGATATAGGTTGCAATATAGTGTCCAGTGCCTAGAAGCGGAGTTTTCGTCCTAGGTTATTGGTCTTCCACCGGGACAATGACCCCAAACATACTTCAAGAAGGACCCAGAAATGGATGGAAACAAAGTGCTGGAGAGTTCTGAAGTGGTCAGCGATGAGTCCGGATGTATGGCGCGATTGATTGTAGATATTTATTGCAAAGGGTGTGTAACCAAACATTCAGTCAGTTGAAGGTGCCAACAATTTTGTCCAGACCAAATTTGGAAATTTATGTGTAATTATTTCCAATTATTCTCAGTTTTTTTGTGTTGTCCCAATACACAAAGGAAATAAACATGTGTATAGCAAAACATGCGTCATTGCAATAATTTTATAAGAGAAACTAACTGTAGTACCAAGCGTTGCCCGAGCCAGTAACTAAGTCACCAAATCTGCCACCCACTCTGCCACCCTCACCATCAATATAATATTAACTGACACATAAGCTGTCTTATAATAAGAATGTCCTTTGTTGCCTATAGCAACCAATCGGAGCTCCTATTAATGACCTGTAGCAAAATAGAAGCAGAACTGTGATTGGTTGCTATAGGCCACCTGATAAATATCCAGTATAATTGTCAAAGAAGCCAATATATTGCCTCATAAACCCCTCATAATTAGTATACAGGTAAGGTCATGTGACTTAGATCAGCCTCTACAACAGCCTTGGCTAAGCATCACCACCAAAATCATATTAATTCATACATAAGCTGTCCTATACTAACAATGTTCTTCATTGCCTATAGCAACCAATCAGAGCTCCTTGACCTCTAACAAAATAGAAGCAGAGGTGTGATTGGTTGTTATAGGCCACCTGATAAACATCCAGGGTAACTGTTAAAACAGCCAATATATTACCTTAAACATCCTGTTTCTGTGTGTTTCTCTTTCTGTGTGTCTTTTTCTGTGTATGTATTTTTTTGTGTATGTGTCTCATTGTGTCTGTGTGTGTGTCTCTTACTGTCTGTGTGTGTCTCTTTCTGTCTGTGTCTTTTTGTGTCTCTTTCTGTCTGTCTCTTTCTGTCTGTGTGTCTCTGTATGTCTCTTTCTCTCTGTGTGTCTCTTTCTGTCTGTGTCATTGTCTGCGTGTCTCTTCCTTTCTGTGTGTCTCTTTCTGTCTGTGTGTGTGTCTCTTACTGTCTGTGTGTCTCTTTCTGTTTGTATCTTTTTCTCTGTATTTCTTTCTGTGTGTCTTTTTCTGCCTGTGTGTCTCTTTCTGTTTGTGTCTCTCTGTCTGTGTGTCTCTGTATTTCTCTCTCTGCCTGTGCGTCTCTTTCTGCCTGTCTGTGTCTCTGTCTGTGTGTCTCTACCTTTTTTGTGTCTCTTTCTGTCTGTGTGCCTCTTTCTATCTGTGTGTCTCTTTCTGTCTGTGTCTCTTTCTTTCTGTCTCTTCCTACCTGTGCATCTCTTTCCATCTGTGCGTCTTTCTTTCTGTCTGTCTGTGTCTCTTTCTTTCTGTCTCTTCCTACCTGTGTGTGTCTTTCTGTCTGTGCGTCTCTTTCTGTTTGTCTGTGTCTCTGTCTGTGTGTCTCTTTCAGTCTGTGTGTGTCTTTCTGTCTGTGCGTCTCTTTCTGTCTGTGCTTCTCTTTCTGTCTGTGCATCTATTTCTGTCTGTGTCTCTTTCTGTCTGTGTCTCTTTCTGTCCGTGTCACTTTCTGTCTGTGCCTTTTTCTGTCTGTGCACCTCTTTCTGTCTGTGAAAAACACACAGTTTGAGTGAGATCACACTTGTACGCTCTTGCATTCATTAGAGTAGGTTTTTTACTGTTGACCGATGGAATGATTGTTATTTAATAAAAGCGCAATTTTTAAATAATCCTCAAGTCCGTGGTGCATCACCGGAGAAAAAAACTTGGTTTGTCTTTCTGTCTGTGCATCTCTTTCACTCTGTCTCTTTCTGTCTCTGTCTTTTTCTGTCTATGTGTCTCTGTGTGTCTTAGTTACATAGTTACTTGTGACTAGTGTGCAACTCTTTACTTTATTATATCGTTTTATGTTTTTGCGTTTTGCACCTTGTTCACACCATTGGAGTTCCAGACGTATATTCTTTAATTAGTATGCACTTTTTGGGAAAACAAAAATGGCGGAGTCTAATGCAATATTCACAGCAACTGAGAGCAGTGGAGTGATAAAATTCTTGTTTCTGCAAGGACAGTCCGTAAAGCATATCGCAGACATTGGTGGATTAATGCCCTTCATATTCCACAGTTAAGAACTGGGTTGCCAAATTTAAAACAGGCCACTTCAGCACCAATGATGAGGAACGTCCTGGACGACTGAGAGTGGTTATATAGTTACATAGTTACTTAGGTTGAAAAAAGACCTAGGTCCATCTAGTTCAACCTTCCTCCACCAGTTCTACATTTGGTCGCTAAGTCATTAATAACCAACAATGTTTTGTGTACTGAGGAAATCATCCAGCCCTTTTTTAAAAGCTGTTATAGTATCTGCCATTACTACCTCTTGTGGTAGTGTATTCCACAGTCTGACCGCTCTAACTGTAAAGAACCCTTTCCTATTTAGCTGTCGGAATCGCTTTTCTTCCACTCGCAGTGAATGCCCTCTGGTCCTTAGTATTGTCTTTGGAAGAAATAAGTCATGTACCAGTCCTTTATATTGACCACACATGTATTTATACATATAAATGAGATCTCCTCTGAGACGTCTTTTTTCTAAGCTAAACATATCTAACTTTTTCAACCTGTCATCATATGGGAGGCCTTCCATTCCTTCCATTCGCTTTCTGTGTCTCTTTGTCTGTTTCTATTTCTGCCTGTCTCTTTCTGTCTCTGCATCTCTTTCTGTCTCTGCGTCTCTTTCTGTGTGTACAACTCTTTCTGTCGGTCTCTTTCTGTCTGTGTGTCTCTTTCTGTCTCGACAACTCTTCCTGTCTGTGTGTCTCTTTCTGTCTCTGCGTCTATTTCTGTCTGTTTGTCTCTTTCTGTCTGAGTGTCTCTGTCTGAGTGTCTCTTTCTGCCTGTGTGTCACTTTCTGTGTCTCTTTCTGTCTGTGTGTCTCTTTCTGTCTCTGCATCTCTTTCTGTTTCTGCATCTTTTTCTGTCTGTAAGTCTCTTTCTGACTGTGCATATCTTTCTATCTCTCTGTCTCTTTCTGTCTGTACGTCTCTTTCTGTCTGTGTGTCTTTTTCTATCTGTGAGTCTCTTTCTGTCTATGCGTTTCTTTCTGTCTGTCTTTTTCTTTCTGTCTGTGTCTCTTTCTGTGTGTCTCTTTCTGTCTGTGCGTCTCTTTCTGTCTGTGTGTCTCTTTCTGTGTGTGTTTCTTTCTGTCTCTGTGTCTCATTTTGTCTGTCTCTTTCTGTCTCTGCATCTCTTTCTGTCTGTCTCTTTCTGTGTGTCTTTTTCTGAGTGTGTCTTTTTCTGTGTGTCTCTTTCTGTCTCTGTGTCTCTTTCTGTGTGTCTCTTTCTGTCTCTGCATCTCTTTCTGTGCATCTCTTTCTGTGTGTGTCTCTTTCTGTGTGTGTGTGTGTGTGTCTCTTTCTGTCTGTGCGTCTGTCTGTGCGTCTTTCTGTTAGTTTCTTTCTGTCTGAGTGTCTCTTTCTGTCTGTGTGTGTCTTTCTTTCTGTGTGTCTTTCTATCTGTGTGTGTGTGTGTGTGTGTGTGTGTGTGTGTCTCTGTCTGTCTCTCTCTGTCTACTAACTACTACATAATGTGTTAAAAGGATATAAAAATTCATAAAGAAGTGGCAAGACAATCAGAAGGTAACTGTAGATTAAAAATAGTAGATATATGGGAAATATTTTCATGGATAGTAAGCACCATTTGGACTACTCAAAACTCAAAAAAGAATTGGCTTTGATAAAGTTAAGCTACCACTAATGCCTAACCAGTATCCACATTTCTATAACTTGCTAGAGCTAACATATTCCGACTTAGTTTTTTTTAAGCCTTTATTGTTTTCTAATGCCACACAAAAACAGTTAATATCTGTTCAATACGGGTTAGAACATGACAATGCGTTGCCTTTTAGACAACAAAGACATGTTCTCCTTGCCATCTATTATCTTCATAATTCTGCATTCTCTTTGTTACATTCTCTTGTTCTACTAATGTACTTGATTTAAATAAATACAAAGCACCGACAGGTCCCATTCTTTACCTTTATGTGCTAATTTATTTCTTTCATGCTTAGAACATCTATACTTTCTCTGGAAAAAGGTCCAGTAGCCCTGCTAGTTAACAATGATAATTAAATACCATTGTTGTAAGGAAAACGGAAAAGGGTCAGAAGCCACGGAGGTTACAAAGCCTGTATCCTATGAACATTATTAGCAAGAAACAAAAACTTAATGTACCTTACAATGCCAAATAATTTTCTCCCTAATTTGTTAACTAGGTTTTTTCAATACCAGGTCTTAAATAAACTGTTTTTTATTGGTACTTTTGTACCAAGAACTACATATGTTATCCCATACTGATCTAATTAAGACCATTTAATTTATGCAATTAATTAGGCTGATAAAGTATTTCTCTACAATATAAGAAGTTAAAGGATAAGTCAAATATTCAACACTGCATCTAATAAGAATTAACATTGTAACCCATAAATTAACAGCAATCAATGGCTCAATTTTTGTAAATGAACCTGTTACTACCATACTCCTGTACTGTATGTTAATATAATCGTAAACATACCTATGTAAAATACTGTTAGCGATATTATAAGGGGGAAAAAAAAACGCCAGTCGTCTGGGTGGTAATAGCATGCATTAGTAGTGGTCTACCTGCTGCTGGCGTTTGGCGTTCCCACCCTTCTGTTCTTTGATGGGTGTCACACCTAGTATGTGAATATAGAATAATCATCCCATGTTTGGAGTCAGCACAGCACAGGTGTATATATATATATATATATATATATATATATATGTAATATATAAAGCTGAATGTGTGTATGTATGTATGTATGTGTGTGTGTATGTCCGGGATTGGCATCTGCACCGTCGCAGCTACAGCCACAAAGTTTTACACACTCACATGTTTTAACCCCGCGCGTTCCAATTTACCAATCAATTTTGCCCCTATCTACATAATGGGTAAAAAGTGAAATGAAAAGTGTATCCGCACTGTCGCATTTACAATCACGAAATTTTGCACAGACACCTCATGTGACCCAGGGAACGTCGTAGACTATGTTTTGACAGGAAAATGTAACCCTGCACTTTACAGTTACTCTCCAAAAACATGGCTCCATTAAAGTAAATGGAGCCTGGAACTACAGGTTATTAGTAGGAGCTGTGATTGGTTGCTATATGAACAAAAGACATTCATAGTATAAGAAGCTTATATGTGAGGTAATAAGATGTCGGTGGGGAGACGGATAGAGAGAGACCGAGAGAGACAGACAGAGAGAGACAGAGAGATAGAGACAGACAGGGAAAGAGACAGACAGAGACAAACGATGAAAAAGACAGAGACAGACGGTGAAAGAGACAGACAGAGACAGATGGGGAAAGAGACAGACAGAGACTGACCTGGATAGAGACTGACCTGGAAAGAGACAGACCTGGAAAGAGACAGATGGGGAAAGAGGCAGACAGACATGCAGACAGGGACAGAGACAGGCAGACAGGGAAGGAGGAAACAGCCAGAGAGACAGACAAAGATAGATGGGGAAATACACAGACCTTGATAGAGACAGACAGGGAATGAGACAGAGAAATAGAGACAGATAAGGAAAGAGACAGACAGACAGGGAAAGAGACAGACAAGAAAAGACACAGACAAAGAGACGGGGAGACAGACGGGGAAAGAGACAGACCTAGAAAGAGACAGATGGGGAAAGAAATAGTGAGATTGAGAGAGACAAAAAAAGAGACAGACAGAGACAGGCAGACGAGGAAAAAGACAGACGGGGAAAGAGACAGACGGGGAAAGAGATAGACCTGGAAAGAGACAGACCTGGAAAGAGACAGACAGAGCACATTACTTGGCCAATTTAGTTAAATCTGTGTGGAATATCTGTGGTGTTGAAATATATGTTGTGAAATGCTTCTATTAGCTTAGTTTTTGCCTTTTAATAATTACATTTCTATCTATTTGTTTTGTGTTTTTTGTGTGCACAATACATTTTTGTTAATACATTCTATTTTGTTCTATTTTGTTAACAACAGCTATTAACCCGGGTGAAGCCAGGTAGTACAGCTAATATATGTATATATATATATATATATATATATATATATATATATATACAGTTAGGTCCAGAAATATTTGGACAGTGACACAAGTTTTGTTATTTTAGCTGTTTAGAAAAACATGTTCAGAAATCCAATTATATTTATAATATGGGCTGAAAGTGCACACTCCCAGCTGCAATATGAGAGTTTTCACATCCAAATCGGAGAAAGGGTTTAGGAATCATAGCTCTGTAATGCATAGCCTCCTCTTTTTCAAGGGACCAAAAGTAATTGGACAAGGGACTCTAAGGGCTGCAATTAACTCTGAAGGCGTCTCCCTCGTTAACCTGTAATCAATTAAGTACTTAAAAGGTCTGGGGTTGATTACAGGTGTGTGGTTTTGCATTTGGAAGCTGTTGCTGTGACCAGACAACATGCGGTCTAGGGAACTCTCAATTGAGGTGAAGCAGAACATCCTGAGGCTGAAAAAAAAGAAAAAATCCATCAGAGAGATAGCAGACATGCTTGGAGTAGCAAAATCAACAGTCGGGTACATTCTGAGAAAAAAGGAATTGACTGGTGAGCTTGGGAACTCAAAAAGGCCTGGGCATCCACGGATGACAACAGTGGTGGATGATCGCCGCATACTTTCTTTGGTGAAGAAGAACCCGTTCACAACATCAACTGAAGTCCAGAACACTCTCAGTGAAGTAGGTGTATCTGTCTCTAAGTCAACAGTAAAGAGAAGACTCCATGAAAGTAAATACAAAGGGTTCACATCTAGATGCAAACCATTCATCAATTCCAAAAATAGACAGGCCAGAGTTAAATTTGCTGAAAAACACCTCATGAAGCCAGCTCAGTTCTGGAAAAGTATTCTATGGACAGATGAGACAAAGATCAACCTGTACCAGAATGATGGGAAGAAAAAAGTTTGGAGAAGAAAGGGAACGGCACATGATCCAAGGCACACCACATCCTCTGTAAAACATGGTGGAGGCAACGTGATGGCATGGGCATGCATGGCTTTCAATGGCACTGGGTCACTTGTGTTTATTGATGACATAACAGCAGTAGCCGGATGAATTCTGAAGTGTACCGGGATATACTTTCAGCCCAGATTCAGCCAAATGCCGCAAAGTTGATCGGACGGCGCTTCATAGTACAGATGGACAATGACCCCAAGCATACAGCCAAAGCTACCCAGGAGTTCATGAGTGCAAAAAAGTGGAACATTCTGCAATGGCCAAGTCAATCACCAGATCTTAACCCAATTGAGCATGCATTTCACTTGCTCAAATCCAGACTTAAGACAGAAAGACCCACAAACAAGCAAGACCTGAAGGCTGCGGCTGTAAAGGCCTGGCAAAGCATTAAGAAGGAGGAAACCCAGCGTTTGGTGATGTCCATGGGTTCCAGACTTAAGGCAGTGATTGCCTCCAAAGGATTCGCAACAAAATATTGAAAATAAAAAATTTTTTTTGGGTTTGGTTTATTTGTCCAATTACTTTTGACCTCCTAAAATGTGGAGTGTTTGTAAAGAAATGTGTACAATTCCTACAATTTCTATCAGATATTTTTGTTCAAACCTTCAAATTAAATGTTACAATCTGCACTTGAATTCTGTTGTAGAGGTTTCATTTCAAATCCAATGTGGTGGCATGCAGAGCCCAACTCGCGAAAATTGTGTCACTGTCCAAATATTTCTGGACCTAACTGTATATATATATATATATATATATATATATATATATATATATCTGTACATGCTCTAGGTATAATAGAGAGAACACTGTGAATCAGCAAGGTGTTAAATTGTAATTTCTTAAAATGTTGAATTTTTATCCATGATGTCTACTGATAACTATTTCCCTGTAAAAAAAACAATTTCCAAGTTTTCATCCACTGACAATGTTTTTGCACCTATACATTATTGTTTAGACTAAAAATGACAGATCTGCTAATCTGTTATTAGGTGTTTTTTGACTGATGGATTATTGTGACCTGGATCTATCAAGGTACCTTACAGTGTATAACTAACACTGCTGCAATATACTGTTGTGAAAAAATCTGTCCATCTTGGAAGTCAAGTTAACAGCTCTTAAATAGATCAAATCTATTTAAAGGAAACTTGTTGCTAAGTAGAAAGCCAGCAAACACTCTAAATTGAAGGGAATCTGTCAGCACAAAATGACTGGTGAAGCAAGCATAGCACTTTGTATGGGACAAAGCCCTGAGAAATATTATATATTTAGTGTCCAAATCTGGTGCTATAGTTGCTAGAAGTCAGTCTTTATAAATATGCTAATGAGGTGCTCTGTGCACCCCCAGTGTATCCAAGCTGCTCAATTTTAAAGAAGTTCCTACTTTTATACTCAGCGACTCTGCAAACATGTTCAATTACTTACATTATTCACATTTTTAAATTAACCTCCTATGTATTTAAAGTTTGAGATATTTATTAAAGGGGACCTATCACCAGATATTCATGCATAAACCAAAACTTCCAACTTCAGGAGCGCCTGCTCTGCATTCCATAAAGGTGCATATTATCCTCTACTCCCCCTCTACACCCCCCAAATACCTTTTGAGAATCTCTCATATTGTATGTAAATCTTTCGGTCGGGTATCATCTGTGTGCTTGCTGCAGCGTCTGTCACCCCTATCTGTGCTGATAGCCATCCTCTTGTTCCAATGCCTCCTGCGTAATCCATATAACCGGGAAATGCTTGCGCCTGTGCAAAAACCAAGAAGTTTCATACATGTGCACTTATGTATTACGCTCTACCCGCAGTAGGGCAGAGCAAACTGAGCCTGCATGAGTCAGCAATGTCTCTGCGCAGGCTTACAATTTCACCCGCGTTTGTGGATGGTGCAGAAGGCGTCATTTATGTCAAATCAGAACAAAAGGATGGCTATCAGTGAGGAGAGGAGGGACAGGAGCCACACCAAGTACGCCCATCGGATCGGACCATATGGCTTGACATACAGCGTGGGAAATTTTCAAAAGGTATTTGGGGGAGTACAAAGGAAGACAGGGGATACCATGTAAGTGTATGGAATGCAGCAAAATACCCCAATTTATTTAATTAAAATAACTTTATTATTTATTCCCTAAAAAAACACCCACAAACGCAGTACAAAGGAGCATCAATAGAAGCATCAAGTTACCCACTTTACACATATATTACAATTTTTTATATCAGTTAATGGAAAGCCAAAAACCTCATAAAGCTCTTCCCATCAACTCCCTACTCCACAGGAGGAAATAACATACACTACACTGGTCGCATCAATCATGCAATAAGACCAAAAGTGGATGAATATAAGGAGAAAAAGGGGATAAAAGACAGAATTAGCTATATTCTTAATTGGCTTCCACCATTAATCAAGGTATATAAAGGGACTGGGAGTGGTCCCCAACCGGAAACACCTGAGATGGTAATGAGCCGGCTTGCTGGCAAGTAATACTGACATTAACCCTCTCCTCCCCAAAGGAAAGGGAAAACATTTAAATACCAGAGTCTCACAAGGTAAAGTGAGACTCAGAACCAGAACCTGTCACTAAACTCCTATGACAGAGAGACGACTGTGACAATAAGGATCAGTAATCCAAAATCGTAAGTGCCAGAGCCTTCCTTCCTGGACATCCTCTGACGGGAAACAGTCGGCAGACCTCCATACACATTAGACCGTCGGCTGAAACAACGACATTGGTGGGTTCGACCGACATTAGTTTAATGTGTATGGGTTTATTAGAACAATGGTTGGACAGTTACATTTAGAGTAGTTAGGTTTATTAAGATTTCAGGATCAAATTAAATGGAAAAATTCCAAAAATTGCGCTGATGTAAAGTTGACAAGTGGGAAATGTTATTTAGTAACTATTTTGTGTGACATATTTCTCAGATTTATGGGCATAAATTTTCAAAGTTTGAAAATTGCGAAATTTTCCAAATTTTCGCACAATTTCCTAAATTTTCACAAATAAACGCAAAAAGTATCGGCCTAAATTTACCACTGACATGAAGTACAATATGTCACGAAAAAACAATGTCAGAATCGCCAGGATCCGTTGAAGCGTTCCAGAGTTATAACCTGTCAAAGTGACACTGGTCAGAATTGCAAAAAATGGCCCGGTCATTAGGGTGTTTTAGTGGCCGGGGGTGAAGGGGTTAATGTGTATGGGTTTATTAGAACAATGGTTGGACAGTTACATTTAGAGTAGTTAGGTTTATTAAGATTCCAGGATCAAATTAAATGGAAAAAATCCAGGCTACCATCAAAATTTAGAAGTTACAGTGGAACCTTGGTTAACGAGAACAATCCATTCTGGGAGTGTGCTTGTTAACCAAGTTACTCATTCAGCAAAGCAAGATTTCCCATAGGAAATCAATGCAATGCAGACAATTAGTTCCACAACTTGTTAAATGTCCCATCCTGGTTCCCTATTGTGCCATTCCACACATGTACAAACACGTACAAACACGCACACACACATATTAACTGCAAGATCCATGAGGCCGGCGATGGACCGAAAGGTAAGGTGAGCATAATATGTGTACCTTCCGTTCCATTGCCGGCCTCCTGGATCTTGCAGTTCGCTGGTACAGGATGTGTATCGGGTAACCATCGTGACGAGGGAGGAACCTCCGCTGCTAGAGAGCTGACGTCAAAGTCAGGAGGCGCTTGCCTCTGATTGGCCAGCATGCTGCCTTTGAGTAGCAGCTGACAGTGGAAGTTCCTCCCTTGTCTCGATGGTTGCCGATACAAGAACCATGAGGCCGGCGATGGAACGGAAGGTACACATATTATGCTCACCTTACCTTCCGGTCCATCGCCGGCCTCATGGATCTTGCAGTTCGCTGGTACAGGATGTGTATCAGGTAATCATCACGATGAGGGAGGAACTTCCGCTGCCAGAGCAAGTTCCAACCTCGTCGCGATGGTTATCCTATACACATCCTGTACCCGCAAACTACAAGAACCATGAGTCCGGTGATGGAACGGAAGGTATGGTGAGCATAATATGTGTGTGTGTGTGTGTTTGTTTGTGTGTGTTTGTGTGAACTGCAAGAGCGGGGTCAGAGCGCGGTGGATGTACAGAACCAGAAGTGTGTGCGGTGAGTATTTTGCTCGTTTAGCAAAGCTTGCTCGTAAACTGAGTTACAAATTTACAGCAAACTTTGCTCGTTAAGCGAAATACTCGCTAACTGGGTTAGTCGTTAAGCGAGGTTCCACTGTAATGTACTTTTAAATGTGACTGGATAAGAAAAAAAAGATACAACTGAAAATTGTTTTATACAATGTAATGCAAAGTATTTGAGAAAGAAAATGAGAAGGAAAAATGTAATAACTTAAAATCAATAAAGATTATGTAAAGCAATTTATCTGAGAAGGAATACTGAACATTTTATGTTGTATCACAATCTGAAACTGTTTAAAATGTTGATCAAAGATGATTTTGCTGTTAAAGATTTCTAATGTGCATGTTTACTTCTGCTTTTATTAAAATGCGACTTTTCCCGAGATCTCAAACATCCAAGACATTCAAACATCCAGTGATCATGAAAGAGTCTCACCCAGAGATAACCCCAGAAATAATACCTAGCAGGCTGGAAAATGCAGAGACTCAGACTTTTCTACATTTATAATATGGGTTATTGTTGAAAAAATGGAATGCCCTTTGGTAAATGATGTGTTTAAAGAGCAGCTCTGATTCTTTCGTAAGCCATTCACAGTGGGCAAGATTCTGGAGGCTTTAAAAGCATATGTGAAAAATAGCCATCTTTCATATTAGGTAAGAAAAAAAAAATCAAAGGTCACAGTATTAAAGTGACCATCTCACTCATTTTAGAGACAAATGGAAAGTCATAAAAGTTATAAAGTAACGGCATTACACATTCTAAAGCCTAATACTTGTACGGGCTGCACGCAATATATCAATCAAGAGTTTATTTCAAAATATTGTAATTTTTTTTTCTATAAACTTTCTTTTTTGCTTTTAGAAATAGAAGAACATGGAAAAGTCACGATGAAATGTCATGAATAATACGAACCATATTTATCTTGTCACTCAGGTTATCAAATATATGGTATGCCTGGAAGCACTCCGACGCGTAGAACTGTGCAAATAAGTATTCAGAGACACATGCAGAAATGTTGACTCTTATAAGAACTGTTATCCAGTATTTAGAAAGGTCAACATTTAATAAATAAGATAAAAAAATATTTTAATGGTCTTAAACTGTGTTATTTTGACATTTATATTGTAATAAACAATTTTATGCATATAAGCTTGATATTTGGCAAAAACTGAGTTATTGAACTGAGTACACATAATTAGAATATTCCAGAAAGCTTCTTCTTTGAAACACTTAAAAAGCTAAGAGCTGGGACCCTTATCATGCTGAATCATTCTAAGTTGTCTTTTCCTATCAGCAGAAAAGCATAATATAGGACTAGAGCGCTTTTGATTCCAGGGATGCATCACTTACTAGGCCGTATGTTGTAGTTTGAATACAATCAGTGTTTTATCGGTGGCAGATTATCACTTGAGGACTAGGTCTGACATGCAGACCAGTCAGGCTAACCTGTGTAATCCCGCCCCAATCACTGATTGGCAGCTTGCTCACAAAGTACTTTGTACACAAGAAGCTGTCAATCAGGGTTGTGGGCGGGGTTATAGACATCTCAGTATTCCGTTACATGTACAACAGAGAAAACAGAGATTCTATTACAATTGCACCAAGCAATCCAGTAAGTGACACATCGTTAAAATTAGGCTATCTGCCCCTACATCATGCTACTCTAAAGCGAGCTTTACACGCTACGATATTGTTAATGATTTATCATCGGGGTCACATTGTTTGTGACGCACATCCGGTGTCATTAACAATATCGCAGTGTGTGACACTTTTGTGCGACCTAAAACAATCTCAAAAGCAGCCAAAATCGTTTACCATGGAGAGAGCGTCCTAAAACAAAAAATCGTTCTCTTCTAATTAGCGATGTTGTTCCTCGTTCCTGCAGCAGCACACATCGTTATGTGTGACACCTCAGGAATGACGAACATCTCCTTACCTGCTTCCACCGCCAATGCAAAAGGAAGGAGGTGGGCAGGATGTTACGTCCCGCTCATCTCCGCCCCTCTGCTTCTATTGAATGGCTGCCGTGTGACGTCGCTGTGATGCCGCACGACCCGCCCCCTTAGAAAGGAGGTGGATTGCCGGCCAGAGCGATGTCGCAGGACAGGTAAGTATGTGTGACAGGGGTAAGTGAGATTGTGTCACGGTTCCCGTGGCCCGCTTCCCGGTTACCGTGCCCTGCTCTCTGGTTCCCGACGGCGTCCCCAGCTCACCACTCCGGTCCTGGCTTCCTCTCCCTCGCCTGCACCCCCCATGTGTCCTGCTCCCGGCGCTCCTCTGCGATGCAGGACACACAGCCGGGCACTCCTGCTTCTTCTGCACCGCTTCCTGTACTGGCTTCTGGCACACGGGCCTCGCGCATGCAGCATTAGGGCGCGCGTGCGGTCATTGACCCTCTCTTAAAGGGCCAGCACCTAGAAACAGGATATTGCATACACAGGTACAGGGTATATTAGGATTCTCTTTCCTCGTGGGCGGGGCCTGTTCTACGTGTTTAGTAAGCTAGGAGTTCAGGTCCCCGTATTGCTTTGCCCTGTATTAACCCCTGTCTGTCTCGCAGAGCCTGTCCTGCCACGCCAGCCGGTCCTGACCACGTCCGTTCCAGTCCTCCTGACGGTGACTTTGGCTGATATTCCACCACCTCCTCAGCTCCGCCAGTCTCCGGTCCCTGGCTCCGTTTGGTGACCTGTCCTCTCGCTCAGCTGGTTCCGGATTCCGCCTGACCCTACAACCCGGCCTCGGACCCTGAGCCTCGTCACCCGGACTACCGTCTAGGACTCCGTGTTCCCAGGGACATCTTCTTTCCAGCTCTCATATGGACTGTCCTGCTACCAGTAGTGCTTCGGCTGCCGTGCATCAAGGCCCTCTGGTGGGGTGACCGGCCTGGCTGCCTCACCAGGGGAATCCGGTGTACGGTCCAGTGTTTCCACCACCCGGACGTAACAGATTGTGCATGACGGGCAGCGATTTGCCCCTGTCGCACAACCGACGGGGGTGGGTACGATCGCTTGCGATCTCGCTAGCGAGATCGCAGCGTGTAAAGCCCGCTTTAGATTACATAGCAAAAACCCGCTGACAAATTTTCTTTAAAGAAAAGTGTACTGGCATAGTTATGAACCATTAACAACTCAAACATAAGTATCCTAGAGTCCTCAAAAATATATAAGCAGAAACGTTTACCCCAGATATTTAAAAAACAACTTTTAATACATCATTAAAAAATACAATAGATAGAAAATCTCCCTTCATATCCACACAACGCTGCACACACCGGCAGGAGGGGGAAGAAAATGTGTTCCAGGAGAAATGTTTGACACATGGACCTGGAGCTTATTATGAAGGGATATATTAATGTACCAATGGAGATCATTACTGTGGATGCCACTTAACCCTGATGTCTCCTGATCAAAAAGAAAACAGGGGGAAACCAGGCAATGAGGCAATAATGGACGGAGATAATGATGCATATTATATCTTTGGTCTGAAAATACATCAAGCACATTGAATTATCTTGGTGCAGTTCAGCGACGAAGTGATGATTGGCTGCACCTTCGGTGTTTCCTGTTTGGCTTTACTATGTGGAGATGATTATACAAAGCATCTTAATGATTGACTTAATAACTATTTATATTTTGAGAATCATATTCCAATGATTCTAATGTTTCAGCATTGTTTGCATTTTGTTTTGTATCTTTCCAATCTAGGTGGTGACATCTTGTACATTCATGAATCGAGCATTTGAGTGATACCCTTCTGGAGATCCATATACAGTTTTAGTCTAGTGTTGTTATTCAAATCCCTTTACCTATCTGCATTAAGCTCTGAGGGGCAAGTAGGGTAAGCTACGGGATAGCCACCATGGAACGTGGAGCACCAACATTTCCAACATCAGGGGGTTAACCTCTGCTGCTAAGAAGGAGGAAGAATAACTAGGAAAACAACAGGGAAACACTGTTAGGGATTATGGCAAACTAAAGGCCCTGTCACACACAGAGATAAATCTGCGGCAGATCTGTGGTTGCAGTGAAATTGTGGACAATCAGTGCCAGGTTTGTGGCTGTGTACAAATGGAACAATATGTCCATGATTTCACTGCAACCACAGATCTGCCAAAGATTTATCTCTGTGTGTGACGGGGCCTTTACATTTAGGAATCTCTACCCCAAAATCCATATGTGGTCTTTTTTGTATTGATTATTTATGGTGGTGTATTTTCTATCTATTGTTCTTGGTTGTATATTTCAATGATGTATTTCAATGATGTATTAAAAGCTATTTTATAAATATCTGGTAAAGTTTTCTGCTTATACATAGTTATGAATAAGTGACTTTCACACACAGCTGATACAAAACAAACTGAATACACAATGGGACATGCCAAAACAGAAAACGCTATTGTGTTAAGCAGAACTGGAACTTATCGGGACCCAGTTTAAAGCTTTTTTCGGTACAGTCACCTGTATTTGAAAATTAAATGCTACAATTTGGAAATTAAATTCTATAAACTTTATATATGAATAATAGTAACAAAGAAGAACATTTTTAAGGGGACTTTTAAGGAAGATGATATTAAAAATTAGATTTTGAAACCCCTGCCCAAACCACCTGTAGTTAAGCTTGTAACTAACGTAAAAGAAAAAAATCACCTGAATACTTTGTGTGTGATGAAATCACTGCCTCTTTCTATGGTCACTATGCCAGTATCCCCTTACCAGTATTTTCCCCTACATCTCCAGTAATACAATAATATGGTTTATGATCTAAGGTCTTCTTAGCAGGACACTGTAGATCTGTGCTCTACCAATAAAGCAATTCAGGGTGAACTAGCACCATATACATAAAACTAAGGTTTGAGTTATCAAAGAAAAGATGTCCTTAGATTCCTCCATCTTAAACCACGTTTGCAGCCAGGTACTTTTTATTCTGACTCACTCTAGCATTTCAGAGAAGATAGTTGGAAAAGCCAACTGCAGATAGTAGGGAGAGGCCTGATGAGTGTGATGACCTCCCTGATGGGTTTCTCCCTACCCTACTCTAGTTGATTGACAGGTTTCTCTTATATGTGTACATAAGAACAGATCTGAAATGGTAAAGCAGGTTCTCTTTAAAACTTATCTCTAACTATAGGGAGCCTTTCTTAAAAATTTGTGGGTCCTTACCAATGCTGGAGTCCTACTGTGGTCTAAGTGTATAGACGCTGGCTTCATTAATGAGCTGCCATAAAAACTGTCCTAGAGAGTGTGATGAGAGTGCACACACACTGTCACTGCAGGGGTCAAGCATGCATATAATGTCCAAGTATTCTCCCATCTTCCTTCTCTGTCAGCATTGGCCACCTGTTAAGATGTGATCCTATGTGCCGCTGTGACGCCCTGGTCTATCAGGTTGTCACAGGGTATTGTGCAATCTGCCCTTCTGCACGGTATCCAAATCCTCCTTGGTTACGGGTCCCTGTCCTTCGGTGTTGGTAACAGCAGAGCCAGTCAAAACCCTAGGAACACTCTGCACCATACCCACCAGACACACCATTGGGGGGCCTGAAGGGAATAGGGCCGCCCACTTGGGGGGTTGGTAGAGGAGAGGTGAGAAGTGTGAGGAGCAGGAGAGAGGAGGTAAGGAGCAGGGCTCCCTGTAGAATACTAGGTGGCAGACGTTGGTCTGGGCCTGGTAGGAGCTGGAACCCCAGTCGCAGGGGATTGTGTCAAGGGGCATGGATCTGCAGAGGAGAGCAGCCGGCGGCCTTGAGCCATCTCCGGACAGGGGCTAGGGCACGACAGGGTACGTGGACCCTAGGCCAGGAAGTAGCTTCACGCAGCCCGGTAATTTACCAGACGAGGGTGAAGTCTTCAAGATTCACCCTTCACTCACTCCAAAATCAGGGTACTAGTGCAATGAGGGGATAGGACTTTCCCAATACATAGTCCAAAAAATCCCAAGCATGAACCCTGAGAGCAAGCTCACTTCGTAAGCCATACGGGTGAGCGGGACCCGACTAGTTCCACACTACAGGGTCCAAATACTGAAGAAAGTGCCACGGAAAAGGTCACGGGCTAACAAGCAACACCAAGGGGCACGGATCCACGCGTGCTCCCTCCCTGCTGCAGTGGTGCTCAGAATTCTGGTTTACAAGGTGTCGGTGTCAGTATTCTTGGACTGAGTGAGTACGCAGAAAACCCTTTCCTCCCCAACGGCACCCCTTCACTACCATCACCGGGCCCCGGGGCAAACCCCCTACCCACAGAGGGGTTAAACACCTTGCTGCCATACCCCCGCCAGCGGGCGCTTCCAACAGCAGCGGTGGTACTCCATCTTACCACGCACCATGTGTGGCATCAAGAACTTCTAACTCCCCTGTACATATCCCCCCTTTTAAATTTGAGTGTCCGCACGACCCCTCCCCGGGTCCGGAGACCCCTTGAGCCGCAGCGATTCCGGATCCGAGCGGCTCGGCCACTGACACGGAGGCGGTACACCGCGACTAGCCACTACACACAGGAGAGGGATGAGTGGGCTCCTTCACAAACACGTGTTGTGTGGTCTTGGCTCTACAAAGCAGGCAATGTCAATTAACATAGAGGGAGGTGCAAAGTATTGTAATTAAGGAGGTAGAACAGTGCACTCAGCTCTTGGCCATGCCAAGGGTGCACCAAAGCCCCCTCATTTAAATATTGAATAAAATGTTTTGTATATAGGAAACACAGTAGGTAAAATCTATGGTACTACTATGATTTCTTATAGAAGTACATTCCCCTATATGAATGCAGGAATGGTTTATTTTCAGTATTTGACTCAGACTCCCTTTAAGTGCTTGTAACAGAAATATATATTCTGTAAATAATAATATAGCTGCAATGGGTACTAAAGAGGATACATTTAAGAGAATGAGTATACACTACTGCAAAATCATCCTGACAAGCTTTCGTCTGTGCAATCAAGGGCCTTTCTTGTTTTAAGCTATGTTCACACTTTGCGGTTTTACTGCGTTTTTTGCCTTTTTCATTGGTTTTATGCAAATAAATGCAAATCAAAAGCTGCTTTTTACAGCAGCAAAACCTGTGAGATTCCAGAAATCTCATGGACACACACACATGAAAGAAGCAGCCTGTCAGCGCTTTCAGCGTTTTTGCAGCTTTTTTCCCCATTGAAATCAATGACAGTGTAAAAACACAGCTGTATTTTACTGCATTTAATTGCTGTATTTTTGCTGCTTTTGTAGGGAATTAAACTAATTTTATTTAAACATTTACTGTAGACAAATGACACAACAAAAATGCCTCAAAACAGCAAAAAATGCAGCAAAAACACAAAAAAATTTGCTTTTTTTACTGCCAAGAAATAATAAAAGGTGCAGCAAAAACTCAATATGTGAACATAGCCTTACAGAGCAATCTATATACATAGTAGTTTGGAAAAACTGACCCAGCAGAACACTTTGTGTCCTTTCTCTGGAGATCATGTCAGCCTTGTTCCTGCAAACAGTTCATTACAGGATCACTTTGTGTAGCACACAAGCTGATACCATAATTTTAGAAAAACGTTTCAAGTGACTTTTCTTTATTGATGATTTAATCAACTGGAAACGTATTTAAATCTATTGTTAGATGGCATTATGCAAAGCATGATGGGATTTTACATTTGCAAGTGGAGATGGAGAGTGTCAGTATGTCATCTAGAACAATCTTCTCTTCCGAGCAAAGCAAAGAAGCAAATATACAACAGATTACACAATTATTACTTATCTGTGTTACTTTAACTCTTGACAAGGCGTATTTTCTGATCTGTGCTCCCAGTAATTTTCAAGTCATGTCTCCGAACCTTGGATGTTTATTTATTGTTTTTTTGAGTTATATGCTAATTGAGCTGTCTATTTAAAGGACTTAATGCTGCTGAAAATCTACGAATAAGACAAAGAAAACAATACACAAACACAAATATTCAGCTGTTCTTATTCATATTTATAGGAGAGCATTGTATCATTGTTGAGTTATTATGATTTTTTAACAGATTAGCATTTCATAACATTTGTCTAATGTTCTTTCTATAAAAAAAAATGAAACATTGTTGAATTTATCTGCTATAAATAATCTAAAAGGCAATTCTACCTGGTAACAGGTATGCAAAATCGTTCTCCTCCAGATGGAAGGAAGAAAACTGTCTCTCTAGGGCCAACAGTAAGGGGTACTTTGCACGTTGCGACATCGCTACTGCGATATCGTCGGGGTCAAATCAAAAGTGACGCACATCCGGCGTCGGTAACGACATCGCAACGTGTAAAGCCTAGATGCGCCAATAAATGATCGCAAAAGCGTCGTAAATCGGTGATCTGTGTAGAGTCGGTCATTTTCATAATGTCGCACCAATAGGAGATAAGATGTTGTTCCTCATTCCTTCGGCAGCACACATCGCTGTGTGTGAAGCCGCAGGAGCGAGGAACATCTCCTTACCTGCCTCCACCGGCTATGCGGAAGGAAGGAGGTGGGCGTGATGTTTACGTCCCACTCATCTCCGCCCCTCCGCTTCTATTGGCCGCCTGCCGTGTGATGTCGCTGTGACGCCGCACGACCCACCCCCTTAGGAAGGAGGCGGGTCGCCGGCCAGATCAACGTCGCAGGGCAGGTAAGTGCGTGTGAAGCTGCAGTAGTGATAATGTTCACTACGGCAGCTATCACAAGATATCGCGACGGGGGCGGGTACTATTGCGATCGCCATAGCATCGGCTAGCGATGTCACAACGTGCAAAGTACCCCTAAGTAACTACCCTGAAAGCCAATGTCTGACCCATTATAGAGCTTTGAAACATGACTAAATAGTCCTGCCAGAGACAACAGAGACAACTAGAGACAACCATCTGTAGGTAGCAGTGTTTTAGCTTTTTGCTTCTCAACTGCACAGAATAGGGTTACAGTTGGCTGGTTGAGAAGTCTACTGTAGCAGCTCTTGGAAGATCCGGTGTAGGAAGTCCTACAGGCTATCTAGAAAAACATAGTGTGAAAGGAGAATCTGTAACTTCCAAGAACTGTTACAAACATTTATTTAGGTTTTTTTTATATATATATATATACCACCATCATATTCCATAGTGTTTTAAAGAGATCATTATCATCACTGTCCCCATTGGGGCTCACAATATAAATTCCCTGATTGAAGTGAACTGTGGAAAAAGAAAGCGCAATAGGGTCTTACCCAGTATATACCGAGAGAATATTTCAAGGAATGCACTCACCTGAAGGAGTTGTGCCAGTCACAACTCCTATATAAGCATATGGTGTTGGGATGAACTCTGTTGCAGCCCCCGTGGTAGATAACAGAGAATAGTAGAAAAGGGGTTTATGCCGCGCTATTCATCAAGATCGAGGACAAGGAGTAATCATTGTTCCTTTATTGTAGCTTGTGTCTACGCGTTTCAGGAGCTCTGCTCCCTTCTTCAGGACATACAGCGTAGACACAAGCTACAATAAAGGAACATTGATTACTCCTTGTCCTCGATCATGATGAATAGCGCGGCATAAACCCCTTTTCTACTATTCTCTGTAATTTAAATTCCCAATCAGTATGTCTTTGCAATGTGTAAGGAAACCAGAGAATCCGGAGGAAACCCAAAAACACAGGGAGAACATACAAATTCCTTGGTGGGGTTTGAACCCAAAACCGCAGAGGTGCACCGCATCGGTACTAACCACAAAGCCACCATGCTGCCCTACCATAGAACATCTTGTTCTGGTCATACGGACATGTGATGGATGCAGTCCATTACTGGACACAGCAGTGAAACGTTACCCACATGGCCATCTTCATTGGATGAGGAAGCTCAAAGACTGCCAGATGCTGCAGCTTTACAGAAGTATGACTATAGATTGATTGGTGAGAATACATTGTTTATATTTTTAGACCATTCTGATATCTATTTCATACAAAAAAGGTTGACATTCATTCCAGTCATTATATAATAATAATTTTTATTTCTATAGCACTAACATATTCCACATCACTTTACAATTCAGAGGGGATATGTACAGACAATAAAGAAATTACAAAGTAACACATGATTTAACAGATACAAAAAGGAGTGAGGGCTGTGATCGCAAGCTTACAATCTATGCGGGAATAGGGGTAACATTAAAATAAGTAATAATAAAGGGGTAAAATATAAAGTGCTTCTACTGTATGGTCCAGTCATCAATATAATAACAAGGGAATTCAAATAATGCTGCATGAACTGGTCTCCAGCCAGTATGTGTACAAGTAGAGGTAAGGCTATTAAATGCATGGAGGGTATAAACAGTTGACATGAGAAACCAAAATTTGAGGAAAGTGTAGAAAGGGTAAAAAGGGAATACATTTAGTGATTTTAAGTCACATTTAAAACTGTGGACCTCAGGATTTAGTTTAATTGTCTGGGGTAAAGTATCCCAGCAAGAAAGAAGTTTTGGGGATGGGAGTGGGAAGTTCGGATTACTTAGGATCTTAGGTCATTGCAGAATGGAGAGCACAGGTACTGTGGTAGACAGATATGAGGGATGTAGAGTCGTGCAGAACTGTGGAGAAATGTGTTGGGGGGAGTGATAAGTATATACTGTACTCTGTAGCAGATGGGCAACCAGTGCAATGACTGGTATAAGGTGGAGGCATCAGTGTAGTAGTTGGACGGAAATATCGTCCTGACTGCTGCATTTATAGTGGAGAGTTTAGTGAGAGGGAAATAGATTAGTAGTGTCCAATTAGTATTGTCAAAGATAGCTGAATGCAACATTTAGGTAGCTCTGGTAGTCTGGTGCAGCTACTCCATTCAATTGGGAGACAAGCCCTCTATGTTGGTCTTAGTAGTCAGAGCTTCTAAATCTAATGGCGTTATCTACCTTGTGGATAGGTGATAGATTATTTTCACTGGAATACCCCTTTAAATAGTTTTATTCTTCCTTATTATCTGTGCAATGGAAAGATGGGAAATACTATAGCTGAGGCAACACCAGGAGCTTCTGCTGAACTTAAAATCTGAGGCTTCCTACTTATTTGCATGAACCTTGTTTTGACCCTTTAAAGGAAACAGGTAAAGTCATCTATTGCTTTTATTGTAAAATATACACTGTATTGTGTTACACTTTTTCTTAATGGGGTTTTCCACTTTGTTTTCTTTTTAACAGATGCGCTGCGTATCTTATTTTGTGGCACTTACTAATATATAGGTAGTACAGGTTCTTTTCCCGACAGTTTATGGAGGGACATGCAATCAGACATGTCCATCAGCCTGTTCCATATGAAAATCAGGCACGACTGGTTATATTCTTTTCATCCAGCGGCTATTTTATAGACAATAGTGTTATGCAGTCTTTGAGGAAAGCTGTCTCTCTAGTGTTAACACCAAGCTACCCTGTAGGCCACTCTTCGAAGGAGGAGAAACTGTAATACTTACATATTAGTAAATGCCAAAAAAACATATTCTCAACAGATTTTTTGAAGATAAAGTAGACAATCAGGTTACTTACTTCTGAAATGATTCTAAAGTTATTGCCATTGTGGCGCTTACTACCAGTAATCATTCATATGACACCATTGTAGAAAAAGACACAGGTTCTAATTGAAGTGGAAAAGGGGAATCTTATATTTTCCTAGTTTTACAAAAGATGCTTTAGCTTTGTTTATATCATAACTTCATAGTTCCCAGATCTGAATATTTTTATGGATAACTATATGTGTAGATATGACCATTTTTTCTCTATTTTTTTCATACTGAAGCACATAGGCTCGGAGATACACCAGGTACAACCATTCCAAGTTCACCATTTCCCAAAATCTTTGATTTGCTGTTCTGTTTGTATTTAAGAAGCACATTGCCATACTTCCTAACCCTTGAACACAATGAATGCCAGGAACGTGTCCTGATAGAGTAGCCATGACACATGTATTGTGGAAACACTTGGAAAGGTTTGTGCAGGAAACACGTGCTATTTTTTTATTGTCAACTTTCATCTCACATGTTTTGTGTCAAATTTACCATTTTACAGCCTGGATAATGTGCACTAAAATGTATTTAGCAGTTTGCATTCTCTACGGAATTAGCAGCCAAATTTATGAGAAAAGAATCTTGGCTTGGAAAATACACAGTGGGGCGTCTTATTTGAATAATTCTTCTTGTGAATAAACGAGAAATGTCATGTTTGATTTTTTTTTCATTTACAGTAAAATATAACATGGCTGGAAAACAGTAGATGGTTCGATGCCTTCTTTGAAGGCAACGGCCCATGGATTCTTTTTAATTGCTCGTGGGTGTTTGAAAGCAACTATTACTAATCATCCTATGCCTTACTATACATAAGAGTTGGTAAATATGCAGTGGTCTGAATAGTTCATTAACAATAGACAACATAATATATAGTTTATACTCACTATTCACTTAAGAGGCAAGGGATACAATTTTTACATTACTTAAATATACTGTTTTATATATACACGTCTCAAAGTCTTGTACAGTTTATTAAAAAATAAAATGTAGTATTAAAAGCTTAATTTATTTGTTAAACCAAAAATATATTAATGTAGTAAGAACAGTGTTCGGAGTGTATGATCTATATACCTGTCCCCTTCCCAATAGGAAGAATGTCATTGCTGCCTATAATACATTGCAGTGAACAGATATCAGTCTGCATATATCCCTTTAAATAAAGGGCACAAATAAGTTCCCTTACATGCTCTCAAGAAAGGTTTGTGCCCCAATCCATTCGCAGAGATTTAGGTGTTGCATGGGAGATATGACAATGCTTATGGGAGTCTGGAAGTTCTTTTTCCAGGAGCCCTTCGAATGTTTTGGGAAAGTTGACGAGTAGTCTCTTACCCCTGACAACAGCTCTTTGCCAATTTTCAGAATCAATTTTTTTTTAATAATTGCTGCAGTAGCATTTCCTGCTTTTAATGAGACCATAATCCTATACCCTCTTACAGGTAAATCAGGCACCCCTTGAAGACACTAATAATAAAGTTGAAGATGAACAAATAACTTATTTTTTCACAACAGTGACTCAACCTTATAGCAATATTAAAACTAGAGACCCCACCAATCCAGACTAATAAATACACTGTTAGCTTACTTCTACAATGTATACATTCATGGCCAAAAGTTTGGGAACCCTTGAGATTATTCTAGAAAATTATGTATTTCTCCCAGAAAATTATTGCAATTACATGTTTTATTATACACTTGTTTATTTCCTTTGTGTGTATTGGAACAACACAAAAAAATACTGAGAAAAAGGCAAGTTGTACATAATTTCACACAAAACCCCAAAAATTGTCTGGTTAAAATGTTTGCTACGTTTCCAAAACTGTGGGTAACCACTTTGTTTCAAGCATGTGATGCACATTCAAACTCACCTGTGGCAAAAACCAGATGTGGGTAATAAGAAAATCACACCTGAAACCAGATAAAAAGGGGAAAATTATACTCAATCTTTGCATTGTGTGTCTGTGTGTTCCACACTAAATATGGCATACAGAAAGAGGAGAAGAGAACCGTTGGAGGACATGACAACCAAAACTGTTGCAAAATATCAATAATCTCAAGGTTACAAGTCCATCTCCAAAAATCATAATGTTGCTTTGTTCACAGTGTACAACATAATCAAGACGTTTACAACTCATGGCACTGTAGCTTATCTACCTGGATGTGGACGGCAGAGAAAAATTGCTGAAAGGTTGCAATGCAGGATAGTGTGGATGGTGGATAATCAGCCAAAATAAAGTTCCAAAGAATTTAAAGCTGTCCTGCAGGCTCAGGGTGAATCAGTGTCAGCTTCAATAAAATAAAATGCTAAGTAGGATACACAACAGGTCTGCACTGCTGACACAGAGACATAAGATAGCTAGACTGCAGTTTGCCAAAATGTACTTGAATAAGTCAAATCCTTCTGTGAACAGATTAGATCAAGGTAAAGCTTTTTGGTAAAGCACATCACTCTACTGTTTGCTAAAAATGCATTGAGGTATACAGAGAAAAGATCACAGTCCCTAAAGTAAAATATAGTGGAGGTTCAAAGATGTTTTGGGGTTGTTTTGCAACCTTTGGCATTGGATGCCTTGACTGTGGGCAAGGAATCATGAATTCTGAAGATTACCAAAGGATTTTGGGTTGCAATGTAGTTCCCAGTGTCAGAAAGCTGGGTTTGTGTCCTAGGTCATGAGTTTTACAGCAGGACCATGACACCAAACATTCTTCTAAAAGCACCTAGAAAAGGAGGTGTCCAACTAAATATAAAGTTCAGCGTGCCAAAAAATGTTGCCATTTTGTATGAAATGACGTCCAATTGGCCTTTTTTCCTCAGTTTTTTTGTGTTGTTCCGAAACACACAAAGGAAATAAACATGTATAACAAAACACGTGTAATTGCAATAATTTTCTGGGAGAAATACTTCCTTTTCTGCAACAATTTCAAGGGTAGCAACACTTTTGGCCATGACTGTATATTTTAGGTCTTTTGGAGAAGAATGTCTAGCACAGTAGGGTTGTATCTGACATAGTATGAATATTGGTCAGCAGTGGCATAACTAGAGTTTGATGGGCCCTGGTGCAAAATTTGGACCGGGGCCCCCCCTCCACGTACACCGATACTTAGGGTACGGGATAATGACACTGACACTCGGGGTACAGGATAATGACGCTGACCCTTGGCTCTTACCCTCAGCACCCAGGTTTCCCATAATCTGAAATCCCTCTATCAGCACACAGCTTTTCCATGTTCTGATATCCATCTTGTCCTCAGCACCAAGCTTCCCCATGCTCTGCCATACATCATTCCCTCAGCACCCAGCTTTCTCATATCAGAGCATGGGAAAGCTGGGTGCTGAGAGATGTATAGCAGAGCATGGGAAATCTGGGTGCTGAGGGAAAGAGCCTTTTTCCCTCAACACAAAACATTCCCATCCCATGCTTGTATCTTTGTCCCCCCTCGTATATAGTTCTCCAAATACTATAATGGCCCCCACATAGCCTTCCATATAGTATAAAGTGTCCCACATAACCCTTCATATATTAGAATGCACCTCCATAGTCCTCCATGTTTTATAATGCCTTTCCCATAGTCCTCCATGTATTATAATTCACTCCATAGTCCTCCATATATTATACTGCACCACATAGTCCTCCATGTATAAAGTAGCCCTTATAGCCCTCCAATTATTATAATGAATTTCCCATAGTTCTCCATGTATTATAATGCACCGCATAGTTCTCCATATATTATACTGCACCACAGTCCTCCATGTTTTATAACGCACCCCCTTAGTCCATGTATAAGGTAGCCTCCATAGTCCTCCATATATTATAATGTAGCCCCCATAGTCCTATATGTGTTATAATGCAGCCCCATAAACCTTCATATTGTATTATGCAGCGCCATACTCCTCCATGTATAATGCACCCTTATAGTCCATGTATAAGGTGTCCTTCATGTTTATTATGTAGCCCCATAGAGCTCCATGTATAGTGCAGCCCCATAGACCTCCATGTATCATGCAGCCCCATAGACCTTCATGTATCACGCAGCCAGCACCCCCAGTCCTCCATGTGTCATGCAGCCAGCCCCCCCAGGGCCTCCATGTATCATGCAGCCAACCCCTGCAGGGCCTCCATCTGTCATGCAGTCATCCCCCCAGGGCCTCCATGTGTCCTGCAGCCAGCCCCCCCCATGGCCTTCATGTGTCATGCAGCCAGCCCCGCAGGGCCTCCATGTGTCATACAGCCAGCCCCCCAGGGCCTCTATGTGTCATGTAGCCAGGACCCCCCCAGGACTCCATGTATCATGCAGCCAGACCCCCAGGGCCTCCATGTGTCATGCAGCCAGCCTCCCCATGTACTGACTGATTTATAAAAAAAAATAAAAAAACATGTACTCACCTCTCTTCTCCTTCCACTGCAGCTCTGTCCTCACCTCTACTTGTTTCACCGCTGCTCATCCTCACCTCTGTCCTTGTTCCCCCATGGCTCCGGTCGGTGTCCTCCTGTCCTGCACTCTGTGCTCTCACCACACACAGCAGTCGCAAAGGAGTGACGTTACTGCGCAGGCACGGGGGAAGAATGATGATGCATAGAGCGGCGCCGGACGCTCTATGCAATATCATGGCAGTGTGCGATGACGGGTGCCCGGTGCCGCCAACGCTGACACCAGGCACGGGGCCCGGTATCAGCGGCAGCGACCGGGTCATATAGCAGCCGCCGTGCCACGTGGTCTGTGGCAGACCAGCACAGCTCCTCTCTCACAGAAAGGAGCTGGCTGCTCATCTGCCAGGCGGCCGCGGGCCCCTTACCTCCCAGGCCCGGTTGCAATGGCGACCGCTGCAACCGCGGTAGTTACGCCCCTGTTGGTCAGGTTCTCTATAGGTTCTTGTGCCTGTTATGCATCTATATTTAATCGAACTCCAACTACTATTAGCTGCGAGTGAGAAACCTGAATGGGAAACTCTGACTCTTGATCCTTATACAGAGATATTCATATAAATGAAGTAAGCTGCGGTTAAACTTGACTGTAGATGGTTTAACTTCCACAAGAAGAACAAAAGGATTTCCTATGATAATTAAAACACATTTTGATTTTATGCCAGATAGTGAGAAAAATATGCATATGTGTCTTTTTATATAGTGTATGAAAACTTCTGGTTTCAACTGTAACTGTTCATGAATTTGATGGGTGGATGTAGCTGAAATAGTTATCTGTACTAAAACATTTGATCCTCAAATGTCTTAAAAGGAACCTGTCACCAGATTTGGTGACTATAAGCTGCGGCCACCACCAGTGGGCTCTTATATACAGCATTCTAACATACTGTATATAAGAGCCCAGGCCGCTGTGCAGAACGTAAAAATGACTTTATAATAATCACCTGAACGGTCGGTTCTGTGCAGACTGGTCAAATGGGTGTCTCCGTTCTCCAGGTGCAGCACCTCCTCTTTCAATCATCTTTGTCCTCCTTCTTCTCATGCCTGGGTGCATGATACGTCCTACGTCATTCATACAGGCCGGCATTGAGGTACTGCGCAGGTTCACTTTGATCTGCCCTGAGATCAAAGTATTGTATAGAGCACCCAGTGGTGGTGGCTGCAGCTTATAGTCACTAAATCTGGTGACAGGTTCCCTATAAATAAGAGAATATAATTGTATAAAAGTAAATTTACTATTTACTGTTGAGTGTATGGGGAAAACCGCTCCTCAGCCCTATTTTGGAGCTGTCTCATTGGTAATTCACTTCCTTCTGTGATTCTTTATTTTACTTATGATTCATACTTTTCAATACTGCTGTTACATTTAGTACTCACTAGTGAGCATTCAATTACTTATATATACAGTTCTCTTGCGGTTTTGGGATGTCATGTATCCTTTTAAATGTATTCTAATTGAATTGGATATTCACACACATGTATGATGCAGGGTTCCATGTATTGATTGTATCAGGGTACTGCTGGATTTCCCCAATGTATACCATCCGTGTCTTGAGTTGTTCCATTTTTTAATATATATTTTTAAATTTTTCAATAAAGGATATTGGTATAATTAAAAATATTTTTTGGGCTTGCATAATTTCTTTTGGTGTTAATATGGTTAAATCATGCGATTTGAGCTTTATGAGTGGGTTGTGATATTGGTGGTTTAAATTTACTATCAGTGAAACAATGGTTAAGCAAAATTTCACAGATCAGTGAAAATCGTTGATCAGCTGGTATGTATTTGTGTATGTCTATGCACGTATATACACTGTGTGCAGAATTATTAGGCAAATGAGTATTTTGATCACATGATAATTTTTATACATGTTTTCCTACTCCAAGCTGTATAGACTTGAGAGCCAACTACCAATTAAGTAAATCGGGTGATGTGCATCTCTGTAATGAGGAGGGGTGCGGTGTAATGACATCAACACCCTATATAAGGTGTGCTTAATTATTAGGCAACTTCCTTTCAAAATGGATCAGAAGAGAGATTTGACAAGCTCTGAAAGTCCAAAATTGTGAGATGTCTTGCAGGGGGATGTAGCAGTCTTGAAATTGCCAAACTTTTGAAGCATGATCATCGAACAATCAAGCTTTTCATAGCAAATAGCCAACAGGGTTGCAAGAAGCATGTTGGGCAAAAAAGGCGCAAAATGACTGCCTATGAATTGAGGAAAATCAAGCGTGAAGTTTCCAAGATGCCATTTGCCACCAGTTTGGACATATTTCAGAGCTGCAACGTTACTGGAGTATCAAAAAGCACAAGGTGTGCTATACTCGGGGATATGACCAAGGTAAGGAAGGCTGAAAAACGACCACGTTTGTATAAGAAACATAAGATAAAACGTCAAGACTGGGCCAATAAATATCTTAAGACTGATTTTTCAAAGGTTTTATAGACTGATGAAATAAGAGAAACTCTTGGTGGGCCAGATTGATGGGCCAGAGGCTGGATCAATAAAGAGCAGAGAGCTCCACTCCGACTATGACGCCAGCAAGGTGGAGGTGGGGTACTAGTATGGGCTGGTATCATCAAAGATGAACTTGTGGGACCTTTTCGGGTTGAGGATGGAGTGAAGCTTAACTCCCAGACCTACTGCCAGTTTCTGGAAGACAACTTCTTCAAGCAGTGGTTCAGGAATAAGTCAGTATCGTTCAAGAAAAACATGATTTTCATGCAGGACAATGCTCCATCACATGCATCCAACTAGTCCACAGCGTGGCTGGCCAGTGAAGGTCTAAAACATGAAAAAATAATGACATGGCCCCCATGTTCACCTGATATGAACCCCATAGAGAACATGTGGTCCCTCGTAAAATGTGGGATCTACAGGGAGGGAAAACAGTACACTTCTCGGAACAGTGTCTGGGAGGCTGTGGTGGCTGCTGCACGCAATGTTGATCGTAAACAGATCAAGCAACTGACAAAATCTATGGATGGTAGGCTGTTGAGTGTCATCATAAAGAAAGGTAACTATATTGGTCACTAATATTTTTGGGTTTTGTTTTTGCATGTCAAAATTGTTCATTTCTAAATTTTGTGCAGTTATATTGGTTTACCTGGTGAAAATAAACAAATGAGATGGGAATATATTTGGTTTTTATTAAGTTGCCTAATAATTCTGCACAGTAATAGTTACTTGCACAAACAGATATCCTTCTAAGATAGCCAAATCTAAAAAAAACTCCACTTCAACTTCCAAAAATATTAAGCTTTGATATTAATGAGTCTTTTGGGTTGATTGAGAACATAGTTGTTGATCAATAATTAAAAAAATCCTCTAAAATACAACTTGCCTAATAATTCTGAACGCGGTGTAAACAGCATATATTAATTTGTGCTGAACTTGTCCTAATTTTTGAAAGTGAACGATTAAATTAGGCTTTTTATTCAAGATATTAGTGTCAGATGAAAGAACTCACTTTATAAAGCTTGTGCTTTTGCTGCCTGAAAAAGCAATGTTTGCCCTGTGTCTTAGAAGTAAATGTTTAATTTTGATGCTTGTTTTTTAGTAATTTCACTTTGTTCTACTATAAGATTGTAAAATCTTTACAATTTTTATTCACAAAATTAGGCCAAGATGAGCTCCCTGCCACTTCATCCAATTACTTGCATGGATGGAAGAATTTCACATTTGCATAAACTACCAGTAATGTCTACAAATGAACAGATTAAATCAGGTTCTAGCACATAGCTACAAAAGAGTGTGCCAATTGAAAAATGACAGTGATACTATTAGCAAATTGCATATGACAAATGGAAGTAAAGTTTTAAACTAATTATGTGCCTTTTGCTTAAAGTGCCCTTTTCTCTCACTTAATAATAGCAGTGCTATTATACTCAATAGAAGGATAGGCCAATTTATGTAAGTCTTTATCATGTAACATCATTATCAATGGCAGGTCAAAGATATCAGCTGTAAAAACTTTAAAATACATGGATTTTCAGATGGAAAAAAAATGTGTATTTTTTTATTTATCAGAACCTAAAGTAAAGGTAGATCATAGGTCCAGCAAACTAAAGTAAAGGTACACTAAACCTATAAATTAATGCAAAGCAAAGGGGAAGCTTCTATTTTCTTTACTTTTGCAGTCTGACGGATTTTCTGCATGTTGGTAAAACAGCAGAATTATGTAATAATATGATTAAGAGGTGGGAATTTGCCATGAGGCATGGCATAAAGGGAGTGAGTCATTGTAAAACAGCCTGTTTAAATCGTACTTTTAATGCAATTTTTATTTATATGCAGTACAGAACAAACGTTTGGACACACCTTCTCATTCAAAGAGTTTGCTTTATTTTCATGACTCTGAAAATTGTAGATTCACATTGAAGGCATCAAAACTATGAATTAACACATGTGGAATTAAATACTTAACAAAAAATTGTGAAACAACTGAAAATATGTCTTATATTCTATATACCTCTTGAAGCTCATCAAGAGAATGCCAAGAGTGTGCAAAGCAGTAAGCAAAGCAAAAGGTGGCTACTTTGAAGAACCTAGAATATAAGACATATTTTCAGTTGTTTCAGAGTCATGAAAATAAAGAAAACTCTTTGAATGAGAAGGTGTGTCCAAACTTTTGGTTTGTACTGTATATGTTTTTTTTCTCTCTTCTTTCCTAAACAAAAGAACATTACTAATAATATACATATCCATATCACAGCTAGGTACAATTATAGGCCAACAAGACACTAGAGATGAGCAAACCTGAGGTTCGGTTTTTGAACCGAACCCCAAATTTAAAAATCAAGGTTTGGGTTCAAGGATCGGGTGCTTTACATGCGAACAAAACTCATGCGAGCAGCGCAGTGCTCAGGTATGCTTGGTGCTCAGCCCTGTGATAGCTGCTTGCAGCATTTGAACGGTGCACACTGGGGGTAACAACAGCGTGATCTCATGTAAATGGCAACAACAAAATAAATTTGAAAAAGTCTGCCCACCCTCTGCCGTAAGTATTCTGCTTATGGCTGGCTGTATGTGGGTGGAGACTCAAACTGCCAATTGGTGACTTGATCCGGGGTTCGGGTCAAGCTCGAGCCTTTGGAGCTAGGCTGATTTGCTGCCAGCGAACTGAACCTCAACGGAACCACTCATCTCTACAAGACACAATCTTGTCTTGTATAGTAACACAGAATACTTTTGTAGTAAGAAGCTTTATAAATGTTACAGCAAATGAAATCAGAACTGATTTAATTTAATGTGGTCAGCTGGAACAGAAGCTGGTGGATAAAAAAAATTAACCTGTGCCTATTAACTAGTTTAATCCCCCTGTCAATCTCATTCCCTACTCCCATGACGTGATCACGGGGCACCGATGTGTGGTCATGACAGTCGGAGATCAGCTGATGACTCCTGTGTCTGTCATGATGTACTTCCTGTGAATGGCGGCTGAACATCAGCATTCATAGGAAGGCAGCATTTGTGCTGCACACAGCGGTGGTGTTGCCCAGCCTTATACAACACAAGCAGTCACAGTTGCTGCATTAAGTCCCCTAAAAGGACTAGTAAATACAAGAAAAAGTGTAAAATGTTTTAAAAATATGAAAAAATACAAAAAAAACACAAAAGTTCATCACCCCTTTTTGCCCCATTGAAAATAAAACAATTAAGTAAAAAAATACACATATTTCATATTGCTGCTTTCAGAAATGCCTGATCTATTAAAATATAAAATAAATTAATCTGATTGGTAAAGGGTATAATGAAAAAAAAATCAAAACACCAAATTTACGTTTTTTTGGTCTCCGCAACATTGCAGTAAAATGCAATAAGAGGCGTTTAAAACATCACATCTACACCAAAATGGTATAATTAAAAATGGCAGTTTAGGGAGCAAAATATAAGCCATCACACAGCCCTAGATGTGAAGAATTTAGAACATTATAGGTCTCGGAAATGGCACCAAAAGAGCAATTCTATTTTTTGACAATTTTTTGATTTTTTTTTCACTATTTTAATATTAAAACTATTCATATTTAGTATCTACAAATTTGTACTGACCTATGGAATCATACTGCAAGGTTAGTTTTACCATATGCTTAAAATAGTAAATAGAAAAAAAAAATTATGAATTGCACTTTTTTTCAATGTCATCCCTCTTGCATTTTATTTCTTATTTTCTAATACAATATGGGGCAGAATGAATAGTGTCAATCAAAAGAACAACTCATCCCACAAAAAAAATGACTCCTTATATGGCTATTTTGATGGAAAAATAAAAAGTTTTATCTCTTTGAGGAAAGGGAGGGAAAAAAACTGCCACTGCAGAAGTAACTGGGGCCCGATTTATGATTTATGATTTGTGATATGATGATATGATTTATGATTATAACGATTTGGTTACAAGAACCTGTGACAGTGTCTTTGCTTCTGATGCATAAAGAAAAAGTATTCTTATTATTGTATTGCACTAAAGTGGTGGTTGGGGAGCGGAGGAAGAACACCGAGCTGCGCAGAAGCCAAACAGCAGGCTCTGCCACGACTACAATGGCTCCCGACCTCCCCTTTAACATAAGATCGGTCTGGTTGCCTAAAGCCACTGCAGAAGTAACTGGGACCTCATTTAAGAAAATTGCCAACAAGTAAGATCATTCTTGGTGCCTACAGCAACCAGAATGCAGCTTTCAGCATTGAAGCTGCTGAGGTAAAGTGAAAGCTGAGCTCTGATTGGCTGCTATGGACAACTAGACCCTTATCAAGTGTAACCAATAATGTAATGATGAACGCCTCCTTCTGTCTGAAGTCAGGATGGCCGGTATGTGTTCATGTTTAGTTGTATTTTTCAATAAGATGGTGCTGGAATCAGCGTGTGTGCCTACCGCAAACTCCGGCACCATTTTATTGAAGACACTGTCTCTGTGAATATCATCAGTCACTAGTTTGTTTCAGATGATATTCGTATAGACAGTGTCTGTAAGAAAGAGGCATTGGAGATTAGGATATCTCTAGGGATAATGGTGGTGACTACAGCGCAACATTTAACTAGAGAGGAGTAAAGCAGCCAGGGGAAGAATAGATAAAGAAGAAGCACACGCTATGTTCACATTGTAGTTGAATTCTTCAATAAAATGACGTAAGAGTGTGTGCATACTGCAAACTCTGGCATCATTTCATTGAAGGCACTGTCTCTGCAAATATCATCAGTCATCACTTTGGTTCAGATGATATTCGCAGAGACAGTGTCTTCAATAAAATGGCCTCAGAGGCACGCTGACTCCGGCACCATTTAATTGAATGATTCAACCCAACGTGAACATAGCATTATTCACTCTACAGCTATAGGGATGATAGCAGCGCCCATGGCACGAAATTTAAATAAAGGGGAGAAAAGCAGCCAGGGAAGGAGTAGATAAAGAAGGCCTGACCAACAAAGTCCCACACCTACAAGGCAACTTAAAGAAACACCACAAAGTTTACACCAAAAATGTGGTTTACAAAGAAGTTTTTGCAAAATAAATGCATTTTATTTTCAGCTAATGCTTCAATAAAATTAAAAATGTATCAATAAAACTGCTCAACACCCGGCATAGAACAGATTCAATAGCTTGTGTAGTATATAATGACTAATACAGAACACTTCTCTCATGCACCTATAAGTGAGTAGCATGTCTACACTTCCAATGCGTATACATGTCAGCCAGTGACCTATGTTGAACCTGCTTGAAAGCTTGTGTAGACATTAGCCACAAAAATGTGATTGCTCTTAATGGCTTGTATGATACTTTTCTGCACTGAATTGCATAGATGTCTCACACTGCCTATTTCACCTTAATTACTGTATACTTTTATCTTCTATCCCAATTCACTCGAATGTCTTGTGTTTTAACTAATTTCACCGAGCCAGCCTGAATCCTTTCTTCTAGTTACTTTTCTAATCATCGGGCTCATTATGATTCAGCTCCCACAGGCCTGAACTTTGATTGACTGACTGATTTTCTCAACTATGTCCATGCTTGGCAGGCATTTAATAGTAATTAAAGATTTCTCTAATCTTTTCAAAGGCTACTCAGATAATCAAAAGACAGTCAGTTTGATTGATAGTCACTGTCAAGTAAACTGGAAGACAAAACGTTGCAACACATTTTCCCAGGAAAAAAAAAATCCCAGAGATAAAGAATCGGAGCGCCATACAACGCATAATTTACAACATATCAATTTTATTTAACGGAATGTTTCTTATTTATGGAGTACAAAAAGAAAAAGAGAAAGATTTACTGCCGAAGTTGGGATTCTTGTGTGATCATATTTCCCTATGGTCATCCAGCATCTTTTATATAGTTAGAAGTCTTTTGCTGTGTGTGACAGATCAAATAGAAATTCATAGTAATAAAACGAACTCAACGGTAGCCTTGGTTGCTGAGAGATTAAGACAGGAAGTGAATCCGGTGGGCTTTGAAATAATGAGAAGGAATGGCTATACCAACAGCAGCATTAAAAGGGCAAGAACAGCTAAAGAGTCTCCGGAGGTCATCAGCAAAAAACATATTATTTCAGTATACATCCTTTTGATGTAGTGTTTTGTAGATGAGGTCTGTAGTGGCACTGGAGCTAATAAATCACTTCAGCTGATGACAAGCAAAGCACCTGTGCTTTATCATACAGGAAGCCTTGTAAATTACTGAAAGAAGCAACCGGTGACTCACGCAGTCAGGCGCTGGCACAAGGATCCCATATACTCTGGAGCATGTTAGTCCTGTCTTTCTAATTAGATTTAATGAAAAACAGAGGCAGTCATGTGTACTTTAAAAAAAATGAAGGGAGAGATAAAATCAGACAGAATTAATCATAAAAAGAAATGAGTGGAAAATCTTGAAATGATCAAGCATTTGCTAGAAATTCAAAATGTCGTCTTCCTGCTTCATGGACAGATACATTTATGCAAAGTAGGAAAATAAAAAAACTATACTTTCCCAGGAGCTATCAACAAGCCTTGTTTTATAGTTATGTAACATTACAAGTAGAGATGAGCGGACCCGTGGAAATTCGATTTGGTGAAGTCAGCCAAACTTTAAATTAAGTTCGGTTTGGGACCTGAACTTGACCTGAACCCCAATTGAAATCAGTAATTGAGCAGTTCATGTCTCTGCCCACATGCAGCCAACCATAAGCAGATCCTTTCTGGGAGTGGGTGGGCAGGCTTTTTCCCATTTTTTTTACCTGAACTTCAATTGAAGTCAGTAATTGTGCAGTTCAGGTCTCTGCCCACATGCAGCCAACCATAAGCTGATCCCTTCTGGAAGTGGGTGGGCAGGGTTTTTCCCATTTTTTGGGGTGCACACTACATCCACTCATGCTGCAAGCTGTTCAAGCACTGCAAGCAGCTCGCACTTGTTTGAGCACTGAGCGTACCTGAGCACAACGATGCTGGCTTGAGTAGTGTTCATACGTAAAGCACCCGAACTCTGGTGTTTAATAAAAGTCCAAACACCGAAACTCGGGTTCACCCATCTCTACTTACAAGGATTTCCAGGCATAAGATATTGATGACCCATCCATTAGATAGGAAAATGGTATCAGATGTTTGGAGATCCAACACCGATTAACTATTTTCAGCTCTGGTGGCAGCCACATGGGCAGTACTGATATCTGTGAAAAACATTTTCTGGATACTGTAACTGAGCTTCTTTTCTCATCAGACTAGCTGAGCTGTATTGCCTGAGAAAGGCCACTACACAGCAGTGGTGTTCAGCTCCATTTGCTGTTTATACTGCAGTGGAGATGAGCAAAAAAATATTAATGGAATTGAATTGTAATCTGATTTTCATAATTCACTTCTTCATGGATTCGGCATATTGGCCACTATTTTTCTGAATTATAGAAGTCCATTAACACTAGAAGTCCCAGAGAGGGGTCATTTAACATTTCTACCATTGGAACCCTATGGAGCTCAACATTTCTGGGACTTCTAGTGTTAAAATGTTAAAAAATGAAAACAAATCCTCACCTCTTTAGCCAATGCGCATCATCCATCCAGTCCTCATCGCATCGTCTATTCGCACATAAAATCCGGGCCTTCCCCTGGGTAAGCTCATGAATGTCATGGCGTCATGATGTCATGGCGTGCACAGAACCCTCACATTGAGTGTTTAAACATGAGTAGGCAAGATGAAGATGCAGTGAGGACTGGACAGGTGACAGTGAGTGTATTGAGTGTATTCCTATGGCTGGAGATGTGCGCATGTGGCTCCTCCTACCCCTGTTCATTCCAGTGCCCTGGTAATGGCACTCATGTCATAAGGTCCTGATCACATAATGATAGGGTGATCTCTGATTCAATGGGGCAATGAAACGGTGAGGTGTTGCATGTGTCGCTATTATGTGTCCAGACACTTTAAATTATATAATCTGACTACTGATGTGAAGACACATGAAAACGTGTTGGGGTTAGCTCCATCCCAAAGAAAAAACACATCTCCATATTTGGGATGGTAGCTATAATATCAGAAGAAGCCATTTTGCTGAAAATTACTTTGGGGCTTGGCACCACACTCTGCAGGAAATAAGGTAACCATTATTTACACCTCTTTTGTTTTCCATTACCTCATTGGGACCACATCTTGCTGGCAAACTTGCTGTCATGCGCTGTCCGGTTCAGCACACGCAAATTGCTAATGCGGCATCATACTGTGTTCATATTGCAGAGTCCGACATGCAGCCTCTCTTAGTGCTCAGTTCGGCTGGACGTTGGCTGAGTTGTTTCACTGTTCCCAGCTGTGCAGGAGTTAATCTTTTTTGGCACAGTATGCTACTCTTCTGTGAGCCAGGCTGCTAATTACCATCTCCAGCTAGTCTCTTCCTATTTAAACCTGGGGAATGTAGTAAGAGACTGCCGAAGAAAGCAACAGCAATCCCAGTCTCAGTGGTACTCTGTTTATAGTGAACAGCAGTTGCTTTGTTGCATGGCGTGAGTGATCCCCTGTTGTAAGTTTTCCCATCCCTTTTCTTTATTCCCAAGTACTCATATTGTCTCCCCTTTATGTGTCAGTCCAGTGTGTACGAGGTTTCGTTCTCCCTTGTCCGAGTCTTTTCTGTGGGTTGTGTTTCTTTCCCACTCCCGGGGTTAGGGAGAATAAGATCAGGGCCTGACAGGAGAGAGGGCCAGGTCGGGGACCCGGGCCTCCCAACCTTCAAGGGTACCCCTGGGATGAGGGTGACCATAGAGGCCTCAGTCTTTGGGCCAGCTCAGGAATCCCCGGGCTGTCAGTACCACCCCATGACACGTGCTGCACATGCATTGCTTTATACCATATATACATTTAAAAATGTCTTTAGCTATTATTTGCATATTGAATTACCCTGTGACTTTCATTGAGACATATGTATTACTGACACTTTCATCGACATATTCACGATTGGGTAACAATTACTTTATGTGTCAGGATGGCAATATTTTACATCTCCAACATATGTAGCAACAATATATAATTATAGAATTTGTTCACACATATGAAACTGTTGCTAATTTATTTGTGTATTTACATACATATACAGGCGTTGTGGAAAAGGATTTTTTACCAATTCTTATTGTTTTTTTCCTGCTCCTCGGTGGTGGTGCCACCTGCTGGTCTCCCACTTTTTAATATTGTTGGTGTTTGTAACATAACCTTTTTCTGTACCCTAAATAAAATTATAACAATATTGTATAGTACTCCTTATTGATTCACTATGTGTACATTTGGACAAATATATTTCTATTGGTGAACAAAAGCCCAACTGGGTTTGATGTATTTTGCTTTTATTTATATATATATATATATATATATATATATGTGCGTGTGTAACAAAAGTGAGTACACCCCTCGCATTTTTGTAACTTATTATATATTTTTATGTGGCAACACTAAAGATATGACACTTTGATACAATGTAAAGTAGACAGTGTGCAGCTTGTATAACAGAATAAGCTTGGTGTGCCCTCCAAATAACTCAACACACAGTCATTAATGTCTAAAACGCTAACAACAAAAGTGAACACACTCCTGAGTGAAAATGTCCAAATTTAACTCAGTTATTTTCCCTCACCATTGTCATGTGACTCATTGCTGTTACATGGTCTTCGGTGTGAATGGGGAGCAGGTGTGTAAAAATTGGTGTCATCTTGTTATGTTTACACTATGAAAGTTTAAAATGCAATAAAAATGTATCCCATTAAAAAAAATTGGTGTTATCCCTCACACACTCTCTCATACTGGTCACTGGAAGTTCAACATGGCACCTCATGGCAAAGAATTCTCTGAGGATCTAAAAAAAAGATCTGTTGTTCTACATAGAGATGGTCTAGGCTGTAAGAATATTAACAGCATCATGAAACTGAGCTGCAGCATGGTGGCCAAGATCACATAGCAGTATAGCAAGACAGGTTCCTCTCAGAACAGGACTCTACATGGTCGGCCAAAAATGTTGTGTGCACATGGTCAGTGTCATATACAGAGGTTGCCTTTTCAAAATAGATGTATGAGTGCTACCAGCATTGCTGCAGATGTTAAAGCTGTGGAAGGGTAAGTTTGTAAGCGCCCAAGCCAAATGCCACACACTGCATCAATGTGGTCTTCATGGCTGTTGTTTCAGAAGGAATCCTGTTCTAATAATGATGCACAAGAAAACCCGCAAATAGTTTGCTGAAAACAAGCAGACTAAAAACGTGGATTACTAGAACTATGTCCCCTGTTGCCTCATGAGCAGCAGATAAACCTATTTGGTTCAAACGGTGTCAAGCGAGTGTGGGGGCAAACAGGTAAGGAGTATAAAGCCAAGTGTGTCTTGCCAACAGTCATGCATGGTGGTGGAAGTGTCATGGTTTGGCACTGCATTAATGCTGCTGGCTGTGGGGAGCTACAGTTCATTGACGGAACCATGAATGCAAAGCTGTACTATGACATACTGAAGCAGAGCATGATACCCTGCTTTTGGAAACTAGACCACATGGCAGTATTGAAACATGATAATGACCCGAAACATGCCTCCAAAAATTACCACTGCCTTGCTAAGGAAACTGATGGTAAAGATACTGGACTGGTCAAGTATATCTCCAGATCTAAACCATTATTAAACATTTGAGGAGCCTCCTCAAATGGAAGGTGGAGGAGAGCAAGATCTCTAGCATCTTCCAGCTCATTGATGTCATCATGGAGGAGTGGAAGGATTACATTCACTAATTTAAATGTATTTTATTGAAATTTTATGTGATATACTAACACTAGGTAGCAAGCATTTGTAAAGGTAAGGGAAATAGTACATGATTTTCTAAATATTTTAAAAATATAAATCTGAAAACTGTGACTTTCATTTGTATTCAGCCCCGCTGAGTTAATACTTTATAGGACAACCTCTGGCTGCAATTATTGCTGAAAGTCTTTTGGGCTATGTCTCTATTATGTATAAGTTGAGGCTGGAATTTTTTTCCATTCTTCTTTGAAAAATAGTTCTAGCTCCCTGAGATTGGATGGAGAGCATCTGTGAACAGCAATTTGCAAGTTTTTCCACACATTCTCAGTAAAATTTAGGTCTAGACTCTGACTGCGCCATTCAAACATCAAAACCATTCTATTATAGCTCTGGTAGCATGTTTAGGTTCATTGTTCTGCTTGAAAGTGACCTTACACCCCAGTCTCAAGTCCTCGGCAGTCTCAAATATTTTTTTTACCAAGATTTCCCTTTATTTAGCTCCATCTAGCTTCCCTGTCCCTGCTGCAGAAAAGCATATCGGCAGCATGATGCTGCCACCCCTATGTTTGGTGATGGACATGATAATTTCAGGAAAATATGCAGTGTTAGTTTTCCACCACACATAGCGTTTTGCATTTAGCCCAAAAAGTCCTACTTTGGTCTCATCTGACACCTTCTTCCACATGCTAGCTGTGTCCCCTACTTGAATTTTTGCAAACTGCAAGTGGAACTTTTTATGGCTTCCTTTCAAAAATGGGTTCCTTCTTGCCAGTCTTCCATTAAGACCAGATTTGTGAAGTACATGATTAGAGTTGTCCTGTGGACAAATTGCTCTACTTGCTTGGGATGTAAGTTTAGGTGAACAGGCATGTCTTGGTAGGTTTGCGTTTGTGCCACACTCCTATTTTTGGATGATGGATTGAACAGTACTCCATGAGATATTCAATATAATATTTTGTGTCGTTTTGGGCTAGATTTTTTGTAACCTATCCCTGCTTTATTCTTCTCCACAATTTTATCCCTGACCTTTCCAGTGTGTTCCTTTGTTTTCATAATGCTGCCTTATCCCTACTGTTCTCAAAAAAACCTCTGAGGACTTCACAGAACAGGTGTAGTTATACTGTAAATAATTTATACTCAAATGGATTCAAATGACTAATTATGTGACTTCTGGAGGCAGTTGGTTACTGAGGATTTTCTTTAGAGATCACAGAATACAAAGCACTGAATACAAATGCATGCCACAATTTTCAGACTTATATTTTCTAAATATTTAGATGACCATGAATCATTTGATATACACTTCACAAATACTTGTTACTAAAAGATGGCATGGAATATAAAGTCACAATAAAATATTTTTTGGCTTGGGGGTGAAACATGAAACAAATGTGGAAAAGTACAGAGTATTAATACTTTTTCAAGCCACATTACTCACAAAAAGTTAGAAATATTTGGCTTTCGGGTGAAATTTCTGGAAAACATAAAACGATCACAGTACAGTGATATTATCTCATGAAAGTAGGGCACTTAAGTTGAAGGGTGTATCATAAATCAAAATTACCCTTAAAAACAATTTTTATTAAATTAATATTAAAATCCCCACCAGGTGTAGAGTTAAGTGAACATCTATCTAAAAGTGCACAGTAAAAGGAGAAGATAATACTGATGCTGACCCTGTGCGAGTCACTCCCTCCTGTGCCCTACCTATCAGCAGAGGTCGGCAACCTGTATTGCGCAATGGCGCCCCCGCTCACCTTAGATTTACCCTACCTATCCCTGTATATCTCTGCCGAAAAAAGTGTAGTGCCTAATAAAGTGCCATAGTGATACAATAAAGTGCACAGTACTAATAGCAATAAACAATCCAATTGGTAGATACAGGGTAGGTAAAATTAGAGGGTTCTCATTACTTTCCAAACAGATGATAGAGATGAAATATAAGTCTGGAGCTTCTCATGGACATAAACACCTCAACGCGTTTCCCCTTCTTTTTGGTTCTCAGGAGGTCGATAAGAATGCCCTATTCTATGGGCTCATCGCCATGAAATTCTTAATGGTAAAACTTGGAGGAACCAACTACCAGCATGGTGACTAGTAATAGATCCAGCTCCAAGCACAATGGCAATACTTCAGATGGAGCTGATATCATTTAAGTAGAAACATGCAATGGTGATTTTCTCATCTCAAACAATTTATTGAAACAAAAGCCAACAACAGTGGTGGGTATAAGCCCCAAAATGTCAATGTCTCAATAACTTGTCATGTGGCTTTGAGAATCAATTACAGCTGACAACGACATATCATGCTGTTCACAAGTGAAGTTAATATCTGCTGAGGCATAGCATCCCACTCTTCTTAAAGGGTGGTCCTCTGCTCATTGAGGTTCTGGGGTACAGAGTTATCAGCCTCTACATGGTGACTCAGCTGATCCCATACGTTTTCTATGGGATTCAGATCTGGATACACTGCAGGCCACTCCAATTGAGGTACCCCAGTCTCCAGTAGCCATTTCCTAAAGATACAACCTTGATGAAGATGAAACTAGATCTGTCGTGTTCATGCAGAAACAGAGTGACTAGATTAATTATGTTATTCAAGTAGTAGTTGCTTGCTGCTATATCATTCACAAAGTGTAGGGCAGTTATTTATTGACTAGACATACTTGCCCACACTGTAACACCACCACCACCAATGGATCCCGTGGAAGCTAAGTTCTAGTGAAACGGCACGCCGTCGTCCGGCGTTGTATGGCTTGTCTCACCCTCCCCACCGCTTGTACCTTCATGTTTCCCCTGCAATAAAGACGGAGTGATATGGTGATCATCTGGAGTGCGACTTTCTTTCTCCTTTGGATATATATATATATATATATATATATATATATACAGTATATATATATATATATATATATATATATATATATACTGTATACCCGCACATGCATTGCAATGTGTGTATACCCGCATAATATATTTTTATATTCACTATAATTTCAGTAATTATGCTACCCATGTTTTCATCAGGGTACACTATATAGTAGTAGTATGTAATGTAGTCTTTCGCTTCTTTTTCCCTGTTATTTAGTACTTTAGCACTTTTAGTATTCTCCTGCCCTTTATGTTACATTTTTTTTTTAGCACAGTGCATTTTCAAGAATATGTTCCCTTTTATGTCTCCTTTTTTTAATTAATCAGGTTTTGTTCTTTCTGACAGCAATTTATATTGCATAAACTTGGAATTGTTATATCTAATCATGTTTACATGCCCTAAAGGTTTTCCTTTGGTGAAGCCGCCCTCTTTCTCTAGCAAGTGATCCCATTTTTAATCTCTTTTATCATTTTGTAACTGATTAAGAGTATATGATATGAAAAGTCATATATATATATATATATATATATATATATATATACTGATATATATATATGTATACATATATATAGCTATATATACCTATATATATATATATATATATATATATCTATATATATAAATATATTGCAGTCAATCATGTTGACCCTAAGTCAGGGACTATACACTAGAATAAGGCATAATTCTAAGCTATAAATGAAAAAATAGCATGTATAAGCATGTGACATAGAGTGAGGTGTAATAAGCTACAAAAATATTCTCAGTGTTAGGCCTCTCATTATTTTGGTTAGGGTTAGGTTACTTGGCCAATTCTTGTTTTTAGGTCACCTAATCTGGTCTAGTGATTGATTCCCTCGATAATGTGGAAGGAGTGGAACCAAATGCAATAGGAATTGGTTGGATGTGAGACACTTTATACCTTCTATTAAGGATAACACAATAAAATGAGCATTTTGGAGCTTTCTGAAATTGGCCAATAGTCATTTAATGAGTTCAGATAAAATCAGTTGTCGAGCACTATAAAGTAGACATGAACTTGATCAATAAGCCAATGGTTAGATGATGACCTGTTGGTTAAGCAGAATCTGATGTGATTTAACCTGAGATAAACATAACTGACACACAAGCAAAAGTGAGGACAAACAGACTCATAAAGAGATGTAAAGAAGAATCTGAAAGAGTACGGTGAACTTTTGTATCACAACAGTTCAAGTATTATCTGTGCTAAAGTTAGCAGACTGATCATTGAGAGCCTTTTTGTTGGCACATAGGCACTAACTGCATTGGGTAGCCAGTGGCAAGTATATCAAATATATGAATAACACACTATACTTTATGTAATTGTTTAACAAAAGAATAATTATGACTTCTATTGCTTTGTTTCCCAAAAACCCTAAAATATCTTATTTTAATAGTTTTCATGTAGACAATTTAGACAAATTAAGAATAAAAGCAGTAGAAATCTTTGCTGGTTGAATATAACCTTTGCCATTTAGAAATAAATGAAAACTGAGTGCAAATAAGGATATATAAAGTTAATTACTGTATCTACAGTGTTTAAAAGGAGAATTGGTCTTAATAGATTTTTAAAGTGGGACTAATTAAAAAGTGACAATTATTCTTCTCAATACCTTAGATTTTATTATATTGAAGTCAGGCAGCTTTGAGTAAGTCAGATATTGCAAAAACTAGTATTTTTAAATTCTAGATATTAGATACCAGACAGACAGACAGATGGATGGGACAGACAGATGGATGGATAGATAGATAGATAGACAGATAGATAGATAGATAGATAGATAGATAGATAGATAGACAGATAGATGGATAGATAAATTGAAGATAAAGTAGATTGATAGATAAATAGAAGATAGATAGATAGATAGATAGATAATGGATAGATAGATAGATAATGGATAGATAGAAAATGGATAGATAGATAGATAGATAGATGGATAGATGGACATATAGACAGACAGTTAGAATGTTCACAGAAAAAGCGAGAAAAGGTCACAGATATACAGCGTGTGCAGAATTATTAGGCAAGTTGTATTTTAGAGGATTTTTTTTTTATTGATCAACAACTATGTTCTCAATCAACCCAAAAGACTCATAAATATAAAGGCTTATTATTTTTGGAAGTTGGAGTGGTTTTTTTTTTAGATTTGGCTATCTTAGGAGGATATCTGTGCGGGTAACTATTACTGTGCAGAATTATTAGGCAACCTAATAAAAACCAAATATATTCCCATCTCATTTGTTTATTTTCACCAGGTAAACCAATATAACTGCACAAATTTTAGAAATAAACATTTCTGACGTGCAAAAACAAAACCCCCAAAAAACTAGTGACCAATATAGCCTCCTTTCTTTATGATGACACTCAACAGCCTACCATCCATAGATTCTGTCAGTTGTGTCACGCTGGTCTCTTTCCAGCGAGATTCGTCCTCATTTAAATGGACGTTTTTTCCTTTTAACATCTGAGGGGTTAATGCTTCTTTTGCAAGTTTGCTTGGAGGCATTCCCTCAGGTGCTCTAAGTTACTTTTTAGGCTGGGCCTTTAAAAAGTCCCAGCATCCTTCACACAGTGCTGTTTATTTTCTCTCCACAGTATAGAGGTAGCCTGTGTGTTGTGTCATGCTATAACCCAGTTCTTGTAAGCCTTCTGTAGACAAGGAGAAGTCTGCAGAAGCGATTGTTGTTTTGTTATTTTTATTTCATTTTTGATGTCCCCAGGAGGTGCCCTGCAGAACAAGTAGGGCAGGGGTGGGCAATTAATTTTCCCATGGGGCCGCATGAGAAATTGGGATTGGTTTAGAGGGCCGGACTAATATAATTACCTCAGTTCTACCCAATATACTACATCACTACACCCCCTCCATATACTACACCTGTAATAAACTACACCACTACACCCCTATATACTACACCTGTATTATACTACACTCCCTCCATATACCTGTAATATACTACACCCCCATATACACCTGTATTATACTGCACCACTATATAATACACCTCCGATATACTACATCATTACACCCCTATATACTACACCTGTAATATACTACATCACTACACCCCATATACTACACCTGTAATATACTACACCTCCATATAGCACACCTGTAATATACTACATCACTACATCCCATATAGCACACCTGTAATATACTACAACTCCATATAGCACACCTGTAATATACTACAACTCCATATAGCACACCTGTAATATACTACAACTCCATATAGTACACCTGTAATATACTACATCACTACACCCCTATATACACCTGTAATATACTACATCACTACACCCCTATATACACCTGTAATATACTACATCACTACACCCCTATATACACCTGTAATATACTACATCACTACACCCCTATATACACCTGTAATATACTACATCACTACACCCCTATATACACCTGTAATATACTACATCACTACACCCCTATATACACCTGTAATATACTACATCACTACACCCCTATATACACCTGTAATATACTACATCACTACACCCCTATATACACCTGTAATATACTACATCACTACACCCCTATATACACCTGTAATATACTACATCACTACACCCCTATATACACCTGTAATATACTACATCACTACACCCCATATACTACACCTGTAATATACTACACCTCAATATAGCACACCTGTAATATACTACACCTCCATATAGCACACCTGTAATATACTACATCACTACACCCCTATATAGCACACCTGTAATATACTACACCTCCATATAGCACACCTGTAATATACTACATCACTACACCCCTATATAGCACACCTGTAATATACTACACCTCCATATAGCACACCTGTAATATACTACACCTCCATAGAGCACACCTGTAATATACTACGGCTCCATATAGCACACCTGTAATATACTACATCACTACACCCCTATATAGCACACCTGTAATATACTACGCCTCCATATAGCACACCTGTAATATACTACACCTCCATAGAGCACACCTGTAATATACACCTTCATATAGCACACTTGTAATATACTACACCTCCATATAGCACACCTGTAATATACTACATCACTACACGCCTATATAGCACACCTGTAATATACTACGCCTCCATATAGCACACCTGTAATATACTACACCTCCATAGAGCACACCTGTAATATACTACACCTCCATAGAGCACACCTGTAATATACTACACCTCCATATAGCACACCTGTAATATACTACACCTCCATATAGCACACCTGTAATATACTACATCACTACACGCCTATATAGCACACCTGTAATATACTACGCCTCCATATAGCACACCTGTAATATACTACACCTCCATAGAGCACACCTGTAATATACTACACCTCCATAGAGCACACCTGTAATATACTACACCTCCATATAGCACACCTGTAATATACTACATCACTACACCCCTATATAGCACACCTGTAATATACTACGCCTCCATATAGCACACCTGTAATATACTACACCTCCATAGAGCACACCTGTAATATACTACACCTCCATAGAGCACACCTGTAATATACTACACCTCCATATAGCACACCTGTAATATACTACACCTCCATAGAGCACACCTGTAATATACACCTTCATATAGCACACCTGTAACATACTACACCTCCATATAGCACACCTGTAATATACTACATCACTACACCCCTATATAGCACACCTGTAATATACTACGCCTCCATATAGCACACCTGTAATATACTACGGCTCCATATAGCACACCTGTAATATACTACATCACTACACCCCTATATAGCACACCTGTAATATACTACGCCTCCATATAGCACACCTGTAATATACTACACCTCCATAGAGCACACCTGTAATATACACCTTCATATAGCACACTTGTAATATACTACACCTCCATATAGTACACCTGTAATATACTACACCTCCATATAGCACACCTGTAATATACTACATCACTACACGCCTATATAGCACACCTGTAATATACTACGCCTCCATATAGCACACCTGTAATATACTACACCTCCATAGAGCACACCTGTAATATACACCTCCATATAGCACACCTGTAATATACTACACCTCCATATAGCACACCTGTAATATACTACACCTCCATATAGCACACCTGTAATATACTACATCACTACACCCCTATATAGCACACCTGTAATATACTACGCCTCCATATAGCACACCTGTAATATACTACACCTCCATAGAGCACACCTGTAATATACACCTCCATATAGCACACCTGTAATATACTACACCTCCATATAGCACACCTGTAATATACTACACCTCCATATAGCACACCTGTAATATACTACATCACTACACCCCTATATAGCACACCTGTAATATACTACGCCTCCATATAGCACACCTGTAATATACTACACCTCCATAGAGCACACCTGTAATATACACCTCCATATAGCACACCTGTAATATACTACACCTCCATATAGCACACCTGTAATATACTACACCTCCATATAGCACACCTGTAATATACTACATCACTACACCCCTATATAGCACACCTGTAATATACTACACCTCCATATAGCACACCTGTAATATACTACACCTCCATAGAGCACACCTGTAATATACACCTCCATATAGCACACCTGTAATATACTACACCTCCATATAGTACACCTGTAATATACTACACCTCCATATAGCACACCTGTAATATACACCTCCATATAGCACACCTGTAATATACTACACCTCCATATAGGACACCTGTAATATACTACACCTCCATAGAGCACACCTGTAATATACACCTCCATATAGCACACCTGTAATATACTACACCTCCATATAGCACACCTGTAATATACTACACCTCCATATAGGACACCTGTAATATACTACACCTCCATATAGCACACCTGTAATATACTACACCTCCATATAGCACACCTGTAATATACACCTCCATATAGTACACCTGTAATATACTACACCTCCATATAGCACACCTGTAATATACTACACCTCCATATAGCACACCTGTAATATACTACACCTCCATATAGTACACCTGTAATATATTACACCTCCATATAGCACACCTGTAATATACTACATCACTATACCCCCATATACTACACCACTATATACACCTCCATATAGCACACCTGTAATATACTACACCCCCATATGTCACACACCCTGCTCCCCATACAGCCTGCACCCCCATATCACACACACTACACCCCATACAGCCTGCACCCCCATATCACACACACTACACCCCCATATGTCACACACCCTGCCCACATATCTCACCCTGCCTGTACCCCAACTTACCCCTCTCAAACACTCTGCACCCCTTCACATCCTTCTGTCAGTCTGCAGCCCTCATATGCCACTCACCCTGCAGCTCCATCTTCCCTCATATGCACTCACCCTGCAGCCCCCCTCCCCCTCATGTCCCCTCTTTTCTTATTACCAGTCATCATGTGTCCACATCTCCTTCAGGATTCACTATCTTTGCTTTCTGCCCGGCATCCTGTGTCTCCTCCCACACAGTCACATGGGCGTGACATCATCGCAGGTCCTGGAAGATGAATTATTCCGTCTGCTCTGCTGTGCTGCTCCTTCTCCTGCACTGACTGTGCGGACCTGCACAGGATCTCTCCCTGCTCGGCACGCTGCAGCCCGGCTCCACTGCACCGGCTGAAGACAGGCGGGCCGGTCACAGAGAGCAGGCGGGCCGGATGTGGCCCGCGGGCCGCCCCTTGCCCAGGTCTGAAGTAGGGGGTCTCTAGACCAGGGTCCGGGTAGGAGTCAAGGACAGGTCCAAGGGTCACGCCTCACTACCTCCAAGCGTACCCGGGGCTTGAGGGCAAGTCAGGAAACCCTAGCGTACAGAGTAAGAGTAGTCCCATGTCCCTGGGTAGCAGCCTTACGCGTGACAAGTTGCTTGATCTGTTTACAATCAACATTGCATGCAGCAGCCACCACAGCCTGCCAGACACTGTTCCGAGAGGTGTACTGTTTTCCCTCCCTGTAGATCTCACATTTTATGAGGGACCACAGGTTCTCTATGGGGTTTAGATCAGGTGAACAAGGGGGCCATGTCATTATTTTTGCTCTGTAAGACCTGCAGGGGATTCATAAATCAATGCTCCCTCCATTTCAAGCTGCTGCCGCACCTTTTTGCCTCTGACCAAGCCAAGGTCGCGTTCATGATGTCCCATCTAGAGGGAGAGGCACTGGCCTGGCCCTTGTGGGAGAAGGAGGATCCGGTAACCACCAACATCCAGGAGTTCCTGCAGGCCTTTCGTAGCACCTTTGACGAGCCCGGACGCGCCTCCGCGTCTGCCTCATCCCTCTTCCGGCTACGTCAGGGGACTCTGACGGTGGGCCAATATGCTATCCGCTTCCGCACCTTGGCCTCGGAACTAGGGTGGAACAATGAGGCCCTAACCGCCGCCTTCTGGGAGGGGCTCTCGGGTCGCATTAAAGATGAGCTGGCTGGTCGTGACGTGCCTTCCACCCTGGATGCCCTGATTGCTCTAGCGACTCGAGTGGATCTTCGCTTTCAGGAACGATCCAAAGAGGTGTCCCGCGAGAGGCGTCCGATAAGGCACTCCTCCCCACCCCAGAAGTCCATCGCTCCCCAGTTGGCGTCACCTGGCGCGTCTACCTACGAGCCCATGCAGATTGACCGCCTGAGGCAGTCTGAGCAATGCAGAGCAGAACGACTAGCAAAGGGTCTCTGCTTCTACTGCGGTGATGGCACACACCTGCTACGCTCTTGTCCCAAGAAGCCGGGAAACTCCAAAGCCTAGGCTTGGTAGGAGAGGCCACCCTAGGTGCTGGGACTCTCTCAGACTCCGTTACCTGGACTATTCAAGTCACTACAGAAGAGACCCGGTTCACGGCAGAGGCGTATCTCGATTCCGGAGCAGCAGGCAACTTCATCCAGCAGGCCACGGTGGATAAGTACCAGGTACCTGTCCTCTCACTAGAAAAAACGCTGGTGATCGCCTCTGTAGATGGGAGACCCCTCTCTGACACCGTCTCACTGATCACCAAGCCTGTGGAAGTACGGATTGGTGCTCTGCACACCGAGAAGATCATCTTCTACGTCCTCCCGCGCATGTCTCATCAGATCCTGCTGGGACTCCCATGGTTACGGGCACACGAACCGTCGGTCAGCTGGAGTACAGGTGAAATTACCCGATGGGGCTCCTCGTGTCACGAGACATGTCTGAAATCCATGCAGCCCATCCGACGACCTCCGGTTCCAGAGTCTCTACCAGGACTGCCTTCTGCCTACTGGTCCTTCACAGACGTGTTTGATAAAAAGGAGTCAGAGGTACTACCGCCTCATCGTCCCTATGACTGTGCCATCGATTTACTGCCAGGAACTACACCTCCTAGAGGAAGGATATACCCCTTGTCCCCTGCTGAAACACGGGCCATGTCTGCCTATATCACCGAGAGCCTGGCAAAGGGGTTCATTCGGAGATCTTCGTCCCCTGCCGGAGCAGGTTTTTTCTTCGTCAAGAAGAAGGAAGGTGATCTGCGCCCTTGCATTGACTACCGGGGATTAAACCAGATCACCGTAAAAAACAAATACCCTCTGCCACTTATCCCCGAACTATTCGATCGGCTCCGAGGAGCTCGTGTATTCACCAAGTTGGACCTCCGTGGGGCCTATAACCTGGTTCGCATTCGCTCTGGAGACGAATGGAAGACCGCATTCAACACTCGGGATGGGCACTACGAGTATTGTGTCATGCCCTTTGGTCTGTGTAATGCTCCGGCAGTCTTCCAAGAATTGGTGAACGACGTGTTCAGAGATCTCCTCTATGTCTGTGTCGTGGTATATCTGGATGACATCCTGGTCTTCTCTCCGGACCTACAGACCCACAGAGAGAACGTGCAGCTAGTTCTCCAGAGGCTTAGAGAGAACCGTCTGTACGCCAAGTACGAGAAGTGCGTCTTTGAAAAGTCGTCTCTTCCCTTCCTGGGTTATGTAATCTTGAACACTGGCCTGCAGATGGACCCAGAGAAAGTGTCTGCCATCATCAACTGGCCTCCTCCTTCCGGACTGAAGGCTATCCAACGCTTTCTCGGCTTTGCGAACTATTATCGTCAATTCATCCCGCACTTCTCTGCCTTGACTGCGCCTCTCTCTGCCTTGACTAAGAAAGGAGCTAATCCTAAGGACTGGCCACCGGCGGCCGATGCCGCATTCTGCTCCTTGAAACAGGCGTTTGCTTCTTCCCCGGTTCTCCATCGCCCTGAATTGAACCGACAGTTCACCTTAGAGGTGGATGCCTCCTCCTCAGGAGCCGGGGCAGTGTTGATGCAGAACTCCTCCTCCGGAAAGATGGTCACTTGTGGATTCTTCTCCAAGAGCTTCTTGGCACCCGAACGCAACTACACCATCGGGGATCGGGAGCTACTGGCCGTTAAGCTGGCCTTGGAGGAATGGCGCTACCTCTTGGAGGGAGCAGTATACCCTGTGATCATATACATGGACCACAAGAATCTGGAGTACCTGCGGTCAGCCCAAAGACTGAACCCGCGACAAGCCCGCTGGTCCTTGTTTTTTGCTCGATTAGATTTCCAACTCCATTTTCGGCCTGCGGATAAGAACGTGCGGGCAGACGCTTTGTCCAGGTCCTTCGTGCCCGTGGAGTTGGAGGAGGAGACGTTCCAGCCCATCATCAACCCCAGTAAAGTCATTCCGGTGACTCCTGTCGCTCTAACTCAGATACCCCTGGGAAAACCTATGTCTCAGATACTGACAGACAGAGAGTTCTGCATTGGGGCCATGCCTCGAAGATCGCCGGCCATGCTGGTCAGAAGAAGACTTGGAGTACGATTGTCCGTCACTACTGGTGGCCGTCCCTCCGTAAAGACGTCACAACCTTCGTCTCAGCCTGTGCATCCTGTGCCCAGAACAAGACACCCAAGCACCTACCATATGGACGTCTTCTGCCTCTGCCCATTCCTTCCGTTCCGTGGCAACATATTGCAATGGACTTCATTACGGACTTACCCTTATCCTCCGGACACACGGTCATATGGGTTGTGGTGGATCGCTTCTCAAAGATGGCTCACTTCGTTCCCATGGCCGGGCTGCCCTCTGCCCAGGAGCTAGCTGACTCCTTCATACAGCACATATTCCGATTGCATGGCTTCCCCGCACACATTGTGTCCGACAGAAGAACTCAGTTTACCTCGCGTTTCTGGAGGGCTCTCTGCAAACATCTGGGAGTATCCTTGGACTTTTCTTCGGCCTACCATCCTCAGTCGAACGGCCAAGTGGAACGGGTCAATCAGATCCTGACCTCCTTCCTGCGCCACTACGTCAACATCCATCATGACGATTGGTCCACGCTCCTACCTTGGGCTGAATTCTCCCACAACCAACACATCAGCAAGTCCACCTCCAGCTCTCCCTTCCAGGTCGTTTACGGACTTCAGCCTTCTGTCCCGTTGCCAGTATCCTCGGCTTCCGATGTCCCCGCAGCAGATGCTCTGGTTTGGAACTTCTCAGCTATATGGAACTTTGTCAAGTCTTCCCTAGAACGTGCTTCTTTGCGGATGAAGAGACATGCGGACAAGAGGCGCCTGGATCCCCCGTGTTTCTCCCCAGGTGATCTGGTCTGGCTTGCATCCAGATATGTCCGATTGAAGTTACCCTCGTACAAGTTGGGTCCTCGTTACATCGGGCCGTTTAAAGTCATCAGCAAGATCAATGCAGTCTCCTACAAACTGCAACTCCCGGCCACGATGCGGATACCCAACTCCTTCCATGTCTCCTTGCTCAAGCCTGTCGTCCTTGGTCCCTTCTCCGCTGCTGCCAGTCCTGCTCCTCCTCCTATCGCTGACATCTATGCGGTAAGGGATATCGTGGCCATGAAGACTGTACGAGGTCGGCAATACTTCCTGGTGGACTGGGCGGGTTATGGTCCCGAGGATAGGTCCTGGGAGCCTCGGGAGAATGTTGGCACTCCTCTGATTCGTGCTTTCCTGTCCCGGTTGCGGGGAGGGGGGCGTGGGGGAGGGGGTACTGTCACGCTTCCCGGTCCCCGTGCCCCGCTCTCCGGTCCCCGTGGCCCGCTCCCCGCTTCCCGGCGGCGTTCCCGACTCACCACTCCGGTCCCGGTCTCCTCTTCCTCGCCTGCGCCCTCCATGCGTCCAGCTCCCCGCTCCCGGCGCTCCTCAGTGACGTGGGACACCCTGCCGGGCACCCCTGCTTCCTCTGCACCGCTCCCTGGACTGGCTTCTGGCACACGGGCCTCGCGCATGCGTATTAGGGCGCGCGCGCGGTCATTGACCCTTTCTTAAAGGGCCAGCACCTTCAAACAGGAAATTGCATAGACAGGTAAAGGGTATATTAGGATTCTCTTTCCTGGTGGGCGGGGCCTGTTCTACGTGTTTAGTAAGCTAGGAGTTCAGGTCCCCGTATTGCTTTGCCCTGTATTAACCCTGTCTGTCTCGCAGAGCCTGTCCTGCCACGCCAGCCGCTCCGAACCACGTCCATTCCTGACGGTGACTACGGCGGATGTTCCACCACCTCTGCAGCTCCGCCAGTCTCCAGTCCCTGGCTCCGTTGGGTGACCCGTCCCATCGCTCAGCAGGTTCCGGTTCCCGCCTGACCCTTCAACGCGGCCTTGGACTCTGAGCCTCGTCACCCGGACTACCGTCCAGAACTCCGTGTGTTCAGCAACATCCACCTTTCCAGCTCCCCTACGGACTGTCTGACTACCAATAGTGCTTCGGCTGCCGTGCATCAAGACCCTCTGGCGGGGTGATCGGCCTGGCTGCCTCCTCAGGGGAAACCGGTGTACGGTCCAGAGTTTCCACCACCCGGACGTAACAACATGCAATGTTTATAGCTTTTTAATTGATATTAATAAAATTATTGAATTTTATGACCCCTTGTTCGGTTCCTTTCTTTTTTGGTGATTTAATACAGGTAATATATCATAACAAGCAGCAATACCTATATATATATATATATACAGTTAGGTCCAGAAATATTTGGACAGTGACACAAGTTTTGTTATTTTAGCTGTTTACAAAAACATGTTCAGAAATACAATTATATATATAATATGGGCTGAAAGTGCACACTCCCAGCTTCAATATGAGAGTTTTCACATCCAAATCGGAGAAAGGGTTTAGGAATCATAGCTCTGTAATGCATAGCCTCCTCTTTTTCAAGGGACCAAAAGTAATTGGACAAGGGACTCTAAGGGCTGCAATTAACTCTGAAGGCGTCTCCGTCGTTAACCTGTAATCAATGAAGTAGTTAAAAGGTCTGGGGTTGATTACAGGTGTGTGGTTTTGCATTTGGAAGCTGTTGCTGTGACCAGACAACATGCGGTCTAAGGAACTCTCAATTGAGGTGAAGCAGAACATCCTGAGGCTGAAAAAAAGAAACAATCCATCAAAGAGATAGCAGACATGCTTGGAGTAGCAAAATCAACAGCCGGGTACATTCTGAGGAAAAAGGAATTGACTGGTGAGCTTGGGAACTCAAAAAGGCCTGGGCGTCCACAGATGACAACAGTGGTGGATGATCGCCGCATACTTTCTTTGGTGAAGAAGAACCCGTTCACAACATCAACTGAAGTCCAGAACACTCTCAGTGAAGTAGGTGTATCTGTCTCTAAGTCAACAGTAAAGAGAAGACTCCATGAAAGTAAATACAAAGGGTTCACATCTAGATGCAAACCATTCATCAATTCCAAAAATAGACAGGCCAGAGTTAAATTTGCTGAAAAACACCTCATGAAGCCAGCTCAGTTATGGAAAAGTATTCTATGGACAGATGAGACCAAGATCAACCTGTACCAGAATGATGGGAAGAAAAAAGTTTGGAGAAGAAAGGGAACGGCACATGATCCAAGGCACACCACATCCTCTGTAAAACATGGTGGAGGCAACGTGATGGCATGGGCATGCATGGCTTTCAATGGCACTGGGTCACTTGTGTTTATTGATGACATAACAGCAGACAAGAGTAGCCGGATGAATTCTGAAGTGTACCGGGATATACTTTCAGCCCAGATTCAGCCAAATGCCGCAAAGTTGATCGGACGGCGCTTCATAGTACAGATGGACAATGACCCCAAGCATACAGCCAAAGCTACCCAGGAGTTCATGAGTGCAAAAAAGTGGAACATTCTGCAATGGCCAAGTCAATCACCAGATCTTAACCCAATTGAGCATGCATTTCACTTGCTCAAATCCAGACTTAAGACGGAAAGACCCACAAACAAGCAAGACCTGAAGGCTGCGGCTGTAAAGGTCTGGCAAAGCATTAAGAAGGAGGAAACCCAGCGTTTGGTGATGTCCATGGGTTCCAGACTTAAGGCAGTGATTGCCTCCAAAGGATTCGCAACAAAATATTGAAACTAAATATTTTGTTTGGGTTTGGTTTATTTGTCCAATTACTTTTGACCTCCTAAAATGTGGAGTGTTTGTAAAGAAATGTGTACAATTCCTACAATTTCTATCAGATATTTTTGTTCAAACCTTCAAATTAAACGTTACAATCTGCACTTGAATTCTGTTGTAGAGGTTTCATTTCAAATCCAATGTGGTGGCATGCAGAGCCCAACTCGCGAAAATTGTGTCACTGTCCAAATATTTCTGGACCTAACTGTATATATATATATATATATATATATATATATATCCAATTGATTTATAAAAGGTCATCTTAGGCTATGTGCCCGCGGGGAAAGTGTCCTGCGGATATATCTGCGGGACATTCCGCAGGAGCTCCCAGAAAACCGCAGCTCAACTTTGTCGGTTTTAATGCTGTAGTTATATTGCCGAATGTCCTGCGTATATGCTGCAGTCATTCTGCATTGAGGTTACAGTACCATGGCTTCGGCACTGCATCCTCAATGCAGAACAAGTGCTGCAGTGATCGGGGAGTTCATACTTACCTCCATCACGCCGTACTTCACTTTCTGGCCGTGTCTGTCTACACTTTGAAGGAGAAGGTGGGCGGGCCTGAACGAGCTCCGGCTGTCACATGACCGGAGCTTGTGCAGGCCCCGCCCACCTCCTGCTGCCTGCTCCTGGTTCCACTGCGCTCCTCTGCACCGGAGGAAGTGACTCCGGTGTCTTCAATCAAGGCAGGTAAGTATAGGATCGTGAGGAAAAATCCACAAGAATAATTGACATGCTGCAGATTTTTTCACAGGGAAATCCGCATTATTTCCGCTGCGGAAAAAAACACAGCATGGGCAAAGCATTCTCCAAATGCCATAGAAATTGCTGGGGATTCGCTGTACTGCAGATTTTGGAGAAATCCGCGGAATTTCCGTTAAAAAATTGCGGCAAATTCCAAGAATTTTCCGCAGCGTGGGCACATAGCCTTATAGTGACAGAAGCTATATAAATCTCTCAAAAAAATTATGCTAATTAGTCAAACATCTAAACACTACTAAAGAAAATGCAATAACTTATATGAATATCAAAAAGTGCAGAAGTGCAATAAGTATACAGTAAAAGTTATTGCATTTTCTGTAGTAGTATTTGGATATTTTTGACTAATTAACATACTTTTTTTGAGAGATTTATATAGCTTCTGTCATTATAAGGAGACCTTTTCTGAATCAATTGGATATATACAGTATATATATATATATATATATATATATATATGTATATATATATATATATATATATATATATATATATATATATATTATATATATATGTATTGTTGGTTGTTATGTACATATATACTTGTGTGGTGCGGGGGTCTGTTTTTGCTTAGTTTTTCATTTAAGACAGACAGATAGATAGATAGATAGATAGATACCATAATTTTGGTTTTATAAGATGCACTGGATTATAAGACACACCCCAAATTCAGAGATAAAAAAAGTAAAAAAAAAATGGGTCCGTCTTATACTCTGGTGTTGTCTTACCGGAGGGGGGCAGCAGCGGTGGTGGAGCGGGGTCACAGTAGGCAGAGGCTGTGCTGGCAGTGGCAGCCGGTCAGTGCTCGCAGCAGCGGTGGGTCAGTGTGAGTACTGGCAGCGATGGTGGCGGTTCAGTGGTCGCAGCGGCGGCGGGTTAGTGCTGGCAGTGGTTGTGGTCGGTCAGTGCTGGCAGTGGTGGCGATGGGACAGTGCTGGCAGCGGCGGATCAGTGCTGGCAGCAGCGGTGGGTCTGTGCTGGCAGCGGAACCTGCGGTGATAGTGTGGTGGAGCAGGCCGGTGCGGCAAATGTCCCAGGTTCTCTGTTTGCAGTCCAGGCTTCAAAGGAATGGTGCCCAGGGTGTCGCGCACACAGATGGAGCTCTCATCTAACAGCTCCATCTGCGCATACGCTGACTCCAGGCACCATCATTTGAAGCCCGGACCGCAGACAGACCATTTCGGACACCTGCCGCACAGCCATTGCTGTCCGCACAGCTAGCCAGCCGCTCGCATAGAGTGGCAGCCAGCAGGCCGCCTTTCCACCCATACAGAGAGGCAGCAGCTGCCGGCAGCCGGCCGCCTGCACAGAGAGGCTGTTGCCCGCACGCACCGAGAGTCACCTGGCTGCCTGCACATACAGGCACCCGGCCGCCTGCACAGAGAGCCGCATCTACAGCTCCCCGCCAATTGTCCACCTCCTGGTAAGCTGTATTTAGATTTTAAGACGCACCCCTCATTTTCCTTTACATTTTTGGGAGGAAAAGTGCGTCTTAGAATCCGAAAAATACGGTAGATAAATAGATAGATAGATAGATAGATAGATAGATGGATATGCTGTATATGTGCCTTTTCTTTAATGCCATAGTAATTCACAACACTTTTCAACTATTTATAGTGCTGTTCCATTTACATGCTTCACTGCATGGATCTCACATAGACATGTACTATGAACGTATATATATTATGGTCGATAGATCAGCAGCAAAGAATGCAGCCTGGAGAACTCGGCTGAAAATGAACAATAGCTCTCATATACTCTCAGTTAATATCTTCTTCATTCCATTACTTGGATCAGAACGGTTATTCCTTAGAATTCTTCTCAATTAACTCAAGTCTCTCACATACGATATTGTTATTGAATAGAAAATGAAATGGGTATATGGTCAATTAAATAAATGACTTGAGGACATTGAATGGAAAGCACACTTTCTATGACGCTCTACTGGTGCGGTAAAAATGTGTAAGTTATTCAAAGAATCCTATTCTTTGACAAGCATCAGAGTTTTTGATCAATGCTTCTATAAGGTGAAGGGAATGAGATTGAAGCTGAACTAATATTGTAAGTAAATGTCTCATAGATTTTCTGAGAGCTCGGTAAATAGAAGTGGCTGCACCTAGTTTTAGCATCCATATATCTTTGGTTTAAGGTTTTGTGCTTCTATATATAAAACATTTATAATACGCAATGGAAGATTTTTTCGAATAATCTGTTGACAATTGTAAAATAATTTTTTCAATTAGATTTTGTCAACAGCTGAGAAAATATTACCTGTGACGGAGTAAAGTATATTATATGGTATTTGTTGATATCACAAAATGTCATAAATTGATGTACTGTCACGCTCCCCGGGTCCTCGGCTCTCCTTCCCGGGTCCTCGGTTCCGCTCCCCGGGTCCTCACCCCCGCTCCCCGGCTCACCTGCCACGCTCCCCGCTCTCCAGCCTCCGGTGCCCGTCCTTCCCAGGCCCCCTGGTCTCCGATCCCGGCGCCCGACGGCTTCCCAGGCCCTAGCCGGCTCCCCTGCGTCCTCCTCTCAGCTTCCTTCCCTGGCTTCTGGCACCCGGGCGGCGCGCATGCGCATTAGGGCGCGCGCGCGGTCACTGACCCTTTCTTAAAGGGCCAGCGTCCATTAACAGGAAATGAGGCTAAACAGGTACAGGGTATAAAGGGGGTTATTGTCCAAGGGGGCGGGGCCTGATCTTCGTGTTTCCTAAGCTAGGAGTCAGGTCTCCTGGTGTATATGTGTATATACTCACCTATCTCTCTTGTAGAGCCGTGCCTGCCTCGCCATCCAGTCCTGCCGTATCCTGAACCCCGAACGCTGTCCATCTGCCATCCTGACAGTCCGCACCATCTCGGATCCCTGCGGTGACCCGTCATCTCGCTCCAAAGGTTCCGGACCCCGCCTGACATCATCTCGGCTTCCGAACCTGAGCTGCGTCACCCGGACTACCACCCGTGACTCCGTGGTCCCAGGGACTTCTCCGCTATACTCGTGTGCACGGACTGTTCTGCTGTTTATAGTGTTCCAGCTACCGGACTCTTTACTACCATCTAGGAGTTCGGCCCAGTGGATCCACCTCCTGGGTCTGCCCGTCCACCTGGCCGTGACAGTAAGATCAGGCCATGGATCCCGCTGCAGCACTAGCAGCCGTACAGGAGGAACTTCAACGCCAGCGTGAAGTCCAGACCCGCATGCTGCAATTCATGTCTTCTGTGGACGCCCGCCTGAACACGCTACAAACGGCAGTTACGACTTCAACATCCCGGGCTTCCACTAGTCAATCCACGGATCCAGCTCCTGTGGCGACTTCTTCAGATACCACCAGACTTCGGTTGGCTTCACCACCCCGGTACGCCGGAGACCCCAAGACCTGCAGGGGATTCTTAAACCAATGCTCCCTCCATTTCACGCAGCTGCCGCATTTGTTTGCCTCCGACCAAGCCAAGGTCGCCTTCATCATGTCCCATCTAGAGGGTGAGGCACTGGCGTGGATGAACCCCTTGTGGGAGAAGGGGGATCCTGTTACCACGAACATCCAGGACTTCCTGCAGGCATTCCGTGGTACTTTTGATGAGCCCGGACGCGCCTCCGCGTCTGCTTCGTCTCTTCTCCGGTTACGTCAGGGGACTCTGACGGTGGGGCAATACGCGATCCGGTTCCGCACCCTGGCCTCAGAACTCGGGTGGAACAACGAGGCCCTAACCGCCGCCTTCTGGGAAGGACTCTCAGGGCGAATTAAAGACGAGCTGGCGGGTCGTGACGTACCGACCACCCTGGATGCCCTGATTGCCCTAGCGACTCGAGTGGACATTCGCTTTCAGGAGCGATCCAAGGAAGTGTCCCGTGAGAGACGTCCAGTACGGCATTCCTCTCCTCCGCAGAAACCCTCCGTACTTCAGTCATCGACAGCTGGGGCTCCCGTCCACGAGCCCATGCAGATCGACCGAGTGCGTCAGTCTGAACAACGTCGAGCAGAGCGGCTCGCCAAGGGTCTCTGCTTTTACTGCGGTGAGGGCACACACCTGCTACGCTCCTGTCCAGAGAGGCCGGGAAACTCCAAAGCCTAGGGTTGGTAGGAGAGGCCACCCTAGGTGCTGGGACTCTCTCTGACCCGGTTACATGGACAGTGCAAGTGACAACGGGAGAGACGCGGTTCACGGCTGATGCCTACCTCGATTCCGGGGCAGCAGGCAATTTCATCCAGCAGGCCACGGTGGACAAGTACCGGGTGCCTGTTATTCCTCTCGACAAGCCCCTAGTGATTGCCTCGGTGGATGGGAGACCCCTCTCTGACACCATCTCCTGGGTCACCAGGCCGGTCGAACTGCGTATCGGTGCCCTTCACACCGAGAACATCGCTTTCTACGTTCTCCCACACATGTCCCACCAGATCCTGCTGGGACTTCCATGGTTGCGGACACACGAACCATCAGTTATCTGGGGCACTGGCGAAATCACCCGATGGGGCTCTTCGTGTCATGAGAGGTGCCTAAAGTCCATACAACCCATCCGACGACCTCCGGTTCCAGAGAACCTACTGGGGCTGCCCTCGGCCTATTGGTCCTTTGCAGATGTCTTTGATAAAAAGGAATCCGAGGTACTGCCGCCACATCGTCCATACGATTGTGCCATCGACCTGCTCCCAGGAACAACACCACCACGAGGACGCATATATCCTTTATCTCCAGCCGAAACAAGGGCCATGTCTGCTTACATCTCAGAGAGCCTGGCAAGGGGGTTCATTCGGAGATCCTCCTCTCCTGCTGGAGCAGGTTTCTTCTTTGTCAAGAAGAAAGAGGGCGACTTACGCCCATGCATAGACTACCGGGGTCTGAATCAAATCACCGTAAAAAACAAGTACCCTCTGCCGCTCATTCCCGAATTGTTTGACCGGCTTAGAGGAGCTCGTGTGTTCACCAAGCTGGATCTTCGGGGTGCTTACAATCTGGTACGCATCCGTTCTGGTGACGAATGGAAAACCGCGTTCAATACGCGCGATGGACATTATGAATACTGCGTGATGCCCTTCGGCCTGTGTAACGCTCCTGCCGTCTTTCAAGAACTGGTGAACGACGTGTTCCGGGACCTTCTCTACATCTGTGTGGTAGTGTATCTAGATGACATCCTTGTCTTCTCTCCGGACCTCCAAACCCATAGAGAAAACGTACAGCTGGTTCTACAAAGACTGAGAGAGAATCGTCTGTACGCAAAGTATGAGAAGTGTGTCTTTGAGCAGTCTTCTCTCCCCTTTCTGGGGTACATCATCTCTGATACTGGACTGCAGATGGATCCCAAGAAGGTCTCCGCCATTCTCAACTGGCCTCCTCCTTCTGGACTGAAGGCAATCCAACGCTTCCTGGGATTCGCCAACTACTACCGCCAGTTTATCCCTCACTTCTCTGCCTTGACTGCTCCTCTCTCCGCTTTGACTAAGAAGGAGGCTAATCCAAAGGACTGGTCACCTGCGGCTGACGCCGCGTTTGGCTCTCTGAAGCGGGCTTTTGCTTCCTCTCCTGTACTCCACCGTCCGGAGTTAAACCGCCAGTTCACCTTGGAGGTGGATGCCTCCTCCTCAGGAGCCGGAGCAGTGCTCATGCAAAAGTCCTCCTCCGGGAAGATGGTGACTTGCGGATTCTTCTCCAAGGGCTTCTCAGCGCCTGAACGCAACTACACCATCGGTGACCGAGAGCTCTTGGCAGTCAAACTGGCTTTGGAGGAATGGCGCTACCTCCTGGAAGGTGCAGTATACCCCGTGATTATTTACACGGACCACAAGAACTTGGAATACCTACGGTCCGCTCAGCGTCTGAACCCACGGCAAGCCAGGTGGTCCCTATTCTTTGCCAGGTTTGATTTCCAGCTTCATTTTCGACCCGCGGACAAGAATGTACGCACTGATGCCTTGTCCAGGTCTTTCATGCCCATGGAGCAGGAGGAAGAGACTACCCAACCCATCATTTGTCCTAGTAAAATCATTCCGGTGGCCCCTGTCACCCTGGCCCAGATACCGCCCGGGAAGACCTATGTCTCCGAGGTAGACAGGGAAAAAGTGTTACACTGGGGTCATGCCTCGAAAACAGCCGGTCATGCTGGTCAGAAGAGAACATGGGGTGCGATTGTACGTCATTATTGGTGGCCATCCCTTCGCACGGACGTCGCTGCTTTTGTATCCGCCTGTTCCTCTTGTGCCAGGAACAAGACGCCCAAACACCTCCCATATGGCCGTCTTCTGCCTCTGCCGATACCCTCAGTTCCGTGGCAACACATAGCAATGGACTTTATTACGGACTTGCCATTGTCCTCCGGACACACAGTCATATGGGTCGTGGTGGACCGGTTCTCTAAAATGGCCCATTTCGTCCCTATGGCTGGACTGCCCTCTGCTCAGGAACTCGCGGACGCCTATATACAACACATCTTCCGCTTGCATGGCTTTCCATTACACATCGTATCCGACAGAGGAACTCAGTTCACCTCCCGCTTCTGGAGGGCTCTCTGTAAACATCTGGGAGTGACTCTGGACTTTTCATCTGCTTACCATCCTCAGTCTAATGGCCAAGTGGAGAGGGTCAATCAAATCTTGACCTCTTTCTTACGTCACTATGTGAACGCCCATCACGACGACTGGTCCGCTCTTCTTCCTTGGGCTGAATTCTCCCACAACCACCACATCAGTGAGTCGTCCTCCAGCTCTCCCTTCCATGTCGTTTACGGACTTCAGCCTTCCATCCCATTGCCTGTATCCCCTTCTTCGGATGTCCCTGCTGCAGATACAGTAGCCCGTGACTTTGCTACCATTTGGGACTCTGTCAAAGCGTCCCTTGGGCGTGCTTCCCTGCGGATGAAAAGACACGCAGACAAGAAACGTCTGGACCCTCCGTGTTTCTCTCCTGGAGATCTCGTCTGGCTTGCTTCCCAGTACGTCCGCCTGAAGATACCATCATACAAGCTGGGTCCTCGCTACATTGGGCCGTTTAAAGTCCTCCACAAGATCAATGAGGTCTCCTACAAGCTACAGCTCCCGGCCACGATGAGGATACCCAACTCATTCCACGTCTCCCTGCTCAAGCCGGTTGTCCTTGGTCCCTTCTCCGCTGCTGCCAGTCCGGCTCCTCCACCTATTGCCGATGACGACATCTATGCGGTAAGGGATATCGTGGCCATGAAGACCGTACGAGGTCGATAGTTCTTCCTGGTGGACTGGGAAGGGTATGGTCCTGAGGATAGGTCCTGGGAGCCCAGGGAGAACGTGGGCACTCCTCTGATCCGTGCCTTCATGTCCCGGTTGCGGGGAGGGGGGCGTGGGGGGGGGGGGTACTGTCACGCTCCCCGGGTCCTCGGCTCTCCTTCCCGGGTCCTCGGTTCCGCTCCCCGGGTCCTCACCCCCGCTCCCCGGCTCACCTGCCACGCTCCCCGCTCTCCAGCCTCCGGTGCCCGTCCTTCCCAGGCCCCCTGGTCTCCGATCCCGGCGCCCGACGGCTTCCCAGGCCCTAGCCGGCTCCCCTGCATCCTCCTCTCAGCTTCCTTCCCTGGCTTCTGGCACCCGGGCGGCGCGCATGCGCATTAGGGCGCGCGCGCGGTCACTGACCCTTTCTTAAAGGGCCAGCGTCCATTAACAGGAAATGAGGCTAAACAGGTACAGGGTATAAAGGGGGTTATTGTCCAAGGGGGCGGGGCCTGATCTTCGTGTTTCCTAAGCTAGGAGTCAGGTCTCCTGGTGTATATGTGTATATACTCACCTATCTCTCTTGTAGAGCCGTGCCTGCCTCGCCATCCAGTCCTGCCGTATCCTGAACCCCGAACGCTGTCCATCTGCCATCCTGACAGTCCGCACCATCTCGGATCCCTGCGGTGACCCGTCATCTCGCTCCAAAGGTTCCGGACCCCGCCTGACATCATCTCGGCTTCCGAACCTGAGCTGCGTCACCCGGACTACCACCCGTGACTCCGTGGTCCCAGGGACTTCTCCGCTATACTCGTGTGCACGGACTGTTCTGCTGTTTATAGTGTTCCAGCTACCGGACTCTTTACTACCATCTAGGAGTTCGGCCCAGTGGATCCACCTCCTGGGTCTGCCCGTCCACCTGGCCGTGACATGTACATAGCGCTGCGGTACTAGGTGAGGCATTAAATATACAGTAAAAGGGTATAAAAAGAGTATAAAGATGTATTGAACCTTCATCCAAAAAAGCTACACTAAAGGCTGCTTTACACGGTACGACCGATTGTGCAATTTCACAATCGATCGTTCCCGCCCCCGTCCTTTTTGCATCACGGGCAAATCGCTGCCCGTGGCGCTCAAAGTCTGTAACCTCCCGTCACACATACTTACCCCCCGTCCGACCTCGCTGTGGGCGGCGAACATCCACTTCCTGGAGTAGGCGGGACGTTCGGCGTCACAGCGACGTCACACGGTCGCCGGCCAATAGAAGCGGAGGGGTGGAGATGAGCGGGATGTAAACATCCCGCCCACCTCCTTCCTTCCACATAGTCGGCGAGAGCCGCGGGTCGCAGGTAAGCGATGTTCATCGTTCCCGGGGTGTCACACGGAGCGGCGTGTGCTACACCGGGAACGATGAACAATTAAATTAAACGATATTATGAAACCTATCGAGCAGTACACAACTCACGATTTGTGAGTGATACTGCGTCGCTAGGATGTGTCACAAAAACCATGACCCCGACGATCTATCGCACGATAGATCTTCTGGTGTAAAGCAGCCTTAAGTGTACCATTGTGTTGTGTGCTATAGGCACTATATTTTGTTGCCTTTATACTCCATACTATGTTATCTTATGAAGGATACCACCATAACACAGACAAATAAACTCCAAAACTTAAAACCGAATGCCAGAATTTGAAATTATAAGCACATCAAGACACACTAGGGCCCAATAAAGTTTATAGGCCGCTTTACACGCTGCGATATCATTACCGATATTGTTAGCGTGCATACCCACCGCCGTCAGTTGTGCGTCATGGGCAAATCGCTGCCCGTTGCGCACAACATCGCTAACACCCGTCACACTACTTACCTGCCTAGCGACGTTGCTGTTGCCGGCGAACCGCTTCCTTTCTAAGGGGGCGGTTCGTTCAGCGTCACAACGACGTCACTAAGCAGCCGCCCAATAGAAGCGGAGGGGTGGAGATGAGCGGGACAAACATTCCGCCCACCTCCTTCCTTCCTCATTACGTCCGGCTGCAGGTACGAGGTTGTTTCTCATTCCTGCAGCGTCACACATAGCGATGTGTGCTGCCACAGGAACGACGAGCAACCTGCTACAGCAACGATATTTGGGAAACGAGCAATGATAAGTTAAGTAATTTGCTCGGTAACGGTTGTTCGTGCGTTTCACACGCAACGACGTCGCTAACGAGGCCAGATGTGCATCACGAATTCCGTGACCCCAACGACATCGCGTTAGTGATGCTGTTGCGTGTAAAGTGTCCTTATAGTTGTGTTTCATCAAACGGCCTAGAAAATTGCTAATTTCTTTGCACAACACAAGGTTGCAGTAAATTTTGAGACTTTTGGCATTTTCACACCTATTTTAGCCCATTCCTCCAAAAAGAGGCAGAGCATTAGTGGGTTGGGGCATTGCGATGCTCATTCATCAAATTCATGACCAGCTGTGGCACATATTTTGCCAAAAATCTTTCTCCAGTCACTGACTATAGTAAAACATGTGCCAAATGCCGCTTAATGGATCAGATGTGTCTGACTCAAGCACACCTCCTATTGATCAATTGGGGTCTATAAGTTCAATGTTGCTGTTCCACACACATAATCAGCACTTGGTGTTGAGAGGGTTGGATAACTAAGGTTTAAGTCCAGAACTCATATTGTAAGTGTGGCGCCCTGGCCTAGGTCGTCACAGATAACACATAAACACCCCACCCCATCAGACAGGGACAACAGCCAAGCAAAAATCCTTGTTGCCTCCCCCCAGTGTCTGATGTCCACACCAGGTGGGACGGAGCTAAGTGGTTGGCCCCACCCACCGAGGAGTTCACCGGCCTGGAGGCGGGAAAAGTGACAGAACAGAGTTTGGAGTTTGAAGTGAGAGGAGTGAACACTTGGGTGTCTGGGTTTGTGGCCCAGGCACTGACAGCAAGGTTGGCAGACGGTGGTGGCCGTCTGCAGGAGTGGTGGAGCAACGCGGAACCATAGGACCGGGGACGGGTGATGGCCCGCCAGTACCGACCAGGGAGCGAAGTGAAGCCAGCACACACAGGCAGGGCCATCGGACCCCGACCAGGCTTGGAGCCGCCGACAATAGTCAGATCCGAATGTGACTGGAACCCCAGGGTTTTCACAACAGCAAAAGTCCCGATTGAAGGCAACAGCCCACACCGTGAGGGTATATAGCTACCGCCTAAGGCTAGAGACCCAAGGGCCAGCGTCTGCGGGCAAATGGGCTCCTCCGGTACCCATACACCGGGGAGTGGACTACCGTTGGGAATCCATAGTAGTCAGAAAGAGAACATTAAGGTGCAGGGAAAGACAGCCGCCATCACCTGTCCGGGGAGAAGCACTGCAGCCGGCTGCGGGACCCGTCCATCCAGCCGTTTGGTTTACCAAGGACTTTGTACCTTTCTTGCTGAGTGAGTACACCCATGCCATCCGGCACCGCGCCGTGCTGTCCCTGCAACCCTGCACCTCACTGATCCTGCCTCCCCATCACAACATCACCGGGCCCCGGGACCACCGACCCCTACCCACGGAGGGGGAAAACAACATCCCAGCTGCTCCCTACGATTAAGTACATATCATTTGATTTATTTCTAAAAAGCATTCTAGTTTGAAAAAACATATGACATTTCGATCTTTACATACAGACCTTCTTTAGATACAGATCGGAGATCTGGAAATACAGTAGTACTAAATGGCTACACATCGAACTGGAGGAAAGTCAAAAGTGGGGTACCACAATGCTCTGTCCTTGGCCCTGTACTGTTACATATCTTTCTAAATGACCTGAACAACAAAATTATTGAAGAACTCATAAAATTTACAGATGATACAGAGATAGGAGGAGTGGGCAACACTAGAGAGGAAAGAAAGTGTATTCAAAGGGATCTAGACACACTCGAACAATGGGCTGAGGAGAACAGAATGGTGTTTAACAGGGACAAAGTCCTACATCTGGGTAAAAGAAATGTGAAAAGCATATATAGTATGGGAGGAATAGAACTAGGAATAGCACTGGGGAAAAGAACTTGGGCATAAAAGTAGATCAATGATTAAAGATTCAACACAAGCCAACAGTTTGGTGCTGCAGCTAAAAAGCCCAACAAAATTCTGTTATGTATCAAGACAAGCATTGAATCTAGATCAAGAGAGGTCATTTTTCTGCTGTATTCAACTACAAAAACATGTCTGACTGCCGTGCTTGCCACAAAGTATTAAGTCTTGATTACCAAAGGGATCAAATACTAATTTCTCTCTGCAAAATGCAAATAAATTTATATAATTTATACAATGTGATTTTCTGGATTTATTTTTGATATTCTCTCACTGTTAAAATTAACCTATCCTTAAAATTATAGACTGTTCATGTCTTTGTCATTGGGCAAACTTACAAAATCAGCAAGGGATCAAATAATTATTTTCTTGACTGTAAGTTAGGTGTCAATTTTCTGTATCAAGATATTTAGCTGCATTGTGGTATATCTGTCAAGTAAAAAAATCTACATCTGCATATCAATAGGGTTTCAAACAAATTTTACTCCTACACTGACAGCTTTCAAAGTATCTACAAAAAGGAGGGACATGACTCAAAGACGTGATAAAGCTGATAAACCATGTCACAAAAGATTCCCTTTGTTTTTCCTCAGTAAATTGTGTTTGTAGCATAGTTATGAAGTTAATTACAGAAAATAGATATGTCTAACAAGATTTTTTAGCTTTGACAAATCTTAGCAGTGGATTTTTTTGGCATTTATTTGCTTCCTAAATGTAAAATTGGGAACATTTCTAAACAGTATTTTCTAAACAGATTCCGACCTTTTGCTTCTGTAGAATGTGTGTACAGTAAATCTTTCACCTAGCTTGCCAGTCTGCAAAATCTGAGTAAAATTCGAGCTCTGGTCCTGAATCTGGCAGCTTTGTCTGCTCTTTCCCTTCCTTTACTTTGGATCAGAGATAGCAGTAGGGAGCTGTGAGGGGGATGTACATAGATCAAAGCGGAAAATGGATTTAGCTGTTCAAGTTATTAACCACAGCTGCTCATTCAAGTCGTGTATTAGGAAGAAAGCACATGATCCTTCATAAGCTATAGTTTGGGAAATCACTGCAGGAATGAATATGTGCTAATACATGAGAGATACTAATGGCTATGGAACGGTTGACACACATTCCAAATATAATACTGGGAGAAAAATCCTAAACTAGATTCAGATTATTAACATCATATCAGTGGGTATAAAAGTGCTGATTGCAGCCTAAAACATAGTGCTATTTATTTTATATCTCAATTTTAGTCATAAACATATGTAAAATTATTTTTTCCCAGCCAAAATCAGACAAGCTTTCTATGATGGGACCCTAGGTGTGACTAAAATGTATTAAACATACCTCACCCAAGCTAAAAGTTTAAAGGAAACCTGTCAAGTCCAATATGCACCCAGAACCATGAGCAACTCTGAGTGCATATTTCTAAAACTGTCCCTGTATCTAGTATCTAGTAGCATACATAAAGAGATCTTTAGAAAAAGTATTTCTAAAGATCCTTTATGATATGCTAATCAGCGCAGGGACTAGTTGCAAGGGCGTTAGTTCCCCTGACTTGTCCGCCGTTTTAGCATGTTAGTACGCCCACGGAGGCGTGCTAACATGAAATTCAATGCCCATTGCCCAGCGCTATTAGCGGTAATGTGTGTACTGCATACCTGTGTACATTGTAACCACCTCAGACGCTGGGTTTAGGCTCAGTGCGTATAATCAGAAGTCCCGACACTTACGGTCATGCGCACTATGAAGCCGGGTGTATGCATCCCAGCTTCAGAGAGCTCTAGTGTGCAACTGGCATTGAGTAGCATGTTAGCATACCCCTGTAGGTGTGCTAACATGCTGAGAGGGTGGACTAGTCGGGGAATGTAAAGCAATTACGACTAGTCCCCGTGCTCATTAGCATATCATAAAGGATCTTTAGAAATAATTTTTCTAAAGATCTCTTTATGTATGCTACTAGATACAGGGACAGTTAGGCAGGGATTAGACATGTGTACCCAGAATTGCTTGTGGTTCTGGGTGCATATTGGACCTGACAGGTTCCATTTAAAAATGTATCTCCCATCAGAGAAAGGTCATCTTGCCTTGGCTAGTGGGCACATGTGAATTTGTGCTAATGTATTTTCATAAGTACATTCTATGCAGCGGTAATGCAGTCTAAATTTCACATATTCAATGTTTGAAAACATAGTGTACTATTGCATCCTTTGGTTTGAATATAATGAAATTATAGCAGCTTGCACCTGATCACATTTGCTTTATTCTGTTCAGAGACAATGGTCACTTTTTTCTATTTTTATCTTATATTTTAAGATAGAAATTACTGTAAATTATGATGAAGACACTCATTTGATTCATTGTATGGCTGGCTAATATGCAATATGTAGTAACCAAGTGTAGTTTGAATATATGCTTTTTAAAGGAAGTCCAAATTATTTAACGAAATACCTTCAAGAACAGGTGACAGGTAACTCCCAAAAATTCAAATTTACCAGCTATGCCAATTTTATCCAAGCCTCTAAGTGCCTGGAAAATACTTATATACAGTTTTCTGATCACTCCTATGACTGTGCTGAACCTTTTTAGCGGCAGAGGGGTATTAAACCACCATTGTTTGCAGTGTGTGAACAATGCAAAATGGTATTGTTAAGGGGCTGTTTCTGCAGTATATCACAGAGCAATCAATTCACAGACACACTGACTCTGCAGGATCAGCACTTCTCAATCACTTAAATCTTTGTACAACCCCTGGCAAAAACTATGGACTCACCTGGCTCTGAGGATGTTAATTCAATTGTTTTCTTTTGTTTTAAAAAAAAAAGCAGATCCCAGACATGGCACAAAACTAAAGTCATTTCAAATGTCCTCTTTCTGGCTTCAGGAAACACTAAAAAAAATCATGAAAACATAATGAGCTAGCCAGTAACGGTTACTTTTCAAGACCAAACAGGGGGAAAAATTATGGAATCACTCAATTTTGAGGAAAAAATTATGGAATCACCCTGTATATTTTCATTCTCAAAACTAATACCTGCATCAAATAAGATCTGCTCATTAGTCTGCATCTAAAAAGGAGTGATCACACCTTGGAGAGCTGTTGCATCAAGTGGACTGACATGAATCATGGCTCCAACACGAGAGATATCAATTGAAACAAAGGAGAGGATTATCAAACTCTTAAAAGAGGGTAAATCATCACGCAATGTTGCAAAAGATGTTGGTTGTTCACAGTCAGCTGTGTCTAAAATCTGGACCAAATACAACCAACGTGGGAACATTGTTGAAGGCAAACATGCTGGTAGAACAAGGAAGACATCAAAGTGTCAAGACAGGAAACTTAAAGCAATATATCTCCAAAACAGGAAATGCACAACAAAACAAATGAGGAACGAATGGGAGGAAACTGGAGTCAATGTCTGTAAGAAACCGCCTAAAGGAAATGGGATTTACATACAGAAGAGCTAAAAATAAAAATATGACTGCCTGAAGAGAACATGTTAATTTCCACAGTCATTGATGATATGGGGCTGCATGTCAGGTAAAGGCACTCGGGAGATGGCTGTCATGACATCTTCAATAAATGCCCAAGTTTATATTGAAATTTTGGACACTTTTCTTATCCCTTCAATTGAAAAGATGTTTGGGGATGATGAAATCATTTATCAAAATGATAATTCATCCTGCCATAGAGCAAAAACTGTGAAAACATTCCTTGAAAGAAGACACATGAGGTCAAATAGTCCGGATCTCAATCCAATTGAAAATCTTTGGTGGAAGTTGAAGAAAATGGTCCATGACAAGGCTCCAACCTGCAAAGCTGATCTGGCAACAGCAATCAGAGAAAGTTGGGGCCAGATTGATGAAGAGTACTGTTTGTCACTCATTAAGTCCATGCCTCAGAGACTGCAAGCTGTTATTGAAGCCAGACGTGGTGCAACAAAATACTAGTGATGTATTGGAGTGTTCTTTTGTTTGTTTTTTTTCATGATTCCATAATTTTTTCTCATAATTCCGTGATTCCATAATTTTTCCCCCTGTTTGGTCTTGAAAAGTAACCGTTACTGGTAGCATGTTATGTTTTCATGATTCTTTTTTAGTGTTTCCTAAAGCCAGAAAGTTGACATTTGAAATGACTTTAGTTTTATACCATGTCTGTGATCTGTTTTTTTTTTAAACAAAAGTAAACAATTGAATGAACATCCTCAGAGCCAGGTGATTCCAAAACATTTGCTAGGGGTTGTATTATTATTCACAAAGTGAGACTTCCCACTTACAATGTTCTTTAGTGCTGCAATAGTATACCATAATTAGATTTAGGCTTTTTTTCTGTCCGAATATGAAATGAACTGTGTGTTCTGGTCTCCTATCCCTAGGATGCAAAATTTGAAAATTACCAGTGCTTTTATTGCCAATGTTATAGTCCCCCTTATTGGTTGTACTAGATCATGTAGTGTCATAACTGTAAGGTATAAAGGGGAGGCCGTGCCTGATGTCATGTGCATGTCATGTGCCTGATGTCTGCAATTTTCAGGAAATTCGACTTGAAGTCCAATCACAACAGATTGATCTGTTCATCTCCACTACCCAGTCAATGGATGTATGTATTACAACAATTTGATAAATTATTTGATTATATCAGCTTTTCAGAAATGCTGAGATTTTTGCTCGGCAATGAGGCAGAACTTTTGCTTACTTGCAATCACAGTATAAGAGATGAACATGGATTCCGCAGACAGAAGACACAAAATGCAATAACTTGGCAGAAACAACACACTGAAAATTACCTTCAACCCTTTTTTTGTTAATGCCAAGTGCACAGAAGTCAGAACATTAAAAATCAGAGTGTAATCTTTTCTATGACATTGATTTGTATCACACTCTTCTTTTCTCGTCCTCATCTTATTTCTTTGTTTGAGATTGCTTTCATTGCGTTGTACATTTTTCTGTGCAATAACCAGAACACAAAATTCGTTTCTATATCACTGATGTCTGAGCAGGAGAAAAAGAGTTCTGCTAAGCACATTATTCTGGATATAAAAATTCCAATCCACATGAAATTTCATACCGTAAATGTTTTACTCTGACAGGATTAACAAACAAGACAGTTTGCAGATGTTGAGCCTAGACAGAAGAATGCTTCCATCTTGGAAGTACAAGTATTGTTGAATGTTTCCAAAAGCGATTACACTCACCTAATTATTGCGCTGTGCCATATGTCGCTATGAGATTTTTATGCTCTTACATTCCTTAGATGTCATAATTGATGTATGGGATGTTTTAGGCTTAATTTTATGAACACAAATATGTTACAAGTTTGGAAATAATACATATTTCTGAAAGTCTTGTTTGGAGTGAAATACCGTGGAAGGGAGCAGCGGTAATCTTACAGATATGCAGAGAAGTGTTTGATTTGCATTTTCACTGATGCCAAGAAAAGCTTGGCAAACTACAGACGGGCTTATCTGGCAGTTTTAGCGATACACCTCATCTGCTTACCATACATCACCATTCTTTGTGACCCCTTAACTTTGCCCGTTCTTTTTGTTATATTTATGACAAAGATTCTACTGGCAGGGAAATGGACCGATCGTAACCATGTGCTGCCATCTGCACAGATAACAGGACCACTGATTTTCTTGTACTAGCAGCCAGTTTTTACACTGTGTAATTCTAAGCATTATGAATCTCTCAGCACACAGCAATGCACTGGACCTGGACTTGTTTGGGACTTTCTAGAGTTTTTGAGTTTAAAATAACCCTTATGTATATCAAAGGCTATGTAAGAAATAATACCCATTTACATGTGAGAATGTTAATATATAGGTGATAATCATTCTCTAATGCATAAAATGATTAGCATTCAAAGCTGGAATTTTACATCCACACAATTATACAAATACATTTGTGCTTTAACACCTACCGATACGTCATGTTTTTTGGTGGCTTCCTGCAAATCGACATACTGGTATGTCATGTGGCAAAATGATCAAAAAACTTGGTGATCAGGTGAAGATAGCTGCTGTCCCTCAAAGTAGACCATCTTCTCTCATCACCCAAGGGTCATCGCCCCATCCCCGCATCAGCGATCACTGCGATTAGCCAGTAAAATCTGACCGGTCAATCACAGCAATAGTACATTTGAAGTCCTGATTTGATACCATATTCCCAATCATGATTGGTGCTGCTTCTCAGCACCAATTACACGTCATGTTCTAGAACCCCACCTGACTCCTCTACCTGCAAGCTCCAGTATGGTAGCAATAATGCGACTATCCGATGAACTGGCAGCGACACCAAGTCATGTGCCGCTCACTGCTCTTCCTGCCTCTATTCCAGTGAAGTATGTGGTGCTGAGAGGTCCTGTGCTATGGTGCTGCTCATTTTACCTGCGATCTGCCTGATGGGACTTGTGGTTCTTCCACAAGAATCATTCTGCTCTTCTGATCTTTCTACGCTCCTGCTGTACTGTTTTACAGCTGAAGACTGCTGATCTCTGACTTGATCCCTGCCTTTGACCCAAGCCCTGATCCCTAATTCCACCCTCCCCATCCCTAATTCCCCATCCTTTCCCCATGTGTCACATTTGACATATGCCACCATGATGCACCCTACACATTTTAGATGTGCAACCCTGATGTACTCTACACATTTTACATATGCCACCCTGATGTATTCTGCACAACATATGCCACCACATTCCAAATTCACATAGTAGTAAAATACACCCCTAAATCAATTGCTAAGTTGCATCCTTTATGGGAGGTTTCTATTGTGTTTTGTATCTCATTGAAAAACAATTCCATCAACGTCTGTTCTCCAAAACATTGCTCCTTCCTTTTAGAGCTCCCTATGGTGCCCAGATGTTTGCTACCACATATGAGGTGTCGGTGTACTCAGGAGAAATTTGAAAATAAAATTTGGGTGTCCATTTCCTCATGCTACCTTTGTGAAAATAAAATAATTTGGGGCTCAAGAAACATTTTTGTGTGGGAAAAATAAGTTTTTTCATTTTTACGGTTCAACGTTGTAAAATTCTGTGAAGCACCTCGGGGTTGAAGGTGCTTACCACACATCTAGTTAGAGTCCTTGAGGGATACAGTTTCTCAAATAGGGTCAATTGTTGGGATTTACACTATTTAGGCACATCAGAGGCTTTCCAAACACAACATGGCACCCACAGACCATTCTATAAAAGTCTATACTTCAAAACCTCACTCATTCCTTTTGGATCTTGGCAGTGTGTCCAAACAGACGTTTCTCACCTCATTGGGGTATCTGCATACTCAGGAGAAATTGCACACAAAAAAATGGGGACATTTTCTCTTGCTACCCTTGTGAAAATTAAATATTTTCACAAGGGTTCAAGGGTTTAAGGGGGCTCAAGCAACATTTTTGAGGGAAAAGGTTTTTTTTTTCATTTTCACAGTTCAACATTGAAAAATGTTTTGAACTACCTGGGGCTTCAAGGTGCTCACTAGACATCTAGACAAATTTCTTGATGTAGTTTCCAAAATTAGGTCAATTCTGGGGGTTTTCCACTGTCACATTAGGGTCTCTCCAAATACAACATGTCATCCACTAACAATTCAAATCAATTTTAGATTCCAAAAACAAAATGTGCTCTTTCCCTTCCAAGCCCTGCTCTGTGCCAAAACAATAGTTTTCCACCACATATAGAGGGTATCCGCGCACTCGATAGAAATTTCACAACAAATTTTATGTGTATTTTTTCCTGTTACTCCTGTGAAAACAAAATTGGAACTAAAACAACATTTTTGTGCTTACCAAACATCTAAATAAATCCCTTGAGGGGTCTAGTTTCTAAAATGGGGTTACTTGGGGGAGTTCCACTGTTAAAGCACATCAGGGTCTCTCCAAATTTGACATGGCATCCAGTAACAATTCCAGATAATTTTGTGTTCCAAAAGTCAAATGGCGGTCTTTCCCTTCCATGCCCTGCCTTACGCCCAAACAGTAGTTTTCCACCAGATATGGGGTATCTGTATACTCAGGAGAGATTGCATAACAAACTTTATGGTTATCCTTGTGAAAATGCCAAATTTGGGAATAAAGTAACATTTTTGTGGGAAAAAGTAACATTTCCTTTTTTCCTTCCACATTGCTGTAGTTCCTGTTAACACCTGAAGGGTTAATTAACTTCTTGGATGTGGTTTTGGGCATCGTCAGCAGTGAAGGTTTTAAAATGAGGTAACTTTTAGGTATTTTCTGTCTCATGGGTCTCTGAAACTAACTTTAAATGTGACATGGTCCCTAAAAAACTGGTTTTGTAAATTTTTTGGGAAAAAATGAGAAATGGCTGATAAACTTTTAACACTTCTAACTTTATAACAAATAAAGTTTCAAAACTGGTGCTGATGTAAAGTAGACATTTGTTAAATGTTATTTATTAATTATTTTGTGTGACAATCTCTGGTTTAATAGCATAAAATTGCAAAATTTTCAAAAATGTTTGCCATATTTATAATATTTTCTTAAATAAATCTAAAAAAAATTACTAAATTTACCGCTAACATGAAGAACAGTATGTCCCTAAAAATCATTCTCAGAATCACCTGGATCGGTTGAAGCGTTCCAGAGTTATTACCTCACAAAGTGACACTTGTCAAAACTGAAAAAAAATTGGCCTGGTCAGAAAGGTGAAAACAGGCTCGAGAGTGTAAGGGTTAATTTGATGATCTGTGTCATCTGTGACTCCACATATAGATGGACCCTTGGGTTCCATACATTAAGACTAGTTCAATGTCTATGTGACCCTTACTTTACTTATAATTATGCATTAGAATGTTATCCAGAGCAAAAAAGCTGGTGTGTGACCATTTTTGCCAGGTGTAAGCAATACAGGTACATAATGTTATACAAGGTAGACAAAATCAATATACAATGCAAACAGATTGTGAAAAAAGTATATGTGACTTATTTTCTTAAGTAAGTCCGCGATGAGGCACAGAAAAGAAAGACTTAAGATTTAAAAATAAATAGTTGTATCTAATATATAAAGCTGAATGTGTGTATGTATGTGTGTATGTGTGTATGTCCAGGATTGGCATCCGCACCGTCGAAGCTACAGCCACAAAATTTTGCACACTCGCACTTTTGGACCCCGAGAGCGTCATAGGCTATGTTTTGAGGGGAAATTTTAACCCCGCTCTTTACAGTTATTCACCAAAAAAACTGCCTCCATTAAAGCAAATGGAGCTGGGAGCCACAGTGCAGCCAGAACTTCAGACGAATGCGCAGCCACGCCCTTATATGGAATGTTGGCGTGTCACAATGCAGCCAGGGAAATAAACAGACAGGGAAAGAGGCAGACACAAAGAGACAGACACAGACAAAGAGACTGACAGGGAAAGAGACAGACAGGGAAAGAGAGACAGGTTAAGAGACAGACAGACAGGTAAAGAAACAGACACAGACAAAGAGACAGACACAGGTAAACAGACAGACAGGGAAAGAGAGGGAAAGAGACAGACAGGGTAAAAGACAGACAGGGAAAGTGACAGAGATAGATAGACAGACAAGGAAAGAGATAGATTATATGGAATGTTGGCGTGTCCCAATGCAGCTAGGGAAAGAGACAGACTGACAGGGAAAGAGACAGACAGGGAGAGAGAGGGGAAGAGAGGGACAGGTTAAGAGACAGGCACTGACAAAGAGACAGACACAGGGAAACAGACAGACGGAAAGAGACAGACAGGGTAAAAGACAGATAGGGAAAGTGACAGAGATAGATAGACAAAGAAAGAGATTGAGACAGACTGAGAAAGAGACAGAAAAAGTCAGAGACAGACGGTGAAAGAGACAGACAGACAAAGAGAGAGAGAGACAGGGAAAGAGACGGACAGACAAAGATAGAGAGAGAGATATATACAGAGGGGGAGACAGACAGAGAATGGGAGAGAAACAGAGAGACAGTTACTATCCCGGGCGTTAATATATTCTATTTATACATTCTATCCCGGGAATGTTAATACATTCTATTTTGTTAACAGCAACTATTAACCCAGGTGAAGCCGGGTAGTACAGCTAGTTTTATATAGAATAAAAATGAATGACAAAAGTTCATTGTATGATGGTTAGGTTACAGAAAAGGAAAATAATAGTATTGTTCTTTAGCTTACGTGAAGACTTGTTTAAAGATTATAATAAATAATAGTTAATCTTTCTACTAAATCTGTAGAAGGTTTGGTAGTTATTCCATCTTTCCTTGCTTCCTGAATGGATTAGGCCATGCTATAGGCCTTGGAAATATCCTCTATTAGGCTATGTGCCCATTGGAGTTTGTGTACCGTCCCGCGGGCTCGGCTGCGACCCCCGAGCCGCTCGGATCTGTGCTCATACTGCAGGTGGTGGCTCAAGCCTCTCACGGACCCGGGGGTCACGTCGCTCTGCAAGGGAGTAGCCGCTACACGTGGGGATTTGAGTGTTTGGTTTGGGATGATAGTTCGTGACGCCACCCACGGGTTGTGGTGATTATGGACACCACCGCTGCAGTGAAGGTATGGGGGCTCCCGGGAGCGATGTAATGGTGCCGCTAGGTGTTGACCCCTCCGTGGGTAGGGGCTGTTGGTCCCGGAGCCCGGTAGGCGAGGGCCGGGGTGCAGGGTCAAGTGTGCGGTGGAGTGCGGTGTGGTGCCTGATGGCACTGGTGTACTCACTCTGACACAAGACACTGGAGTCTCTGGTAAACCAAACGGAGTGATGAACGGGGCCCGCAGCTGGCTGCAACTTCTTCCAGACTAGGTTGGTGATTTCCGCCTTTCTCCTGCACCTCTGTGTGTAGAATGTTTTGACTCCTATGCCTCGACACCGGTAGTCCGCTCCCCGACTTGTGTATGCTGGAGGAGCCCGTTTACCCGCAGACGCTGGCCCTTTGGGTCTCTATGCCTTGGCGGTGGCTTTACCCTGTATGGTTGGGCTGTTGTCTTCTAAAGGGACTTGTGTGGGGTTGGTCCTTAAGTCCAGCCCGGAATCAGTTGATTCGACTCGGCCCTGTTGGTTCAGGGCTTTGTATGGGGTCTGAGTACCCTGCCTGGTGCTCCGGTATCCAGTTGGCTCCCCGGTTCGGTTCCGGCGGGCCACTACCCTGTCCCGGTCTCTTACAGTTCCACCGGTCATATTCCTGGTCTCCTGCAGGTGGCCACCACCATCTGCCTCCTTGCCAATGGTGACTGGGCTCCGACCCAGCCACTGGGTAGTCTCTTATCAGGGCACGGACACAGGACTGCCCGTGACCTTGACTGCTCTCGACTTGCACTTGTACTAGTGTGTGTCAGACTAACTGTTTTCCCGCCTCCAGGCCTGTGAACTTCTCGTGGGTGGAGCCAACCGCCTGGCTCCGCCCCCCTGGCCTGGTGTGGACATCAAACCTGGAGGGTGGTGACAAGGTTTTTAGGTTGGCTAATGTTACCTAATCGGGAGGGGGTGTGGTGTTGTGTGTGACTACCTGGGACGACCTGGATAGTCCAGGGCGTCACATTCCCCCTTGGTTTAATGCAGACCGTCCGCGGGCTGCCCGTCCATCACCGGTTTATTTTTGTATCTGTAAAATAGAAAACTGGACAAACAATACAAGCATAATAACATTTCAACATTTTTATCTTTTTGGATCCTTCCATGCGGGAGGCACATACTTGAACTTTACAGTAACATTTTTAATAATACGGGAACCAGGTCCTCAGTCACCCACCCAAACAACCTAGACCTTGATGCTGCCCCTAAGAAGTGGGCAGCACCCCTTTTCCCCAGTCCAGGAACGGGCCCAAGTATGTTAACGAGACGGGTGCGGGTTTCACAATCCTTTCAGAGGCCCCACGTCCAGGGGACCCCTGACTCGGAGGATGGCCACCGGTTGTAGTGGTGGCGGGCCTCGGCCAACAGCTTCCCGCAGGCCCATCCTCCAGTCTGCCTCTCCGGAGGCGGTGAAACCGGACGGCCGGTTAAGGGAGGGGATTATTTACATGCCCAAAAGTTTTTGGGTTGGCCTGCAAGTTCTCGTCCTTGTCTTTTTGTAACAGGGAAAACAAAAGTCCCAACAGGGACGGGCAGTCAGGGTCCCAACGGGGACTTTAACATGGTAGCCGGGAACCGCTACCGCACTTTAACTCCCTTCATTAAAACTCCGCTGCCGGCGCAGCCTCCTCCAGCCACTTTCCCCTGTCCACCACAGGGCAGCATGGGTCCCCAATGCCACACTCACTCACGGTGGCACTGTCCATAAAGACATCGTTGTCCACTGCCTGCGGTGTGGGTACAGTAGCCGGGCTCCACTTATAGAACTGTCCTCGCTCCTTGAACTCCCTGACATCTTCCACCAGGGGCTGCGACCCCTGATGGTGCCCACCGAGGCGGCCACCACCATCTGCCTCTTTGCCAATGGTGACTGGGCTCTGACCCAGCCACCGGGTAGTCTCTTATCAGGGCACGGACACAGGACAGCCCGTGACCTTGACTGCTCTCGACTTGCACTTGCACTAGAGTCACATTTGTACCTGCTGATATATCTGCAGGTACATCCTCATGTTTCCCACAGCTGCTCGCCGGAATCCACAGCGAAATAGCTGCAGTAAACCTGCGGGAATTTGTGCGACTTACCTGTGGAAGTCCCGGCCTCTATCTCCATAGTGGAGGGCCGGGATTTAAATAAAGATATTTTATATGGGAATAATGAATTAAGAGGGCCGGGATTTCCCCAGGTAATTCCGCAGAAAAAATTGAAATGCAATTATTTCCAGCTTCGGGAAATCCGCAGCATATTCCGCAGCCGCACGTATCTGCAGCATAGACACAGCACTCCCCATGTCCCATAGGATAACATGGGGAGTGTCTGTACATGCTGAAAGCTGCGGATTTATCTGGAAAATACAGAAAATCCATGGATTTTCCACAGATAAATCCGCAGGTTTAATCTCCCATGGGCACATAGCCTTAGGGGTACTTTGCACACTACGACATCACAAGCCGATGCTGCGATGCCGAGCATGATAGTTCCCGCCCCCACCGCAGCTGCGATATCATTGTGATAGCTGCCGTAGTGAATATTATCGCTTTGGCTGCTTCACATGCACTCACATGCGATGTCACATGGCAGGTAGCCAATAGGAGCGGAGGGGCGGAGATGAGCAGGGTGTAAACATCCCGCCCACCTCCTTCCTTCCGCATTGCAGCCGGGACGCAGGTAGGAGATGTTCCTTGCTCCTGCGACTTCACACACAGCGATGTGTGCTGCCGCTGGAGCTAGGAGCAACATCGGACTGTCGCATCAGTATAATTATGGAATTCGCCGACGCTACACTGATGATACGATTACGATGCTTTTGCGCTCATTAATCGTATCATCTAGGATTTACTCACTACGATGTCGAGAGCGATGCAGGAAGTGCGTCACTTTTGACATGACCCCACCGACATCACACCTGTGATGTCGTAGTGTGAAAAGTTCCCCTTAGGGTGTCTGGATGTCTTGCTTCTCCTGAGACCTAACCCATTTGCTCCATCGGGAATCTTCCTATAGCTCTGACATGTGCTGCTGCAGGGTTGACCCTGCAGTGTGAAGTGAGCCCCCTAAATGTCACATGGTATGGTATTTATAGTTTTAACGTGCAGCTGATAATGCCCTTCTTAGGACGTCTTGTCCCTTGTATGATGCAATGCAGTACCAGAATTTCACACAGATATACTTCTGTTATGTCAGCAAATATATACCTTTATACCTATATGTATTATGAATTATTTAATAAATGAGCAATTTTAACACAGACTGGTGCCTCAGATTATTGGGGCCAATAGTGACCTAATGAAAGTGCCAAATAGTGATGTCAGAGTACGGAAAAAAAGAGAGTTGATCCTCCTTAGGCCTAAAACACACGTCTTTGATAACCACGCACGTGTAACACAGGCCATTATTCATGTCCGTAATCTGTTTTTTGGTCGGTAAATAACGCACGTGTGGTGGCTGTGTGTCCGGCGTATGGTAACCACAAGTGCGTGTGGAATGGCCGTGTGTGCGTGTGAAACTTAACTGACGTGTGTGTGTGTTGTCCGTGTGAAATGTCCATGTGTGATGTTAAATGTCGTTGACACATGCTGGCTGACAGCAGACAGAGTCGCGCACTGAGAATGAACTCGGGTGAACTTCACCCGACTTCATCCTCATACCGCGGCTCTGTCTGTGTCGCGTCCTGATTAGCGGTCACCCGTGAAGGACTCACCGGTGACCGCTAATCACCAGAGTGACTGAATGGAGTACCCCTCTCGCATACTCACCGTTCCCCGATCCCCGGCGCGGCGCTGCACGGCTGTTCTCTAAACTCCGGCGGCTTTTCCTCCTTTGAAAAAGCCGGCCACTCAATAATCAATCTCGTATTCCCTGCTTCCCCGCCCACCAGCAAATATGATTGGTTGCAGTGAGACACGCCCCCACGCTGAGTAACAGGTGTCTCACTGCACCCACTCACAGCAGCCGGTGGGTGTGTCTATACTGTGCAGTAAAATAAATAAATAAATAATTAAAAAAACCGGCGTGCGGTCCCCCCCCCCAATTTTAATACCAGCCAGATAAAGCCATACGGCTGAAGGCTGGTATTCTCAGGATGGGGAGCCTCACGTTATGGGGAGCCCCCCAGCCTAACAATATCAGTCAGCAGCCGCCCAGAATGGCCGCATACATTAGATGACTGACAGTACTGACAGTACCCGGCTCTTCCCGATTTGCCCTGGTGCGTTGGCAAATCGGGGTAATAAGGAGTTAATGGCAGCCCATAGCTGCCACTAAATCCTAGATTAATCATGTCATGCGTCTCCCCGAGATACCTTCCGTGATTGATCTGTAAATTACAGTAAATAAACACACACCTGAAAAATCCTTTATTAGAAATAAAAAACACAAACACATTCCCTGGTTCACCAATTTAATCAGCCCCAAAAAGCCCTCCATGTCCGGCGTAATCCAGGATGGTCCAGCGTCGCTTCCAGCTCTGCTGCATGGAGGTGACTGGAGCAGCAGAAGACACAGCCGCTCCTGTCACCTCCACGCAGCAAATGAAGAGAGCCGCGTGATCAGCTGAGCTGTCACTGAGGTTACTCGCGGCCACCGCTGGATGTAGCGGTGGCCGCGGGTAACCTCAGTGACAGCTCAGCTGATCGCGCTACTCACTGCCGCTCCGGTCAGCTCCACGCAGCAACTGAGGTGAGTAGCGCGATCAGCTGAGCTGTCACTGAGGTTACCCGCGGCCACCGCTGCATCCAGCGATGGCCGCGAGTAACCTCAGTGACAGCTCAGCTGATCACGCGGCTCTCTTCATTTGCTGCGTGGAGGTGAAAGGAGCGGCTGTGTCTTCTGCTGCTCCGGTCACCTCCATGCAGCAGAGCTGGAAGCGACGCCTGACCATCCTGGATTACGCCGGACATGGAGGGCTTTTTGGGGCTGATTAAATTGGTGAACCAGGGAATGTGTTTGTGTTTTTTATTTCTAATAAAGGATTTTTCAGGTGTGTGTGTTTATTTACTGTAATTTACAGATCAATCACGGAAGGTATCTCGGGGAGACGCATGACATGATTAATCTAGGATTTAGTGGCAGCTATGGGCTGCCATTAATTCCTTATTACCCCGATTTGCCAACGCACCAGGGCAAATCGGGAAGAGCCGGGTACTGTCCCAGAACAGTCGCATCTAATGTATGCGGCCATTCTGGGCGGCTGCTGTCTGATATTGTTAGGCTGGGGGGCTCCCCATAACGTGAGGCTCCCCATCCTGAGAATACCAGCCTTCAGCCGTATAACTTTATCTGGCTGGTATTAAAATTGGGGGGACCGCACGCCGTTTTTTTAAATTATTTATTTATTTATTTCTATACTCCATAGTGACACGCCCACCGACTGCTGTGATTGGGTGCAGGGAGACACCTGTCACTCAGCGTGGGGGCGTGTCTCACTGCAACCAATCATATTTGCTGGTGGGCGGGGAAAGCAGGGAATACGAGATCAAATTAGAAAAAGCCGCCGGAGCAGTGTGAATGCCATGCAGCGCCGGTGATCGGGGATCGGTGAGTATGAGAGAGGGGGGGACACTTCAGTCACTCGGGGGATTAGCGGTCACCGGTGAATCCTTCACAGGTGACCGCTAATCAGTACACGGCACACAGACAGAGCCGCGGCATGACAATGAAGTCGGATGAAGTTCACCCGAGTTCATTCTCATCCCGCTACTCTGTCTTCCGACATGTAGTAACGACATTTTGCATCACACACGGACATTTCTCACGGACAACATAACCACACATCCGTGCAACATAACCACACATCCGTGTGTGCGTGCTCCGTCAAAAAAATGAACATGCTTCCGTGCCAAACGGAGCAAAAAACGTGGGACGCACATGAACACACGAAAGATCAAATAACACGCATGTGTGTCTTTTAACATAGAACAACATATGTGCACGTTTGGTCGTATCTCCTGTATGTACGGAAACGGACCAAACACGCACGTTTTCAACGGATGTGTGTTGCAGGCCTCAGATCCTTGGGCCCATGTGTCAGTATTTTAATTTTCCTTTTTCCATCTTGAAGGAAATTGTGTTTACTACAGATTAATCCAAGTGGGATTAAATTATACTTGAATTCTACATTAATCAAAATTCTGCAGAGAATAAAGGGCCATTTACACGCTGCGATATTGCTAACGATATATCGTCGGGGTCACGGTGTTTGTGAAGCACATCTGGCGTCGTTAGCAACGTCGCAGCATGTAACACGTATGAGCGACCTTAAACAATTGCAGAAGAGGCAAAAATCGTTGGTATGTGAGACGTTGTTTACATACCAAAAAGCGTTGCCAATTCAGTAGCGATGTTGTTTGTCGTACCTGCGGCAGCACACATCGCTATGTGTGACACCGCAGGAACGAGCAACAACCTCGTACCTTCGGCCGGCCGCAATGAGGAAGGAAGGAGGTGGGCGGGATGTTCGTCCCGCTCATCTCCGCCCCTCCGCTTCTATTGGACGGCTGCCGTGTGACGTCGCTGTGACGCCGCACGTACCGCCCCCTTAGAAAGGGGAAGGTAAGTCCATGTGACGGGTGTAAGCGATGTTGTCCGCCATGGGCAGTGATTTGCCCGTGACGCACAACCGACGGGGGCTGGTATGCTCGTTAGCGATATCGATAGCGATATCGCAGTGTTTAAAGTACCCTTAACTTTGCTGCAAATCGAATTGCCCTGTAAAATCGCCTAAATTTTCCAAAATCCAATCTTAGCAGATCTGCATCTCTAGCATTTACTTATATATAATAGTCTATTAATTGTGTATTGTTGTATGTCTCCTTACACTGATAAACAGAGAAGTCTACCTAATTTGTACTTGTACACTAAGAAAAACGGCAACTAACCTTTTACATCAGTTGATATCTTGCTGTAAAAATTCTAATGAGGTCTTAAGTGAAGACAATGGGTTAATTCTAAGAAAACATAAAAATACTTTAAGCGCTGTACTCCTACCACTTGGAAATAAATGGAAGTGTTTTAAATTGTCACTGAAATGAAAATATGTGGCAGTCCTGACTGAATTTAGAATTTATGCAGAAAGACTGCGAGCGATCTCTAGGACACTTCTTGTGAAGCTGTGAACATGCTCTTCTGCTAATGTAGACTCATGAGTTTAGAGGATAATGGGTTCAGAAAGCTGCATGGAAACAGTGTTATTATTGTGGTAGGAAAAACAGGACAATTATAACCTTTCACCTGCTCAATATTTGCTGTCTTGCTTCTTTGCTGAACAAGATAGGTAATATCTAGTATTCTTTCCTTTTAACATTTCCTTGAAGGCAGATTGCATCATAACCTACCTAAGACCTCAATTTCACTGGAGTTTCTACCTGCTGTTTATATTTTAAATCTAAAATGCAAACAAGAAGAAAGATAAAAATATACTGTACTGAGAAATAATATACTGTATTTTTGGATTATAAAACACACTTTTCCTTCCAAAAATTTGGGAAGAAACTGAGAGGTGCATCTTGTAACCCAAATGTAGCTTACCAAGGGTGGTGGAGAGGGTTCACAGGAGGCTGGTGAGATGCTGCAAGCTGCGGGTGCTGTGCTGCAGTCTGTGCTGCGGGCTGTGCTGTGGGCCGGGGACTGCTGTGGTGTGGGCTGTGAGGCATTGGCTGCCATTCTGAAAATGTCGGCGGTGCGGGATTCAAATAATGGCGGCCGGAGTCGGCGGCTCTACAGATGGGGCTCTCAGCTCAAGATCTAATCTGCGCACATGCTGCCTCCAGCCCATTGATATCCCTGCAGCGGACTTAAGGAAACTGGAGCCCGGAGGTGGCACATGCGCAATTGAGATCTCTGTTTGTTATTGAACCATCTGCTCATGTGCTGACTCCAGGCACCATTTTTTTAAGCCCACACCGCTGACAGTTTCTGGATGTGTGCCCCCAGCAGCGGATTGAACCGCTCGAATCCGAGACAGTGTCCGTTCGTGGCTCGAGGGTCTCCGGACCCGGGGGCTTAGGGGCCACACTCTAAAGTAAAAGGGAGATATTTACAGGGGAGTTATAGTTCATGACTAGAGCTAATCGGGCGGCAAATAATCCGGTACCGGCGGATCACTGCCAGATTTAAAAGAGTCCGAACCGCTCTGGAATTCGGTGCCCATATAAGTCAACGGGGACCGGAATCCGGAATCCGGAGGTTAAAAACATTTGTGGAGGGGCTAGGGGGCTAGGAGCGAGCACGGCATACTCACCGAGGCGCTGTCATGGCGGCACACTCCTTCTGGGTCACGCTGTTACCTTCCGGAGCCGACAATTCAATATTCATTGTTTTCCCCGCCCACCGGCATGTGTTGGTTGCAGTTAGACACGCCCCCACCCTGAGTGTCAGCGTGTCAGCTAACTGCAACCAATCACAGGCACCAGGATGGCCAGTGGGCGGGGAAAGCAGTACAGTCTGTCGGTCAGTTCACGGTGGTAAACACTCGGCAGCACAGTTATAGCGCGCGGCTGCAGCCTCAGCTGTTGTGCTGTATCTGTGCTGTGTAATAAGTGCCCAGAGTCAGACGTGCTAGGCTTTGCCGGGTACTGCCATGGCAGACTCGCGTGAGCCCCTCGCATGTGTGATTCCGGTGAAAGTAAAAAAAAAAAGACAACGTGTGGTTCCCCCTATTTCATCCCCAGCCAAGATAACGCCGGCTGGGATCTGGTATTCCAGCTCGCAGCCATCCGGTACTGCCGCATCTGTTAGATGTGACCATACCGGTGTGCGCTACTGACTCTTCCCGCAGGCGTGATGCGGTGCCAGTCGGGGTAATAGCAGGGGTTAATAGCGACGCACGGCTGCTGCTAAACCCTAGCTTTGTGTGATAGCACAGGTGTCTATCAGATACCTGCATCACACAAACCTGTAAGTGACAGTAAATAAACACAGAGAACAATCCTTTATTTGTAATAAAATACAAACTCCCCCTGCTTCACCTCTTTATTAACCCCCAACACCCTGCAGCTGCGATGTAATCCACAGGAGAAGTCCCACGCCGCTTCACCTCTGCTACATCTGAATATCACATAGAGCGGCACAACCGATCGCTGTCTGTGAGCTCCAGAGAATGAATGAGCTGCGCATTGAGTGGTGACGTCACTCAGGTCATTTGCAGTCACAGCTGGAGGTTCCCATGGTCTTTCATCTGTGATTGCAGGTAACCTGACCTCAGGTGGAGGTCACTGAGTTCACAGACCTGCATTTCCTAGCAGAAAAATCGCAGTTTGTTTGGCCAAGAGATGCAGATTTTGTGCTGAAATTTTTATATCATATTCTTGCATCCAAACTACACCTCCAGGCAAAAAAACGCAGTGTTTTGGCGGAATTCTTTTGCGCATTTTTGCCGCAGTTATTTTTCCTCGATTTTTGCTGTGTTTTTTGCCAGGAGGGGCACATTTGGTGCTGAAATCGTCTGCACCAGCTTTCAGCACCAAATTTCTACCTGCTGTTTTTTTTGGGGGGGGGGCCAAGAGATGCAAATTTGATGCTGAGATTTTTACACCATATTCCTGCATCCAATCTACACCTCTTGGCAAAAAACTGCGGTGTTTTGACGTAACTTTTTGCCGCGGTTTTTGCCGCGGTTATTTTTCTGCGATTTTTGCCTTGGTTTTTTGCTAGGAGGTGCACATTTGGTACTAAAATCGTCTGCACCAGCTTTCAGCACCAAATTTCCACCTGCTGGCAGAATTTATTTATTTTTTACTCCTGTCAGAAGTATGCAGCAGTGGCGGTGATGCGCTGTCAGACTCGTGCGGGTCTGACATCACCCGGAACAGCCTGCTTCTGTCTGAACATGAGCGTGCATGTACCTAGAAACACATGCACGCTCCTCTCAGAAGTGTGCAGCAGTGGCGGTGATGCGCTGTCAGACTAGTGCGGGTCTGACATCACCCGGGACAGCCTGCTGCTGTCTGACCATGAGCGTGCATGTACCTAGAAACACATGCACACTCCTGTCAGAAGTGTGCAGCTGTTCTGCGATGTCAGACTCGTGGGAGTTCCTCACAAGTGTGACTGCGGCATAGAAAAAAAAACGCTTGCTTTTTTTTTTTTTTTTTTTAAATACTTAAAAAAAAAACGACGTGCGGTTCCCCCTTTTTTCATCCCCAGCCATGATAACGCCGGCTGGGGGCTGGTATATCCTCAGCCCGTAGCCGCCCGGTACTGCTGCATCTATTAGATGTGACCATTCCGGTGTGCGATACCGGCTCTTCCCGCAGGCATGATGCGGTGCCAGTCTGAGTAATAGCAGGGGTTAATAGCGGCGCACGGCTGCTGCTAAACCCTAGCTTTGTGTGATGGCACAGGCGTCTATCAGATATCTGCATCACACAAACCTGTAAGTGACAGTAAGTAAACACAGACACAGAGAGCAATCCTTTATTTGAAAGAAAGTACAAAACACACCCTGCTTCACCTCTTTATTAACCCCCAACACCCTGCAGCTCCGACGTAATCCACAGGAGAAGTTCCATGCCGACACATCCAGCACTGCTACATGTCAGAGCGAGCAGCTATAGAGCACGGCTGCCCGCTCGGAATGCAGCCTATTGCTGAGCCGCAATAAGTGATGACCGCGGCAGAGACTGTCACAGGCTGGGGGGCGAGTCAGCCAAGAACCAATCACAGCTGAGAGGACGGCCGGTGGGCGTGGAAAATACGGAAAGCTGTGTGATCGCGTGCACGTGCACAGCACAGGAAGTAAAAGCGCGACACGGAAGCAGTGTGCCGCCATGACACTGAGTCTCGGTAAGTATGAAACGCTCATTTATTTATTGTTTTTTTCATTTTTCATTAATTGCCGATTCTGGATCGTGCACCCGGAATCCCGCGCCCGGGTCCGGCCCGGGGATAGCGCTGAAACCGCGCGGATCAACGTTTACAGTCCGGGTCCGCTCAACACTATTCGTGATGCCACCCGTGGTGTGCGGTAACTGGGAGTACCGCCGCTGCCGTTGGGAGTACCTGGGGTGATGGAGTAGGGCAGCAAGGTGTTGTTGCCCTCAACGGGTAGGGGTAGGTCCCGGGACTCTGGATGGTGCTATTGGGTGCCGTGAAGGGGAAATCACTCAGGCACTCACTCAGCCAATAAGCAGACGCTGACAACCAGGTAAACCAGGTCTCTGGGTGCCGCTGCCTTTCAAAGGGGAACTCGTCCGGGTCCCGTCCCCTGCAGTGCTGCCTGGTGATCCGTGACCTACTTCCTGGCACAAAGTTTAAATTCACCGTAGTGGCCCAGTAGTCTGGAACTTGCTGGGCCCTGCTCCCCACTGTGGCTAAGTGTGGGAGCCTGCTCTCAGGGCTCATGCTTTGGATTTTAGAGGCTTACTTGTATGGAAGGCCCTATCCCCCTTGTTGCGCTAGTGCCCCAATTCTGGAGCTAGTGGGAACAGTCCATAAAGGCTTCGCTCTCCGCAGGTTAATTGCCAGGTTGCCTGAAGCTTCTCCCCGACCTAGGGTCCGAGTACCCTGCCGTGCCTTCGGCCCCAGACCGGTGATAGGACCAGGCTGCTGACCGTCCTCCTGGACAGGTCCAGGCACCTAGCCTCAATCCCCTGTGACCAGGGGTCCGACTCCTCTAGGTCCAGACCACTGTCTGCAATCTAGTCAGCTTCTCCTGGGAGCCACTACTCCCAGCCTGCTCTGAGCTTCTCTCAGCTCGAGAGCTCCTCACTTCACCTCCTCCACTTTACTACTCTTCACTCTTCACCTCCCCTTCCTGACCCCTAGGTGGGCGACCCTATTCCGCTTAAGCCACCCACTGGTGTGCCTGGTAGGCGTGGTGCGGGGTGTATCTAGGATTTGATTTGCTGTTGGAGGCAGCACTGTAAGATGGGGACCCAGAACCATGAGGGATTTGAATACCGCACTAAAGAGAAAGAACGTGCAGTACCCTGTGATGACCTGATAGTCCAGGGGCGTCACAGATGCTCCTCCTGTGTCTACTCTACCACCGCCTCCTGTGACCCCTCTTCGCCACCAATGCCCCCCCACCAGTAAGACACCACCGGATTATAAGATGGACCCCATATTTTTTTCCCTTTTTTTCTTCTCTAAATTTGGGGTGCGTCTTATAAAACAAAAAGCAAAGTACATTATATAAAATGCACATATATATTCCACGTAGGCCCACATACTGTAAGCTGCAATTAAATAAGCAATATATTTTTCTGATTATTTATATTATCCCAAAAATTCATGTACCGACCATTATGATTGGAAATCTTCAGAACAGGAATTCGGAGGTTAATACTCATGTCTTGTGGCACTTTTTCATGCGTTTGGGTCCAACCAAAGTCACCAAATAAATACATAATTAATTGGTACATGGTAAAAAATGTCCTTAGTATTTATGTCTGGAAATTACCTCAAATACTTACGTGATTAGTAAAAACTTCTGCACAGTGCTGATTATTCTTACCGCAATTTATAGCAAGCAATAGTCAACAAATACAAATAGATTCGAGGCTCTTTGTTGACACAATTTTTTTTAATATCAAGTTTGCATTGTTTTTTAAAAGATAAAGTACAAAAGATTAGTGGCAAAATCTGTCCTGTAAAAGTAAATGTGAATAAAATACACTCTTTGATTCTGAATTTAAAATGTAGCATTTCACATTGTTCCAAACCATTACGGATGTCAATTCTATTGTTAATTCCTTTAAAAACCTTGTAAATGGAGTTTCTTCTTTGGATAACCACCCCATGCTTTGGGTCATATTCTACAAGATGCTTCTGTATCATCAACACCTCAGAGCACAAATACAGCTATTAGGATCCTGATGAGAAATGTTATAGCTATCAGTAATTTGGAAAGCATCTTGGAAATTTAAAGCATAGGATCAACAAAGATCTTCATTCAATGTCTGTTTTAAGTTAAAGGTCAGACAGGAAAAACAGGGAATTCTGGAAAGAGTAAAGGAGCCAGTAGTGAAGGAATCAACAGAGATGTTCTGAGAAAGTTGAAGGTCAAGCCTGATGTTACTGGTGGGAAAGACACGCAGATAATATGAAGAGTAAAGGCTACTTTGCACGCTGCGATATGGGTCCCGATATCGCTAACGTGGGTACCCGCCCCCATCTGTTGTGCGACACGGGCAAATCGCTGCCCGTGCCACACAACATCGCGCAGACCCGTCACACATACTTACCTGCCCGGCGACGTCGCTGTGACCGGCGAACCGCCTCCTTTCTAAGGGGTTGGTCCGTGCGGCGTCACAGCGACGTCACTGAGCGGCCACCCAATAGAAGCGGAGGGGCGGAGATGAGTGGCCGGAACATCCCGCCCACCTCCTTCCTTCCTCATAGTGGCCGGGAGGCAGGTAAGGAGAGGTTCCTCGTTCCTGCGGCATCACACATAGCGATGTGTGTTGCCGCAGGGGACGACGAACTACATCGTTACTGCTGCAGTAACGATAATCGAGAATGGACCCCCATGTCACCGATGAGCGATTTTGCACGTTTTTGCAACGATGCAAAATCGCTCATCGGTGTCACACGCAGCAACATCGCTAATGCGGCCGGATGTGCGTCACAAATTCCGTGACCCCAACGACTCTGCATTAGCGATGTTGCAGCATGTAAAGCCCCCTTAACACTGACCCTAGTTTGCCTCACTTGCCCTAAAGGAGTTTGAAGACTTTTATGTAAAATGAGAACTAAGGTTGTCTAAGTAGTGAAGACCTTTACATGTCCCTTAAGTAACGGGTATTCCGTATTTGGATGTTTTAGGTTTCTGTAACACAAAAAAGACAATGGAACTTTTTAAGTGTTGGTGAAAGGCAAATAATAACCTTGGTATTACATGTAGACAATGGTCTGAGATATGCATGCAACTAGATGCATAAATCTACAGATGTTCGTCAATGTTATAGGTCAAAAAAACGGTTAATGCAAACAGCAGTGTTACACAGACACAAGAGGAAATATGGAAAAGAAGCAAAACTAGAAGCAATGCTATTGTTACAAATAGTAGCATTATTATATAGACGTAGGCATGGAAAGGCAATCTGGGATCATATATTGGACTATGGACCCTGGCAGGAACACTATAGCCATAACAACATATAAGGCTATGTTCACACATAGTTTTTTTTTTTCCTGCAACCAAATTCTATGCTGTCTTGGCAGGAAAAAAAAGCTTTTTTTTCAAAATGTAGATCTCTGTGTATTTTAGCTGCTTTTTTTGTTGTGTTTTTGCTGCGTTTTTTGGCTGTTTGTATACATTAAATGTTTATAATGTCACCAAATGATTATGCAAGCCAATAAAATTATAATCTTTATTTAGACAAAGGTAAAAAAAATGTATAAAAAGACTGTACAAAAACGTCAATAATGGAACATCCCAAGGGGCAGATGGTAATATTGGGGAACGCCTGGCAAAAACCCCAGTGGTTAATAGCCCCACATAAATATCGTGTTATTCAAAAAATAAGCCCTACACCAAAAATAAGCCCTAACAAGAATTTTCAACATTTTTGGCGTAAGGCTAAACTATAGGCCCTACCCTGAAAATAAGCCCTAGTCACGGTTCAATAATGAAATGTTGTCGAATGGGAGGACCTGCAGTGGAACACATCAAAGACCTGCGGTGGAACTCACACTCATGCACACCCACACACATCAGATCACACACAAATCAGATTGCACACAGACAAATGAGATCACACAAACAGCACATCCGGTGATAATGATTGCTTCTAGCCTGCAGGGAAACCTAAGATGCAGTGCAGTGGAGCGCGAGGACCTGTGTTTAAACATATGAATGACCTGCGGTGGAACGCATCGATGCATTCCACTGCAGGTCCTCTATGCATTCCACCACAGGTCCTTGCGCTCCACTGCACTGCGTCCTATCTTCCCTTGCCTGCCGGAGGCAATTGGTATCGCCAGATTTGCTGAGTGTGTGTGCAACCTGATGTGTGATTGTGTGTATGATCTGATGTGTAGGTGTATGAGTATAAGTGTATGTGTGTGATCTGATGTATGTGAGTGTGTTGGCCAGAAGCAGGGGAACATTGTGTGAAGCTTACCTGCTGGGAGTGCCCTCCAAACATCACAGGAGGACCTGGGAGCCACGCAGATGTCTGGTGTTTAGTAAGTATGAGTCCCCAGGGATGGGCTCTGCTATTTTGGGGGCATAAGCTTTCCCCCCCCAACTGTGTTTCCATGAGAATAAGCCCTACCCCATAAATAAACTCTAGCGCATTTTTCCAAAAATGATTAAAAAAATAATGTAAGAGATTGTCTTATTTTTGGAGATACACGGCAGGACCACTAAAATAAATATCATAAATAATATATAAGAACTATGCAGTTCTATAGAAAAGGAGGCATTTATAGAAATAATGATATAATGCCTCAGTATACCAAACACAAGTGTGTCATCATAATAATACACAAATCTCAATTATTCAAAGCACAAGTGGGCCAAAGGAAAATTGCACATCATAATATAGAGGGTATACATCATAGTCCAAATGTGAAATGGAAATCCAATTATGGTAAGGTAAGTAAATAAAGACCTACATATATGTCTGAGAAGGGCTAAAGAGCGGCGTCCCCGTGCACCAAACGTATGTTTCACAACTAAGCAGCTTCGTCCTGGAGGAACACTCCTGGACAAAGCACTTTAGTCACAAAATGAGCGTCGGGTGTACGGGGATGCCACTCTCTAGCCCTTCTTGAATGTCAACACATGTCCACTACAATAATTTGTTCTTCTCTCGCAGGGCGGAGAGAAGTGCACGTGCACAGGAGCACAATGAGGGCACTGTGTGGATGATGTAGGATGCATCATCTACACGGAGCAGGGATCGTAAGCAGATAGTAGGCCAAGATCAGCGATACCCATCAGAACTTACCGCCCCGCAGGTGAGTAAAATAAACACTCTTTTTTATGTTATACTGATGGGCCTGGGCACTTATACACAGTATTCTAGAATTCTGAATATAAGAGCTTACTGGTGCAGTTTATATGGGATAAACCTGGTAACAGGTTCCCTTTAAGCATAATATATAGCCACATCCAAAGGCGAAAAATATTAGTTTTCTTTTTTAGTTTTACTGGTGACTTACCATTTTTAAAATCACATTGTTAACATCTCCCTCCACCTCCCAAAGGCACAGGCTTACTGGCCCAGCCTTATTACTTTATAATAAGAGTATATAACTTACTTGTAGTGAAGAATACAGCCTGGTTTACCGCTCGGTGTCTGGCTGCACAGTTATGCCTATTATATAATTTTATGAACTCTGCGTGACTCCATCCTCTCTCTACCCATGGACCTAATGTACCATTGTGATTTGTTTCAACAATGTATAGCTGCGGTGCTAAAACCTATCCTGAGGACCCACTAACAGGCCTCATTTGCTGACTGAGCATCTCGAGGAGGAATGAAAAGGAAAGAGGCGGCAGACAGACACCTTACCTGTTCTTCAGCATGAGCATTGTTAAAACATGAGCTGCTAGTGGAGCCTGAGGAAATGTCTAAAAGCCGCCGCGGTACATAGGGAGCGACTTGTGAGAATGTTTTTCTGAATCATAATCGGGTTTATTTTCTCTGGAAGATTATGCGCTGCAGCAGGGGAGCCAGCAGTAAAGCACTGTGTCATTTTAACCTTCGTCCTCTACAAAGTCCTCTTGCCGACTCAATACCAGACTGACTGTTGTCAATATGTGGAGACGGACTTGTGTGGGTTTTTTTTCATGAATTATAATAAGGTTTATTTTCTCTGGCAGATTTTGCGCTGCAGCAGGGAAGTCAGCAGTAAAACACTGTATGATTTTAACCTTAGTCCTCTGCAAAGTTCTTTCATCAGCTCAATAGTAGACCGACTGTTGTTGCCTGGGAACAATGTTTTCTATCAGTAAGCTAGGCCGCACTCTGGAAACACACAATTGTTGACATATTAAACAGGAAAAAGTCTTATAACTACAGTTATTTTTGTAATTTGGATGGTATAAATGCATATTTTAGACAAAGCTTTGTTGTAAAAAAAAAAATACCACTTACTAAGATGTAAAAGCAAAACAACTGTCCCTATTAAGAGGTAAGATAATTGCTGTAAAGTGTAGAAAAGCAATGTTTGGTAATTTTAGAATTTCATCTACTATATAAATAAGTAACTTTAAAACTTGCACTAATGGCTCCATTAGTAGTAACTACCTCCGACTCTTATTCCCAAGGCTTCTCCTTGGCTGATCCTATTGTTTGAAATGTTTTACGCCATTACAAATCGACACATATATAGAGCATTTAAGGGTTATTCTCACAATATCAACAGCTCGAAGGCTTAAAATCTTAAAATTAATAAAGATGTCAAATGCAATCAATTACCAAAAGTACTCGGTGTTGCGTACATTGCCTCTGAAAACTTGACACTTTTGCCTGTCTGATTGCCCATGGATACATCATCATCTTTTATGACAGGTTGCACATACTCAGTGGATATATAATAATGGTGTTCATAACTTTGATGTTTATGTACCAGATAGTATTCTTACTAATATTTAAAGAGAACTTGTCATGTAAAACAAAATGCTACTAAGCTGCAGATATTAGGTTAATCTGCAGGTTAATAGTGATCTGATGCCGTGCAGCAGCCACATTGAGACCAACTTTAATCCTCCTGAAAACCTCAGAATTTTAAGTCATAAGGGCACAGCCGGAGCGGGTTAAATTACCACTCAGTGTATAGTGAGCAGCGGCTATAACCGCAACCCCGATACTGGCTGACAGTGGGCTCAGTAGTGATCAGTGTGACGACATGGACTCTCATGGGTTAAAGTTTCTTAAAATTCAGCCAGACAGCATGATAGATTGCTTATAGACGGGGGAGAAGTCCCTCATTGTTTTTACAAGACTCTTGTTGACTCAATGTAATTGTGTTGGCCACTGAAAGCCAGACGTATTGTTCTCCATACTTTTCCAGTAACCATTGTATTGTAGTTGTGTATTGCTAATGTGATTACCTTAGTAGCCATTGTCGAGTCTGTGACTTGCAGACTTCATGTAGATATCTTCAGTCTTTCTATGCACATCATTTAGATGAACATTGTCCATGCAGCTTGAGATTCATCCAATGGGAGAGGCGCTCTTGTCCAACCAATCGATGAGGACGCAGTGTATCTAAGTGGAAGGCTGTGTCTATAAAAGGGACTTCTTTAAGCCACAAGGGGGTTGATGGATGCTGATGGATCCAGTCTAAGCTCTCAGGAGCTGACTAGAGGATCAGGATATCTTATGGCTTCAATCTAGGGGCTCCGGTTCCGGTTGGAGACCATATCCACAGCCTAGGGATTTCGACTCCGGCTGCCAGGATTGTAACATCATTCCAAGACTACCTAAGGAGGACACTCAGGTTGGGACAGTTCAGTCACCTGGCTACAGACTTTGCAGACCTCACACAGCTTCCTAAATCTGGCGCTATTCCTTTCTTGGTGGGTGCCCGGCAAAAGCGGGGTGCTGCTGGATTGGAGTAAGTGGCCCTGGAAGCTCTGAGGCATGGACATTCTAATCCCTGGTGAGCCAGCGGAAGGGTGAGACTCTGTTGCCTGTTACATTTGTGTGTTTTGCTGGTTATGTGTTATGTGCCGTTAATTGTTTGGGGATCCAATAAAGTCTAATTATTGTGGTTCCCTCACCCTGTGTTGTCTGAGTAGTGTTACGCCCACGGTTAAGGAGGCCGGCGTTCAGTTGGGATGAGCCCTGAGCCACGCTGTCTTTCTAAAGGCGGCGGGTTTTAGTGCACGAGAGCACCCATTGAGCCCCGTGTCTCCACAATCAGTACAGAGCCGACTGTCAGACAGTACAGGGGTGTGGCTACAGCCGCATTGAGCACTGACTGAAGCTGAGCCGGTCGCTCCTCTATGACTGACAGCCAGAGGCTGAGGAATGTATAACATTACTTTCCTTCTGATAATGGGGCTCTCAGTGCTTGGGTTTGGTTATCGCCACCACTCACTATGCACTGAGCACTGACTGAAGCTGAGCCGGCTGCTCCTCTATGACTGAAGGTGCAAAGCTGCCGGGATTAATAAAGTGAATTTCCTCCTGACAGTGGGGTTCTCAGTGCTAGTGTGTGGTGACAGCCACCATTCATTGTGCATTGAGCAGTAAATAAAGCCAAGTTGGCTGATCATCTTTGATTGACAGCCTGAGAGTGAAGAATTAATGTTCATTTGCTCCTGATATTGGGGTTCTCAATGCTGGGGTGTGGTTATAACTGCCACTCACTATGCACTAAGCAGTGACTGAAGCCGAGCCAGCCACTACTCTATGACTTAAAGCCTAAAGGCGCCATCACACGCGCTGATATGTCGTGCGATCGCATGAGCGATGGAACACTCCCCCGTCGTTTGTGCGTCACGGGCAATTTGTTGCCCATGGCGCACAAAGTCGTTAACCCCCGTCACACGTACTTACCTCCCTAACGATGTCACTGTGGGTGGCAAACATCCTCTTCCTGAAGGGGGAGGGATGTTCGGCGTCACAGCGACGTCACACAGTGGCCGCCCTATAGAAGCGGAGGGGCTGAGATGAGCGGGACGTAACATCCCACCCACCTTCTTCCTTCCGCATTGCCCGTGGCCGCAGGTAAGCTGCAGTTCATCGTTCCCGAGGTGTCACACGTAGCGATGTGTGCTGCCTCGGGAATGATGACGAGCAACCAGCGCACAAAAGGAGGAATTACATTTTGAAAATGAACGACGTATCAACGAGCAATGATAAGGTGAGTATTTTTGCTCATTCACAGTCATTCGGAGGTGTCACACGCTACGACATCTCTAACGATGCAGAATGTGTGTCACAAATTCCGTGACCCCGCCAACATATTGTTAGATATATCGTAGCGTGTGACGGGGCCTTTAGACTGAGGGATTTATAAAGTTAATTTCCTCATCATGGTGGGGTTCTCAGTGCTGGGGTGTTGTTATAGCCGCCATTCACTATGCACTGAGCAGTGACTGAAGCTGAGCTGGCTGCTCCTCTATGACTGAAGAACTGAGGCTGCCGGGAGGAATAAAGTTAATTTCCTCCTGATATTGGGGTTCTCAGTTCTGGTGTCTGGTTACAGCCGCAACTCACTATGCATTGAGCAGTGAGAGAAGCCAAGCTGGCCGCTCCTCTATGACTAACAGCCCTAGGCTGGGGAATTAATTAAGGTCATTTCCTCCTATTAGTGGGGTTCTCAGTGCTGAAGTATAGTTATAGCTGAGCAGTGACTGAAGCTGAACCAGCTGCTCCTCTATGACTGAAGGTCTTAGCCTGTTGGGAGGAATAAAGTTAATTTCCTCCTTATAGTAGGTATTTCAGTGCTGGGGTGTGGTTATAGTTGTCACTCACTATACACTGAGCAGTGACTGAAGCCGAGCCAGCTGCTAGTCTATGACTGACAGTTCAAGACTGAGGAATGTTAATTTCCTCATAGTGAGTTTCTCAGTGCTGGGGTGTGGTTAAAGCCAACACTCACTATGCACCGAGTAATGACTGAAGCCGAGCTGACCGCTCCTCTATGACTGACAGCCTGTTATGGGGGGACCGGCAGATTAGAACCAGGGGGTATATATTCCAATCACCAGTCGTGGCCCACCGTGCTCCAGATGGCAATGGAGCTTCTGGCACCCTGTGGGTTAGGCGGAGACTATAGAGCTGATGACTCAGAGATAACCCAGGAGACCTGGGAACCGGTCACGTGTGTAGGGACACGTCAAACCGGACGACAACCAAGTTAGCGTTTCGGTGGAGTGGGCGCTACTCCGACCACGTGTGTAGGGAACACGTCAGGCCGGATGGTAACCAGTTACCGTTGACCGAGAAAACCGCTGCGACAGTGCCCTGTTGGCCACGTGTGTAAGACACGTCAGGCCGAGCGGTCCTTCGATTAGCGTTTCTGGTCACCACTCGACTGGCCACGTGTGTGAAGGACACGTCAGACCACGTAGTCACACCAGTAGCATTTGACTGGGAAGCCGGGGAGAGAAATAGGGTTCACACACCCAATCTAGAAACACCCTGTTAACTCCACAGGGGTTCTGGAATACGCTGTCCGTGCGCGAAGACGGCACAACCGGACAGGTGACGCAGCAGGTATGCTGTCCGTGTGCGTAGAGAACACAACCGGACAAGTAACGCAACAGGTATGCTGTCCGTGTGCGTAGGAGGCACAAACGGACAGGTGACACAGCAGCCGCAGTCCAGTTAACGCCACTGGACTGCTATAGCAAAACTGGAACGGCAGCAAGGAAGCACGGCGCCTGACCCTGATGTGCCGAGCCACGAATCTTGGCGTGACAGGCACCATTCGCCTAGCCCTGCCTACCGCTTCCAACAAAGCTTATGCCACCATGAACTCTAAATGAAGACTGCATACCTCCATGTTGTCTCCAGCCCCTTTTATAACCTGGGTCCACCCCAAACCTAGGGTGGAACCACCAAGGTCCAATAGCAAAGTGCCATGTCAGCAGCGACGTCACCAGCGGCCTATCCGGAACCGCCACGTCATTGATGACCTCATGGCAGCCACGCCCCAAACTCTTCACCAGTCATCGTCTGACGACCAATGGTGAGGTGCCAGATCATAGGGGCGGGCCTCTGCGAGCCAGTCCGGAGTGGCCACGTCATCAGGACACCTGACACCCTCTGCCCTATCAGGGCCTGCCACCTCACAGACATGCTCAGTGAGGTCCTTACCGGACCTAGCCTCTGATGCACTAAGTGCCTGAACATGCTCAGTAGCCTGAACAACAGAGTCAGAAATCAGACTATCTGCCTGAGCATGCTCAGTAGGAACATCCCAGAACTTAGACACAACACGAAGTCCAAGTACCTGTGCAAAGAGGCTATTAGGATTAATTGTGGGAGCATGCTCAGTAGCCTAAACTGAGGACTTAGTCTCAGAAATGACAGAATCAGGCTGAGCATGCTCAGTAGGCAAAACACCAGACTTAGAGTCTGGCTGGGGTAAATCGGCGCACGCATGCGCACTAGCCGCCTCTCCACACTTAGACGTGGTGGACGAAGCAGCCAACTGGACGACCCGAGGCACGGCGCAACAGGAACCGCAGCAGGCTGCTTGCGGCTATGGCGGCGCCGGTTCATAACACAGCCCAAGGGTGGGGAAAGAATAAAGGTAATTTCCTCCTATTAATCGGGTATTCAGTGCTGAGGCGTGGTTATAGCTGCCACTCACTATGCACTGAGTAGGGATTTAGGCAAGCAGGCTGCACCTCTATTACTGACAGCTGAAGGCTGAGAAATTAATGAAGTTCATTTCCTCCTGATAGTGGGGCTTTCAGTGCTGGGGTGTGGTTATAGCCGACACTCACTATGCACTGAGCAGTGACTGAAGCCGAGTCAGCCGCTCCTCTATGACTGACAGCCCGAGGCTGAGAAATGAATAAAGTTCATTTTCTCGTGGTAGTGGGGTTCTCAGTACAGGGGTGTGGTTATAGCCACCATTTACTATCCCCTGAGCAGTGACTGAGCCGAGCTGGCTGCTCCTTTATGACTGAAGGTCTGAGACTGCTGGGAGGATTTAAGTTAATTTCCTCCTGATAGTGGGGCTCTCAGTGCAGTGACCGCACAGTGTCAGAACACTACTAAACTTCAGATTAACCCCGTATCTCCAGATTAAAATTGTTTTTTACATGACCGATTCCCTTTAATGGCCCAAATTGGAAATCAAAATTGTGACTGTGGTCAGGTATGCAGAAAGTAGAGCACCACTATACATTACAAGTCAAGGCATGTACAGGGTCTTAACTTGAATTTATGTTCATAGATGTTTCAATCCTGTCAAATATTCCCCCTCCTGTATATGTAGGAGCAATTCTGTAAACTGGAATTTCAGTTACTGAAGAAAAATCCTGCCTTATATAGAAACAGTAGCATAAAAATAGCAAAAGCAACCAAATCACAATTTAATTTGAGCACAGAATAGCACTTCAATGTGTTCAGTCCCTGGCTTGCAACTCAGTATTCAAAATAATAGGAAAATAACATAGCTATTTGTATTTTTTAACATCAGAATTAAGCGATTATCACCAACCCTTTTTTATTTGCTATATTAATTTGCCAAAATAATTGTCAAGGTCCAACTCAGAGCAAATTGGCAGTGAATGCTCTTAAGAAAATCATTCATGAAATATAGTGAAGCTGGTAAAATAAGCGAGGAGAACACTTGCCTTTATCCTGTGCCTTTGTTTAACATCATAGTGTGATTGCACAAACATCTATGAAAGCAGCGCTCATGAATAAATCCATTATCCATCTGCTTACATTGTTTTCTCATTTTTTCCATGCAACAGAATAAAATAGATTCATAAAGAAGAAAAATGATGGCTTGTATTTTTACAACATGCAGACACGACAGGCATATTTAAACATTAATTTTCAAGTATGAGTATAAACACATCTACTGTAAGTGCCATTTTTCTCACACAGAAGTGACCTTGTATTTATATAAAAAGATTTAGAGGACCAAACAGACATTGAATGTCTTCACACCTCTTAGTCAAGATGTTGCTGAATTACCATCTTACATAGCGAGTCTAGATACCTAGGCTATGTGATAAATAGAAAATTAAAAATGAAATTAGTAAATGGAGTGAATTGCTCAGTGCATTAATCTAGAAATTAGCCGTAATACAGTATATTTAGATTTACTAAGTTGTACTGAAGCATAAACATATGTTACTGATTAAGCAATATGCTTAAATCGTGCCTACACTATGTCATGTAATATATGTATTGATCCGCTATATTAGTAAAATGTATCATTTACCTATTAAATGAATAAGGCAACTAATGATAAGATCTGCCTTTCAAGGGAACTGGAATGTCATCCACACTCGCCAGCATTTAGGTCCTGTGCAGGCACACCTTGATCTGCCCTCAGTAGTATTGTAGTGCTCCTGCTTGGGACCGGTGAGTGTGTATGACGTAGGATGCGTCATGCACACAGCCTTCAGAAGGAGGATGAAGATGGCCAAAAGAGGAGGCACCGGTATCGGAGAACGAAGACGCCCATATGGCCCAACTACAACGCCGAAGACGCCCATATGGCCCAACTCTAACGCAATGACTGTTAGGTAAGTATTATAAAGTGATTTTTTTACATTCTACATAGTGGCCTGGGCTCTTATATACAGCATGTTAGAATGCTGTATATAAGAGCCCACTGGTGGTGGCCGCAGCTTATAGACCTCAAAACTGGTGACAGGTTCCCTTTAACTTCTGTGATCACTCGCCTATAATTTTGTCTATTGCCCAAATAATTTAGTCTGAAGATTTTTGGATAAAAAAGAAGAAGGTGGTTACTGGAAGAGGAGGGTGGAACACCTTAAACTCAGCATAAGGAAATTGACTGCAAAATATGCTTTATGATGTGAGCATAAAATAGATTAATTTGTACACTGAAGGTGTTGACAAGGTATATCATGGTCTGTTAACGACAATTTATGTGCGACATTTCGACCCTCCTAGGTCTTTTTTCCAGTGTCGCTAAAAAAATAAGAGCATAATAAGGTGTCCAAGGTATGATATATAATTATGTGAGCAACAACATGATAAAATAAGTGGCAGGTGACGCTGACCTAGGCTAACATGAAAATGAATGACAGAAGAGGAATCAATAAATCATACACAACAGGATAATAAGTACACCACCTAATGTATGAAAAACTTAAACATATGGAGAGGAAGGTAGACAATAGCAAGAAAATGGATAAGATGGCTGACTTTCCTGCACTGAAGTGTGGTTCTGCATAGGTTCATGTATGGAGCATAAGGAGAAATGACATTTAGAGTGCTGTGGCAAATATATCAGAGACACCTAGTATGGTGATTGATATGGGGGAAAAGAAGGTGATGATCACTACCAGGAGGTGCATCACCATGGTGGCTGCAGTAGAAGCTCCAGTGCCTCGGTAAACAAGAGAATGGCATACAGGAATGGAGATGACCAGTCATTACGTGAGACGGGCACACACTGGAGGTGGTATATGCAGGGGCATGCCATCAACCACAGCAGACTACGTGGCTGATGGGGGACCAATGAGTTGGGGGCATAGTACTGAGGTTGGGCCTGTGTGGGCCATCATAATGTGCATAGGGAGTAGTGAGGGCCATCATACTGAGTGGCAGCATATGAAGGATATCATACTGAATGGGGTTCTATAGGGGTCCTCATAATGAGTAAGGGGCTGTGGGGGCCCTCTCTCTTCCATTTGCCACAATTTCAGCAACATCTGGATCCTCAGATTGTGGATTTTATTAAAAAGAACCTGTCAAGTACCTTATGCCCTCCAACCCAACAGCAGTGATACCTGTATGCCCAAATTCCTTCTCTAACCTGCCCTTTAAATCAATAAATGCATCGAATGCAACAGTGCACTTCCTGATGAAGAAGTGGGGATTTACTTTGAAAAGCGTTGAGTAAAGCACCTATCATGCCTTTTAAGCAATTTGGAACATCTTTTCTTCTCCAGCAGCGCAAATTAATCGACATTTTTCCTGGTTCCTTCTTTGCCAATATTCACATATGTTTCAGGTCGTTGTCCCCACTCCCCATCAGAGCCCAGTCTATTGACTTTCAGATGAGCAGACCCATGGAAGTTCGGTTTGACAGCTTGAGATAAAGCTATGTTTGGAACTTGGACTTGGACTAATGAAAGTCACTAATTGAGCAGTTTGGGTCTCCACTAACATGCAGCCAGGCATAAACAGAACATTTCCATGGGAAGGTGAGTTTTTCCATTTTTTTTTTGTTCGATGCACACTATATTATGCTGCTGTTACCCCATGTTCAAACACTGCACGAGGCTCGCGTTGGGCTGAGCATCAAGCCTACTCGAGCACAGCAATGCTTCTGTGAGTGGTTTGCATATGTAAAACTCCCGAACGCTGAACCCGAACTCTATTTTGTAAAGTCTGTGTTAAGTACGAATGCCGAACACCAAACCTTGGGTTCGCTCATCTCTATTCATCTGATCACTCTAAATTATCTGTTTCCAATGTTCTCCTATTCACTTTTTGTACTTTTTTGCACGCTCAAGCCAACACGTCTTATGACGATATTGAAGTCAAGGCTTCTTCCTTCACCTTTTTTCTGGCAGCCATTCGTGACTTGTGTAACGTGCACTGCAGAGTGCTTGCATGTACGTCTGTTATCTCATTATTACAAGGCATATGAGAAAACTCCCCAGCCATGTTTGTCACGCCACAACTGATAGACCTTGTGATGAGCTGACTTGTTGACGCAGATATTTTGCCTGGAAATCCACCTCTTGGCTTTTGAATAGATGGACTGACTTCATTTTATATTCTTTCAACTGTCATGACACTCACATGATGTAGTTTGGTAATTTTCTTGGCAGAGAGATAGCTATATATGAGCTGGATGGTGCTTTTAATGCTCGCCGCCGGAGGTAAAGTGGTGAGCTGAAGTGGACCCACTGGACCATCAAGGATCCCCGGGCTTAGTCTTTAGTATGATGGGTTTGACTAAGTGCCCACTGAGAGGGGGATGCCAGGTGCTACACGCAGGGCAGAGACCTGTACTGTTGCAGCTGACTTTAAGGGCAGGTACAGACACAGGTGCAGACAGGCTGAGTGTCTAGTGTAAACAGGGATCACCAGGATAGCTGATGCAGACAGCACAACCAGGATGGACAGGGAGAGTCACTACCAAGGCTGGAACCACCGGAGTGGCTGAGGTAGATGACATTGCCAGGAAGGACAGGCAGAGTCACTAGCAAGGCTGGGACCACTGAAGTAGCTGAGGAAGATGGCATGGCCAGTCACTAGAGCCAAGAGAACGGACAGGTAGCAGGTACCAACAGGACAGTACAGACTGGAACCAGTTACAGGAAGGACAGGACTGACTGGAACCAAGTGCCAACAGGGTAGGACGGGCTGAGACCAGGTACAAGAAGGACAGGATGGACAACAAGGGGACATGACAACTAGCTGGATAGGGCACAAATCACTAACTAAACAAGGGCATTCACCAGGCACCTTCCCTAGTGGGAGAGTGCCTTAAGTACCCAGTGCCTCTCAGCGATAGGCTGAGTGTCACTTCCTGAGAATAATGCGCTGGCCCTTTAAGAGAAGGACAGCGATGCACATGCACACCCTAGGAGCACTCTCAGAGAACCTGTGCCACACTCACAGGCCCCAGAAGCGGAAAGCAAGAGGCACCCATGTGGAGTGCCGCAGAGACACCGGATATAGTGGAGAGAGACGGCTGCAGCGGTGAGTGAGCACACGTTCCTGTGGGGAGAGAAGCAAGAGGCGCAGGGACACCATCCCTACAATGCTGTTTCTCTTTTCTAGGAAAATCTTTATGATGATATAAAGAAAACTCCAAGTCCAGCTTCATTAACTACAGCCTTCTTTATTATTAAAATCACAAAAATATAGCACACGTCACATCCGCTATGATGCCTCTACTAATTTCTGATGTCAATCACCCCTAGTCATGACATGATGACTAAAGGTGCTTATGCTTAACATCAGAAACTAGTAGATACATCATAGCGGATGTGGTGTGTGCTGTATTATTGTGATTTTAATAATAAAGAAGGCTGTAGTTAGTGAAGCTGGACTTGAATTTTTCTTCTCGTTATGTTTACACATTTTGGCAAAGCAGATCCGTGCTCCTAACAAGAGGGCTTGTCAAAATGCGGGGAGCTGGCCTTTCTGTTAAATTTTGCAAATCTTTTTTTATGCCGGCTCCATGATTCAAACCAGTGACCTTTTGCTTGTTAATCAGCTTAATAACACACTGAGGTATTACTCTGTTATTAGGCTGGTTGTAATTTACATTATACAGGAGGAAAAAGATTTTTCCACCATCAGGAGCAAAACAGTAACAATACAGTAACATGAAAAGAATCTGCATAACTAATGATATGCTTAATAGATGTATGAGATAGCCAAGATGATTGTATATAAAATGATGGTAGTCTCATGTTCGAAGCTTTAGTGGATGGTGAGATATGGAGCCGACCAGGCAGGGATCGCTGGAACGTCGCTACATGGTCGCTGGTGAGCTGTCAATCAGGCAGATCTCCACAGCAATCAGAGATCAGCCACCAGCGACCTGTGTAAAACCGTCTCCCTGCATACTCAGAACGGGCGCTTGTTGGTCTCCCGCCGTCAAATTCGCTGATGCGTGCTGCACAGCGGGAGACTAACGAGTAAAAAATGGTCCTGACCGTTTTGTCACGATCAGCGACCTCGCAGCGGGGGCCCGCTCACTGCTGCTTTTCACACACAGCGATATCGCTAGCGAGGTCGCTGATATGTCACAAGTGAGTTAACAAGCACGAGGCACTCCCAGATAAATTGAAAAACGTGAAAATGTTTTTATAGTTATTTCATATTCGGTGCAGTTAACGTTTCGGTCAATATTTGACCTTCGTCGGTAACTAGCACATGAAATTAACAATGCACAGCATAGCTGGCTCTGTCTTCACAAGTCAGGAATAGCTGTAGGTATGCTAATGATTAGGCATCATTACTGGCCGTCTGTGAAGAGCGGAATCCTGTGAAGCCAGAGTCAGCTATCCTGTGCATTGTTAATTTCATGTGCTAGTTACTGACGAAGGTCAAATATTGACCGAAACGTTAACTGCACTGAATATGAAATAACAATAAAAACATTTTCATGTTTCTCAATTTATCTGGGAGTGCCTAGTGCTTATTAACTCACTATATGGTCTGGAAACCTACGTGAGCACCCCATATACGGAACTCTATAATTGTGGAAGTGCCTTATCCTATTGAGATGATACGTCACAAAACCTGTGAAGTTTCAGCGATCTCGCTGTGTGTGACGGGGGCTTAATAGTGTCAGACCATAGCCCTCACACAACATCTCAATTTCAACAGTATCTGCATCATCTAGATTCAGATACAGTTGAATTCAATTGTCAAACAGGCTGCTATCAGCTGTCTGTTGTGTCATGTAGCCTGCATGTTTGAGTCTCAGCATAGCAAGCACGATTGTGTCACTAGATTGTGTTTTTATTTGTATAAAAGTATTGTTAGTAAATGTCAGGGAAAATGAAGAGGCATCATAGTGTGTGGGAGGGCTGTGGGGGCGAAGTTACAATGTATTGGTGGCTGTGAGGGGCATGATACTGTAAGTGGGGGGCTGGAGGCATCATGATATTAACGCACCCCAGGGCTTTGGGGTACTCGGTCCCGGGCTGTATATTGCTGGGATATGTCACTGGGGGGCCGTTGCCCGGTTCCATGACCCTGGGGGTCACTTAATAGGTGGTTTTGTACAAGGGAATAAAATAAAATGTTTTTTAGCCATACACTTGCAGTATGCGGCTATATGGGAGAAGCCGCCGCTGCAACCACTGCTGGGGCTGGTTGTATTAGCAGCTTAGGTGTGATGGCTCTTCGCAAGTACACTGTGTTCCAAATTATTATGCAAAAAGAGTTTAGGAGTGATAAGGTTAGAAATTTTTTGTTTGTCAGTTAAACTCATTGCTGGTGATGTGTGTCAGGGCTCTTTATAGCACTGAAAGCAATTGCAGATACCTGTGCAAATTAGTTTGGAAGGTGTGTCCAAATAAAGGCAAGACTACTTAAGAAGGCTGTTCCACATTATTAAGCATCCTACATGTTTTGCCAAAATGGGAAAGAAAAAGGATGTGTTGACTGCTGAGAAGCAACAAATTGTGGAGTATTTAGGTCAAGGCATGACTACAATCAACATTGCCAAGACACTTCATCGTGATCATCGCACAATCAAGAAGTATGTAGCTGATTCACAGAACACACGTGTGCGTGCTGATAAGGAAAAATTAAGGACTCTTTCTAACAGGCAATTGCGTCAGGTTAAAAGAGCAGCTGCTAAAATGCCTTGTCATAGCAGCAGACAAGATTTTGAAGCTGCTGTTGCCTCTAACGTCACTCGAACAACAAGATGCAGGGTCCTTCAGAGGTTTGCAGCAGTGCGTAAGCCATCCTGTCGACCACCTCTATCCACTGCACACAAGCAGAAACTGCTCCAGTGGGCCAAACGATACATGAAGACTGACTTCCAAACTGTTTTGTTCACTGATCAGTGCCGTGCAACGCTCGATGGTCCAGATGGATGGAGTGGAGGATGGCTGGTTGATGGACACTCCATGAAAACACGGCTAAGGCGCCAACAAGGAGGAGGTGGAGTAATGTTTTGGGCTGGAATCATGGGGAGAGAGATTGTCAGCCCCTTTAGGATCCCTGAAAGGGTAAAGATGAACTCCATAATCTATATGGAGTTTCTAAAACAGCACTTCCTGCCATGGTTCAGGAGGAAGAACCGTGCATTCCGCAGCAAGATCATTTTCATGCATAATAATGCACCGTCTCATGCTGCAAATAACACATCTGTATTTCTGGCTGATATGGGCATAAAAGAGGACAAACTTATGGTGTGGCCACCATCTTCCCCTGACCTCTACCCCATTGAGAACCTCTAGTGCATTATCAAAAGGAGTGTCTACGATGGCGGGAGGCAGTTCACATCTAAGCAACAGCTCTGGGAGAGTATTCTGTCCACATGCAAAACAATTGAAGCACAAACCATCCAAAAACTGACAAATTCCATGGACAAGAGAGTTTAGAAGCCTGCTTTCGAACAAGGGGTCCTATGTGCAAATGTAACATCACCTAGAATTAAGTTTTGACTTGAAAACTGTTTGATTTTATTTTGTAATAAGCCGATAATGCTTATAATTTCACAATTGACCATTTTGTTTTTCAAAATAAAAAGGTTGAAAACTCTGCTGTGCATAATAATTTGGAACATGAATGTTGAGTGCATTTTGAGTGCATTTTGAGTGTTTGTTATTTTTAAAAATATACTGTTTTCATAGGCAGTTTGATCAAAAACATTTCAATTATACACGAATAGTAGATGACTGGAAAACAACAATGACTGCAATTCATAAAGTTAATTTAGGAAAATATGAAAAAATATTTTTTGCATAATAATTTGGAACACAGTGTAGAGCTAGACCCCAGGGAAGGATGATTGTGGTAGTAGTATTTAAGTGCAGACGTGTAAGAAGAATTCAAACAACACAGGGGCTGTGATTTAACTTGTGCTTTACTCACTGGTTTGGAGTTGCTGCTACCTGGTTTGTGCTGGTCTTTACCAATCCAGTATTTCATTTGTTCCAGTGCCAGTGTAGTGAACTGGTGACCTTTACTTCCATGCACCCTGTAGTCTGTAGTAATTGGTGGGTCACCATGGTCTGGAGCATTTTGGGGGTACCCTCCTGTTGTGTCCGTCCTGGCCAGTACGGCAGGCAGCTTTAACCACTCTTTGGTCGGACCTCTGACCCTATTCCCAGGTTTCCTCTCTGCTGCTTTGCCCTGGACACTGATGTCGGTAAGGTCCTTGATGGTCCCCTCAGTGGGCAGGTGTTTATCAGGTGAGCCTGAAGAATCCTTCTGAACTAGGGCCCTGTGCCCCATCGGTACTCAGTTCTGTGAGTACCAGTACGTACTCTCCCAGTGACTGTACTCCCTTTTACTTAGTAGTCACTTCACACTTTCCTGTCAGCACATCAACTTCTGACTTCTTTCTCACTATTCAGTTTCTGACAAACTGGTTGTCAAGATGTCTGTCTTCCGTCCACTTCACTGACTAGCCGCTCCTGCTCCCACGTTTCTAGTGGGAGGATGCGTCCCTGCCAATAAGTGACCACCCGTCAAGTCCATCTCTAGTCTGTCACCCAGTCTGAGGAAAAGAGCATGGTTTGTGTGTGTGTTGTGGTGTTTACCAGAACTGGTCTTCCAGAAATCCGGGGTTGGATGTAGTACCCTGTGGCATCTGACACTCAGGGGTGCCACAATATTGTGGAGGCTCATCTATGAGGGCTATGAAACTGTATGTGGTGTCCATGATGTGGTGTGTCTGGGCTATGACACTGTGAGATTCTATGGTGGTCATCATATAGTGTGGTAGGCAGTTAGGGCAATCATTGGGGTAACTGCTATCTATCATACTTTGTAGAAGAGGTTGTAGCAGCTATCTATCATGTTGTGTGTGGGGGATGAGGAGGATATCATACTGTTTGGGGTTTCTGGGGACCATCAAATTGTGTCGGGAGAACAGAAACAACCACCATACAGTGTGGGGGTCTCTAGTGGCCATCATACTGTGTTTTGGGGGCTATCAGGGCTATAATACCATGTAATGCTGTGGGTGCCATGATACTATGTGGACAATGATACTTTGTGTTGGTTCTATGATACTGTGTGCGGGTCATGATCTTCTGTGGGGGAATTTGAATGCCATGGTACTGTATAGTGGGGACCATGGGGACCATGTTGCTAACTGTGTGAGGACCTTTTGGGGACATCATAGTGTGTGGGAGTTGTGGGGAACATTATTGTTTGTTGGGCAATGTGGGGGTCATCATAGTGTGTTTGGGGCATAGTGGAGGTATCATATGTTGCTGAGGCACTGTGGGATTCATAATACTGTGCTTATGAAAATACTGTGGGGGTAATTTATGTGATGAAATTCACATGTGAGGATATCATACATTGTTTAGGGAGACAGCATGGGTGAGAAGAGAGAGCTAGCGGGCAGAGAACAAAGTGCATGGCTGACAGAGCCAGGGGGAATGGGGGCAGAGAACAAAGTGCACTGCACAGCTGATAGTGCCAGGGGGCATGGGGCAGAGAACAAAGTGCATGGTTGACAGAGTCGGGGGAGGGATAGGGGCAGAGAGGAGAGTGCATGGCTAACAGAGTGGGGGGGCAGAGAAGAGAGTGCACGGCTGACAAAGCAGGGGGAAGGGCAGAGAAGAAAGTTCATGGGTGACCCAGAGCGGGGGGGGCAGAGACGAGAGTTCATGAGTGACACAGAGCGTGGGGGGCAGAGACGAGTTTCATGGGTGAGAGACAGGGGAGTGTGGGGGGGGCAGGGGAGACAACGCAGGGGGAAAGAAGAGAGTGCATGAGGGAGGATTATATACAATATATTATATAACTCTAGGTGTGTGTGTGTGTGTGTGTATATCCTATAGACTCACATTAGGGGCTATATATAATTTTCATTACATAGTATTCATTTATCTATCAGGTGGCAGTATACTGACAGGGAATGTGTGTGCAGAGGGCGGGCAGAGGGCGGGGCTGGGCAGGGAGGCCGGAAGGTGCCAACTCTGACTGTGACATTCGGCAGTCAAACATGTCATGTTTGGTTGTGTTGAATGTAAACAAAGAGCTGCAGAAAATAAAGTGAAAAATCAAGAGGAATAAAAGTTACATAACAAAAAGAAAATATTGTAGGGGTGTTTTATATGACAATACAGCACAGATTAGCTTAAAACATTTTTGGAGTTTATGTCGGACAACTCCTTTAACTGTACATCAAAATGACTAAGGTAGAATTGATTTAAAAACATGGTATTACTCTTGTTTTACAGATGATTGTCAACCAAACATATTTATTTCCTGTGCTTGGAAAGCAAAAATATATACTACATCAGTATCATACACAGACATAAATTATGAAATTCATTATCTTAGTTTTTTTAAATACAATCTAATAGACAAGTTGCTCTTAAGTGGGCAATGGGTTTCTTACCTAGCTTGTACAGCTTCACGGACTGAAAAAGTAGACATACAGTAGAAGATGATGAACAACAACAAAATCATGACTTTTTGAGGGGTGGAATTCATGTATTGTTCAAGAGCGCTGTTGCATAGTTTCTGAATTTCATATTATATTAATGCTACAGAGAACTTGTGTCTGCATATTCATTAATATTACACTTTAGGTAGTGTTGACCAATCTGTAAATTAATTCTGTATAATGAATAAAGGCAGCAAAGCTTCTGCCATTATTGGGGATGATAGTCATGTGATTGCTGGTGTCCAGCTGGATAACACAGGTACATACATAGTAAAAAAAAATAAAATCAATCATGTAAGCAAAGACTGGTCATTTAGGCCCATGACACTGTGGTCATTAGGATTTAAAAAGGCTGTGTCTAAAGGTACCGTCACACTAAACAACATCGCTAGCAACATCGCTAGCAACATCGCTGCTGATGCACAACTTGCTAGCGATGTTGCTTAGTGTGACATCCAGCAACAACCTGGCCCCTGCTGTGAGGTCGTTGGTTGTTGCTGAATGTCCTAAGCCATTTTTTAGTTGTTGCTCCCCCGCTGTGAAGCACACATCGCTGTGTGTGACAGCGACAGAGCAACAACTAAATGTGCAGGCAGCAGGAGCCGGCTTCTGCGGAGGCTGGTAACCACAGTAAACATCGGGTAACCAAGAAGCCCTTACCTTGGTTACCCGATATTTACCTTCATTACCAGCCTCCGCCGCTCTCACGCTGCCAGTGCCGGCTCCTACTCTGTGCACATGTAGCTGCAGTACACATCGGGTAATTAACCCCATGTGTACTGTAGCTAGGAGAGCAGGGAGCCAGCGCTAAGCAGTGTGCGCGGCTCCCTGCTCTCTGCACATGTAGCTGCAGTACACATCGGGTAATTAACCCGATGTGTACTGTGGCTAGGTGTGCAGGGAGCCAGCGCTAAGCAGTGTGTGCTGGTAACCAAGGTAAATATCGGGTTGGTTACCCGATATTTACCTTAGTTACCAAGTGCAGCATCGCTTCCATGACGCTCCAGCGATCCCTGCCAGGTCAGGTTGCTGGTGGGATCGCTGGAGCGTCGCTTAGTGTGACATCTCACCAGCGACCTCCTAGCAACTTACCAGTGATCCCTATCAGGTTGTATCGTTGTTGGGATCGCTGGTAAGTTGTTTAGTGTGACTGGGCCTTAAGGCTCCTTAACACATCCATGCAGAAAACGAATGTTTTGCACGGTCCCTTGTGGAGTGCCATTGGCCATCCGTATGTTAGTGTGTGTGTCATCAGTGTGCTGTCCAGGTGCTATCCATGTGGTATCCATATAGCACACGGACAGCATGAACTTGTATAGTTACCTGTTTCTGGCACTGTTGTCACACGTGCTTCCAGGTCCGCAGTCAGTGCAGTGAATATTCATGAGGCATAATAAGTTGGACGCAACAGGTAAGTATAAAAATCCATTTAATTTCAGTGAGGTGTTCTCCGGTATATGTCACGCTGATGTCACATGGATCACATCAGTGTGCGGTCCATGTGACATCCGTGTTGCCTTCCAAAAATGGATAGGTCACCATGTGGAGCACACAGACATGTTTGTACTCCACACAGATACAAGGTCCGTGTCATAACATGGACGTGTAAACAAACCCATTAAATTTAATGTCTACATGTGTCCGTGTCTCCGGTACATGTGAAAAACATACCAAACACACGTGTGAAGGGGGCCTAACTAATAGTCTAGATTCATATAGAAGATTTTAAATCATACTACTGTAGAAAGATATTAGAAATGCAGAAAATAGAAAAAGTAGTAGCTCACCCTTCCTAAAGTCCAGACCAGGATCGATGTTGGTGCATGGAGCTGTCCTGGCCTCAGGCAGAACACAGACAAGCAAAATAGAGTATGATCTCCAGCACTTCAAAAAAGGTTAAAAATATTTATTGAAGTTCTATTAAAAAAGATCCATCGATCATGAAAACAGTGAGGGGGGGACACATTAAGAGAAATCCGACATGTTTCGGCTAGTAGAGCCTTATTCAAGGACTGCCAATCTCTTAATGTGTCCCCCCTCACTGTTTTCATGATCGATGGATCTTTTTTAATAGGACTTCAATAAATATTTTTATTTTTTTTTAAGTGCTGGAGATCATACTCTATTTTGCTAGAAAGATATTATATGTCTTTAAAAAATCTCCAAACTTAAAGCTACTTAATATTGTGTAAATAATTAATAAATAAAAAAATAAAAATGTTGCAAAAATATTCTTTGTTTCTCAATTATTGTCTTCATATATATGCAAGAATAAAAATGTAAAAGGTGGCTATAATGATGTTGACTTTTCCGTGGACAGTAATTTAGTGAAAAATAGAAATTATACAAAAACAAAACCAAGATGGTTAATTATTCAGACATGGGGCCTGCAGCGATTTTTTTTAACACTTTTTAGACTTATGCTGCTTATTTTGCAATCATATTAGTTAAAAAAAATGTATTATCCCAAGTTAGAATTTTTGCAAATTAATATCTGGAACCTGCCAAAAATTCAATATTCCTCCTCCTATTCATTATGTTCTATTTTTGTCTTGCTATTGCTGAATTTTGGCAAACCTCCAGCAGAAAAGGATACCATATAATATAAGCCATCAAGTGGTTTCTCAAACAAGAAACTATGAAATAATGGAAAC